>NC_060123.1:200181268-200863351 GCF_021461395.2 Schistocerca americana | reverse complement strand
TAAACTAATAAACGAATCGTTTATCATATCGTGCAACATAGTAATCATTAACTTCACGTAACTAGAATAATATTAATTTGCTGATGCTGCCGGCCGTTGTGGCCGACAGGTTCTAGGCGCTTCAGTCTGGAACCGCACTGCTGCTACGTTCGCAGGTTCGACTGCTGCCTCGGGCATCGATGTGTGTGCTGTCCTTAGGTGGGTTAGGTTTAAGTAGTTCTAAGTCTAGGGGATTGATGACCTCAGATGTCAAGTCCCATAGTGCTTAGAGCCATTTGAACCATTTTTTGCTGATGCTATACTAATTTGCACCTTTCTTTCAGCTACAAGAAGGAGGTAAAGATAGTCAGTCTTTGTCATATGTTGAGCTCTTAGGGTGTACGTCTGTATTTGCGTTCGTGATTTTTCTTTTCTTGTGAACATTGGGTTGGTGGTAGGCGAGAAGTGTATTGTTGATCGCGACAGCTTCAGGGTTTGTCGAACTTCACCGGTGCACGTGCACGCGGATTAGCTAGGATGAAGGAGGTTAAAAAGAAAGTATCCAATCATTCAGAAACTACAGACAGTGACTTAACTGTGGATTTACAGCAGGACAGAACGCAGCAGGGCGAGGATAGGGAAATTCAGAATGATGTTTTTCATGGATAATTTGTTACATAAAGTGAACCAATTAATATTTAGGATAGTAGGGGCCAGTTAGAAACTGAGTACGTGAGTGAGAAAATGTGAAGATCTCACAGGCGACTGATCTCCTAATAGCCGCTGGACGCGAGGAAGTAAAAGAGAGTGCTACAAATCGTGTGCCGCCTCCTTCTGTTTCGGTGCCATTTGATCGTCAGTTCTTTTTTACTGAGATAGCGTTGGAAAATAAACAAAATCCATAAAAATCAAAGAAAATTTGTGAAAAATAGACAAAAAAGCGGGAGAAAATTTTGCAAGAATAAAATGGCTCTGAGCACTATGGGACTTAACTTCTGAGGTCATCAGTCCCCTAGAACTTAGAACTACTTTAACTTAACTAACCTAAGGACATCACACACATCCATGTCCGAGGCAGGATTCGAACCTGCGGCCGTAGCGGTCACGCGGTTCCAGACTGTAGCACCTAGAACCGCTCGACCACCCCCGCCGGCTGCAAGAATAGCATCGAAAAGTATACAGAAGTACAATATGACAGACGGAGATTTCGCAAAGTAGAGAAGAAGGTAGCAGATCAGACAAAAAGAGAAGGATGAGTTGATAGCCGAGCTAAATAAGAAAATCGAGGAGGGGATCAAAAAGTCCGAATCCAGACTAACTAATATGACTGATAAGAGAGTGTGTGATTGCAACGCTAAGATAGATGCATTCCCACAAAGAATGAAAGACGTCACGGACGACCTGCGGAAAGGTGTCTATATAAATAGAGATCAAATTGGAGAAATCAAAGAATGGAAACGTGATGTTACAGACGAAGCAGCTAAAGTCAACGAGGAAGTCGAAAAGACACATGATCTGAAAGGACTGTGCTGGCTAATTTAAAAGATCAGAAAGAGATCAAGGTGCTACTTCAATTCAAAGAAATTCAAGTGGGTATTAATCGCAGAAACAGTGAAGCGCTGGTTGAATTATTTAAAGAGAGAGCTCAGCTAACCGGCAGGCTCTGTTGAATACGCGGCGAGCTGGATCTCTCATCTCCAGCTGTACAGTCAGGGGGTATCAGGAAACTGATGAAGACGAGATACGCAAGCGAACAATTTCAAGACGGACTGCCAACGGTTTGGTCTGCAAGTTATTAAATATGTATTATTTGTCAACATCGCAGAGACGAATCAATGGAAATCAGACGAGTAACAGTAATCAAATACAAAACAATGGGTAATTTAAGGGTGCATTTTAAAATGAGTACTGAGGGAAAGGTAAACGAGAAGGTGTAAAATTGAGCATCTCGATAATGCATTACAAACGGCGTAAGAATGTAGTCTTTCTTTCTCACTGTTCAATACTTCGAAGAAACAATGATGAATATAAAAGAAAAGTTCAAGAATGACATTAAAATTCAAGGTGAAATGATATCAATGTTAAGCTTCCCCTTTTATCATTTGCTGCTTTTACCGTTGAAAACAATATGTATAATAATTTGTTTTCATCAATGATTGCTACGTCACTTTAACACTACCTCAGAGAAATCAAAATATAGAGAAAAACAACATTCCAAACTCTTTCGTTACAATATTTCGGTAGTCATGCTACTGATTTAAGAAACACGATAACAACAAATTCTCACATCTTCGTGATATACACTGAAGTGCCAAAGAAACTGGTATAGGCATGCGTATTCAAATACAGAGACGTATAAATAGGCAGAATAAGGCAACGTGTTCAAAATGGTTCAAATGGCTCTAAGCACTTCAAAAAATGGTTCAAATGGCTCTAAGCACTATGGAACTTAACATCTGAGGTCATCAGCCCCCAGGCTTAGAACTAATTAAACCTATGTAACCTAAGGACATGAGACAGATCCATGCCCGAGGCAGGATTCGAACCCGCGACCGCAGCAGCCGCATGGTTCCGGACTGAAGCGCCTCGGAATTAAGTGAGATTAGACGTGGAGTTATAGCCTGCGCACGAGCTATAGGACTCAGAATCTCTGAGGTAGCGATGGAGTGGGGATTTCCCAGTACGACTACTTCATGAATGTGCCGTGAGTATCAGGAACCCAGTAAAACATCAAATCTCCGACATCCTGCAAGAACGGGACCAATGACGACTGGAGAGAATCGTTCAATATGACAGAAGTGCAATCCTTCCGCGAATTGCTGCAGATTTAAACACTGGGCCATCAACAAGTGTCAGCTTGCCAACCGTACAACGAAATATCATCGATATGGGCTTTCGAACATGAAGGCCCACTCGTGTACCCTTTATGACTGCGCGACACAGTGTTTTACGCCTCACCTGGGCCCGTCAACACCGACGTTGGACAGTTGATGACCGGAAACATGTTGCCTGATCGGATGAGTCCCTCTTCAAATTGTATCGAGCGGATGGACGTGTACGGGTATGGAGACAACCTCACGCCTGCATGTCAGCAGGGGACTGTTCAAGCTGGTGGAGACTCTGTAGTGGCGTGGGGCGTATGCAGTTGGAGTGATATGGGACCCCTGATACGTCTAGATACGACTCTGACAAGTAAGACGTACGTGAGCATCCTGTCTTATCATCTGCATCCATTCATATCCATTGTACATTCCAACGGACAGCAGGACAATTCGACATCCTACACGTCCAGAATTGTTACAGAGAGACTCCAGGAACTCCCTTCTGAGTTTAAACACTTCCGCGGGCTACCAAACTCCCCAGACATGAAAATTATTTAGCACATCTGGGATGCCTTGCAACGTGCTGTTCAGAAGAGGTTTCCAGCCCTCGTACTCTTACGGATTTATGGACTGCAGGATTCATGGTACCAATTCCCTCCAGCACTAATTCAGATATTAGTCGAGTCCACGCCACGTCCTGTTGCGGCATTTCTGCGTGCTCGCGGGCCCGCTACACGCCATTAGGCAGGTGTACAAGTTTTTCGACTCTTCAGTGTATATAACACAGAATCGAAGTATGCACTGCTGCATGCCGTGGTTACCACCTGCAGCGCAGCCGCCAACCACCGAGCCGCGTATCGCGGGTTGCCGCAGCGGCGTCCTGCTGAAGACACTTCCTCTGGAGATCAACGGACACGCTTTGAATTGTCTTCATCCGAACCTGCAGTGGTTGCCATGGTATCGTGTGGCCCAAGCCTCGTCCAGGAGGCATAGGAATCTCCACGAACAGGAATGCAATTCTGGCACTACCTCGCTGCCGTGATATGCTTCTGCTGAGCGGGTATTTACTTCGCTGCCTGATCTCTCCGCATCCAGTTCACACTCTGGGCTTATGCTAGCGGCATCTCGCAGCTCAGCTATCAGAGTTCACTCTGCTGAGCCAACGAGTATTTGACAATAGTGTGCATAGACTTGGTCAATCCTCGAGCACCCTGTCGCCCATCACCGAGGACAGCCTTACAGACTTCGGCTATATAAGAAAATTCTTGTGACAGATCAATTATTAACTTTCTAACATTCTGCGTGGTTTCTGTTTGTTCTATATTGTCTCTCCCTACCACTTTCGCGCAACGACGCTCTGAGCGTGTTTTTTAGGGAATTAACTAGTTTGAACCTGGGACCTGTTGCTGGTAAGGAGACGCCAGACCACACATGACATGTAGAGTTCAGAAGGGTTCAGTGAGACTAGCGATGGTATAACCAAATACTTAATGATTTCGGCGTCAGCTCCACTACACTCCCTGTAAAAGAATCTTAATACTAACTAAATTTAGTGGAAGGGGTTCAAGGCTTTCCTATTTTTAGTTAGCTGGTAAAATAACGTCGAAAAAGCAGTTAAGTTTACCATTGGAAATTTTATTCTACTCACAAAACATTGTTTGTAAATTGCACTATTGATAAAAGGAAATGTTTTAGTACAGGATGATAAAAACCAACTGCGTTCAACAAAAATGTGAACGAATATTACCTGGATGGGTTTCCAAGTTCTACAATGGATCCAAGGATGACCTATGCCATACCACATCTATAATCTAGGTTTAAATTAAGTTTCACAAAAGAGAAAACTATCAAAATGGTCTACAGTGACCCTCAATTATCTTTAATTACTTAACTAACTTGTCGTAAATTACAGTGGCTGATGTGGCTTCTCAATAACTATGTAACAGAAGAATCATCGCATTTCAGATTTTTACTTCAAGTGGCAAATGCGAACACCATGAGCTTTAATTGACGATCGACACTAGTGTTACGCAAAAAGGGGGTGTAACAGATGAGACTTCTGCAGTTCTGAGTGAGGCTTTATGCGCTGTTATACGGCATCGCGTGCGTTCATTACCTTGTCGGTGTTCGTCAGGGAGCGGCGGGCAGCACATCTCCGCTCACCTCGCCGTCTCGGAAGCAACTCTCTCCTAACTTCTCCTTACTACAATTTTCCGAAGTTGGTTTAAAAAAACTATCTGGCTGTGTTTTCATCTGACCAATCAGGGTCTCAATGTTAACCTTAAGCTCTGCCTACAAAAATTCTGTCTATCCAATGAGAAACGTTATACTTTTCGTGGTGGGGCAATGTTTTTAAAGTTTGCAACGTAACAGAGACGCGAAAAAGTCTCATGCTAAAACTTGTAGCTGGTGTGGGCCTTTTAGTGTTATCGTAAGATCTATACTGTTCTTTTGGAGGGCTGGGGGGGTCGTCCTGACGTAACAGAGACGCGAAAAAGTCCCTCGCTAAAACTTGCGGCTGGGGTGGTCCTAGCGGTTAGCTGGCGACGTGGGTGTCCGTCCCTTATCATAGGGCCTTCTAGCTTAACACGGTTCTGCTCTCGGCTTCTGTTCTCATTTCTCCCCTCGGAACTGCGTCTGTCTCACGGTGGGAAGGTATGACATGCATTTAGGCATTCTTGTGTTAGTCTGTGGTATTCCATTTGCTCACTCGTTACTCGTATTACTTTGGTTAATTTAATGTCACGATTTATTCGGAGCTATGTGACATACTACTGGATTTGCTTATCATGTCAGGGTTTTCATGGAAGGTGTTAGATTTGCCTGACACCTTACAACTTTCAGCCTGAACCTAGTAGTGCGGACTCACACCCCAAGAAAATGTATTCTTGTATTCTGTTCATTAGACTTAATCTACAAATATTTCTTCTTTACTACCTGGGTACATTTAATTTGCATCGTGTTGTTGTCTTACTCTCGAACACTTACATGCACTCACCCACAGCTTCAGATTTACAGAATATGAAATATAAGTGTTCACTTACCATTATCAGAAGCTTACTTAGAACTACACTTGTGAACACACGGCTACAGGCTATGGCTAAGCAAGCTGTTTCTTTCAGTCATTGCCCCTTTCGTTCGGGGACCTCAGTCTTTCAATTCTTTTTAAAGGTTAACTAACCATTTATCATAGTCTCAACAATTACAAATTTGCGTTCTTCACAAGGAAAGTGTGTAACAACAGCAACTGTACATATAATAATTTTTCTTCTGATTTTCGATGAATTAATGTAAGCAATGTTTTTCTTTTCGTGTCATTATGTTAAAGAAAATGTAAGCAACTTTCGATGTGAATATTAATATTTATGTCAAATTTCAAGAAATGCTATAACACAATGGAAGTGTAACACATGTTGAATCTATTGTAACATGTTTAAAATTGTAATTGTGCGCCTGGTCCATACGTAGGCAATGTATTAGGATAGGTGGAATGTAAAACCTTTGGTGAATACCCTATCTGTAGGGGAGCGGTAAAGGGTGGATGGCAGGCGAGCGCGGGAAGATGCACACGGGCGCGGCACGGCATAACGGGCTCAGCAATACAGTCGGAGTTGGGCATCGGTCTGAGGAACACGTTCCGGATCGAGGAGGCTGTCCTGGAAAAAGTGGTTTCATTGAGTCTCGGATGTGCCGTTTCCGACGACTACACAGCATGGCTATCTTCTATAGGCACTGAATTGAAAAGGATTGCGACGCTAAGAAGAAGCAAAGTGCCGATACACCAAGAGCCATAGCTGTGACTGTATGTGTGCTGTGCGCCTCGCCATCTCGCTGCCCGCCATCCGCTGCATCGACACGAACAGGTTGAATCTTTAGAATTGTATTCGTGTGGACCAGTGTTAATTTTGATCCTGACTGTTCAATAATAACTTAACTTTTACCAGAATTGTCCTAGCAATTAATTATCCTTATCACTAATCTAGACAGGGTCCTTTCCATATGTTGTGCAACCCGAGTGTCCTGAAATGAAGATTTAAAGTTTATGTTAAAAGGAATTACCTGCAGAACTATCTATGCTAGAAAGATGTTTAGGGAGCTTTATTGTTAATGAAAATATAAGCAAAGAACTAAGGTCTAACAAAGTTGGAAGATAATTTTGGAATTGGTTTAGTAATGAAACTTAATTAATTTGAGACAAAAATAATGGTAGTTAAATGAGGAAGTAATAAGACAAAAAGAGTAGTAACTCATATTTTGTAAATCTTAAGTGCTTAATGTTTCCAATAGTCAATAGTTTCAACACAGTGATCATAACAGTTTCAGGGCCCCCCCCCCCCCCCCCCTCCACTCTTTTCTTTTCTATTCATTAAAGTTCTGGAGTGTACTGAAGTGATTTGACCTGCAAAGTTAAAGTCAATATAAAACCTAAATTTATCAGTGTTTTACCCTTATTAAAATTGACATTGTTTGTGTGTTTCAAAAGTGCTATTTCTAGGGTAACCTATGCCCGATTTCAGTCAGATCAATAGACAAACGCAGTTTGTAGTAATCATTATAGTGTAATGTTGTGTATTTATAGCTTGTCCAAATTAGTACAGAAAGGGAAAATATTAGTTCAGTAGATTTTTCTGGTTCTAAAATTTACCATATAATACAGTATTACGACGTGTTGTTATGCTTGTACGTACATCCACTTGTACAAGGAAAAAACTCACTTAATGCCTAATTAGGCTGGCGACCGTATTATTAACAATTGGTAGCATCTGCTGTGTATGTTTCTTGCCCGTCCTAACGTGTAGTTGCACTTTAGACTTGCTTGACGTATCATTGTTGTTACTGAGTGGGCGTAAGTCTGATTTTGCCTACATTCAGGTACACGCGGTCAACATATTTATTAAAATCCTTTCTTATAAGGTGAAGCCCGTCAACTTACTATAGTACAGGCTTTAAAGAGTTAACGTACGCCCGAGGGCGGAGACCGTTACAAGTGGACTTATTGAATGAATTATTACAAAATAGTTAGTAATGTCAAAGAAAGAAGGAACCAGATTCCATAAACAAGAATTAAAAAATTATTATAAAAATATAATACGAGTGACATGTAGAATCGCATATTGACAACAGATGTTGAAGCCAAAAGGCTGTTGTCTAGTATAATGTGAATGTGTGCAAATTAAAACCGCATGGGAGTAGAATTCTGAGGAAAGCAAATCGGAATACAAATATTTCAATAGTTGTAATACATAACTGAAGACACTAACCCAATACCATAGAGCTTTGTCAAAAAACATTTGCAAAAAAATACACATGACGTATCTGCCAGACGTTTAGTATGGCACTTACAAGGCTAGTGACACGTGCTGTCTAAGATGTCCAGGCACTTGCACTTACAGCACCAACGTGTGTGCGGATAACTGCACTTAGCATCATATGCGTGATTCAGCAAGTAAGACAGTTAATAGGTAGAGTTAGAATAAGACTAACGAAAAAGGGAAAAACGTAGGTGAGAGGGGGTGCGGGGTAGAAGGGAGACATTAAGGTCATATGGAAAGAAAAGAGCAAACATACTCAGGTTAACAACTTAGTTGTTTGCATATACAGGCATAAAGCACCTCAAGAATAATTTGTAAATAAGTACAGGAATGTACTAAGCAAGAGTGTCTACAACAAATATGCTTTGTAAAATCTAACGTATTGTAAAAAGGCATAAATATTGAGTAGTATCCGGCTAACATGAAAGAACAGATACTTATGAAAAGCAGGGAATGTAACAGATTAAAATACAAGAAAAAAGGTGGGGGCAGGGAGTAATTACAACCCATGAAGTAACATTCCAGGGAAAGTTGCCATGATTGAGAATGCTTGCTATGTGCGCAAATTAAAACCGCATGGGAGTAGAATTCTGAGGAAAGCAAATCAGAATACAAATTAAACTGGTATAATAATGAATAAAATAAATATGCATATATCCACACTGACTGCGTTGTACATAACTTGACAGAACTGGATACTTGAAAATCATGTAAGCAGATTAAGATACAAGGAAAAGGGACAAGAAAGTAAATGAACCAATGGGTACCTTAAATATGAAATAATAAACCAGATAAAATAACTATGGATGACAAAGTATGCTATGTAAAATTAGAAACTGAAAGCTTCTAGTTATGAATCCTGGGTACGATTCAGTTCAGACAAGGTGTAAAAATTATGAAATTGTGCCAGACGTAATTGAGGGCTAACATATGGTTCTGAGATTGGATTTCTAGCATTAGCTTGTTCCAAAATCGACCTTCGGCAACAAATGGGCAGCTCTAAGGAAAAATGTTTCATTTGGCCGAAACTGTTGCCAGTGTAGCAATGTCGTGAGGGGAGCTATCATTTATAACAAATTGCTTTAACATCAGTCACACTAAGGCTCAGTTCACACAGATTTGTACGTAAGGTTACCTGGAAATCACTAAGGGATAATGTTACGCCTAACTTAATGGTAGTAATGTTGTGTGTGATTGAACCATTGGAACCAAAGGAAATATTGGATCAAGCATGTGTTTAGTGAAAAGAAGTGTTGTCCACATGTGAGACGTAAATTGATAAAAGCTGGTACCTGTGTTTTTGGATAATTGCTGAGCCGAGGGTTTAAGGCTAGAAAGGGCTTGTTAATCGCCATTGTAGACATTCTGGAGGAGGATGAGTGGGACACAAGGGGTGTCAGCTACGAAAATCGCCAATTGACATTGAAACTGAATTATGAGAGAAAGTGAAGCACCAAATGAGGAGTGATGAGGAACAGACGGAAGAATTACTGTTGGATTTTAAGGATTTATTTTTCCAAATCGCCCAATGCCAGCAACGTATATTACGCAGCACCAAGTACTGATGAGGAATGTATGATCAGTTTACTGCAAGCCATATAGACTACCGAGGTATTTGCAGCCAATTCTACAGGAATTTATCCAACAGCTGCTGACGTATGGAATTATTGAGAAAAGTTGTAGCTCCTGGTGGACAAGAATAGTTGTTGTGCCTGAGAAATGAGTGGATGGGTTAAGAAGATGCAAGTTTAGTTGCGATTAGTGACACCTGAATGCCGAGACTCTAACGGATGCCAAACCTTTGGTGAATGCTATGGAAACCATAAACTGTTTAGGCCACTACAAATATTTTTCGATGATGGACTTGAAAAGTAGCTACCATCGGCTAGGAGTGGCTCAGGAGGAATTACCTGAAACAGCGTTATCTTCACCCTGGGACATTATCAATGCAGGAGGGCTGTAAAATTCACCTGCGACATTTCAGAGAACGCTGGATGTGGTTTTCAGAGGTTTAAAGTCAGTCAGTGGATGATGTATCGTGATGGTACAGCCAACTTTGCCGGTAATGTGGAGGAACATGTACAATGCCTGAAAGAGCTATTCTTGAGGTTAAGGACCACAAATTTCACGCTGAATACAGAGAAGTGTAATTCTGTGGCAGAAGAGGTGGCATACCTGGATCACATAATCAATGAGGATGGGGTTAAGATGGACCCCGAGCTTACTTAGATCCGAACATGAATTTCCTGTATCTGAATCAGTGAAGAAACTTTAATCGTTCGTTGGCATTATGAATTATTATAGAACTTTCGTAAAAGGACTTGCGGATATTGCCAGACTGCTAACACAATTGCAGGAGAAAGTTGAGCGTATCATTAGGAGCAACCAACGTCAGAGAAACTGTTATATCACAAAATGAATATGGACTACCAAGGATTGAAAAACATTATTAATTGTAACTAACAGACAATATGCACGTGGCACAATACATAATCTCTGTATTGCATGTATATTTTGAGAAACAAATGATGTATTAGGAAGCTGACACTTCCTCTTCTGGCTACTCCTGTTTCAGATTCTGATGTATTAGGAGGCACATGTTGTTAGCTCTGTGTCATATCTAATTTATCAAATAATATTCATTTATCTGTAATTTCTAGTGCGTAGTTATTGTAGGAATCTTTATCATTACCATATTAATTTTATTGCATGATTTCGTATGTTTCAGGTAAATGTATCAGAAAATTGTACAAACATTGTTTGAAGGCAAAACCACCCTTTGCATTGTACCGCCGCATCATGTAAGCATTGTATTACTCACAAGTCTAACCTGTAGATCTATTTTCACGAAGTCTGAATTGATATTTACTTCATCTTTTTATGTGGAAGTCAGTATAGTAGTTTTACAATCAACAAGCCTTCAAACAATGTTGATGCTCAATAGACAGTAGGGCCTGATACATCAACATATCATGATGCACATTGGTATAGATATCTGAATGATGGCTATTCAGTAGAGCAGAAAATGACTGCAGCCAAATGTGTGTCATATTACTAACCACACTATCCAGTCGCATTTGTGGCATCTATTTCTCGAGGCAAACCTTTATCTGTGACTTTCAATATTGTTACCAAAATTTCAGTACTTCTCTCACATTTATCTGCCAGAAAGGAAAGATATGTTAGAACAAGTTCAGTGTTTGTTTGGTGAAAAGAAGTGTACTTTCGAGAAACTGTAATAAGCTTTGACAGTGAATCCATCCTTAGTGTTTTTGAAATTACAAAGGAGTTCATTCTGTGATATAATGTGTCCAACCATGCACTTGCTAGCCGTGCGGTCTAAGGCACCTTGCCACGGTTTGCACGGCTGCCCCTGTCGGACGTTTGAGTCCTCCATTGGGCATGGATGTGTGTGTTGCCCTTAGCGTAAGTTAGTTTAAGTCAGATTAAGTACCCCTTTGGCCCCACAGAACTTACCACAAATTTCCAAAATTTCCATGCACTTAGTTGTATGCTGAGTCAGGAGGTTGAGAATGTGGAACATCTGGTGGTCTATGCATCAAGGCAGACGAACTTAGCGGAGAATAATTACTCCTTGATGGAAAAGGAAGTGTTGAGCCTTATCTATGCAATCATGTACTTCAAGCGTTATACCTAATGAAAGAAGTTTTGAGTGGTAATTGATCATCCAGTGTTGAAATTTTTGTTTGGGTTGAAGGATCCAGCTAACAGGGTGTTACAATGGGCGGTATGGTTGCATGAATTTGTTTTTGAGGTCACACATAAACCCAGAAAGCAGCATCCGAACTCAGATGGATGGAGTAGGAAAGTAGGAGTATTGCAAGTAGGAGGTAATGAGCTTATGGAATGGCAGAGAATACAGAAGACAGATGATGAAAGTAAACAGTTTCGTAAATAGTTGCAGTTTTGTCTGTAGAAAACGGCCGATATGTAGAGAAACTAAGTTAGGACCGAGCAAACTTAAGAGATAAAGTACTAAATGAGACAGATGATGACATGTTAGGTCATCAAGGAGGATGTAGGTCTACCAATAGGAGAGTAGTGGAGAGGTAATGGTTGAAGAAAAGGAAGGAAGCCATGGACCAATACATGCATAACTGCATACACTGTGCACAGAGAGCATATTTGTGTGGGGCAAGAGAACTATTGCAGAGGTTACCTGAAGCATAAGCACTTCGGATTGATGTCTTTGGCCCTTTCAACGAAACGTTTCCAGGGAACGAACTTGTACTCAAGATTATAGACCATTTTAGAGATATAAAGAAATGGATGCGATTCCCAACTAACAGGTGGCAACACTAGTGTAAGCACTATCAAACTATTGGTCCAGAGTATCGAAGACGATAGTGACAGATCGGGGGTTTGTTCAAAGAATAGTCTACCATATTTTCAAGCAAATGGAAGAACGGAAGTGTTTGTAGAATTATAAGAAAGATATAAGTATACTATATGGACACACACCATACCATCAGGGATGTATATTTCAGGTATGTGGTCTCAGCGTACAACTCAAAGCAGCATATGAATACAGAATTGTCAGCATATGAGGTAGTAACTGACCGTAGCTGTCATCGTTCAACACGTTAAAAGCCAAGAAGAAAAAGAAGAATCTGTTAAAGAGTTTGTGAGAGTGATCAGGGAAATATGGAACAGAGTGTGAAGAGCTAATACAGAGCTAATATCAAGACACTAGAAAAGCAAGTAGAGCAGCCATCTGTACGGCAAGGCTGCCGCAGCACAAGGTAATGAACTATGTGCCCACTTCCTAAACTCCTAAGTGGTAGACAAAGAAATTTTTAGCAAAATATCAGCGGCAAAATCAATTTGTGGAAACTACGTCACTGGTGATCATGAAGAACAAATTGCCATCAAGAACGGCGATTGTACAGGTGAGACGTCTGAAACCGTTTCAGAGGAGTCCTAAGCGAAAACGAAAACGCCGAGGAGCAAGGTGGAGGTTATAGATGAACCAATGAGAGGAAGTCCGTATGCCTTACTGCGAGGGATATTAGAGACGATTTATGTTTTTGTGTTTATTAGATACAGTACAAATATAGCGTAATGTAAAATTTTGGCGAAATAAACAGATATGGAGCAGCAGGGGACTTTTAGGGGGAGGAAAGGGTAATAGTACTCCCTATCCTCAGGCTGAATACGTCAGGAGACAAGATAGAGAAGATGCACACCTTAGCCAAGCTACAGGTCCTCGTTGGAATGAAAGCATTCCAGAACCAGCACCTGGAATGGGGAGAGCTGTTCATGGAGCAAGAAGATGAGATACTTACTAGTCACCGCTGAGTAATACAGGTGGAATTCATCACGTAGAGTGAGGTGACAAGACTAGAGGAAGCATTTGACAGTTTCCAGCAAAGTGGAAAGAGTCACAGAGTGCAGAAAGGAGTTACGGGGGAATGCATCATGATATGTGGCACTTCTGAGAAACTGAGACGAAATGACGCACGTTCTGGGATTATACCACATACAAGAAAGAGGAGACGTTGGATCGACCTGGGAGGTTGACTTCTGGAAACTGTTTTTGGGACAGCCAACGAGGAAATCAGGAGGATGAATGACATAGTGAAAGTGTAGAAAGGAAACGAGGCAGCAAGTGGGTGGCACCCAACGCAGATCGCAAATTTTGAGAAGGATGGTTTAAAAAGTATTTGGTTATTACTCCAGATGGCTGGGGAAATAATGAGCTACACGAAAACTGGAAGAATCAGTGAAACGAAGCATAAAGACGTTGAAGATATGCGACAGGGAAGTAGTGATAACGAAGTACCTGCAGTGCTTGGAAAACAGTGTGTGGAAAGCACGCAAACAAGTATCGGAATTGCGAGAAGCCCTGCAACAGGCTTTGCGAGGACAAATGGGAGTGGACTTACTGCCACCAGATCACGACCTGGGGGGCTGTGGAAGGTGTAAAAAGAACTACCACCAAAGTTAAAGTTGGTCGTGCAACCTAGCCATGAAAACTTATGAATGGAGAAACAGTCATGGTTGCAAAACTGGATGTTTTATTTTCTTTATTCTCCAATGAGACGTTTTGCCTTATACAAGGCATCTTCAGATTGGCTGGCAATATATGGTGTTGAGCACGCAGGCTGCCGTGCGTACAAACTTCTCAGAAGCAAACCGTTGTGGTCAGAACTTGAAAAAAATTGCTTGGTCTCTGATGTAGAAGTTGTTAAAACATGGGAAACCGCGGCTAAACCACATGGAAGTCCCAGTAGACGCAATTTTCCATGTATTTAACAACTTATATATCAAACATAATGCAATGTTTTTTCAGATTATGGCCACGGTGGTTTCCTAGGACATTTGCACGTGGAGCATCCTATGTGTTTAACACCATATTCTGCCAGCTAATCCGGAGATGCCCTGTATAAGGCGAAACGCGTCACTGGATGGTAAACAAAATAAAAAAATCCAGTTTTGTAACAACGACGGTTTTTTCTTTCATATTGTTACCATTGGTAGGTGCACCCCACCGCCTATAGACTGGAAAAAGTTCCATGAAAACTTGTCCTTTTGTTTCAGCCTAGCCACAGTGGAAGTGAGGACTGATGAAGCGAATGTGTGCATTTCAGCCTCCTTCCCAGCAGCAGAAAAGCAGGCCCAGTACCCATGTTACGTAGTCCATGCGTATCCTTTCAAGTGGGAGATGTTGAAAATGTTTGCCGGAGTAACGGGTGCAGCGGTTGTTGCTAACTGCAGAGGAGAATAGCAGGTATGCGGAAATGGAGGAATCAGAGTTACACTAGTGTTACAGGGGTGTAGTTTTGGTTTCTCCAAGTAGGATAGTGAGAGAGGGTCAGAACCACTGCGCAGTGAAGTTACTTCTGGGTCAGAAAACGGGAAAGGATTGCATGAAAGAGATAATTAGGCCTGAATTGTATTTCCAGCAGGTTGGGGTACACTGGTTGTACTTTACCTTCACCAAAGAAGACCAAGTAAACATTCCTGAATTCCAATCAAGAACAACTGCCAAGATGAGAAACAAAGACGTAGATATCCTCGGAGTAACGAAGCAGCTTAAGTCACTTAATAAAGGCAAGACCTCCGGTCCAGATTGTATACTAGTCAGGTTCCTCTCAGACTATGCTGATAAAATAGCTCCTTATTTAGCAATTATATACACTCCTGGAAATTGAAATAAGAACACCTGCTATTCTCCCAAGGAGACGATCGTAGAGATGCTGGATGTAGTCCTGTGGAACGGCTTGCCATGCCATTTCCACCTGGCGCCTCAGTTGGACCAGCGTTCGTGCTGGACGTGCAGACCGCGTGAGACGACGCTTCATCCAGTCCCAAACATGCTCAATGGGGGACAGATCCGGAGATCTTGCTGGCCAGGGTAGTTGACTTACACCTTCTAGAGCACGTTGGGTGGCACGGGGTACATGCGGACGTGCATTGTCCTGTTGGAACAGCAAGTTCCCTTGCCGGTCTAGGAATGGTAGAACAATGGGTTCGATGACGGTTTGGATGTACCGTGCACTATTCAGTGTCCCCTCGACGATCACCAGTGGTGTACGGCCAGTGTAGGAGATCGCTCCCCACACCATGATGCCGGGTGTTGGCCCTGTGTGCCTCGGTCGTATGCAGTCCTGATTGTGGCGCTCACCTGCACGGCGCCAAACACGCATACGACCATCATTGGCACCAAGGCAGAAGCGACTCTCATCGCTGAAGACGACACGTCTCCATTCGTCCCTCCATTCACGCCTGTCGCGACACCACTGGAGGCGGGCTGCACGATGTTGGGGCGTGAGCGGAAGACGGCCTAACGGTGTGCGGCACCGTAGCACAGCTTCATGGAGACGGTTGCGAATGGTCCTTGCCGATACCCCAGGAGCAACAGTGTCCCTAATTTGCTGGGAAGTGGCGGTGCGGTCCCCTACGGCACTGCGTAGGATCCTACGGTCTTGGCGTGCATCCGTGCGTCGCTGCGGTCCGGTCCCAGGTCGACGGGCACGTGCACCTTCCGCCGACCACTGGCGACAACATCGATGTACTGTGGAGACCTCACGCTCCACGTGTTGAGCAATTCGGCGGTACGTCCACCCGGCCTCCCGCATGCCCACTATACGCCCTCGCTCAAAGTCCGTCAACTGCACATACGGTTCACGTCCACGCTGTCGCGGCATGCTACCAGTGTTAAAGACTGCGATGGAGCTCCGTATGCGACGGAAAACTGGCTGACACTGACGGCGGCGGCGCACAAATGCTGCGCAGCTAGCGCCATTCGACGGCCAACACCGCGGTTCCTGGTGTGTCCGCTGTGCCGTGCGTGTGATCATTGCTTGTACAGCCCTCTCGCAGTGTCCGGAGCAAGTACGGTGGGTCTGACACACCGGTGTCAATGTGTTCTTTTTTCCATTTCCAGGAGTGTACAACCACTCGCTGACAGAAAGATCCGTACCTAAAGACTGTAAAATTGATCAAGTCACGCCATTACCCATAAAGGGAAGTAGGAGTAATCCGCTGAATTACAGGCGTATATCACTAACGTCGATTTACAATAGGGTTTTGGAACATATACTGTATTCGAACATTATGAAGTACCTCGAAGAAAACGATTTATTGACACATAGTCAGCAAGGTTTCAAAAAATATCGATCTTGTTAAACACAAGTAGCTCTTTATACTCATGAAGTAGTAAGTGCTATCCACAGGGGATGTCAAATTGATTCCATAATTTTAGATTTCCAGAAAGCTTTCGACACCGTTCCTCACCAGCGTCTTCTAACCAAACTGCTTGCCTACGGAGTATCGCCTCAGTTGTGCGAATGGATTCGTGATTTACTGTCAGATAGGTCACAGTTCGTAGTAATAGACGGAAAGTCGTCGAGAAAAACAGAAGTAATATCCGGCCCTCTATTGTTCCTGAGCTATATTAACGACATAGGAGACAATCTGAGTAACCGTCTTAGATTGTTTGCAGATGATGCTGTCATTTACCGTTTTGTAAAGTCATCAGATGATCAAAACGACTGACAGACTGTATGGTGCGAGAAGTGGCAATTGACCCTGAATAAGGAAAGGTGTGAAGTTATTCACATGAGTACTAAAAGAAATCAGCTAAATTTCGATTACGCAATAAGTCACACAAATCTGAAGTTGTAAATTCAACTAAATACTTAGGGACTACAATTACAAATAACCAAAATTGGAACGATCACATAGGTCATGTTGTGGGTAGAGCAAACCAAAAACTGCGATTCATTGGCAGAACACTTAGAAGGTGCAACAGGTCTGTTAAAGAGACTGCTTACACCACGTTTGTCCGTCCTATTCTGGAGTTTTGCTGTGCGGTGTGGAATCCGCCTCAGGTGGGACTGACGGATGACATTGAAAAAGTACAAAGAAGGACAGCTCGTTTTGTATTATCGTGAAATACGGGAGATAGTGTCACAGACGTGATACGTGAATTGAAGTGGCAATCTTTAAAACAAAGGCGTTTTTCGTTGCGGCGGGATCTTCTCATGAAATTTCAATCACCAGTTTTCTCCTCCGATTGCGTAAACATTCTGTTGGCACCCACCTACATAGGGAGGAATGATAATCACTACAAAATAAGAGAAATCAAGGCTCGCACAGAAAAATTTAAGTGCTCTTTTCTCCCGCGCGCCGTTCGAGAATGGAACGGTAGAGAGACAGCTTGAAGGTGGTTCATTGAACCCTCTGCCAGGCACTTTACTGTGAATACCAGAGTAATCACGTAGATGTAGATGTAGATGTACCTTTGATAGAGTGATACTAGGAGCCAGTTGCTTCTAGCACGGGAAGCTCATACCAGCGCAAAGGATGGGGCTAAATGGGTGTGCAAAAAAAAAAAAAAAAAAAAAAAAAGTGGGACCTAATTTTCATCTACTTGTCATAATTTTGGGATTAACACATCTGAGCATTTCGTATCCTCGGTTTTATTGGCCAGGTGAAACATTTGGAACTGCTTTGAATCAGACTTTAGGACCAGATTCATTCATCCCATAAACAAACTCGTTACCAAGGAGGAGAGGCGAATCTTCATGGGAACGTTAATGCAACATGTAAATCGGTACACAGAGACCAGTACCAGAAAAACAGACATTGACTATTGTCATACCAAGTACTGCAGCGACACTTACTCTACTAAGCATTGTCCCTGCTTACATGTGCAAGACATGGAACACGAGACGAAGTTCGGACCTGGCCACTGTTCTTATCACGGTGGACTGGATTCCAAGAGATAAGATGTAACACTGCAAGTTAAGCTAAAAAGAAACTGTCGGAGATTAGGATAAGTAGGGGGTAATACGACGCTGTGCTTAGAGCAGTTTGGAGTAAAAGAGTGGACTAGAGCCATTTGAGCCAACTATGAAGGATCTTGTCACTGTGGGTTGCATAAGGATAACCTAGGTTAAGATGACCTGAGGGAAGAGGTCTTGTTAAGAAGAGGGCTGTGCTATGCACCGACCACATTTGGTCATAAATGCGAGGAGTTTGAGGTGAACTGCAGCAGTACCAGTTGCTACATAAAATATAACACAGACCTTGCAATGTTGCAATGCGAGCCGGCCTTGCAGTGTGTGGAAACCGTCGACACAGCAGTACCCCAAGCGGTAGATACCATAAGCCTCTCCACACCGGCAGCGGCCGTAATGCTTACAATACGTGCTGCAAGGCATAGCAGAGCCCAAACCAGTGCATCTCAGATGCATATAAATACTTTGTCAATTTATACTAAAGTCACTTCTGCTGGTATTGCCGATCTATCACCAAGGGGTATGTAGGATGCTGTTCATGGACAGATATGTAAATGGCAAATGTGGGTGGATATAAGCTTTCAGCACATGTAAGTAGAGACACTATGGAGAGAGGAAGAGTTGCCATATATGTTAAAATCTGTCATAGTGTGAAAAATTTGGAAACTAAAACATTTTGCGTAGAGTATCATATAGACGCATGTGCGTGTGAGCTTAAACTAAATAATGGCACTTTTATAATTGTTGCAGTGTATAAGTCCAGATTGGGAAATTTTCGACTATTTTTGAAAAACTTGGATTCTTTGTTGTGCTATTTGTCAGACAGGAAAGCAAATTATTTTTTGTGGGAATTTCAATATAGATTTTCTGAAAGAGTCCGACAGAAAACTTCACCTTGAAGTATTACTTGGTTCTTTCAATTTGACATCGGTTATTCATTTTCCTACTTGGGTGGTACAGGGAAGCAGCACACTGATAAATGTTTTCATAGACCAAGATAAATTTAATAAAAAATAAGAATTTGTTAAGAATGGTCTGTCTGATCACGATGCACTGCTAGTTACAGTATATGATATAGCTCCATACAGTAATGCAAAACAGTCCTCCAAAATAGTGCGTTCAATTAACGATTTAACAATTCAAAATTTAAGGGAAAGCTTGCAACAGACTGGGATAAGGTGTACAGGGAACATGACGTTAATTTGAAATTTAACCTATTTCATGATACCTTTGTGAGTATATTTGAAAACAGTTTCCCTAAGAAAACAGTGAAATATAATTGTAAAAGATCATGCAAAAAGCCATGGCTTACTAAAGGGATAAATAGATCTTGTAAACAGTATAGGGAAATGTATCTTATAGCTAGGAGGAGTAATGATCCCGAAATAGTACAACATTATAAAAACTACCGCACTGTATTAAGAAAAGTTATTAAAAAGTCTGCAAGTATGTGCATTATGTCTGAGATTAGTACTTCTGATGGTAAAAATTAAAACAATTTGGAATATTGTTAAAAGGGAAACAGGGCAACCCAGAGGACAGGAAGACTATTTCTGTCAAACTCAATGAAAAGTTTGTTAACAAGAAGACAGAAATAGAAAACATTTTTAATAATCATTTTTAAGTGTTGTAGAGAAAATAGGCTCTAGGAAGGCAGTATATGGAAGAGGCAGTACCTATGCAATTTGTTAAAACTGAAATTCAATCCACCTCTCCTACTGAAATTAGCAAAATAATAAATTCGCTCAAAAGTAAAAGCTCACATGGAACTGATGGCATTTTCAACAAAGTGCTAAAAGCTTGTTCCCAACGAATAAGTAAGATTCTCAGCCACATATGTAGTAGCTCACTGAAACAGGGCATTTTTCCAGATAGACTGAAATACGATATTGTTAAACTATTGCATAAAAAAGTGGATAGGTCTGATGCTAACAACTACCGCCCAGTCTCACTTCTGTCAGCTTTATCCAAAATTGTTGAAAAAGTAATGTATTCAAGAGTAGCCATTATATATTTGCTCCATGATATACTGTAATAGTAATAGGAGGTTCGACATAGTCCACAGATTTCCTACATACGTCTTCCTGCCAGATTACTGGCAAGATGGTATACCAAAATATGAATGATTTGCTCTTGGTTTTCATTGATACTCTCCTTCCAGGGAACTGTTATCAGATGAAACATGTATTAGTTTTTACACATTTACAAAATGTACGAACTAGACCTAGTTGCACTGCAAGAAATCCGGTGGGACGATGCTAGGAGCATTGACGTTGAAATCTGTACAATTCTGTATGGAGCCTGTGAACTAGGTCATCTGTTAGGCACTGGTTTCTGCGTCAGAAAGACGTTCGCCACTAATGTTTCAGAATTCGTTTCAGTCAACCCAAGAATATCTGTTCTAACACTGGACGTAAAGCATATTAAGGCGACTTTTGTGAACTCTCATGCTCTCACGGAGGAGAGCGAATGTGAAGTGAAAGACGAGTTCTATGCACAGCTAGAGGCAGTGATGGACGCTATACCAAATGGACACCTGAGGATCCTCCTTGGTGATATGAATGCCAAGGTTGGGAAAGAACAACTATTCCAAGACATAACAGGAAGGCACAGTCTACACAACCTAAGCAATGACAATGGTGTTAGGTTCATCAGCTTCGCTACATCATTAGGGTTGTTCATCTCCAGCACTAACTTCCAGTGGAAAACCATACATAAAGGAACCTGGGTATCACCATATGGGAGAACTGTAAATCAACTAGACCATGTTTCCATTGACCTCGGAGCCGAGAGACGGGTGTTAGACGTTAAGACAGCGCGGGGTGCCGAAGGTAGGAGTGATTATTTCCTGGTCAGAGGCCTTTTAAACATACAGTGTAAAGGATGAACAGGGCCTAAGTTAAAAAGAGTGGAAAGGTAACATGTGGAGAAACTGAAAGATGAGGCAACGAAGACCAGATACCAGATGCAACTTAGTAACCGCTTTGAAGCACTGAGTGAAATGGACGCGAATCAGGACCTCGAACTAATGTGGGGAAACTTCCAGAGCTCATTTAAGGATACAGCAAAGGAAACACTCATGGGAAACCCAGTGGGCAAGAAGATCTGGTTTGGAAAGGAATGTACAGACGCCCTGGAAAGGAGAAAGGAAGCCAGGAACAAATAGCTGAAGGGGACAAATCTGGCACAGGCCAAAGCGCAATTTGAGGAGGTCCAAAAGACACAAGCAATTCTGAGAAGAGCAAAGAGGAAATACATAAGGAATATCATCTCTGAAGCAGAAACAGACTTCAGAGGACAAAAGACTAGGGAAATGTTTCTGGGGCCGAAGTACCTCTACAAAGGTCACCAGGCCAAGCAGAAATTCGTCAAAGATTCCCGTGATAAGATCCTGACGAACGATAGGGACATAGCTGAGAGATGGAAAGAGTACTTTCGACAGCTGCTAAATTGTGATGAACCCGAACTGCAGTCTGATTTCCAGTACCCAATTACAGACGATGTAGACTATCCCCCACCTACCCTGGATGAGATAAAAACCAGAATCAGACACCTTAAACAGAATAAGAGTCCAGGTGAAGATGGAATACAGGCTGAAATGATCCTGGCAGGAGGAGAGAAACTTGCAGAAAAAATACACTGACTGATACAGGCAATATGGATCAAAGAAGAACTACCAGGAGAATGGAAAACAGCTCTGATTTGTCCAATACATAAGAAGGGCGACAAACAGAAATGTGACAACTATCGAGGAATCTCCCTGCTTAACGTCTGCTATAAGATCCTGTCCAATTGCCTCATACATAGAATTCAGCCAGTGGCAGAATCGGAGATTGGGGAGTACCAGGGAGGTTTCCGGTCAGGACGGTCAACAGTAGATCGCATCTTCAGTCTCCGGCAGCTCACTGAGAAACTGGGTGAATATGGTAAAGATTTGCATATTTTATTCGTTGATTTTAAGAAGGCCTGTGATTATATACATCGCAAGAGCCTGATCAACTGTTTTTGGGGAGTTTGGCATAGCAGAGAAACTCATCAATCTGATAAAAATCTGTCTGAACGAAATACTTGCAAAGGTGAAGATGGGAAATCGCGTAACTGAGGAGTGTGAAATTGTGACAGGACTTAGGCAAGGAGATGGGTTGTCCTCTATCCTGTTCAACTTTGCCCTCGAGAAGATCGTACGCGAGACCTTCCAAGAGAACGAAGGGATTGAAATCGAAGGAAAGAGACTAGCATACTTATCCTATGCAGACGACATCTGTTTACTCTCTAGGTCGGAAGAGGAGTTGGAGCAAATGACCAAAGCACTAAAGGAGGCTGCCAGCAAATTTGGGCTAAACATAAACGAAGCCAAGACAGAGTACCTCCTTATGACGCGTGGTCATTGTCAGACTGCTGATCATCTACAATAACTGCAGGTTGGGGACCATTCCTACAAGAGAGTGCAAGAATTCAAATACCAAGGGGCACTTTTCACTGAGAACTCGTCATGTGAAGCAGAGATCAATGCCAGAATACAAGCAGGAAACCGATCTTACCACATCCTAGAACAACTGCTTCGGTCCAAATCTCTCTCCAGACAGTTCAAGATTAGACTGTACAAAACCCTGATCCAACCTGTTGTTCTATATGGCTGTGAGACATGGAGTATCCGGAAACTTCCATAAGCTCCTTGTTTTTTAGAGAAAAGTGCTTCGGAAAATCTTCGGTCCAGTTCTGGATGCAGATACAGGGGAATGGAGGATCAGAAACAACCAAGAGCTTGAGGAATTATACCAGCAGCCCAACATAGAAGGAACTGTCAAAGCCAAACGAATGCAGTGGGCCGGCCATGTGGCCCGTATGGAAGATCACAGATGGCCTCGGAAGCTCCTGGATTTCACACCTACAGGAAAGAGACCGCCAAGGAGACCCAAGAAGCGTTGGAGGGATGGACTCCATGAAGATTTAAACCAAGTGTCAATAGATGTGGACGAATGGCGGATAGCAGCAATGGACAGAATACAGTGGAGGAGGAAACTTGTAGATGCGTGCGGTCCACTGAGCCTGATCACGTAGCAGTAGTAGAAGTAGTAGTTACAAAATAATCTCTGGCTATTTTATTATAACAGCTTTACCTGTTGCCTTTCTCAATGGTCATAATTTCACAAATTTTGAAAAGATTTTCAGAACAAATATAATGCATATATATTTCCCTGAAATCTTTGGTAATGGATATACAATTCTATTACAATTAATTCCAACATTTCAGTAGTCTAATTGTCTACATAAGTCCCTTACTCACAGGAGCCACCAATCATATGATTTTACACATTCAGTTACTTTCTGTACAAAATTGGAAAAGAAGATCTTCAGCGAACAAAACCAGTTATAACTCAATAAACGTGTAATAATACAGCTGAGACGGTTTTCGTTAATCATTAACATTAAAGACAAATATTCAAATATCTTACCAGCACATTTCCTAGCTCAAAAATGTTTTTATATTAAATGAAAACAATCAATTAGCTCATAGGCATACTTATGTCAACTCCATCAAATGTGGCGATTTCTTCTTGCAAACTTAAGTTTTTACTAAATTCAGTCATCCTCAGTTTGATAATGTTTCATATTTTTGCAAATATTTGCTATCTTTTCCTGTCCATTAACATTATTAAAATAATTTATTTGGAATGTTATCATTACTCTTCTGTTTTAAGCACTTTTAGGTAGCCCAGACAAAGTGCCAGGAAGACAATGGCCTCTGCTTTTTGTGTTGTTTATCTCCATCTCAAACTGCTCCAAGAAAATGGCCCATCGAGTTAGTGAATTGTGGAAAGATGAAAATTTTTCTCAAAGGACAACTCTGAAGGACTTTTAAAGCTTTGTAATCTATATGAAATATTGTATTGCGCCCTATAGATAATACTGGAACTTTTTAAACCAACATGCTATTGCTAATGCTTCCTTTGGAGAAACGGTATAATTTCCTTTAGATTTACGTAACGACCTACAGGTAAAAGCAATCGGTTTATGAATGAAATCTCCATCTTCTTCCATTTCCTGGACAATCTGGATTCCAAGTCCAAAATCGGAACTGTCAGTCTCCATATCAAATGGTTCATTCGGATCGGGTTGATTCAATATAATTTCTTTTAGAAGACTTTCTATTAACGTTTCTCAAATTTTTTCTTTCATTCAAACAAATAAAAACAAAACAAATGCAAATAGTGTTCAACACTCACCTGAAGATGGCTTAATGATTGTCAGCCAAAATATCATGCCAAGAAGTGATCATCTGGTAGAAATCCTGAAACTCCATGATGAGCACTATTCTTTTTTAATAGATTATTTAGATGCCAATGGTTAAATTCTTGGACCCTTACTAATTAATAATATAAGTTTTTAGCTGTGTTCTAGACTTAGATACTAGACAGTTTTATACTGAATTCATTTTAGATGAATCTTTTACTCTGCCTTTAGTTGTTATTATATGTATTACAAACGTAACACCCCTTTTTTCACAAATTCACATTTTCTTAAGTTCAAGTTCACGCCTCCTTTAATTATAGCCTGAAATACATTGCTCAATACTTGTAACTGTTCATGTCAAGTTTTAATGGCTATTAACAGACTGTCTATATACATGGTGATTTGAGAACTCACTTCTTCACCTATACTCCTATCAAGTCCTGTGATAAATATTGACACTGATTTATTTAATCACAATGATATCCCTTCATAGTTACAGCATTTTCCTGAAAACAGAAAAGCAGTACACTAAACCCACTTGTCAGTAGTCAACAGTTACATCCAGTCTAGTCATGTACTGTACTTCATAAAACGTCTGTAATTTTTGTTTTTTGTTTTTAGATTCTCTGGATGATCCGTCTCCCATTTCACTACTTTGTTCAACATATGACTGTCCTGGACAATATGAACTCCACCATTTTGCTTACTAACTATTATCAAATGATTATTCCACTGAAGCGGTAAAGTAACTGCTATTTGCTTGCGTATTATATACAGAGATATGCAAATAGGCAGAATACGGCGCTGCTGTCGGCAAACCCTATATAAGACAATAAGTGCCTGGCGCAGATGATAGATCGGTTACTGCTGTTACAAAGGCAGGTTATGAAGATGTAAGTGAGTTTGAATGTGGTGTTATAGTCGGCGCACGAGCGATAGGGAACAGCATATCCGAGACAGGGATGAAGTAGGGATTGTCCCTTAAGACTATTTCACGAGTGTACCGTGAATATCAGGAAACCGGTAAAACATCAAATCTCCGACATCGCTGCGGCCGGAAAAAGATACTGCAAGAATGGAATCAACGACGACTCAAGAGAATCGTTCAACGTGACAGAAGTGCAACCCTTCTGCAAATTGCGGCAGATTTCAATGCTGGGCCATCAACAAGTGTCAGCGTGCGAACCATTCAACGAAACATCATCGATATGGGCTTTCGGAGCCGTAGGTCCACTGTTCTACCCTTGATGACTGCACGACACAAAGATTTACGCCTCTCCTTGGCCTGTCAACACCAACATTGGACTGTTCATGACGGAAACACGTTGCCTGGTCGGACGAGTTGCGTTTCAAATTGTATCGAGCGAATGGACGTGTACCGGTGTGGAGACAACCTCATGAATTGATGGTCCCTCCATGTCAGCAGAGTACCCCGCATACGTCTAGGTATGACTCTGACAGGTAACACATACGTAAGAATCCTGTATGATTGCCTGCATCCTTTCATGTCCATTGTGCACTCTGACGGACTTGGCAATTCCAGCAGACAGTCTAACACCCCACATGTCCAGAATTGCTACAGAGTGGCTCCAGGAACACTCTTCTGAGTTTAAACCCTTCCGTTGGTCACCAGACTCCACAGACATGAACATTATTGAGTATATCTGGGCTGCCTTGCAACGTGCTGTTCAGATGAGATCTCCGCCCCCTCGTACTCTCACGGATTTATGGACAGCCCTGCAGGATTCATGGCACTACTTCAGACATTAATTGAGTCCATGCCACGTCGTGTTGTGGCACTTCTGCGTGCTCGCGAGGATCCTACACGATATTAGGCAGGTGTACCAGTTTCTTTGGCTCTTCAGTGTATATAGGTAATAACTCTTTCATTACATTCCCACTCAATCATGTTATTGATTTCCTTCTGTGCCTGTTGTTTCTTTGTAGTAGGAAGGAAGTAGGGATGATTAAAAATACCTAATGATCTAGTACATATAACTTATGTGCATAACCTTTCATGAAAGCAGGTTTATTAGAACAAACTCTGTCATGGTCTTTTAATACTTGAAATAACTCCTGCTCTTGAGTAGTAGACAATTTACCAGTATTATCTACTATTTTCTTTAGATCATTTATTATGCTTTCTTGTTCATTATTCAGTTTCACGTGGTGTTGTTTAAACACTGCCCTATACTGTCATTCGCATCAGAATGAGTAAATCGTATTGGGCCATTCTGACGTAAGTCTCTTTCACCTAATACATCTAGTTCTTCTTGTAACAACTTGCCTTTACGAAACATGTTTTTTTCTTCCTATTACAGTTGACTGTAACTTGCTGCTTCCCTATCCAAGTTATTCCTAGAATTATTTCACAACTTCACTCTGGCACAACAAGAATTTGTAACTAAACCATTAGTGTTGTACGTCAATGTCTATCATGACTTAATTCTTGACAGCATTACTTAGTTTTCCAGGAGCACCTACTACTATAGTACCTTCTACAAGTATAATCACAATTACATCTTGGATCTCTATCGTTTCAAAAAATGCACTTGATAATGCACTGATCTATGTGTTAGTGTCTGAAACCACTTGTAAATTATTTCCATAGACATGGGCAGAAATTAACACATGTGTTCAGTTTACTGAAAACATATTCTCATCATCTTCCCATAACAAGTCCTTCTCTACTGTTAGATCACTCAAAGTTGTTTATACAATCGACATTTCCTAGAGATATTTTCTTCCTCTTACTCTGGCTGTTGTTTTGCGCTGAATTAGCATGCCTTCCTCTACCTGTGATATGGAAACTTGGTTGGTTGCAACCACTTATCTTTCTTGAAATTCATTACTACTACTACAAATACTTGTGGGCACTTGTGTTCCATAGGCATTGTAAATCGCACATTTTGTCACTGACCTCAACTTCAGCCTCACAGATATTGTAATCATTGTGGCTTTCTACTATAATCATTTCAAGATTGTGCTTACAATCTTTGAGAGTTACTTCTTTGTTACGACTGAGACTATGTTCATAGACTAACTACATTTTCATCCTATTCTGAATAATTAACTGCTTCTACCTTATCATTCTGTGTGGTTGTAACTGTACTTACACTTACTCCTTTCACCTTTCTATCACTCTTGTATCCACTTTCTTTTTTCGAATCGTTATGACTATAAGAACCGCTCGTCATTCTTGGAGCCCATGCCCCCTGTCTTACACGACGAAAACTTGTATTTTGATTGGATAGTTGATTTCTTCCCACACTTAACATATCAAAAACCTGTGTGACCCTCAGTTTTCCTAATCATTCCTCTCGCTCCAGTTACCATGTCCTTAAGCTGAGTACCTATCTCTACAGTGTCCCATTATGACATTTATACATTATCCATTTCTTTCACCTGTTCCTGAAACATTTACATTTAGAAAAAATGCGTCTCGCACCAGTCGTCTTCATCTTGAACTATTTCCATAAACGCCTCAATTATTTTGTAATTTGTTCCCAGACAGCTTTTCGAGTTGTCTGGTAACATCTTCCACAATTTCCACAATTTCTGTTTTCGTTACCTCTAAATGCACTAATTTTCGGAAACATTCTTCACAATAATCTTTCAAGTAAGTATTTCAGTGAATCATGCTCATTCTTGCGATGCTGAATGTATTGCATCCCTTCACCTGTCCTCAACTGATGCCTCTTTATTCTCAAACTGGTCAGTTATATTACTTCTAACTTTTGAAAGTCTACATCTACATCTACATCATACTCCGCAAGTCATCTATTGGTGTGTGGCGGAGGGTTCTTTCGGTACCACTATCTGATCCCTCCACCCCTGTTCCACTCGCGAATAGTGCGTGAGGAGAATGACTGTCGGTAAGCCTCTGTATTGGCTCTAATTTCTCGATTTTTTTCCTCATGGTCATTATGCGAGATGTATTGGGAGGGGGGGGGGGCAGTTATATGTTGTCTGACTACTCCTGAAAAGTGCTGTCCCGAAATTTCAGTTGTAAATCAGTAGTAAATTTCAGTAAGTATTGATCACATTGGTTTTTTCTGTGTATACTGACTTCAACAGCACTTTACTCATTACAACAGAGGCTATTTTATTACTGGTTGCACTTCCACTCCCATAGACCTACCAAAATTTAATATTATTTTATGATGATGTAGGATATACCAATTTGGCACAGTCCTACCACGGTCGCACCTATAATGTCCCTATCACCCTCTTCCCTGTTCGTAAAATGTAGCGTCCTACAATCATATTTTGTTACAAGTTTTCAGCAGCGTGACATTGCTAGCAAACGGTCTGTCTTTCGTAACTTATAAACTTCACTTCTTACTTTATGTAATGTTCTGATGGATAATGTTTTCAATTAAAGTGCAGTGACATCTTACAACACTAGACCAGCGTGAATACTGATTCACCTTGTGGACAGTGCATCTGAAAAACGATTTACTTGTTGCTATAAATGGCGACCACATCCTGAACAGCCAACAGTCAGCTTGTTCATCCAACTCAGAATGAATTTACTATTTCTTTGATGTGATTAATGTTTATTATACCAGAATGAAACCGACAGACTTTAACCCTTTCACTGCACATTTAGTCTGAGGAGCTGCTTAGCATGTGCGCCAAATTTTCAAGTGATGCTTATATTTATGACTATATGACTGTAGCTGTCTATAGTCAATATTGAGAATAAATTACTAAGCAATACGCTGTATTATCGTGTTACACTGTCTTTTTCTTAATCTTTAATGAGAAATACTTTTTTTTTAAAAAAAGGTAATTTATTAGTAGAAAATAATACATCCTTTACTAGATAAGCAAAGTTTCAAAGCGTGATATCTTTCGAAACAAAAGTCGAAACATGAAGATTCATTACATTTCATACAAATGTATCTACTGCCACTTCGTATATCATGTTTTGCACATAAAATACGCTCTCTCGGCAGTCTTTTTCTTTGATGTTCCTAGGATTAACGAAATAAAGACGCTCGGCTAGGCGAGAGGGATTTTCAGCATCAGCCCACATCCTTCCTGACTGCTCTCTACTTGCGGTCGGTGGCGGATCTCTAGGATTGCCTTGATGAGTTTTTGCTGAAAATCTGATACCGAAATTGAATTTTATTCATGCACATTCAGCAAAGACAGATCCACCAAATGAAAAAAAAATACTTTTTATACTTTTTACAGTTTTTCGTACTCTTCCCGCCTGTCCTGCTACTTGAAAGCGAGAAATCTATCTGTTGACGTAAACTTGATCTGACCGGTTTTAAGGTTTTTTTTAATAAAACAGGCGTGCCATTATGGACCAACTGTCAACATACATTGTATGGCCTTTTCCAAGGTAACTTCCTAGTAAAGTAAGAACAATGCTTTCAAATATTACAACATTTACGTCAAGATCAGTTTCAATTTTCCATTCGTTGCTTCATATACATAAATAATTAAGTTGAAGACTATATCCAGTTTCACTCTCACGTAAGACAAAATTCTTAATGTCAAATCTACGGCCTGGGGGTGGAATGTACTGTTAAAGAAGACACAAACTTTGTAAAGAACAGAGCTTTCGTCAGTGCACAAATTTTTAAAAGGATGGAAAAAATCCGGAAATGCTTTTTTTAGACTACCCACAATTCGCCTAACTTTTCTGGTTTTGTGATCTCCAGAGTCCTCATTGTTAACAATAAAGTGTAACATTAGCTCTGAGCACTATGCGGCTTAACTTCAGAGGTCATCAGTCGCCTAGAACTTAGATCTAATTAAACCTAACTAACCTAAGGACAACACACACATCCATGCCCGAGGCAGAATTCGAACCAGTGACCGCAGCGGTCGGTCGGAAAGTGTAACATTCTTATAAATGGAAGGTACCTACCTCTTGGCATGATAAGCGCAAATATTGTAGTAGACAGTAACGGATAGTTGGTCCAGTAACTGTTATTTCTTTCTCACTTGATCCATCAGAAATTTACAGTAAGGAAGCAATAAATTTTATGTTTTTCCAACAACACAGTCTTAATTTTTTATTCTCGTTGCAAAGGTGCACTGCTAAGCTATGTGGCTTACAATGTCATTGCTAAAACAAACTTGCAAGCAGCTATATACAGTAGATGAATCATCTTAATTGACAACTTTGTAACTGGAATGACAGTTATGGAAACTATACACTTTAGGTTTAAAATCACCAACTTTGCATCTAGAATCATCTGTTTTGTATCTTTTAGCAGTTGTGTGAGGCATATGCTCAGGCTTTTCTTTGGAATCGGAGGAAGAAGCGATGATAACATCAAAATCTGTATCTGGATTTACTGGTCTGGAATTACTGGAAGCGCCTAGAACCTCTCGGTCACATCGGCAGGTGCACGATGCATGTTAATGTGTGATAATCCGATCAAGCGTACGACGAATTCCGAAGGCTGTAAAGTGTAAAGTGTACATTCCAAGATCGCTGCACACTGTGAACGAGGATGACCCGGATCGAAGGATGGAGCACTGCGAGTGGTTTGGAGGGTCTCTTCGCGAGGATGAACGGTTTTTCAGGGATGGTTATCTGTTCTGGCGAGACGCAATTGAAACTGAACAGTACTTTAAACCGCCATAACTGCGTATAGTTGGGTCCTGAAAATCCTCAAGTTCGCGTAGACAAACATGTTAATCGACCGGGTGTTAATGTGTGGTGTGGTCTGTCATCGCGCGATTTGATTTCCCCATTCTTCCTCGAAGATACCATAACTGGTGAGCAGTATCTACCTTTGCAGCAAACACTGATTTTACCTGCCATCCAAGACGTGTTTAGCAATGAAAGCTGTTACGTACAACAAGATGGCGCTCCGAGCCTGCTTGGATGAAAATCTACCTGGACCATGGGTGGATCGAAGAGGAGATGATGATTACCCACCACAGTCTCCAGTCCTCACACCTCTTGGCTTCTACCTATGGAAGACCTCGTAAAAATGAAGTTTATCAGCAGAGACCAGCTACACTGAACGAGCTACGAGGAACCATCGAGGCGTCCTGTGGGGCTAACACACCGGCAAACTGACAGCTGTAGTTCGGTCAACAGCTCAGCGGCATCAACATTACTTGGCTGCTAATGGGGGTCACTTTCAGCACGTAAAATAACCTCCTCCCCCCCCCCCCCCCCTTGCAAGAATTGCAACGGTATGTCATTTTGTTCCATTAATTGACTATCATACGCTGTCTACATTTTTGTGGACCCCTTTTTTATATGAACTGGGAAGGTTGGACGGAGCCGCAGCGTGAGCGAAAGGGCTGAGGACCCACTGATCCGTGGACAGAGCACAATACTGGGGGTAGTCCAAGACTAACGAACCCTGTGACAAAGGAGGCAAACACCAAGACGGCCTAGCAGCTGAACGTGTTACATTAAAAGCATTGTAAATTCACTAAAGTAGCCACAAAGTCCGCCAGCTGTTCCACAGAAAATATAAGGACATTCTGGAATTGGCAGAAACCCTACAACACAACAAAATTATTACCGTTTTTGCACGCTGTCTTGTTTAGAAGTTATTAAAGCTCAAATGTTAATTTATGAACAACAAATAATAGTCAGTTGCAAAAATGTTACTAACACATACGACACACCATCAAATACGTCATTACTTCAATTGTGTGATGAGCCGGTTTCTTGTGCGATATGCATGAGAACAAACCGTTCAAGTAATTGTTTATGAAGTTCCAACATACTGAAGGTAGATAGGATCAGCAACTTGGGCTGTTAGATCTTTATTTTCCTTCAGTATCAGTCACAGTTGGGACAATAGTCACTTCTTCGTGGTGACTAGTTTTGGATTATCATGTTCAATTTCAAACCATGGCTTTATTTGTAAGAGTAAACTACAGTTCCCACCAACGTACATGTGAGCAACCAAGTATTCATTATTCCTGACGAGCAATCATTAAATAGATACAAGAAGATAAACTTTTTATGAGCATACAATGCAAAATTTGCTGCATTCGATTTGGAAAACATTCGCATTGTACGTTCATACAAAGTTTATTGTTTTTTATCTATGTAATGATTACTGGTGAGAATTAACGAATATTTGGTTACTCCCATGGCAATTGTATGATTACACTTTACGTGTAGGGCCATGGTTTGAAAATAGATGGGATGGTCTCATGGGCACCGACTATTTTAAAATCATGGGGTATGCTGAGCACGTTACAGTTTAAAACTCATAATTACCCCTAGAAATTTATACTAAATGTAAACGCTACAAAAATAACTTAAAATACATGATCAATCACCTAAATGCGGAGAGACAGGAACGTGCTCCTCCTGACAGCTGTTTTTCTGATTAATTCGTTGATTAGAGGTTCCACGTTCAGTTCCCTTGCGAGATGTGAATGAATGTTCAATAGTGATACGTGATTCAACTGCTGTTGGTTGACGGTGGCCCTGGTGTAAGCGTACAGTCTTCGAAGTGCAGAAAACGAAGTACTCGAGGATACAGGAATTTTTTTAAAAAGTAGTAGTAATTTTATATGTGCTGGTATCATGTTCTTCAGAGCTACACACTTGTCATTCTCTGTCCTACACAAGTTTTGCACTACACTTTAAAAGCTATCTAGTATAAGATTATGTTGTTTTATCACATCATACAAAATACCTCTATCAAGAGTCAATCTTAGACAGTCGATATTGTCACCGTAAAAAGAAGAAACGTAACGGCAGTCTTCTTTGCCTAGTAAAAACTGTTCTGTTTTGGCAATGTGTGATATTGTTTCGGGCGGAAATCTAATTTTAAAGTTGCTTACTGTTTGAGCCACTAACTCAAAAAATAAAATTCTCAACTTTTCTTGAATATTTGATGAATTATGCTTGTCACCACTTTCTAATTTTAACGGCAATTTTCTAGGGCGTGAAACGGAGGGGAGCTTAACTACAATGTGTCACACTTTACTTTAGCATGTTCCCAAAGTGATAAAAATGTATCTGTATTTTTGGCTCCTTCTTTTAAAGACAAAGCAACATCTGCAGAATTACGAACAAGGCGGAAATTAAGTGAAACTTTTGAAGTACTGGAATACAGAAATTATCATCTGACATGAAAAGGATTTTCAAACTTTTGCAGACGTTTTAGAAATATCTTAGCTTTTGAACCAGCATCAATTCTTTCATCTTACGCATCACTAAGAAACTGAAAAAGAACTTCATAATTATTGCCTATGCACAACAGAGACACAACACGCATACACCATTTCGGTGGGCAGAACGGTCTTAAATATTGACCTGCTTCAGTGTCATGAGAATCTGAAAGAAATTTTAAGATTTCCGAATTTTCCTAGCCTCTTGGTTGAACCACAAATAAATGAAACCAAATCTTTGAGAACTGACAGAATATCTCTTAACACTAGAATGTTATTAAAGGAGTCTTGAACAACAAAATTTTGGGAATGAGCCAAGCAGTGAATGTTCAAGCTGGGTTCAATTTCTTTTATTCGTGACGGTAACCCTTGCAGACAACCGCTATCGTTTCTTGCGCTGTTATAGCATTGCCCATGACAATTGTTCAGGTAAACAGAATATATTAATAATATATCCTTCACATATTTTAACAGGATATCTGAATCCTGTTAATGATAGCTCACAAAAACCATAAAACAAGTCATGAACAGCAAATTTTTGGTCAACAGTACGAAAAGAAATAAGACATCTGCTGTCCAATTGATATATCGCATCTCTCATCCAACATTAATGCGTCTAAATCACTTTCTTTTACTTCTTGAACCAAAGTTCCCCCGAGAAAGATGCTTTTACTGTTACAATTTCATTAATTATGTAATGAGACATACATCTGTAACAACTCTGATTAAGCCATAGTTTCAGTTCGGGTACTCCTAGGAATGTAATTTCAGAAGATTGACAAAATTAGAAAACTCATCAACATGACCACGTAGGGCCAGTCCTTGACAACCAAGAACAATATTTAAGTAAAAATTTTCCTTAAACAATCAGTAACGGCCTACATTTCTTTCGCTTAAGAATGACTAACTGATGACAGAATATTTACTGGTTGTTTAATAGAATCTGTAATCAAATTACTTTTTTCATAAAATTTGAATCGTTTTGACCAATGGACCAGTTCTTAAAACCGTACTTAACGATGCATTATAGGAATTCCTGTTCGCAGCACCAGTTTTTGGAGGCAATCTCTTGTTTCCACACGTAAGCCTACACAAAAAACAATAAACTTTGCATTCTGTTTCGTGATACTGAACCCATGCATATGTTTTTTACCCAATGTTTTTGATAACATCTGCCCCTGAGGCTGCGACTTTCAGTACCGATATCATTTTTAGTGGAAAATAGTAATAGTAACAGGGATTTCACTGTCACAAGTTGTCGAAAACTGATTACTTTTACTGCTATGCGCTGCCGATTCGATATCACCATCCCCATCACGATTGTCAATATAAGTGCTTTTGTATTTCACTATATAGTTATCCATTTTAAAGATTTTGACACGCGAGACATGAAGACATAATATAATTCCAAGCACAGGTGACACGGGTCAAACAGAACCGAAACTAATGTCTAGCAGTTTACACCTTCTGATTTCTGACTGCTTCGTTGTTCGTTTGCTTGTTGATGTCTGGAAATTCAAATTCGGTATAAGTTTCACTATATCCAACACAATTTCACAAGAAAAGTTTCTCGCCGGCTATTGCGTTTCGTGATTGTTGTAGGTCTGCCAATTAACGCACAATTAACGCACAAAGGATTTCGCGAATTTGTTGTTAAGCACTGTCCATTTACTGATGTTTTAGCTAGGAGGGATGGGGGCACTCTTCGCAGCAGGTATGTCGGCTCACTGGCAATGTATCTGGTTCTGTCAAATTAAATTAAATGAAACCGCTAATTACATTCTTACTTCATAATATAAACGTTTTCACCGTATCGGACACAACAGGCTTCATTTCCAGTTATTTTAGACAGTAATAATTATTAAAGGTTACCGCCTTCAGTTCACATTATTAACAATCGACATTGCCATATATATATATATATATATATATATATATATATATACGTGTGTGTGTATTCAACTGTAATAAAACAGAAAATTCTGCAGAACAGATGCTATTATTTAGCTTCAGCATGTTTACATTGGAATAGGAACTGAGATGTAATGGAGTCTGTAAATATCATTTATTATATTCGTAAGAATTAAGAAATATGCTTTGAGTCATATAGTGCTGCTATAGCGAGTAGGTGAATGGGTTCTGTAATTTCCTTTTTGAACAAAAGTAAACTAATAAATTAAAAGGGTAAAAAGCGTAGATACTTAGCTATGGGATTAGATGTAGATATTTGCTTATTTAAGAGTATCTTCGTTGACTTTTCACAATGTATACAAAACAATGTGAGGTACATTTTCGATAAGATGGGTCAAGATAAGTAGCAGACTTGACTGCAGTAGTTGCTCACGTGACCAAGCTCTGCAGAAAGCAAGCAGAGTATCGTCATGGTTATTTGTTGCTGTCATTTGTGGAGAGTCGTTGGAAGAGTGAAGTCTTTGTTTGTGAGATTTTGCGAGCCACCCATGTGATGAAGTGGTTCAGAATAGTAGTGGTACAGGCTTGGTGCGATTACAGTTGATCGTACTCGATCATTAAAGTATAAACAGTGCCAGAGTTAATTTGATTTTTAACGAGTTGTAGTGGACGTTTGCAAACACTGCAAATTGTTGACATTGTGTTACATACGCTACGAACTCCAAGATTCGATGGAGTTCAGAACTTTTCTTTTGGTGCTCTGCTGTGTTCCACTGACTGATTCATTTAAGTATTTGCTGCAAATCTATTTAGAAAGGTATGGCCACCTTTTTGTACATGTTTACTTTGTTTGATTCCGAGTGAATTTACAAGTGGAATTTAAATCAATGCATAGGCTATCTCATTATCCTTTGGGACACTATTTCATTTGTTAATAATTCTGATTTAGTATATACGCTTTATTCTATAAATTTTCACTAATTGTTATGCTTATCCACATCTGTGCTTAATGATATGGGCCAAAAGACAGGGACACACAACAATGTAGTAGATTCAGAATTATTGCAGAATGTGGACTTGCCCAATCAGTGTGTGCTGCTATCAATAGGACTTGAGCGAATACGCAATAGGTTCGCTCATTTGAGTGTAGCCAATGAGTTCACAATGTAAACAAACTGAAGTTAGTATTGGCCTTTCAGCAGCAATTACTTTAATCTTGAAACTTTAAGTGCACGAATTTAAGCCAATGAAAATCGGCAACGACCGAAACAATGCGATCCAGCAAACTGGAATACTATACGTAAAACATTCTCGGTTTTCTTGCCGTTCCAATCTGGATAAATCTCGAGCTTTCGACGACAGCCTCCATCGTCATCGTCAGGAAGAATACTCATTTTCTTACATTAGTACCCGTCAACACCACTGCTTCCAATGGTGCAACTTCCCAACCAGAAATTACTAACTTTAAGATATACTGTGAAATGAATGCTCTAAATGAAATGGTAACACCCGCTGTAGTTCAACGCCATCTTATTAATTCAATATCAGTTTACAAACTATTTGAACTGACTATCCTACACAGACTAAAGAATATAATGTCAGATGCAGTGCAGATGAGGACGTTGTGCTAAGATACACGTCCGTGTTCTTCACGCCTCTAATAAACCTGAAAGACCAAAGTACCATAATGTCTACCCTTGAGCAGCGTACTTGAAGTAATGTGGTGTAGTACTTGTAACACCTAATAATACCTGGAAAAATCATTCATCCATGGCAACGAATTAATACAGACGCCTTTCATTTGCAGAAGTACTAGTTCCTATTTGCTGCAATCAGCTGTTTCCAAGTTAGCTAACATACCCAGTATCTTGCAGAGCGCACCACAATGTGACCTCCCACTTTCACTGCCAGATGGCTACCGTCTGCAGTCCAGTCTGTCTATAGTACTACAGTACACCTGTTACAAGAGAAAAGGCGTTCCCAAAACGGAAAATAACAAGGTACAGTACCACCATAGATCGACGATGGGCCCCAGGTCAGCCTACTGCGCATTTGTCCTTGTAAAAAAGGTATTTACAAAACGGAGTGGAAAGGGGAAAGGCTTGGCCGTCCCTCGGCATAACGGTTGCCACAGTTCTTTTGCAGCGTACTGTGCATTTTGTTATAATCATTTATAACACCTCCAGGGCGAGCTCAGACCATCTACATTTCATGTTTATTTATATACTTAAGGCTATAAAAGTATGTAAATACAGAATATCAAATGATCTTATGGTTTCACAAGCTGTTGATCACACATCTCTCAATAAGGGTATATTAAGTACACAGAAATCAATCAAACCATATCGTCATAACAGTCAAGTAACACACACACACACACATACACACAAGCTTTATTCCATGAACTGGCAGTTTAAGCAGCACTTGTGAATGTCCATAGTTCTATCTCTGTGCCAACTTGGTGTTAGATACAGTGGTCCCTCATATTAAATATTTCCAATTATAAATAGCTACATGATGCTCATTGAGCGTTGCAATGTTATTAACACAAATAAAAATGTCTGCAAAAACACACCAGCAACAGAAAAATGCGATTCTTATGTGACGGGTTACAATCTTATTTCCACACTGGCACATACACATCTGTCAAAACTGATGCCTAAAACATGATTGTGAATTCTCAAGTTAAGTGACCCCATGTTATTTCCATGTCCTAAAACATAACATCCTAAGAAGGCAGGTGATCAAGTCAGTAATTTCGCAAAACCTATGGTGGCTAAAATACTATGTTAACCAGCCAAGAACACAAACGAAATTACTGCAAAGTCCAATTAATGCGATACTAGCTCTATATGAGAATATGAACGGAAACAAACCTGAACAAACGCCATTTTAGTGGGGATGAAGTCAACAACATGCAGAATTTATATGTCATATGTCACAATATTATTTTCACTTTTAAACTATCCATCAAACATGCCTTTATTGCTTTTTATTACATGTGGCCCAGGCACACTCGAGATTATGTACGAAAACACCTTCCAGAAAGGCTGCAAAATTTAGCATTGACAAGTATGGTGCAGGCTCTCTAAACCGTTCACAGACAGTATTTCCAAGATTAGATTCTGATACGACCTGGAAGTGATCCAAAGATTGGTAATTTGTTTTAAATGTCCAGACCTGTAAAACTGTGCGCTTCACAAAACGCAAAAGCGTCTTGTCATACTAGTGCAGTATCAATGAGTTGAAACTGAAACTGTTAACTTATAAAACTACCTAGAATAATTTATGAGGCAATGAAATGTAACCATCATACGTGTTCAGTTATAGATAAAACAGTTCCGTTATCTCATAGGACTAATAGGGGATATTTAACATATATATATAAGGAATGGCGAAACGAATGGTCACAGGTTCGTTTGACGCACGGGAAAAAACAGAACGGAAATTCTGGAAAAACTGAAACGGCAGATGCTTAGAAATATACGTAAGTTATCTTCAGGAAGCATACATACCAGTTTTTAAGCACCAGTATTGATGACTCTAGGAATGTACTACAGTACCCTATACAACACTCAACAGTAACTGCAAAGACAGGCAATCTAGCAGTAATTCTTTTCCTCCGCTCTTAACGCACAAATGTAACTAGGAGAAACCGTAATCTATGGTACAATGTAAAGTACCCTCTGATATGAATTTCACATTAAAGTATGGGTGTACGTATGCGATAGGGTCACAGAGAAACATGTGTAAGAAAAGGTTAAGTGCTGGGGGTTGGAAAAGCGCTCACCAACATGGGTACTCACCGTCGCCCATTAGTTCAAAAGAGTACGTCCCGTAACTACAAACGGAGCGTGGTAAATGAGATAATATGAGGTGGCAGGACCGCTCGTTTAGAGAAATGACGTCGCAGACTGCGACACTTCGAATCAGGAAGAATATTACGAGTGGAAGAGTGATTTTTTAACAAATATCTAGATTCTGTTAATTGCATCAGGGCAGGGCAAAATTCAAAACTTCCAGTTCTGGAGTTAGAAAAGAAGGTTACGCATCACCAAAACTATTTTAAACAGCCCTAGAGGTAGTTTTTAGAACTTTGACCTGGAACAAAGGTGTGACTGCAATGTATCTGAACCTTCTTCATTCTCTGATGGAGATTGTGGTATTTCGTGTGAATGTATCTGATATAAAGAAATAAAAGTTTGTAGAACTTTCTAGCTGCCTCAAGTGATTAAATTTTCTGTTAGTTTTCGGACGAGCGCTGTTCGGCCATTGTCAAGTGGCGAAAGCGGGCGAGGAGCACTCGACCATAAGTCCGTGGATATTTTGCCGTTTGATACGACTGGAAACTCAAGAAAACTTTATTTATTCTACCGTTTACCTCTAGCTGGAATGACTTCAACAGCAAATGGAAAAAAATTGATAGAGAAAATTTACAAGTAGACCTGAAAATCTGTTATAACGAGACTAAAATAATGTTATTTAAGATCACGCTCCCCTCCTCTTGGTACAACACAACCACACAGAACACTACGCACACACTCATCACAGCCACCTACTCAAGCGTCAGATACCTGACAGGCTAGCTGCCCAAGTGGTATCAAATAGAAAAAGCATCGTACCTTATTGTCCATCTGAGTGCATACATGTATAATGCTATGACCGATTCGGATCCATCGAATCTAGACTGAAAATAAAAATTTTCTGCAGTCATTAATTGTGGATTTGCTCCAGAAAAAAGTATATGTCAATTTTAGAAAAGGTCTTGCACCAGGCTGTCACCCAGAAGGTTTCGTTCATTATCATCCATCGAAATCTTTCCCGAGCACCGCACTACGCTGAGATTTGGGGAATTCTCCTCCAATAATCTCCATAAGGCAGAACGTCTTCCAGACATCCCTTTCAGGCTGACGCCCATCTCCATGACTACAATAGGTCCTCACACGGCAATTAAAGGACGTAAAATTCCTATTCAATTTGAAATCCGTATCGAATATTTTCCAATAAACTACGTCTGCCGTTTAGGAAATATTAACATAAAAACTTAAATTTTTTATCTTTTTTGAAGCCACTGGCAGTTCTATGAGTAAAAGCAACGATATTATGCAAGCAAAGCATTTAGGGCAGACTCTCGTAAAACGTCACCCCGCGCAGTTTGTTAGTTACTTAGCAGTCCGTTTTACACGAATGACTTTGCCTTCTTAATTCAATAGTCGTCACGGGTTCGCTTCAGATACCTACATGTAAATCAACTGCCCACCTAGTCTCGAGTGTTTCGGTGACGTCTATGACTAGCTGGTTGCGCCAAGTGAAGTGTTCTACTGACTGAGTGTGCACAGTAACACTGCACGGTGATGCCGTGCGGTAACGTCAGAAGTTAATCAATTATTGCCGCACTCATTTTTTTTTTTTTTTTTTTTAATGGGCGGCCATCTACGGCAAATCTGATGACACGATAAAATGCTGGCGCAAGCACAAATGTTGTGGAACACACTGTTCAGCCAACATTGGTGAACATGGTACTTCGCTGCAGTCGGTCCCTACATTAACGACGTCATTTACGACTGTATTGCAGAGGTGGTCAATTCATTTTTAATGTATCCGGCCTCTAGTGTGTGTATTCTTCGTATCCATCTAAAACACATCGTTACAGTGGGCACTAATTGGCGTTAGGAGAATATATAAATGCATTTTAACTGATATGAAAGCCCAAGCTGTCACAATTGTGTCCACAACAAATCGTTAAGAAATCGTGTTACAAGTAAATTACACAGTCATGATTTATAAATGCACGCCCTTTGCAGTGTAACGACCATATTGGACTATTAGTGTGAACCTGAGCAAGATACTGCAGCAGCAATGACAGGGGTGAGTGGCGGACGTTGTCAATGTAATAATTCAACAATGCCAGTGCAATGTTGCGAGGGATATTAGCTTGCTGAAAGCGCAAACAGCAGTGGTGCACCAAGTAGTGCAGCAGGCACCAAGACAGATTTCCAAACAGACGCTGTTGCCAACGTAAGTACTTGTATTAGAATTATTCCGCGTCTTGCACCCCAGCAGCCAGAATGGGACTATGGCAGACTAGGAAGCTACATGGTCCTGCCAGCAGAGGTCACACATTGAGGTCACGGCATGGCAACTGCTCTGCGCACTAAGTTCCTCCCTGGACTTCGTGCCAAGGGGCGGCAAGTCACTCCCCATGCACACCAGCCTCCACCTGATACCACCAAAGGGGCGGCTCAGCGCGGTGGGCATCACCTGCCGCCGCCTGTAGCCGCCACATCATTTGTCGAACTCACATACCGCTGGCTCTGCGTCTGTGTGGTTGGGTTATGTAAAGGGGCCGCTGGTGCAACGCAGTACCTTGTCAGCAATGTGGCGTATGCAGGCACCCAGCCCAGCGGAATTCAGTGGCCAGCCAGCCACTGATCCACTGTACGAAGCAGCACCGATGTATCGATAAAAGAAGTTGCTACATTTGGAACTGCCTTTTTCTGGAGCCACAATGGCTCCCACCTCGCGTGCACTACCTGTTCGCACCATCCTGGTTCATAGCTGCCCCACTCTGCACCAGGGAGCGCTATACATTGCTCAAATTTCATAACAACCAAGACGTATAAGTGGAATACTCACACAATTAAAATCTACAGACTTTTCCCACTACTCTTGAGGGCATTATCAGTCACCTTATAAAGGCGGAGCGGTGTACCCGTTATATACACGGAGCTTTGGGACCCCAAAATCTTAAGTGAACAACTGTGGAAAAAAAGGGTATCACACGATTTTCGCACCAAAACAGCTGATGTAGAGCTATCTGCACCCCATAGAGGCTATGGTGTCGGTCACAATAAACAATGAGACACAACTCCATACTAGCAGAAGACATTTCTGGCCAACTACTGCCTCTCCCTCCCTAAAATACCCAAAGCCATAGCAGAAGCTAATAATAAAGTCCTTTGTTAATTTATATTAAGGTATTCGATTTAATGTAAATGCTTTTTTACGTATGAATGCCTGAAGATGAGCAGGACACGCCCAAAATGCATTGCGATATATCAGATTAAACAGAAACAAATAAAAGTGATCGGTATAAAAAAAATAAAAATAAGTAATTATTCTTCACAATCACCGCTCCCCAATGTAGCCAGTATTCGTACAAGTAATTACTTGAGTATTCTGCACCATGAATGGAGTCAGTGTCTTTAAACTCGATATATTTGACATCGATATGGACATATTATAAGACAATATATAGAGTCGAGATGGCTTATAATATGATGTAAAGACAAATTTGTGATTATCTTTTAGAATTGTAATTAATTATATATTGTTGTTGTGTTATTGTGTGTAATGGAGACACAGGCAACAGAGCATGCACAATGTCAGCACTAGTACAGTGTATATCCACCTTTCGCAGCAATGCAGGCTGCTATTCTCCCATGGAGACGATCGTAGAGATGCTGGATGTAGTCCTGTGGAACGGCTTGCCATGCCATTTCCACCTGGCGCCTCAGTTGGACCAGCGTTCGTGCTGGACGTGCAGACCGCGTGAGACGACGCTTCATCCAGTCCAAAACATGCTCAATGGGGGACAGATCCGGAGATCTTGCTGGCCAGGATAGTTGACTTACACCTTCTAGAGCACGTTGGGTGGCACGGGATACATGCGGACGTGCATTGTCCTGTTGGAACAGCAAGTTCCCTTGCCAGTCTAGGAATGGTAGAACGATGGGTTCGATGACGGTTTGGATGTACCGTGCACTATTCAGTGTCCCCTCGACGATCACCAGTGGTGTACGGCCAGTGTAGGAGATCGCTCCCCACACCATGATGCCGGGTGTTGGCCCTGTGTGCCTCGGTCGTATGCAGTCCTGATTGTGGCGCTCACCTGCACGGCGCCAAACACGCATACGACCATCATTGGCACCAAGGCAGAAGCGACTCTCATCGCTGAAGACGACACGTCTCCATTCGTCCCTCCATTCACGCCTGTCGCGACACCACTGGAGGCGGGCTGCACGATGTTGGGGCGTGAGCGGAAGACAGCCTAACGGTGTGCGGGACCGTAGCCCAGCTTCATGGAGACGGTTGCGAATGGTCCTCGCCGATACCGCAGGAGCAACAGTGTCCCTAATTTGCTGGGAAGTGGAGGTGCAGTCCCCTACGGCACTGCGTAGGATCCTACGGTCTTGGCGTGCATCCGTGCGTCGCTGCGGTCCGGTCCCAGGTCGACGGGCACGTGCACCTTCCGCCGACCACTGGCGACAACATCGATGTACTGTGGAGACCTCACGCCCCAGGTGTTGAGCAATTCGGCGGTACGTCCACCCGGCCTCCCGCATGCCCACTATACGCCCTCGCTCAAAGTCCGTCAACTGCACATACGGTTCACGTCCACGCTGTCGCGGCATGCTACCAGTGTTAAAGACTGCGATGGAGCTCCGTATGCCACGGCAAACTGGCTGACACTGACGGCGGCGGTGCACAAATGCTGCGCAGCTAGCGCCATTCGACGGCCAACACCGCGGTTCCTGGTGTGTCCGCTGTGCCGTGCGTGTGATCATTGCTTGTACAGCCCTCTCGCAGTGTCCGGAGCAAGTATGGTGGGTCTGACACACCGGTGTCAATGTGTTCTTTTTTCCATTTCCAGGAGTGTATTTTCTGAAAGAGTTGAGCACTAACATGAAGAGGCATGTGCAAACTGCACAAAATTTTGTAGACAGGATAAGGAAATGTAATGAACACATGTACGAGTTTGGGCAGAGTGATACAGCAAATGCAGTTTTGTTGTAAGAAGGCGAGCAAATGGTACTCGATGCTATTCTGATGGGATTGCTGTCAGACATTTCAAGGCGGGTGTGTTCAGGTGCCCCAAAGAGTCTGCGGCCTACTATTAGGTTGACAGTGGACCGCAAAGAAACTGGTATGTCAACAGGGGCGTGAGACAGATGTGGGGTATTTTCAACGAATATGAAGTGTCACAGGGGTGAGCAGAAAGGCATTTACAGAGGCAGTGTCACCAGCCACCACGGAAAGTAAAGGAAATGGAAGATATCTGCAGCAGAATTTTGGTAATGGGCATAGTGGTGGACAAGTAGGTGGGAAGCAGCCATTAAACACGAGAGGAAATCTAGTGTCCACCTAAAGACGTTCCCATTAAAATAAAATACAACAAATTCATATCCAGATATCGATTGTGTAATAAGCGGTATTGTAGGAGGTAAAGAGTATAATTTTTTGTTGGACGCGAGGCTGCATGTGTCGGTTTCCAGTAGAGACTTAGTGAAACGTAGCCAATGAATCCTGCCATCCGCCATGCTATAAATTACGTGGGTTTGAGGATAACAATGTGAGACTATTGAGGTCCTCAGACGTAGATTTTCATATAGTGGCTGTTCTATTTAAGCAGTGCATGTGAGCGAGGGCTATAGCTTGATCATGGGGTTAGTCTTGTGTTAACTATAGGCAGTGTAGGACTGTTGCGATAGGTGTCTAGCATATTGAACAAACCAGTTGAAACATGCTCAATTGTACTAAGGCTTGATTTCCATGATTGTGTGTTATGTGACACTGAGAAGTCACTTTCGGCCAGCGTGGAGCGTGATCTACCTGTGGGTATGTTAGTGTTGTGGAGCCTCTAGAAGTAAACGATGTTCTGGATCTAGCATTTTGTTTTGCTACGAGAAATGTTGTACACATACGAGTTGAGATATGGTAGAACAGTGGTAACTGCAAATAAAGAGAATTTTGATGCTGAGGTAATGAAGCTGAGGAAGGAAATGCTAATAGCAAGTTGAGACATTGTGGATAAATCTGAGTGGTGCATGAGGAGTATGAACCATAAGCAACCACAAGCCACCATTAAGTCTGCATTATGTAGTTTATAGAAGGAATGCAGGTGAAAGAATTATTGTTAGATTTTGACGATTTATTTTTTACATGGACTTCATTGCCAGCAATGCCCATGACCCAAACACCGAATACCAACAAGGAGTGAAGCACTGGTGTATCAGAAAAACATAATATTCTTAAGTATTTACGGCCAATTATAGAAAATTTTATTAACCAACATTTAGTGGATAGGATAATGGGAGAGATTAACAGTCCATGGGATGCAGGAATCGTGGTCGTACCAAAGCAGTCTATGGGTGTATTTGTACAATATAGTTTCTGCAGTGATTACTGTCACCTGGACAGCAAAATCACAGTAGATGCATACCCCGTCCTAAACATTAATGAGACCATGGATAACTTGGGGCAATGTCGGTATTTTTCGACCATGGATTTGAGGAGTGGTTACCATCAGTTGGAGATTGTTCCCAAAGAACAGACAAAGACAGCATTTTCGGTATCATGGGCGCATAACCAATTCGAGAGTATGCCATTTGGAAAAAAATGTGACTGGTACGTTTCAGAGGTTGTTGGACAGCGTGTTGAGAGGTTTGAAAGAATTTCAGTGCCTACTTTACTTGGATGATATCACAGTATTCAAAAAGACATGAAACAGCAAAGACAACATCTGAAGGGAGTAATTAAAAGATTAATATTGAACACAGAGAAGCGTCATTTTTCATTAGACGAGGTCCTGTATGTAGGTCATGTAATTAGAAAGATTGAGTAAGGACTGATCTAAGGTTAGTGCAATCGGGATGAGAGTTCCCTGTTCCTCAGTCGATTAAGGAAGTGCAATCGTTTTTGGGGATCTCAAATTACTGCAGACAGTTCATGAAACGGTTTGATGACATAGCAGAACTACTCATGCACTTGCTAAGGAAAGGAGTGAAATTCATACGGACAGAGAAGTGTTAGAATGTATTTGAAGAATTAAAGAGAGTTTTGACATCCAGCCCAGCTGTAGTTTTTCTGGATTTTACAAGAAGTTTATCCTTTTCTGAGACACCTCTAACCATACTTTGGAAGGAGATGCTGAGCCACATTCATCGTGTCACATACTTTAGATGTTTTCTTTGTAGGAAAACATTTTGGGTAGTGATTGAATATAGTAGTTTGGGACCGAAGGACCTGTCAAGCAGGCTGACAAGGTGGACCCTGAGACTTAGTGAATTCTGCCATGAAGTGGTACACAAGCCAGGAAAGAAACACAGAAATGCAGACACATTAAGCAGGAAGGTATCAGTGATGAATATTCTGGATCATGTTTGTGTGGAGTGGCGAGCAGCATGGAGCCCTGACAATAACTGTAAACAGTACATGGTACATGATGCACTCACACTTTAGCACGTGTGACCGACTGTTGTGCAAGGAAATGAGGCTTGGACCACGTGTTGTAGCGCCAGTGAAATTTAAGGAGGAAGCTTTAAAGGAAGCATATGATGACATGTTATCTTATGGAGGCTGCAGAGCAAAAAACTGGAGAGTAGCCAAGAGATATTGGCGGAGAAGAAGAAAAGCAGGCGTCGATCAATCTACGAGTAACTGCATGCGATATGCTTATCGAACTGACTTGAATTGTAAGCTTCATTGCAGAGTCTACCAGAAGCATCCAAACAATTCTAAATGCTAGGGATTGGTGTATTAGGATCGTTCAGTCGTATACCAGCAGTAAACTGATTCACATTAATAATAATAGATTACATTTCTTGGTACATGGAGATGGTTGCTGTACGAAACCAGCTGGCAGCGGCAATAGAAAATGCAGTGATTAACAATTGGGTGTTGAAGTTTGCAGCACCAGATACGATAATTAATCTGGACAAGGATAAGAATTCCATGTAAAACTTACGGATGGATCTATGTCGGTTATTGCATGTGAAGAAGTTAAGAACTAGTCTTCATCCATAGGTGGTCTCGCTCGATTCACCCTCTTCTTGTGCCTTTCAAGGCAATTTTTGTAAACGCTTGGTTGACAGCTTTTTCTGGAGGAACAAATTCTTTATCCACGATACCCCTACTGTTAGAAAAGGTAATCAGCTTTAGTTTGATATCTGGTTTGGTCATTCGAGGTTTTTTCGGTCGAGGATATGTCGCAGTATGCCGCTCCTCACTTTTTCTGGAGGAACAAATTCTTTATCCACGATACCCCTACTGTTAGAAAAGGTAATCAGCTTTACTTTGATATCTGGTTTGGTCATTCGAGGTTTTTTCGGTCGAGGATATGTCGCAGTATGCCGCTCCTCACTTTGCCAATTTATCTCAGGATCTTTTTCAAAAGTCCAGGATTAATCATCTGTGATTACATGACTGAACCATTCATGTGACTGAACCGTTCATGGTCATTTACACGTTTCTTCGGTTGTTCTTCTGCTCAGCTGTGAGATGTTTTGGCACCATTTTGCTACAAAGCTTTTGATTGTGCAAAACTTTGATCAAAATATGATGTGCGGTGAAACTATTTAATATTAACAGATAATCCGTCATCTCACAAGTTGACGCACACATTCGATGTTTTCGTCGGTTTTTGAAGGTCTCCCTGAGTGTGGTTCTTCTTCAACATATTCTTGACTCCCCAAAAACGATTTGTGCCAGCGAAAACCTAGTGCCCTTGATAATGAATCTTCCCCGTAGGCCTTCATCATGTTTTCAAAGGTCATACCAACAGGTTCCCCAAGTTTAACACAAAATTTGATGGCTCTAAATTCAGCTGCCCCATTTTCATAACACACAACAAAAAGATAACTTCACTTCTTCTTCTTCTTCTTCTTCTTCTTTTTTATCGTCGCCTTGCCCCACGTCACATAGGGTCGGCGTTGCTCTTCTGGGTCCTTCTCCTCCATAGTACTCTATCCATTGCCTCTTCCTTCTTCCATCCTTCCCTCGTTAGGTCCCCCGATATCTTATCCTTCCACCTCATCTTCGGTCTTCCTCTCCTTCTCGCTCCTCCAATCTTTATATCTTCAACTCTGTTTCCGATATACTCTTCCCCTTTTCTCTGTAAGTGTCCATACCACCTTAGTCTGCTCTCTTGTATCTTTTTCCCCATGGGTCCCACTTTCACAGCTCCTCTAACAAATTCATTTCTAATCCCGTCCTTCCTTGTTACCCCACACATCCACCTCAGCATCCTCATTTCCACCACTTCCACCTTTCTTTCCTAGGCTACTGTGATTGGCCACGTCTCTGCTCCGAATATCATAGCAGGCCTTACCACCGACTTGTACACTTTCTCTTTCAACCCAATGCTCACCTTCTTGTCACACAACACTCCACTCATTTTCCTCCAGTTGTTCCAACCGCAATTTATTCGTTGTTGTATCTCGCTTTCCAGTCCTCCGTCCCTCTATATGTACGACCCCAGGTATTTAAATTTGCAGACCCCAGATACTTAAATTTGCAGACCGATTTCAGCTCATTATCATGGATCTTGTAAGACCTCATCTGCACATCCTTCAGTGTTAAATATTCTGACTTTGTCCCGCTAATTTTCATCCCTCTTTCTTCTAGTGCCTTCCTCCAATCCTCCAGCTTTTCCTCAAGTCTGTCGATGATCTGTTGACAAAGAACCACATCATCCGCAAACATCATATTCCACGGCGCTTCCTTCTTCACATCTTTAATCAGCACATCCATAATAAGGTCAAAGAGGTAGGGACTAAGCGCAGACCCTTGATGTAACCCTACTTTTACTGGAAACTCCTTTGTCGTGCCCACACTACTTCTCACTTGTGTCATTGCTCCTCTGTACATTGCCTTCACTAACCTCACATACTTCTCTGGCACGCACTGCTCTCTCAGGATTCTCCATAGTTCGTCCCTCAGGACTCTGTCATATGCTCTCTCTAAAATTTTTCCTTCTCATCCTCCGAACATCCCGCTTGGGGTGCGTACGCTGTCAGCATTGTTACCATTTCTCTGCCAAACATCACCTTAACACACATGATCCTATCATTTAATCTGCTGACCTCACATACCTCTTCTTGAATCTCTCTGTGCAAAATAATTCCAACTCCATTTCTTGATTCCAGGCTTGCACTACTATAAAGTAGCTTATAGCCTCCAGCTAAGATCTTTGCCTTTTTGCCTTTCCACCTTGTCTCTTGCACACACAAAGCCTTTATCTTCCTCCCCTGCATCATGTCTACTATCTCTCTTCCCTTTCCCGTCATCCTTCCCACGTTTAGAGTTCCCACTCTGATATTGAACACCTTTGGATCCTTCGCAAAACGCCTCCCCTAGAGATCCGAATGGGAGGCTATTACTCCGGAACATTTATCTTGAGAAGTATCCATCATTCCTCTTGTTTTGGCAATGTTTTTACAGCCGGATACCCTTCCTGCCGCCAAACCCCTTCCCTTGTTGGAGGGGCGGAGGCTTGCTGGTTTTGGTCCGCCCTGGGTATTTTATTTCCCCGGTACCCACCATATCTGGTGAGCGTTCCCCTATCCGCCACCTGGGGAGGCACCCGAAGGGAGACTAGCAACTCCACATGGGAAAAAGATTACTTCACTTATGGCACTGTTAAAAATCGTGTGACGGCTGTGTAGATGATGATGATGATGATGTTTGGTATGTGGGGTGCTCAACTGCGTGGTCATCAGTGCTCATACAAAGTCCCAATTTTTAAACAATCCAATTTTTTTACCCAATCCAGTATAGCCACTGTCACGAATGATGATGATGATGATGATTATGATGATGATGATGATGAAATGATGAGGACAACACCCAGTCACCGGACTGAGAAAATTCACAAACCGGCCGGGCATCGAACCCGAGCCCCCGTGATCCAGACGGCTGTATAGAGCTGAAACTTAGACTGAGCATCTGGAGGAGATGAAAAGTCCTCTCTACACAAGTAGAACAACACAGTGTTGCCACATCGTTCGCAGTGTTGTCTGTCTTATTGCGTTTCTCACACACATTGTACATCGCGCATTGCATGGACAACTGATGGCTGATCTTTTGTTGCCTGAAGAGTGCTTGCCCCCTAAGTTGAATCTAATTATGGAAACTAGTAGTCAGAATCTACTCTTCTATTACCACATATCAGCAGAAGAAGTGAAAACTAAGTGAGCACGATTGTATGTTCTAATTTGATTCCTAGTAACACGAAGACATGTACGGTTTAAGTGTTCCGCCATTTGTACTTAATGAAGTAGAAGTTCTTGGAAAATTCGTATCAGTGAGGATCTCTGGGGTATTATTAATTTCGGGTAGAGCAGACATGTAGTAATGACGAGGAGGAGCTTCAACATATTCGAAGGAGGATGGTGACTGTGTGTCCGACCTAGGTAATACAAACGAGCCATAGCATGTCATGTGTAGTACAACTCTTCTTAGCCACACAGAAGGGGCTGCATTGTCTGAGAGATAGTGGGAAGCCCAGACTGCATTTCCAGCAATCAGGTTTTCAATAGGTTTGTTCCACTTATAATGACTTGGTAATAGTGGCATGATGTTACTAACAGGGGAAGCTCACAGAGACAAGACAGACTGAACTGAAGGAAACTGACTACATGCTTCATAATAGGGCCAATCCTCCATCTACCAGCTGTGATTTCGGGAATCACGCAAATGAATATCTCACAACCATAGTTGTATTGGCCATATGTAACTTTGGACAGGTTTCCAGCACCAAATATAACATTTCTAAATCAAACTCGAGAACCTGACCTAATCAATTTCCTGGATCAGTTCACTGTTCGTGAGAAGGGGACATTTGAACCGAGCAGTTAATGCAGCACATAGAGTAGTCCAGAGAAGGACAAAAATGCTAACAGTGATGCTGAATACCGCAATACCAAGTGCCACCCTGGCTCTAACTGTGCTGCATGTAGCTTTTATTGTTTTGAAGCAGAGAGCCAATTGTCAGCAAAATGGTTCAAATGGCTCTGAGCACTATGGGACTTAACACCTGTGGTCATCAGTCCCCTAGAACTTAGAACTACTTAAACTTAACTAACCCAAGGACATCACACACATCCATGCCCGAGGCAGGATTCGAACCTGCGACCGCAGCAGTCGCGCGGTTCCGGACTGCGCGCCTAGAACCGCTAGACCACCGCGGCCGGCGAATTGTCAGCATAAACCACCAATAAATAGTACATATTCCAGCAGCAGACTGAGTCCCTAGAGCATAAGAGAGAGTGAGGGCGAAATACTGTAGTGTGAATGCAGAATAGATGCAAGTTTTGGGCTAAGAGGGAAAGAAACCACTGGAGATGAACGCTGAATTGCCAGAAGCGCAAAACAAATGTAAGAAGTAGATTCATAAGGAAAGTAGCAATAAGCAGAATAGTAAGCAAGACTGGGTTTCTTAAATAAGCCTTTGTGCAAGTCACAATTGTTTAGTTACAACTTCTTTTGTATTCTGCACGAATGTGTAGTTTGGTATGAAACAGGTTTTATTATCAAGCCAAGGGACCGGGTTTTGATCATAGAGGAGTGTAATTTAGTGTAATGACCATATACAGGAATATTAGTATGAGCTTGAACTACGTATTGCAGTAATGCTGATGCGGGCGAGCACAAGTTGTGGTCACTGTAATAGTTCAATCAGGCCAGAGCAATGTTGTGAAGAAGGTTAGCTTGCTGAAACACTGAACTCAGTGGTGTTGCACTGAGAAGTGCAGCATGGAGCTAGTGGCAATAGCGTTTTAAGAGATGTGACTGGTAGTGATAAATATGTACAATAATTGCACTGCTGCCACTGAGAGTAATGGTCATTTTTGGAGTAGAATTATTCTGTGCCTAGCAGCCCAACCAGAACTACGATGCTGTGTCGGACCAGAACGCCACATGGACCAGCCAATGGTTCGAGGTCACCACAGGACAACAGGTCTGTGCACTAAGCTCCTCCCCAGACGTAGTGCCATGGCGTGGTTGGCAACACCGCGTCATCTCTAACAGAACAAGGAAGCAGCAAGTCGCTTTCCACATACACCAGCTGCCTCCTGCGCCACTGTACGCGTGTCGCAGTGTGGTTGGCATCTGCTGCCGTGACGCCACCGAAACGCGCCAGGCACCATAGTGGTTACAGCACTATCTAGTTCACACACCACTGGTGAGGGGGCCACACGACCAGCTTGGGTAATGAGGCTGCCAGTCCAATATAGTACCGTTTCGGTGACACACAGTGTGTGGGAAGCCAGCCCAGCAGAATTCAGCGGCCACCTTGGCTCCCAACTCATCTCCCCTATCTGCTCGCACTATCCTGGCTCATAGCCGCCCCACTCTGCAACAGAGAGCGCTATATATTTCTGACATTTCATCACAACTAATAAATAATATTGCAATTTACGTATCATTAGAAACTACAGATTTTTTTCCAATTAGAGGGTTTATACAAGGGCGATGTACTTGAGGACAATATTATGGAAATGGAAGAGGATGTAGATGAAGATGAAATGGGAGATAAGATACTGCGTGAAGAGTTTGACAAAGCACTGAAAGACCTGAGTCAAAACAAGGCCCCGGGAGTAGACAACATTCTATTAGAACTACTGATGGCCTTGGGAGAGCCAGTCATGACAAAACTCTACCATCTGGTGAGCAAGACGTATGAGACAGGCGAAATACCCACAGACTTCAAGAAGAATATAATAATTCCAATCCCAAAGAAAGCAAGTGTTGACAGATGTGAAAATTACCGAACTATCAGTTTAATAAGTCACAGCTGCAAAATACTAACGCGAATTCTTTACAGACGAATGGAAAAACTGGTAGAAGCGGACCTCGGGGAAGATCAGTTTGGATTCCGTAGAAATGTTGGAACACGTGAGGCAATACTAACCTTACGACTTATCTTAGAAGAAAGATTAAGAAAAGGCAAACCTACGTTTCTAGCATTTGTAGACTTAGAGAAAGCTTTTGACAACGTTAACTGGAATACTCTCTTTCAAATTCTGAAGGTGGCAGGGGTAAAATACAGGGAGCGAAAGGCTATTTACAATTTGTACAGAAACCAGATGGCAGTTATAAGAGTCGAGGGGCATGAAAGGGAAGCAGTGGTTGGGAAAGGAGTGAGACAGGGTTGGAGCCTCTCCCCGATGTTATTCAATCTGTATATTGAGCAAGCAGTAAAGGAAACAAAAGAAAAATTCGGAGTAGGTATTAAAATTCATGGAGAAGAAGTAAAATCTTTGAGGTTCGCCGATGACATCGTAATTCTGTCAGAGACAGCAAAGGACTTGGAAGAGCAGTTGAACGGAATGGACAGTGTCTTGAAAGGCGGATATAAGATGAACATCAACAAAAGCAAAACGAGGATAATGGAATGTAATCAAATTAAATCGGGTGATGCTGAGGGGATTAGATTAGAAAATGAGACACTTAAAGTAGTAAAGGAGTTTTGATATTTAGGGAGTAAAATAACTGATGATGGTCGAAGTAGAGAGGATATAAAATGTAGACTGTCAATGGCAAGGAAATCGTTTCTGAAGAAGAGAAATTTGTTAACATCGAGTATAGATTTAAGTGTCAGGATGTCGTTTCTGAAAGTATTTGTATGGAGTGTAGCCATGTATGGAAGTGAAACATGGACGATAACCAGTTTGGACAAGAAGAGAATAGAAGCTTTCGAAATGTGGTGCTACAGAAGAATGCTGAAGATAAGGTGGGTAGATCACGTAACTAATGAGGAGGTATTGAATAGGATTGGGGAGAAGAGAAGTTTGTGGCACAACTTGACTAGAAGAAGGGATCGGTTGGTAGGACATGTTTTGAGGCATCAAGGGATCACAAATTTAGCATTGGAGGGCAGCGTGGAGGGTAAAAATCGTAGAGGGAGACCAAGAGATCAATACACTAAGCAGATTCAGAAGGATGTAGGTTGCAGTAGGTACTGGGAGATGAAGAAGCTTGCACAGGATGGAGTAACATGGAGAGCTGCATCAAACCAGTCTCAGGACTGAAGACCACAACTACAACACTCCTGAAGTTATTAAAATCCACAAATTTTTCGCAATAGTCTCGAGGACACTAACCATCACCATATAGAGGTGAACGTAATTGATAAACTAATGAGAAGAGGCTGATTGAGGTTGGTAGTATCCTTTGTTTTCAGGAAGTCCAATATTACAGAGTTAAATTTGGAACAAGAAAACAAGACGTCGTTGACATCAACTTCTTCTGATTCAGAATTACACTCACATGCAGGAGATCTATAAATGCTGATTCCATGTAGATGGAGAGGAAAAAAGGCATGGTTGAAGCAGAGTCGGATGATACTGGGAATCATAGATTGGTCAAAGTGTGTCCTCGTAAAGATGGCTTTGTAGGAAATTGAGGCTGTAACACTATGTAATAATCATGTTTCCATTTCACTCGAAGTTGGTGTTTTCCATGTCTCTCTATCTCATACAAGCAATCTGTAGATGGGAACTTCAGATCAAGGACGATGTGGACCGTATGTACAGAGGCTGCTTCCTTCCCAAATACGTCCGTTTCCTTTTTATAGCGGATGCCAGTGTGGGAAAACAACCACAGTAGATGGATGATTAGACCCTGTCAACGTATTCCAAACGCGCAACCAATATGAAGTTGTTGACTGTTTTATTCCATTTCAGGTGCTGAATATTTTTAAGGACGTTCAGGAGTCAGACAATTAATATCTTGGAGAACGGAGTTGAAGATATAAATTCGAGTGTTGCCAATAGTGCTATTACATCCGCTGTAAACACATAAGTGGTGTTAGACAGCTTGAAGGCTTTACGGACTTGGAACTGAAGGCATGAAAATGCAATACATTAATCTTGTGGAGTTTTGGATCCATCAGAGTAAATGCATAGATAACGAGTCCAGTGTGTTGCACTGAGATATTAAAGCTGCAACTGGCATCAACACAATCTGAGCAGGTCCTGTGAAAATAATAGATTGGAATATGGATGAGTGTATTGACATCATGTTCAAATAAAGCGACATGCGAAGAACGTCGAATATACCGTGCAATACGAGACCTAAGGTCAAAGCTGGTACTTACGGCTGGAAGTTTGTTTCTTCTGTAGGTGGCAGTCCGTGATCGGTAATCAGAGTCTCGGCTTTTATAGATGTAACTGTCCATGAAGGTCATACCTCGAACGAAAAATTTATCTGACGTCTATCTGCACAGAATCACGAGACAGGACCGCGGATCAGTGGAAATTTTCCTCCTGGTTGGATGTGTCTCCCTTCTTGTTTCATTAGGTTGGTGCTCATGTCCAGCTAAGCTGCCATCCAGGCAAACAACTGTAAGAAACATTCAATGTGTCATGGATGTGGGAACGCGGGAACAATAATGTGCTGTGGGATACATTTATCTGGGTTTCAGTGGGACTTGTGGTAGTAATCAAAGGCACTATGACAGTTGTGGACTATGTAAACGTCATTAGGACATACCCGATCTCTTCCCTGTAGGCAACAGTATCTTCCAGCAGGATAACTATCCATGTCTCCAGCGCAGAATAGTGTTACAAAAAATTTGTAGTGAGATCTTATGTGACCAAACTGCTTAGGTCGTCGGTCCCTAAGCTTACACACTACTTAATCTAACTTAAACTAACGTACGCTATGAACAACACAGACGCCCATGCCCCAGGGAGGACTCGAACCTCAGACGGGGGCAGCCGCGCGGACCGTAACAAGAGCCATAAACCGTTCGGCTACCTCGCGTGGCAATCGTGTTACAGTTATTTCAGGAGTACAACAGCGAACTTGAGTTGATTTCTTAGCCACGAAGTTCGTGTTATTGTTACCCTACGGAACACATTATCCAATGCCAGTTCCGCACCCACAAACCACTGGCCAGTAATTTATGAGTATTGGGTGACCTATGTTATGACGAATTTACTTCATATACTTCAATAATTGTCACACTGTATATTTAGAACTCAGTTTTATTTCACTCCATTTAGGTGATTAATTATTCATATTGTGTGCGGTGTGATGATCTGACAGTGGTTCGGATAATTAGGTAGGCAGTGGTTACTTATGTTATTTAAGGAAAATAGGTGTAATAAATTGTAAATTAACCTAAGACTTGCCTGCCTGTAACAGTATTAAGAAACCTTAACTGACACTTTAAGACACAATCGATTACATTTGTATATTCTGACGCACTGTAGCCGAAACAAATGGTAATAATCATAGAAAAGGCTAAAGCTGTCATTAAGTGTAAGGTTTGTTAGAACACCGCAGCGATTTACTAGGAATGGTCCCCTCGTAGGTGGTATGACTTCTGAACTGACTTATCCGGAGGTTTATGGTTAGGTCTTCAATTTAACGTTGATCCCGAACCGAAGTCAACTACGAAATTTTCACGAACACAAATAGTTGTGAAACAAAGAAGAAGCGGTAAGTGAGAGAACAAAATTTCCAGACCTACTGATTACCTGTTCTAGGACATTTGGGTTTATGGTTTGTCTCCCACTTAGACATCTGCCTTCACAATGATCTTCAGAGTCAATGAAATCCTTGTTCTAGTTACTGCTCGATTATCTACCGAAAAAAGCCCTCAACTCTTATACTTCAGGAAACAAATGCTGTATATGCAGGGAATAATTATGGGTCAAAGCCATCAATTTACAATTTGCTCATTGCAACGACGATCAAAACGTTGGATTCTAGATTTTCAAGCGCACAGGTCGTATCCAGAGGAACTCTGAAACATATCACACTCTGCTGCTCTAGACATTTGACTGATTGCAGTCAAATTAATAAGTCTTTAAGAAGCAGACATGAATCTCATACCATTGTTTTCAATTCGCAACTATTTCTTAATATTCAAGTTGATGACTTAAGCTAACCTCCTCAGTCATAATGTAGCGTAGGAACTCGTTGTTGGCCGGCCGGTGTAGCCGAGCGGTTCTAGGCACTACAGTCTGGAACCGCGCGACCGCTACGGTCGCAGGTTCGAATCCTGCCTCGGGCTTGGATGTGTGTGATGTCCTTAGGTTAGTTAGGTTTAAGTAGTTCTAAGTTCTAGGGGACTGATGACCTTAGAAGTTAAGTCCTATAGTGCTCAGAGCCATTTGAACCATTTTTGAACTCGTTGTTAGCTCCCTGGCACACTTTATCATAAACTTTGAAACTTTATCAGGATCTTTAACTATTTGGCTATAATTTATTATGTTACTTCTAAAAATATTTAATAACTTACCACCGAAGAAAGTTTTTAAAATAATTGCACTTGCAGGATAATAGTGAACAGCCAGAAAGTATGGAATAGGTTAGTAGAATTCAGATAATCATGCAAATTTAGGGAAAATCATAATCAATGTACACCAAATAAAATCCTTTCTTTAACTTCAAAATTAAGTTTTGGAAGAATTACTGGTTTGTGCAGTACAAGTGTTTTGTTTTACACTCGATGAAGCCTCTGCCAGACACTTAAGTGTGAATTGCAGAGTAGTCATGTAGATGTAGATGTAGATGTATAGATATGTGACGTCTGTGCCTCCAGAGGCCTACCAAGGGCTTATTGTATCCGTACCACTCAGTGTCGTTAGGTTTTGGCTCAAGAGTGTGTCTTTTGGGTTGAGTTCGTGTCAGTGACTTCAGTACGAGGCGATCCTGACTCAGCATCCACGCATTATTGGCGTCGTCAAATAAACAAAAATGACCATCACTGGTGTGAAAGGTGCTTAAGACAGTGCAAGAGCCAGAAGATAGGTGATCATATAAGATATCAGTGGTAGGTGGAGGAGAGGTGGACTAACACCAGCTGCTGGGGTTTACGCAAATACTAGTCGGAGTAATGCTCTGGGAGTCTGTATGTGGAGGATGGTGGTGATGTAAGGCAAGTAACGACCGACTTAACCGTGCGAGACGCGTGTGTCTTACGGGTGATGCTGTGGCACGCCCCTCCAACTGACCGTGGGGTGAGGCGACTCCGGCGGTCTGTTGACGCAGGAGCGCAGTCTGCGGGCTGAGCAAGCAACAGGCTGGCCAGCCAGCGGCGTGTTCGGGCCGTGTTTGCCGGTGATATTGACCCGCGGCGCGCCTGGCCACGGCAAACACGCGCGGTCTGGCCCGGCCCGCCCGGCCTCGCGCAGCCTGCGATGTTCGGGCGCCGGCGTTGGCGACGGTGCTGCCATCACGCGCCGGCGCGCAGCACTGTCGCTCCCTTCAGGCCGACTTCAACGCAGTGGCGGTGTGTTCTGCGAATACAGCGGATTCTTGTCAATGGCAGCATCCAGCCGGTCGTCGTTATTGGCTGTAATAAGTCGGGTCTCAATGAACGCTGCTGTTTCATATTTATTATTTTTATTATTATTGTATTCTCCCAATAAATGGAAGACGTTAATCAGATAACTGAATCAACTTTCCTTTAGGTTCTTCTTGTAGATCCAGTAGCCTTTAATTTTTTTCGAGAAGGCTAGTTTACATTCTTCCGACCAGTATGATCTGTGCAGTTTTTGTTTATAAAATGTCGAATCAAAACATATACAGGTGTCTAAATTTCCAGATGTTTTTTTATTTGAGCAAGCAGTTTCGAAACAACATTACGCGATGTTCACGCCCTCTGATCGACGTGTAGGAAGAATCCCACATCTGGTCCAGTTGAAATAGGGTGCCACAGCGATCCTTTCGACCATCGCTTGTACTGAAGATGAGGTAGTGCAGCGCGGAAACTGGCTGCTTAATGAAATAACAACTGGAAATTTAGAATGATGGTGTTTCGATTTGACATTTTATGCTGGACACCGGAGGTCCCTCAACCATCTGTACAAGGATGGACTTATAGAGAGTGCAACTTCCCATTTTTCTACTTTGTGTCTGAACGTGTCACTGCCTCAAATGTCGGGTGGCCTTATGTGTGCATTTTTGAGGTCCTTTCGAAATTCATTTAGCCAAGTTGAGTTCTTAACTAGTGTTATATAGTCTGTTATGTGTTTTGTAAATCGCTTTTCTGTTGAGCTGACCAAACAATTTCATTCGCCTTTTCTTAATGTCAGCCGCGCGGGATTAGCCGAGCGGTCTCAGGCGCTGCAGTCATGGACTGTGCTGCTGGCCCCGGCGGAGGTACGACTCCTCCCTCGGGCATGGGTGTATGCGTTTGTCCTTAGGATAATTTAGGTTAAGTAGTGTGTAAGCTTAGGGACTGATGACCTTAGCAGTTAAGTCCCATAAGATTTCACACACATTTGAACATTTTTTTCTTAATGTCAATTTCGATATTTGAAAACTTGTCTGTTGTTTTTATTGATTGTAACCAGTAACCGTCTTGGGTATGTCTTCCTCCTGAAATTTTCCTAATCACCTTCCTCTCTTTTTAGTTGATTTCTTCAACTTCGTGTTTTCTGTTAAGTGTCAGTGTTTCCCTTGCGTAGTGGACTGTTGCTTTTATGACTGTTTTGTAGTGCCCAATTTTTGTCTGTCCTGACATGGATTTCTTGTTGTAGAGGTTTTTAACCAACACTAATGCTGTTTTCACTTTTTGGATGCGATTTTGCTGCGAGATTTCTTCAAGGCCTGTGGGTTTGTTGAATTCTCCAAGGTATTTAAATTACGGGACCCTCTTTATTTTACCGTATTTTGTTTTCAGACTTACAATTTCTGTCTTGAACGTAAGAATTGCGTTTTCTAGAATGAAGGTTGTAACCATACCTCTTTTGCACATACTTTAAGTACCTCGGGCTGTTTGACAGCAGTCTCTTCGTGCTCTGTATGTATCGCCAGGTCGTCCGCAAACGCGAGGCATGGTATTTAGAGGTCTTTTTGGGAAATCGAAGTAGGATTGTCTTCCAGAACCTACATTTCTTGTATAAATTCTCCCATTCATCCATAACATTGTCTGGGATGAAGCTGAACGAATAGGAGAGACTCCATCTTCTTATCTCAGACCTGTTTGAATATCAAAGGGTTCTAACATTTCCCCTATGAATTTTCTTTTAGATATAGAGCCAGTTAGTGTTTTTTTTAGGAGTTCTCGTGTCTTGGGATGTAGTCCCCGCCCTTCTGAAATGTGGAATAGTGATTGCCTGTCTAGTACTCCTTTTTGAAATCTACAAAAGTGCATACTAGAGATTTTTGTCTCAGGGCTTGTATTTTGATTATGGCTTCGAGATCGCAAATTTGTTCAGGGCATGACTCGTTCGGTCTGAATCCTGGTTGATATTCTGCTAACTTGGGGTCTAATTGCTTTTGAGCTCTATTCAAGAGACAAGCTGATAGGATTTTGTAGGTTTCATGTATTATTATTGTGGTGTCCTGCCCACACGTGTAATATAGGGTGCCTAGGATGCTGTTTTCTCGGATAGTTGAAAAACATACAAGCAAATCTTAATAATGGAGTTTATATCTATCTTTGCATTTTTACAAAAGGTGTCGCAAGCAATTAGCGACATGCAAATAATCAATGTCCTTCGATATATGCAATTTCCATGCAAGCAACTAATATAGATCACAAGTCACGGTTAAATCGTTTGGATCACGGCTCGTCTTCCAGTGCAGCTCTTCTAGTGTGGAGCGGCGCTTATATTCTGTTCGTATAAAGGCCGCTCCCGTCGTGATGTCGTCCTAGTCGGCGTGCTATTGGCTGACATCGTCTCACAGCCCTCTCAGCTGCAACGTTTCGGGCCGACGTGCCGTCGCTTGATGTTACGCCGGAATAATAATAATAATTATTATTATTATTGTGTGTGTGTGTGTGTGTGTGTGTGTGTGTGTGTGTGTGTGTGTGTGTGTGTGTGGTTTGAGGTTTTCGGGCGCTAAACAGCGTGGTCATCAGCGCCCAAACGCATAGAAACAGGAACACATGCAGTGAAGGGACGAAGACGGACAGCGAACAAGGAGAACGGCTAACAGACACAGACCTGACGCAGTTACAAATCCTCACACACAGAGGGAAAACAAGAGGAGAAGAAACGCACTAAAAAAGGAAAGGAAACACAAGGAAAAGAGAACAGCAATCGAAGTGAAACAAGTAGGTAATCGTGACTGGCGGACCTCTTACCTAAAGCCTGGGTGAGCCAGTCACCCAGCAGCACATTAAAATCCTCTCCCTAAAATCCGAGGCAACAAATTGGACAGGGCACAAAACCGTAAGACCTTAACCACAGTCGTTGCGTCGTCTTGCAAAATAGACGGCAAATCCGGTGGCAAGGAAACCACCGCCCTCTGGTCAGAGAATAAAGGACAGTCAAGTAAAATGTGGCGGACAGTTATCTGGACGCCACAAGCACTGCAGATTGGCGGGTCCTCCCGCCGGAGTAAAAAACCATGTGTTAAGGGACTGTGCCCCATGCGGAGGCGGGTGAGGAGAACCTCATCCCGCCTGCATGACTGGTAGGATGTACGCCATGGCTGCGTGGTGGCCTTGACCAGACGCAGCTTATTGTCACCGACTACCAGCCACTCCTCTTCCCATTGACGCATAACACGAAAACGCAAAAGGGAGGTAACAGCATGGAGGGGGACGGCACATTCAACAACGTGAGGGAGGGAACATGGATCTTTGGCAGCCACATCCGCCAGTTCGTTTCCCCTAATACCCACGTGCCCCGGCACGCAGCAGAAAGAAACCTCCTTCCCCTGCCGTTGCAGGTGGAGTAGGGCATCATGGATGTTCTGGACGACCGTATCCGCTGGGTACAAGTGTTGCATGGTCTGAAGGGCACTCAGGGAGTCAGAACAGATGAGAAACTTAAGACTGGGAACACATCTCATCTGCTCCAATGCCCGCAAGATCGCAAACAATTCGGCATCAAAGATGGTAAACGCTGCAGGAAGCCGTAACTTGACGACTCGATCAGGGAAAACAACAGCACAACCGACAGAGTCCACCTGTTTAGAGTCATCCGTAAATACGGGTACATGGTCGGCATGCTGGTTAAAATATCGTAAAATAAGGAGGTAAAAACAAACGCAGGAGTGCAGCTCCTCCGGTACTCTGATAAGTCTAACAGGACGCTGGGCCTCTGGAGCAACCAGGGAGGCAGGCGGGTAAAACCCTGGAGTTGGGGTGCCACACGCTCCACACCAAGGGACTCAAGCAAATGCTTGGCACGAATCCCAAATGGTCTCGTTGCCCTTGGACGACTGGAAAAGAGACGTTCCATAGGCGGTCGGGCAACAGTAGGGTATGCAGGGGAGGTAGGACAGGCAAGGAATTGACACACCCGTCGCACCATGAGGAGTTTCCGCCGGATGGCGAACGGCGGTTCCCCTGCCTCAGCACGCAGGCTGGGGATGGGACTGGTACGGAAGGCACCAGTAGCCAGCCTGATACCCTCATGGTGTACTGCGTCAAGAATCTTCAGATACGAAGGCCTCGCTGACCCATACACAGTGCATCCATAGTCAAGACGCGACCGGACGAAAGCCCTATAAAACTGCAGCAGACGCGCCCGATCTGCTCTCCAGGACCGATGGCTCAGACACTTCAAAATATTCAGCGCCTTCAGGCCCCGCACCTTGAGGTATTTAAGGTGCGGCAACCACGACAGCTTGGAATCAAAAGTGAGGCCCAGGAACCTCACAGTGTCTCTAAAGGGAAGAATGGTGTCCCTCAGACGCAATTCAGGGGAGGTAAAAGCACGTCGAGAACGATTAAAATGAACACACACACATTTGTCTGCAGAAAAGGTAAAACCCGTCTTCGCAGTCCATGCCTCTAATCGCTTTATCGTAAGCTGCAGCTGCCGACTAGCAGTGACAAGACTGGAGGAAGAACAGAAAACAGCAAAATCGTCCACAAACAAGGAGCACTGAGCAGGACTCCGGATAGTGGACGTGATACTGTTAATGGCGACGGCAAAGAGGGTGACACTTAAAACGCTTCCCTGAGGAACACCATTCTCCCGCACGTGCAAATCAGATAGCACATTACCAACCCGATATCGAAAGAGGCGGCGGGAAAGAAAGGACCGAATGAAGATGGGGAGATGGCCACGAAAGCCCCACTGATGGAGTTGATTGAGGATAAGGCGGCGCCAAGTAGTGTCATACGCCTAATTAATGTAAAAGAATACACCTAGACAATGCTGGTTACGTAGGAAGGCCTGCTGGATGGCCGCCTCAAGCAGGGTCAAGTTGTCTATAGTTGAACGACATCTCCGAAAGCCACACTGAGAGTGGCTAAGGAGCTGCCTGGTCTCGAGCAGCCAAACCAGGCGACGGTTGACCATGCGTTCCAATGTCTTCCCGACACAGCTCGTCAAAGCAATACTCCGATAACTACTGGGATGCATTCGGTCCTTTCCCGGTTTGAGGAGGGGAACCAAAATCGCCTCCCTCCACGAGTCAGGGAACGTGCCGGATGACCATATCATATTAAAACAATTCAGGAGAACTTCCTTGGATGGCAGCAACAAGTGCTGCAGCATGCTGTACAGGATTTTATCATCACCTGGCGCAGTATCATGAGCCACAGACAGCGCCGAATCCAGTTCCCACATTGTGAAGGGGCAGTTGTAGGGTTCAGAATTTGGGAACCGGAAGTCCAAGTGATCCCTCTCGATGGCAGTGCGGTAGCGGCAGAAATCTGGATCACAGTTAATAGTGGCAGTAGATTCGGCAAAATACATGGCGAGTGTCTGGGCAATGTCTCTCGGTGCCGTGAGTAGAAAACCCTGATCCAGCAACGCCGTGACAGGTAGTTGGCTGCGTTTCCCGGAAATCCTCCTGATGGCTTCCCATACTTTTGTAGAACTAGTGGAGCGGGAGATGGAGTTCAGGAACGATTGCCATGACCGTCGTTTGCTCTCTTTAATCACTCGCCGCGCCTTGGCCCTTGCCACCCGAAAGACCGCAAGATTGTCAGCTGAGGGACGGCACTTAAAGCGGCGCAGAGCTGCAGGGCGGGCTCGGATAGCTGAGCGGCACTCAGTGGTCCACCAAGGGACAGGGCGCCTCTTGGGATGACTTGAGGACCGTGGGATCGACAATTCAGCAGCATGGGAGATCACGGCTGTAACATGGTCGACCCATTCGTGGACGCTGGCACGGTGTTCCAAAACAGCTAAATCACTGAAAAGTGTCCAGTCAGCTCTGCAGAGGTGCCACCTGGGCGGCACTGGTAATGCCACAGTCTCATCCAGGAGGCGAATCCAAAGGGGGAAGTGGTCACTAGAATGGAGGTCAGCGGCAACCTCCCACAGAGCAGAATCCGCGAGTGCTGGAGAGCAAAAGGAAAGGTCAATAGCTGACAACGACCCAGAAGCAGTACAGAAATGAGTGGGAGCACCAGAGTTGAGGATGCACAGTTCTTCGGATGCCATGAGGCTTTCCAGAATGCGACCCCTGGGGCAAGTAGTCGTAGAGCCCCATAAGACATTATGAGCATTGAATTCCCCCAGAAGGAGAAATGGGCGGGGGAGTTGGGTAATAAGGTCTGTGAGAGCCTCAGAGTCTATTGCACCCTGAGGCGGTAAGTAAACGGAACAAATTGTGAGCCTCCGCCCCACAAGAAGGCCAACTGCAACTGCTTGCAAGTCCGTAACGAGAGGGAGCTCAGATGAGTGGTGCATGTCATGGACAAAAACCGCAACACCACCCTTTGCCCTTTCCCCCCATCAGATCATCTTTTCGATACAAGGTATAGCCCCGTAAAGAAGGAGCATCAGTGGCCCGGAAATGTGTCTCTTGGAGACATAAGCACAAGGGACGCTCTCGTACAAGGAGTTGTAATTCGGCCACATGCTTCCTGAACCCATTCAGGTTCCACTGAAATATGGGAGCCAGTGATCAGGGGGGGGGGGGGGGGATATTAGTGTTTAACGTCCCGTCGACAACGAGGTCATTAGAGACGGAGCGCAAGCTCGGGTGAGGGAAGGATGGGGAAGGAAATCGGCCGTGCCCTCTCAAAGGAACCATCCCGGCATTTGCCTGAAACAATTTAGGGAAATCACGGAAAACCTAAATCTGGATGGCCGGAGACGGGGATTGAACCATCGTCCTCCCGAATTCGAGTCCAGTGTGCTAACCACTGCGCCACCTCGCTCGGCCAGTGATCAGGGTGGCTGAATTTTCACCCTGCCCCTGTGCTTTGGAGGAGAGCCCACACTGGCCGGAGATTTATTCCTGGGGCGAGAAGATCGCCCCTGGTCGACATCAATGTCCATCAGTTCCGATGGCGACCCAAGGGAGATGTCAGACAGTACGATGGCATCGTCATCGGACTGACCCTGACTAGTCTCCTCAGGTGGCAAAACTTTCACCTTCGGCGTCTTCGTCTTGGGGGGCTTAGAATGCAGAACCTTGTCAATAGTTGGAGCTTTACTCGCCTGGGCAGAAGGTGCCATATCGAGGCAGACCCGGCTCCAGACAGGGTGACTCCCAGAGCAATTCACGCACTTCACAGGCGATGAACAATCGGCTCCTTCATGGGCAGGCTGACCACATTTACCACAAGCGGCTATCCCATTGCACCCCAACGTAGTATGCCCAAAGCGCTGACATTTAAAACAGCGCATTGGGTTGGGGAAATATGGCCGTACTGGCAAACGTAATAAACCCGCTTTAACGTGCTCTGGGAGTCTCGGGCAATTGAACGTGAGAATAAACGAGTCGGATTTGACTAGGTCCCCATCGACTCGTTTCATAATATGCTGCACGTCGACAATACCTTCGTCAGCCCACTCAGATTTCAACTCGTCCTTGGGGATATCCACCAAGTCCCTACATGTCACAACACCCTTACTATAGTTCAAAGTGGAGTGGAGCTCGGTCTCGATAGGGTACTCTCCGAGACAGGTTGCTTTCCTAAGAGAAGTGACTTGACGGGAACTAGAAGTTTCAACTAACAGAGTCCCATTGCGCAGACGCTTCACAGATTTCAGTGTTCCTGCAATTCCCTCAAGACCCTTGTGGATGTAAAAGGGAGAAACTCTCTCAAAGCTACCTTCCTTCCGTTTGACAATCAAAAACACATTCTGGATATCAGCATGTGCTCTGTTACGACGGTCTGATAAATCTCTAGTAACACCAGGCGCTGGAGGACTCCCAGCACGAAGTCGCTTTTTCGATTGGGTGTGTTTTCCTACCAGTGGTCCCCCAATCCACTGGTAGGGGGAAACGTAGAGGTCGAAGGGTCCATTGTGGTCCCACGAGCAGCTAGGGAACTAAAGGTCCGCTCAGACAGAGCCCCGCGTGCCTGAGTAAGCCTTATACAACTGGGATGCGGCAGGTGCCCCAGAGGTTGCCCGCTTGCGACTGTTCCACCCCAACAGCCATGAATCTTATAGGCGCGCAGCACACCGTAAGATTGAGGGGTTTTTATAGAGGTTTACCTTCCTCGCAATCCAGGCGGTCAAGCCAAGATTACCATTCCCCGCAGCACACAACATTCCACCGCCGCGCCATGCGGTGGTCGCTGAAGCATGTCCGGGGGTTACGGTGACAGGAGACGCGGCGCTGACCAGTCCCCAGCTCAGCCACCCCGGGGTCGCCAAGCCCGTACTCAGCAAATGAATGCTGAGCCCCTGGGGGGAATAATAATAATTATTATTGTTATTATTATTCAGCTACTTCAATCTTCACAACATGTGTCTGTAATCTTAAGGTAACAAACACAATTTCAGTCACCATTACCATGCTTCTCTGTCTTCTGCTGTCCTCCGCCAGTTGAAGCCTGTGACTTTCATTGGTTCTTTATGCGTCATTTCTCATGCGATATGTCTCGGCCGTTTCAGTTTTAGAGCTTTCACCCTTCCCACAACGTCCTGAACTCCTATTATTGCTCTTATGTCTTCACTTCATTTCCCATCTTTCTTGGTGGGGTCTGGGAGAGACTTTTCGCAAGTCTTCTGAGTTGTTCCAAGTTTCCTTCTGAAAAACTGGTTTAAAATCCAAGTTATACAGCCAGATGGTAGTACTGGAAGAAGACACTGTTCAAAAACAAAGATTTTCTGGAACGTTAAATTCAAAAACGTTTACATTTCCTCGATAAATCTTCCAACATAAATTTATTCGGTACGAATATTGCTGGGTATATGCGTGTGTTGTATGTAAGTACGTGTGTATGTTCCACATTTCCTACCTAAACTACTGGATGGATTTCAACTGAACTTCGTACACGTAACACTTACCGTCTGGAAGAAAGTACTATGGGAGTAAGAACCACTCAACTCCCACATAGTGTGGGAGTAACATTGGACGTAGACAGGGACAGGGAGAAGAAGATATGGATAGAGAGAGGAGGGAGGAGGAGATGAACATGTAAGGAAAGGAGAGGAAGAGTTAGACTGTGAGAAGAGGGAGGAAGAAATGAACAGACAGAAGTGGAGGAAGAGATGGACATAGGGAGTGCGAGTAGGAGATGGACAGAGAGATGGGGAAGAGGATAGAGAGAGAGTGGGCAACGAAATGGACTGAGAGGAGGAGGCGGAGGTCGACAGAGAGGGGGGTGGAGGAGGAGGTACACAGGGAAACGGGAAGGAGCAGATGGACAGAGCAAGAGGGGGAAAAAGGGACAGGTAGAAACTTCCTGGCAGATTAAAACTGTGTGCTGGACCGAGACTCGAACTCGGGATCTTTGCCTTTCGCGGGCAAGTGCTCTACCAACTGAGCTACCCAAGCACGACTCACGCCCCGTCCTCACAGCTTTACTTCTGCCAGTACCTCGTCTGTAAAGCTGCAAGGACGGGACGTGAGTCGTGCTTGGGTAGCACAGTTGGTAGAGCACCTGCCCGCGAAAGGCAAAGGTCCTGAGTTCGAGTCTCGGTCCGGCACACAGTTTTAATCTGCCAGGAAGTTTCATATCAGCGCACACTCCGCTGCAGAGTGAAAATCTCATTCAGGGACAGGTAGAGCTTGCAGGAAGAGAAAGAGATGGGAAGGAGGGGCAGAGAGAAGGGTGGAGGAGATGGACAGAGGGGCCGGGAAGAAGAGATAGACAGAGAGAGTGGGTAGAGGATATGCACAGGGAGAGGGGGAAATCTGTGTGCTGTATGTGACTCTTATGGCCCAGTCACATTAACCTAACTACTGCCTATGTTCGACGCCACTGTATAATAACTACTCACAGACAGCAGGTGGTGGCAATAGTAGCGCTGGGTATAGAAAGCGTGTCAGGGAGGGGGGTGTGTGGAAGACAGTGCAATCCTTGTCAAAATGCAGTAATAGAGAAAGTTATCTGACTTCCAAAGAGACAATATCATTCGCATTCAGGTGAAGTGCGAAAACATTTCTGACACAGCTAAGTTTATAAACTGTTCGCATGCATGCAGAATAGCTCTATCTAAAACTGGCGTTGAGGCAACTATGGCGCACCACGGGCCATAGATGACAGGGGTGAACGATGGCTGTGGAGAGTGTACAGGTGAATATGTGTACAAGTGTTGAGGAAGTAACAGTCCAGACCAACCAAAGTGCTACCAAGAAAGTCTCCTCAACGACTGTTCAGCGACTGTTGCTGCATATGGCCCCTATAGCAGGCGCCTGGTTCATGTATCTATACTGACCACTGTTCATCTTCGATGAAGGCTGGGATTTGCACGTCAATGTAGCAACTGAACGTCTCCTAATTGGCGACAGGTGGACTTTTCAGATTAATCACATTTCATGCTCCATCAGACTGATGGCTCTTGGCGTGTCACACCTGAAAGCAAACAACTTGCAAGAGTCGTCGTTTCCTGTGTGATTTCCTCATCCTGGAAGACACAGTGGATGAATACAATTATGCACCTGTCTTTGGGAACCATGTTCACCATTACATGCAGTTGGCTTTTCCTTGGCACGATGGCATCTATCAGTAGAACAATGCAAAATGTCACACAGCTCGTCGTGTACATGCATGGCTCTAAGAGCGCCTTTAGCCTCAGTCGACAATCTGAGGGATACCTCAATCAAGCTGTTTGCACCATCGTTTGGTTCAAATGGTTCAAATGGCTCTGAGCACTATGGGACTTAACTTCTAAGGTCATCAGTCCCCTAGAACTTAGAACTACTTAAACCGAACTAACCTAAGGACATCACACACATCTATGACCGAGGCAGGATTCGAGCCTGCGACCGTAGCGGTCGCGCGGTTCCAGACTGTAGCGCCTAGAACCGCTCGGCCACCTCGGCCGGCGCACCATCGATTCTCAACCGAAAATCCTAGTGCAGCTGACCACGCCACAGGAGATACCATGGCTGCACATTCCTGTTGGTGAGTTTGATAACCTCACTGACTCTCTCTTAGTACTCCAAATGGTTATTCAGACGTATTGACAGATGTTGAAATTAATGTGACTGCACTATATGTAATGCACTCCATGGTGATTGATGAGCAGCAGACCGCAATATGTTTGACTAGAAATGGCGACTGTTTATTGTGTTGGCCTGACCTTATTTTGCTACAGCATCTGCTTCGAACACGTAAGCCACAGCAATTCCGTGGGTCACATGAGAAGTTACAAGGCCACAAACCTTGCAATGGCTATGCATTCTTCCTGAGTTGATGATAGTTCAACACTGGTCCTTCGGTTGGACCTGGCAATGTGGTTTGTGCACAGTTTCTTAACGACAATTCCAGTTGTATCAGCAAGCAACCTCCAAAGTAATAACGTTACTCAGTTCTGATGTGACACTCTTATGTGGCCTCTTGCAGTCATGGCAAATTTCTTAATTTTGAAAGTTAATCCTGTGGGGACTATAAAAATAATTGAGAATGTATGCAAAATTTAGTTTACTGACAACATTTATTTTCACAAAACAAAAAAGACATAAATGATGCTATACAAGTTATGACTGAATACCGTAAACAACTAACAGGTGGTTTAAGACGACAATGGACAAGGATCCTGCGTGGTAGAAGTGAGTCAAGTACTCTGGCCCTAAAAATGTGGATAACGTCATCTGAATTGATCTGACGCTGAGCAGACTTCGATAGATAAAATCGACAGAAGTTTCTTTATATAGGTGCAGCTGAGAGCAAGTAGCGATTGCGATCTGCAGGCCCTGACAATGCCTGAGCAGCAGTATGTTACCCTGTTTGCTTCGTGCGGCGAAGTAACTTGCAGCTGGAGAGATGTGTGCAGTGGAGGCGAGACATGAGGCAGCAGCTGTGAATCGATCGCGGCCACGAAAGAAATGCAAAAATCTCACAGTCTAGCCATCAGGCAGACGGATCGCAATTTACTCTATACTTCAACCCTGAAATCACGGTAGATTTCAGTGTGTGACACACGCGTTCGCTGGCCGTACCATGTCCTTTATCATTTACAATATAGCAGGTCAGCAACTGGAAGCAGTTATTTCCATAAATTATCTGGGAGTAGGCATTAGGAGTGATTTAAAATGAAATGATCATATAAAGATCATCGTCGGTAAAACAGATGCCAGACTGAGATTCATTGGAAGAATCCTAAAGAAGTGCAATCCGAAAACAAAGGACGTAGGTTGTAGTACACTTGTTCGCCCACTGCTTGAATATTGCTCACCAGTGTGGGATCCGTACCAGATAGGGTTGATAGAAGAGATAGAGAAGATCCAATGGAGAGCAGCGTGCTTAGTTACGGGATCATTTAGTAATCGCGAAAGCGTTACGGAGATGACAGATAAACACCAGCGGAAGACTCTGCAGGAGAGACGCTCAGTACCTCGGTACGGGGTTTTGTTGAAGCTCCGAGAACAGACCTTCACCGAGGAGTCAAGCAGTATATTGCTCCCTCCTACGTATATCTCGCGAAGAGACCATGAGGATAAAATCAGAGAGATTAGAGCCCACACAGAGGCATACCGACAATCTTTCTTTCCACGAAAAATGCGAGACTGGAATAGAAGAGAGAACCGATACAGGTACTCAAAGTACCCTCCGCCACACACCGTCAGGTGGCTTGCGGAGTATGGATGTAGATGTAGATGTAGACCAGTTTGGCTCATTTATAGACAGAGTGCACAAGGATACCAAATGTCAAGATTAGTAAACCAAAAACAAATAAGTGTGCCCTCAGCAAACGAGTAGTCTGAGACGTTTGAAGTCACACTGTCAGTTCAGTAAGAACCTCCCTACAGGCTCCCCAGTCTAACTACTCACAAGTGAAGTCTGTCTTAGGACTGGTCCCAAGTACCAACCATGGCTGCCAGAGCTACGACCAGAAGACTCCTACCAGACAAAAGTCCAGCAATCGAGTGTTCATACCTCTTCAGAAAAAAAAAAATTCCGTTTTCCCACAAAGTGCACAAACGACACCTCCTTCACGCCATCTTGAGCCAATCACAGGGATGTAGAGGCGCTAAATCTCCCTTCCACACAACAGCACAAACTCATGTCGAATCAGGACAAGAGTTAAGAAACCTGCATCCCTGGAAAGGAAAGAAACCGCCAATTATTGGCTTTTTTAAGTTTTTGCAGAGGGGGAACATGTTTTTCTCTGAGGTCGTGATGCTTCCCATGGCAACAAGTCAACAGGTACAATCTTAGTATGAGCTGTAATAAAGATTCTATCTCTAAACGTTTCTCGGATGCCAGAGTTTCTCATACAAACTAGATGGCCGATGGAAGTGAGTCACAAGCCTATTTGCAGTATCAGCGAACACGAAAACTTGTGAATTTTTATAATGCCTGGCTCTGCACACAATGCCTGGTTTACAACTCCACTGTGTAGATGCGTCCCACCAGTCTGTCGACCCCAGACCAACCTTTGGCTGGCGCCAATGCAGGTATTGCGGCATTGTTCTACTGGAGACCTGTCTCAACGAGGGGCTGCTCTGTCTGCCCTGTACGGCTGTGGACCTGTCTGGCAAGAGGGATTGGCTGCCATTCGGGAGAAAGTCGCTTCAAACCCACGTCCAGCCATTGTTATTTAATTTTCCATGTTTTCCCTCTGTGGCTTCAGACAAATGCAGAAATAGTTCCTTTGAAAAGGCACAACCGATTTCCATCTCCATCCCTCCCTAATCCGAGCTTGTGCTCCGTCTCTAATGACCTCATTGTCGATGGGACGTTAAACAGTAATCTTCACCCCCTCCTCCTCCTCCTCGTCAAACCTTCGATTTTAGTTTCTGGGTAGTTTGCCTTGTGGGAGAGTATGTGGGTAGCGTTCTACGAAACATCCTCTTACCTCTTCATAATTCGATCAAATTCTCACCATACCTTTAACGGAAACATGCGCTATTCTGTAGACAATTTTCTGTTCACAATGCACAATTTTCACCCTTTCAGTGACTTGCCTATTGACACCGACAATCAGACTGTCAGTTTTTAGTAAGAAATTGATTCTTCCATCACTCTTTAAACAAATTTCACTGCTCACAGGTTTCGCTATTTCTCAGTGTGTTGCATACTGACCACGAACAGAAACACACAGCGGGGAACTGACGTATGTCGCACTCAGTATAAACATATTATAGAACCTTCACATAATGAACTCTGATTTCACGAAGTGAACAGAAAAAGTGCGATGTGTGGACAGTGGAATAGGGTTTTTGTGAAGTGAACGGTTTTCCCTGAGCAGAGTGAACTGTGAACTTCATGAATGTTAAGATCACAGTGTTTCCATTATAGCTTATTGTGTAGATGGGATGAGGAAGAGACCGTTATACCGAGCTCAATGCTTTCTGTGTGCAGTCTGTGTCCTTACGTTAATAGAATTAACTTCTGCCGCAGACTAACATTTCGTTAAATAATAAACGGAAGGTTACAATTTTGTACTGTTATACAATGTGTTTAACAAGTGAACGGTTTTTGAAAAACTTCGCAGACCGTGCTTTTCGTTTTAAACTAATGTGCCATCTACAAAGTTTAGCTGTGGTGAGAAATGGCTACTGGACGCTGCGGTGTAGCTAAACAACACGTGTTTGCTGGCTGAATCATGTCTGTTCTACATCGACAACGGCAGATACTTCGCTCAAGAGAATACTGTCAGTATCGCACTTTCGTTCTGCTTGTACAAATAATCTGTCGCTTTGAAGTGGACAGATACAACAGCAGTTATTACACAGCCTGCTCATACGGTTTACGAGCTGACACGCCCATGAAATCAGTTAAGTGATTATTCGCCAGACTATATAAAAAATAGGAAGCTGTTGTCTCGTAGGCAAATCTGAGAAACGATTTTGAAATAAAGATCTCAATGAAGCTGTTATACGACTTCTCATTATTATTAATTTCATGTAAATGAAACCCCAAGCAGTTTTTAATAGCACTTTTAGTAATTTTCGGATGTTTTGAACCAAAATTAATTCCTTTTAATGACTTTCCGCCGCAAATATTACATTTTTTGCGAATACTCTATGTTTCGGCACTGCTCGCATTCTTGTAGCATTACAAGTGTTACATATTTATTTTCAATTACGTAGCTCATATCCGACATACTTCATCGTTAACCATTTGACTGAAAAAATAAACTTTCCTGCAGCTTTTTGTATTTATTTGTACGTTGGCGATCAAGGCTGCTACACTTGCATAACAATGGATGAGATCAGTATCTTAGTGAATGCCTGCCAATATTTTGGGTGTGTTTGTTGATGTCATAGTTGGAGGTGCGATATATCTGTTCTAAGTAATGTTTAGAGAAATATTTTAAAACAGTCTCCTAGAAAATTATCTATTGTCTGCCACTTTTATGAATTTGTAATTTTCGCAAGCCTAATTTTAAACTTAGTCTCATTACGTAAATGCAATAAATGTAGGATTGTCTTTCTGAGACTGGTACACATATTTGCATACTGGTAATGTTTACATCAGTACTAGAGCTTCCATTAGAGCTCACGTGGATGATGAGAAAAAAAAGTCAGGGAAAGAGGTACTATGCCATAAAACTTATTTTCAGTAGCTCGGGTTTCTAAACTATCAATAAAAAAGGTGGAATCATGTTAATAGAACATACATGAATCATTTCCGTCTCGCTGATAATATTTTACTCTTTGCCTCTGATAAACTTCAAAAACTAAGAGCAGAACTCAAGTACACGTTTGAAATTAGACATGACAGTCAATTATAATAAGTGAATATAATGAATACCCAACAAATCGAGGAGAATGTAATAACAATTGACAGTGAACTTACAGAATTCGTGCGGAAAATTTTGTATTAAGAGATACAGAAGACAACAACTGAATGAATAATAAAGGAAATAAATCGAAGGATAAAAATGGCTTGGACGCTTTTGGTGAGCTGAATAGTGTTTTAGAAACAAAATTTCCTATCTGTCCGAAAACGAAAGCTTAGAGTTAGTGTGTATTACCAACACTGTCGTGTAATGGTGGAACCAGAAATTTTCACGCAAAAAAGAAATACTCAGATTTCAGAAACGAATAATAGAGAAATGCATATTGCAATTGGAGGGGAAGGAAGACAAATGAGTGGAAAAGACCGGATTGGATTACGTAATTACTAGGCAGGTGGAACATTTTTTTTAAATTTTTTGACTAATCTGTCTTCCGACTGGTATGATGCTGCCCTCCACGGCTTCCACTCTTCTGCCAATATCTTTATCCACTCCCATATCAGAGAGCCATTTACACACAATGTCCTCAATTATTTACTATAGTAGACCAGTCCTAGCCAAACAACGCTCGGAGAGCGCTTGCGCTTCGGTAGCGCTCCTGCACAGTACTCCGAGCGCATCGACGAGAGGGGCTGAGGGGCGAAGAGAAAGAAGAAAAGCAGCCCTGCGTCTGGACGCCACTTGAGCAAAGAATTCACCTTGTCACATGTCAAACAGTTTACTGACAACACTGTTGTTGTTGTTGCTGTTGTCGTCTTGAGAACAAAGACTGGTTTGATGTAGCTCTCCATGTTACTCTATCCTGTGCAAGCCTCTTCATCTCCGAGTAACTGCTGCATCCTACATCCTTCTGAACCTGTTTATTGGCTTCATCTCTTGGTTTTCCTCTACGAATTTTACCCCCCCCCCCCCCCCCCCCACCCCAAGCTTCCCTCTCTGACGACAGTACTTGCGTTAAATTAGATTTACGTTCTGCATTAGGAATACTATGTCGTCTTCAGATTTGTCTCAAAAGTGAAAAATGAAGAAGCTACATCGTTCAATGCCGAATGGGAATTTCCTTACTTTTTGTGTCGTTTAAGAGCCATGCAAAGTGCTTAATATGCCACCGCAATATTATGGGCTAGAAAAACACTTACCAGATCGCCAGAAATACGATATAACACAGTTCTTTTCTGATGAACGACGGTAAATGCTGGTTGAGCTGAAGGCATCCGTTAGAGAAAAAACTGAGCTAAGGGAATGTAGAGTGGTGAAAAAATCTTTTGTGGTTAGCAGCATGTTTTATTTGAATTTATTGGCTTGGTGCTAGGGAAGACTCAATGATATGGAACATATCCCGCGATTCGAGGCTGTCATTTGTGGACCAGACACAGCTGACTGTGTTTTAGTAATTGAAACATTTCGTCATGATTTCTTACAAAATTCCAAGACTTTGTACGACCCAAGACGGATTTCGATTTATTTGTCAGTTCATTCTTTTGGCAGCTAGTGTACCTCATTACTTCAATCTTGATCTGGCAGATATACAGGATAACACCCAGCAGAATGACCTGTTTCTCCATTCCAGGTATTTACAAGAGCAATATCATCGACTGCACAGACAAGCTGCTAAATTTATTGCAATATTTGGTTCAACGCACTTGTGCAAACTTATTTTTCTCTCATGAAATTGACACTGTCTCAGCAACGTTCAGGTTTGACAGATTTTCATTTGTGCAACTCCGTGTGTTTGACTGTATCACGAACCATAGTCCTAGTTATATTATATTTTATAAAATCGAAATACGTATAAATTTACAAACACCATTGCTGTGTCGGCTACTGTGGGAGTCAGCATCGACACAAACAAGGGAGGAGGGAAGTTGCGATGGCCAGTGGCAGGAATCCAAAATGATGTGCCGGTACACTTGAAGGTTAATAGAACTCTTTATTTCTAAAAAGAAAAGAAACATAACTTCTCGTTACGAGGTGGCTTGATGTGCTTCTTGTGCCTCCTACGTGCAGTTACTTTACCCAATACTACTACTCGCAGATCACCGGGTGAGTATCGTCTTCCTATTACTCAGTACTGATGCTCTCGAAGTCTGCGACCGAACTGGGCTCGACCAGCTATGGGCGGTTTCTTGAGTCAGCGTTGGTGGGCGGGCGTAGAACTCTGTCTTCCTGGACGAGTGGAGCTGCCCGCTCTTTCCCTTAGCACACCGGTCAGCGCCTTTTTCATGCCGTTTCGAGCGCTGTGCTGGTCGTTGTACAGTCGATGCTTGGAACTGCACAATCACAACTCAATGTTAGATGCCTGTATGTAAAGCCTTTCTCATGTCTACTCATCGTATTGCCTGTATCTTATGTACTTCCGCAATCAAGTAACAAAACTTACCGCTTTGGCAGGAAAACATAAAGTTGAAAGTAAACACACATGATAAAATCCTGCTAGAAGCAGTCGTACCTCCTAAGTTCCCCGTGTACAGCCTTCGGCATCTAGCCGTCTCGGTTACATACCTACTCGGAATAGCTCAGAGGTGGGGTAAGCTGGAAAGCTGAGCAGACTCAGATGCACTCGTGGAGCGTAAGTGCACTCCGGGAGTGCAAATCTCGGCCAGGTCTGTACTAGGACATGCTCAAAAGAAATGCTTTCGATTTTTTATTTGAAAACTCTTCAAACCTTATAAGTAAAACGGACATTATTAACATTCTACATCTTTATTCCACATGTCTATATTTTCAGCCCTCTGCAAATAGAGGGTTTCGAATTGTAGCGTGCGACATAGCGGTGTGTAATGTAGCTGTGTCGGTGCGTGAGAAACAGGGTGCTATAATCGAGTTTCGAATTCTTAGAGTTCTTTCACACACGGAGCACCCTCCCCTTCTGCACGACAATGCCAGACAACACACGAGCGCTGCGACGTCTGGGACTATCCGACGCCCTGGGCTCACTGGCATCGATCATCCTCCATACAGTTCCAAGTGGGCCCCATCCGATTTCCACCTGTTTCCAGAACCTGAAGAACACCTCCAAGGTCTTCACTTTGATGGTACTGAAGGGGTGGGAGCAGAGGCGAGGCTGTGGCTCTGGCCACATAGTGAACCATTCGACAATGACGGTATGAAAAAAACGATTTCTCTTTCGGAGAAATGTGTTCGTCACTAGGGTGACTATTTTGACAAATAAATATGTAGACGGGAAGAATAAACATGTAGGATACTAATATGTTTGTTTTATTTGAAAAGCTTTATGAGGTTACACACAAAAAATTCGAAGGCATTACTTGTCAGCACGCCTTTGTACATATTACGATGACATATTCCAGTCTCTCTTTTCCATCAAAATTTTTGACTTCTGCTGCTCCCTGTAGAGCCAGAGACGTTATTCCCTTACGTCCTAACAGATGTTCTGTCATCCTGTCGCTCCCTCATATTGTTTATCTCTGATTCTGCCAAGAACCTCCTCATTACTTGTCAGTCCGCTAACATTTCCGCAACCTCCTGTAACATCATACCTCAAACGCTGTGATTCTTTTCTTTTCCAGTTATCTTACATCCCATGATTCATGAGAATGTGTAGTTGACGAACCAGCAAAGTACGCTGCGGGAGTTTGAGACGTAAAGAAAGACAGAGGACACAACCGAATAAAAGTGGCTAGACGACATCAGCAATGATAAAAGAGCAATAGGATGCTTATAGTTAAGCCGAGTGCACTAAGAAGTCTGGCGAAAGCTTTTATCTGGCTGTTAGCCAGTTAGTTACATTTTAAAAACTTTTTATCGAAATGGGATGCAGCGAGTCAGTTTACAGGATATGAATACGTGGTTAGCGTCAGTGGATTGCTATTCGCTGGCCATTTACATGTCCCGAAATGTCACACTGTCCTAAATTTAACATTAATAAATAAATTCGTTTTCAATGCAACTTATGCAACTAAAAGTAAAACTAGAGTTTTCTTGTGGATTTCAAGTGACTAAAATGGTCGCAATTTGTTTTCCCTAATGTATCCCTCCCCCCACTCCCACCGTCCTCTACATACTTGGCCCTTCATTTTTACACTACCCTGAGGTGACAAAAGTCATGCAAATGGACGCGACATAGATTCAGCAAATCTTTGATATCGATCCATGCTGCCTCCATAGACCCCCTCTCCCCCCGTTTATATTTGCGTAAGTGTTGCCAATGTAGGAGTTTGTGCGGGAACTAAACTCTTGATTATGTTCCATAAATGTTCATGTATGGCCTCATGTAAGGCGATCTGGGTGGGCCAATCATTCTTTCGAATTGTCCGGAATGTTCCTCAAACTAATCACGAACAATTGTGTCCCGCTAACATGGCGCTTTACCATCCATAAAAATGTCACCGCTGTTTGGGAACATGAACTCCATGAATGGCTGAAAATGTTGTCCAAGTAGCCGAACATAACCGTTTCCAGCCAACAATCGGTTCAGTTGGATCAGAGGACCCAGTCCACCCCGTTTAAACACAGCCCGCACCATTACAGAGCCACCAGCAGCTTGCACAGTGCCTTGTTGACAACTTGGTTCCATGGCTTCGTGGTGTCTGCGCCACACTCGAACCGTGTCATCAGCTCTTAAGCTCTTACCAGCTGAGATCGGGACTCATCTGACCAGCCACTTCGCAGTTGGCAATACACGTGATGACAGGTAATGCTCTCCAGGCGTTTGCCAAATCCAAAGCCTTCTGTCTGATTGCCACAGGATGTAGCGTGATTAATCACTACGAATCCTATCTCCAGCGACCCACTGCCCAGTGGCGTGGCTCTTTTCACAACCTCACGCGTCTCTTAACATTGCCAAAGAATGTGTGGGTTACGAGATGATGCTCGACTGCTGTAACCCTTCCTTTTCAACTCCCTACGCACAGTCATTGTGCTAGGTGGACCGCTGGAAGTATTTTGGAGCCCATGAGCGATTCCGTCCGTTGGTTTCACGTGTTTTTTTTGCAACCACTCTTTGCAATGCTCGACGGTCCCTGTCTATCAGTACAAGAGCCCGGCCTGATCTTGGATCAGGTGCGATTGTTCCTTCGCGTTTCCTCGAAACAATCACATCACCAACAATTGACTTACGCAGCATGAGAATGGGTCACATCAACATGATGGATTTATACTCGGTTGAAATCCTGAGACTAGTCATCGTTCGTAGTTGCAGAGCTCTCATGACCAACCCATTCCGCTATTACTGCTTCTTTATTGACAACTCAGTACTCACAGCCCCGTTTTACACCGACAGGCCGACCTCTCATGACACCTAGTGGTCAACTCAGCATTACGTAATGATGACTGGATACTCTTGATCGGATATACGAGAGTCGTCCACAAAGTAAGTTCCATTTCTATTTCTATCCGCGGCAGCGCTACTGTCGCAGTTTCGAGAATGCGCGGCAGTTACTCTGACTCAAGGAGAAGACGTGTACGCCATTTTCAGATCGCTGCTGCCGACGTGTGCTTTGTACTGTTTCTTTATAATGTCAGCAGTAATTGAAAATGCCGCTACGTGTGAAATCAGATATGTGATTCGTTTTCTAAATGCAAAGAAAGTTAAACCAAAGAAAATCCATCGGCAAATTTGTGAGGTATACGGACAAGTGATTCAGTGGTTAGAAGATGGGTCAGACTGTTCAATGAAGGACGTGATCAAGTGCACGATGAAGAACGAAGTGGACGTCCGTGTGTGGTTTCTGATGTACTGATTCACACAATTCAAGAGAAGATTAACAACAACCGTAAGTTTACAATTAGTGCCCTTGCTATGGAAGTTCTGCAATTCTCACAATCACTAATTCATGAAATTGTTACTGAAAAACTGAAATTTCGAAATATTTGCTCACGTTGGGTACCCAAAATTATTACTGAACAACACAAAAAACAACGGATGGGCAATGCACTTCAGTTTTTGACACGCGACAACGAAGAAGGCGATGGTTTTCTTTCTTCCTTGGATAGTCACGGGGTATGGAACTTGGGTATCATACGACACCCCTGAAACAAAACGGCAATCAATGGAATGGAGGCACACTTCATCCCCAACGAAGGTTAAGCCTAAGCAAATCTTAACACCTCGAAAAGTCAATTGCACCATTTTTTGGGGCAGAAAAGATTTTCTGATTGATTTCTTACCAGGAGGCCAAACAACCAGTGCACATGGTTACTGCGAGACCGTTAAGAAATTGCGCCGCGCAATACGGAACAAATGCCGAGGATCACTGTGAAAAGATGTTGCTTTTTTCCATGACAATGCCTGACATCACACGGCGAATGTGACCAAACAACTCTTACGGCAATTTCACTGGGACGCGTTTGATCATCCTCCGTACAGCTCGGACCTCGCTCCTAGCGTCTTTCATCTCTTCTTACACCTAAAGTCTGTCCTTGGTGGGCAACACTTCAACGACGATGACGAGCTGGAAGAACATGTTTCCACATGGTTGAAAAATGGTTCAAATGGCTCTGAGCACTATGGGACTTAACAGCTATGGTCATCAGTCCCCTAGAACTTAGAACTACTTAAACCTAAATATCGCGTCAGGCCTCTTTCTCCACGGCGTAGTGCAGCAAATGGACGCCTCACATTCTGGAATGCTTCATATCTGCATCCAGCCTTCTTCGTTTACATTTTCCACAATTCCCTTAAACCGCTTAATGCTAATGTCAGAGTAGTTTCTTAGAATAGCCTTGCCCAGTCTATGTCCATTCCATCTAAGGTATTTAGACTCTGGACTCACATTTGGAATAAAAGGGTGCAATATATCATTTCCTAGACGCACCTGTGTGCGCTGTGTGTGGCTTTTCAGTACACCAGGGTCGGTATCCTGTTTAAGGAGATTTTCTGCAGCCTGGAGGTGATGATCCGGTCTTTGTATAATCCTTCTAAATGGGCTTAGGTCGGAATTTGCGTAGCTGGCTTACAGTCTTATGACTTTCCGCGACGACCCGTGTTGTACAACACAGACTGGAAAGAAACTTCTGAAAGTCCTTGCAGGAAGAAGAACCTTGACACATGTGTTATTAATGTTAGCGGGAAATAGCCAGTTGAAATGCCTACTTGGAAAAGATGCCATATTAGTTGAGCTGGAGTAATCCATTGTTTTGAATACAATTTTTTATCCGTCAAAACACCATCAATTTCAAAAGGAATGAGTGGTTTCGCCGAGATTGGCCGTTCTCATATAGCAAGACACATGCTGTGGTTCAATTACACCACTTCGGAAATCACATTGTGGATTAAGCAGTGGTGGTTTGAATCACGAAGTGGCGAGATTGAACAACACCACGTATTTCATGATCTGAGGATGGCCGTCAACGCCTGATTTCGTTTGAAATTTCTGAAACTCTTCAGGGCAATAAATTATTTCTGAAGGGCCTCACTGAAGACTGTTAACGAAGGTGCGAGCACACGGTGTAGGTTTCTTATATTTCAGTGGCTCGAAGAACCCATTGGGTTGCATCCGACTTCGAGTGGTACTCAAAGACAAGTGTGTCGTCAGGAGTGCCCAAGGGAAATGTGATAGGACCATTCTTATCCTTTATACACATAAATGATCTCATGGACAGAGTGAGCAGCGGCTGTTAACTGATGACACTGTGGTTTACGTGAAAGTGTCATCGTTGAGTGACTGTAGGAGCATTTAGACAAAATTTCTAATTAGTGTGACGACTGCCAACTTGCTCAAAATTTAGAAAAATGTAAGTTAATGCAGATAAGCAGCAGAAACTGTCCCACAATGTTCGAATACATCATTAGTAGTTGGCAACTTGAGATAGTCACGTTGATTAAATGGCTCAAATGGCTCTGAGCACTATGGGACTTAACAGCTATGGTCATCAGTCCCCTAGAACTTAGAACTACTTAAACCTAACTAACCCAAGGACAGCACAAAACACCCAGCCATCACGAGGCAGAGAAAATCCCTGACCCCGCCGGGAATCGAACCCGGGAACCCGGGCGTGGGAAGCGAGAACGCTACCCCACGACCACGAGATGCGGGCCATGGTTGAAAACATAGGCGGCAACCTTCTATGACGAAGGCATACAAAATCTTGTGCCACGCTATGACAAGTGTCTACAAAATTTCGGAAGCTATGTAGAAAAGTAGTTTAACAGTTGTAGATTTTTGTACAATAAATATTTTTTCTGTATCTGTACACGTTTGTTTTATATAGCCAAACGGAACTTACTTTGTGGACGACCCTTGTAGTGTAAAACGCATCTCTCAATAATCAGCAAATATTTTTCTTGTTTAATAACGATACTTAAGGGAATGGGTATGTTTTATGAAGGGAAATACATAGCAGTTTCACATTATTAAAAGTTTGGACTAAGAGATCGTGTCAGTGTTACTGACTGGCTGAATGCTCCTAGTGAATGCATTTTACCATTGCCTTCTGGCGACCTGTGGATGTTTTAGTTATTTACCTGTATCTGTTGTGAATGAATATGCAGTGTAGTATTGTGGGTTTGTTTTTGTGGATTATTACAACGTTATAACATACACGCATTCCATTAGACACTGCAAAAAGTTTCCAATTTAAGTGACAGCATTGTCCTGGAGATTTAAATTTCTTTCGTCACCGGAATTTGAATTGACTTCCCCGAGTGTGGTGATGCTGTACTTAAATATCGCGTCAGGCCTCTTTCTCCACGGCGTAGTGCAGCAAATGGACGCCTCACATTCTGGAATGCTTCATATCTGCATCCAGCCTTCTTCGTTTACATTTTCCACAATTCCCTTAAACCGCTTAATGCTAATGTCAGAGTAGTTTCTTAGAATAGCCTTGCCCAGTCTATGTCCATTCCATCTAAGGTATTTAGACTCTGGACTCACATTTGGAATAAAAGGGTGCAATATATCATTTCCTAGACGCACCTGTGTGCGCTGTGTGTGGCTTTTCAGTACACCAGGGTCGGTATCCTGTTTAAGGAGATTTTCTGCAGCCTGGAGGTGATGATCCGGTCTTTGTATAATCCTTCTAAATGGGCTTAGGTCGGAATTTGCGTAGCTGGCTTACAGTCTTATGACTTTCCGCGACGACCCGTGTTGTACAACACAGACTGGAAAGAAACTTCTGAAAGTCCTTGCAGGAAGAAGAACCTTGACACATGTGTTATTAATGTTAGCGGGAAATAGCCAGTTGAAATGCCTACTTGGAAAAGATGCCATATTAGTTGAGCTGGAGTAATCCATTGTTTTGAATATAATTTTTTATCCGTCAAAACACCATCAATTTCAAAAGGAATGAGTGGTTTCGCCGAGATTGGCCGTTCTCATATAGCAAGACACATGCTGTGGTTCAATTACACCACTTCGGAAATCACATTGTGGATTAAGCAGTGGTGGTTTGAATCACGAAGTGGCGAGATTGAACAACACCACGTATTTCATGATCTGAGGATGGCCGTCAACGCCTGATTTCGTTTGAAATTTCTGAAACTCTTCAGGGCAATAAATTATTTCTGAAGGGCCTCACTGAAGACTGTTAACGAAGGTGCGAGCACACGGTGTAGGTTTCTTACATTTCAGTGGCTCGAAGAACCCATTGGGTTGCATCCGACTTCGAGTGGTACTCAGAGACAAGTGTGTCGTCAGGAGTGCCCAAGGGAAATGTGATAGGACCATTCTTATCCTTTATACACATAAATGATCTCATGGACAGAGTGAGCAGCGGCTGTTAACTGATGACACTGTGGTTTACGTGAAAGTGTCATCGTTGAGTGACTGTAGGAGCATTTAGACAAAATTTCTAATTAGTGTGACGACTGCCAACTTGCTCAAAATTTAGAAAAATGTAAGTTAATGCAGATAAGCAGCAGAAACTGTCCCACAATGTTCGAATACATCATTAGTAGTTGGCTGCTTGAGATAGTCACGTTGATTAAATGGCTCAAATGGCTCTGAGCACTATGGGACTTAACATCTGAGGTCATCAGTGCCCTAGAACTCAGAACTACTTAAACCTAACTAACCTAAGGACATCACACACATCCATGCCCCAGGCAGGATTCGAACCTGCGTCCGTAGCGGTCACGCGGTTCCAGACTGAAGCGCCTAGAACCGCACGGCCACATCTGTCGGCTTCATTAAATGTCTAAGCGTTACGTTGCAAGGCGATATGAAGTGGAACGAGCATCTAAGGACAGAAATAGGGCAGGCGAATGACCGACATCAGTTTATAATTAGAATTTTACGAAAGTGTGGTTCATCTTCTAAGGAGACCGCATTTAGAATACTAGTACGACCCCTTCTCGACTACGTACTGCTCGAGTGTTTGGGATCCACAATAGGTCAGATTAAAGGAAGATGTGGAAGCAATTCAGAGGTAGACTGCTAGATTTGTTACTGGTAGGTTCGATAAGCATGAAACACTGAGATACTTCGTGGTCTGAAATGGAAATCCCTGGATGGGAATCCCTGGAGCGAAGGTGACTTTCTTTTCACAAAACACTATTGAGGAGATTTAGAGAACCGGGATTTGAACTTGTCTGTAGAATTATTCCGTTGTCAACGTACATTTAATGAAAGGACTACGAAGATAAGAGAAATTGGGGCTTCAATGGTGCGAATGGCTCTAAGCACTATGAGATTTAACATCTGAGGTCATCAGTCCCCGAGACTTAGAACTACTTAAACCTAACTAACCTAAGGACTTCACACACATCCATGTCCGACGCACGATTCGAACCTGCGACCGTAGCAGCAGCGCGATTCCGAACTGAAGCGCCAGAACCGCTGGGCGAAATTGGGGCTTGTACGAAGCCATGTAGATAGTCGTTTTTCCCCCGTCTGTTTACGAATAGGACAGGAATGAAAATGACAAGTAGTGCTACAGGGTACCCTCCGCCATGCATCATACGGTGACTTGCGTATATGTGAATGTAGACGTTATGCTCTGCAGGCCGATTTGCTGAAATCCTGAATGTTAAAATAATTTTGAGACGGGGATCGGCCTTCGGTCTGAGGTGGCAAGTGGACGGTGGTCTGCCATGAGGTTTGTATTTTACGGTGGTTATTGTTTCGGAAGCTTTAGGGCTTTTAATTAATGATTTGTAGTAGTGAGAAATGAACCGTGAATTTGCTCTCAAAATGTTTTCTTAAAGAATTTACTTTATTTACTGGCGATTCATCAAGAACATTGACACATTTAATCACACTAGGTGAGCGTGGAAGTAGTTGCCAGGAAGTAACTGATGGAAAATTACCTTTAACAAATGTGAATTTATTTCCTAAAAGCTTTTTCAAAACTGATTTAAGCAGAAAAGCACCCTCGAAACATCAAGTTACAATTATTCAGTTGCTGAATACTTTTTTTTCGGGCTGAGAAGCTTCCACTCACTTTCAACACGGCCGTAGTTACGACCGCTCACAATGACCTCTGAAAAACTACCCTGGTGCAAAACTGCAACACGCCAGATTACTTTAAACAAAAATTTTTAACAACCCACTCAAACATGTAAACTATGCACCCCGTAAGAGGAATGGAAATGGTACAACCCTCAAATTATTTGCCACCGAAAGTGCAATTGTTTTTTTTATTTTTATTTATTTACTTATTTTTTAATAGACTCTTACGGTGGAAGGGTGGCAAACTTATCACCTAAAATGACTATTTAAATAAAACCCATAAAATGCAGACTTACATAAAATGTACAACGTGCTCTACATTACACATATACCACCTCGCAAGATGATAAGCAAGATAGAAACATATTTGAAGAATTCGGCCTTTAAGTAACAAATTCGTCAACACCGAATCCGACAAACATGACAGAGGCAGCTATTAACGTACGGCAGACCGGCATACAGACAGACATTAACTGCCTAACAAATGCGGGCGAGGGACAAACGAGCAAGCTGCGGACGAGAGACTGAGCAAGAAAACAAGGAGAATTTAACAAGTAAATGAAACAACATATCAGCAATCACTCAACTTCTAATAAACGGCGATGTCTGGCGAAGACCTGGCGCAGCACCCCCAAAACGCTCTCCCGAACCGTCCGCTGCCAGCCGCTTCAACGGACGCGGGAAGGCGCGCCGATCTCCCGTCTCACGGCGTCGCAGATCGCGCCGGCCAGACCGGTGTCGTGGGTTGACTCCTGTTGCTCTCGTGTCGGCCGTGAAGCCACTACTCGTCGCTATACGGCGTGGCTCACTGGCTACCACGTGGCGACCTCACATGCGCCGACGCTCAAGACGGATAATTCATCTTGTGTCCCTGTGCGCGACCGACCAACCGATCGATCCAACCGCCAATGCCCATTGCTTAAACAAACTCGAGCAGATTGGCGGCCTAACACATACTAGCACTCCGGACGACAAACAGACACTGACTGCCGCACATATGCGAACGAGAGACAGACCAGCAACCGGTGACGAGTGACTGACCCAGACTCACTCCGCCTGACCAACTGACTAGACTCAGTGAGACTGACAGACTGCCCTGGCTGACCAACTGCCTACGACTGACTGCCTCGGGCGAGTTTTTTTTTTTTTTTTTTTTTCCTTTATTGTAATTTGGACACCCCATACAAGGTGGGCTGGCAGCGGAACAGTGTACTCCGCTCTTCAGCCATAAGCAGTACAAGAAAAAAAAAGAAAGGGAGACAGACAAGTAACAGAATGGCGGTTAAAAAACAGGAGATACAATAGTTAAAAAACATGAAGCCGTTCACACTTGACGAAACAAACAAGAAAAACCGTCGGCACTGGGCACAAACACTGACGAGGTAGATGACACACGTGAACGAAGGAGCGTGGACGGCGAAAAACACTGAGGCACAGACACGACGGCACAGACACTAAACCGAGGGCGACGATCTCCGGCGCGCGAAAGTTCACGATGCGTGTGCGAGTCCGGGGACCTGCCAAGAGAGGAGGAGGAGGAGGAGGAGGAGGAGGAGGAGGAGGGGGAGAGGGAAAGCGAGAGGGGAGAGCAGGGACGCCACGGGCAGGGGAAAGAGGGGGGAGAGAGGAAGGGGGAGGGGGAGGGGAAGCCCGGAAGAAGAGGGGTGGAGGGAGGGGATGGGGGAAAAGGAGAGAGAAGGGAAGGGAAGAGAAAGGAGGGAGGGTGCCGCAGGGAAAGGACACCAGGAGGGAGGGGGGGCAGGGTCAAAGTTGATAGGAGGGGTAGATGGAGGGGACGAGGACATCATCAGGGAGAGGGAGCTGGCGGAAACCACCTTGGGAGAGGGTAAGGAGGGTGGAGAGATGGAGACCGGGTGGGACATGGGAGTACAGGCGCGGCAGCGGGCGGGGGTGGGAGAGGATCGGGGAGACGAGCGGGTGAGGAGGATCGAGTTTACGGGAGGTGTATAGGATTCGTATCCTTTCGAGGAAGAGGAGGAGGTGGGGGAAGGGGATAAGGTCATACAGGATCCGCGTGGGGGAAGGGAGACGGATGCGATAAGCAAGGCGGAGAGCATGGCGTTCAAGGATTTGGAGGGATTTATAAAAGGAAGGGGGGGCGGAGATCCAGGCTGGATGGGCGTAACAGAGGATAGGGCGGATGAGGGACTTATAGGTGTGGAGGATGGTGGAGGGGTCCAAACCCCACGTTCGGCCGGAAAGGAGCTTGAGGAGACGGAGTCGGGAACGTGCCTTGGCTTGGATTGTCTGGAGATGGGGAGTCCAGGAGAGGCGACGGTCGAGGGTGACGCCAAGGTACTGAAGGGTGGGGGTGAGAGCGATGGGACGGCCATAAACGGTGAGATAGAAATCAAGGAGGCGGAAGGAGGGAGTGGTTTTGCCTACAATGATCGCCTGGGTTTTGGAAGGATTGACCTTGAGCAACCACTGGTTGCACCAAGCGGTGAACCGGTCAAGATGGGATTGGAGAAGGCGTTGGGAGCGTCGCAGGGTGGGGGCAAGGGCAAGGAAGGCGGTGTCATCGGCAAACTGGAGAAGGTGGACAGGGGGTGACGGCGGCGGCATGTCCGCCGTGTACAACAAGTACAGAAGGGGGGATAGGACGGAGCCTTGGGGCACACCGGCGGAGGGGAAAAAGGTGTAGGAATCGGTGTTATGGATGGTGACATGGGAAGGACGGCGGGAGAGAAAGGAACCGATCAGACGAACGTAGTTAATGGGAAGGGCGAAGGTTTGGAGCTTGAAGAGGAGACCGGAATGCCAGACGCGGTCATATGCGCGTTCGAGGTCAAGAGAGAGGAAGATTGCGGAGCGACGGGAATTGAGCTGTTCGGAAAGGAGATGAGTGAGGTGAAGGAGAAGATCGTCGGAAGAGAAGGACGGCCGAAAGCCACACTGGGTAACGGGGAGGAGGCGGTGCTGGCGGAGATGCTGGTGGATGCGGCGGGTGAGGATAGATTCCAGGACCTTGCTGAAGACCGAGGTAAGGCTGATGGGACGGTAGGAGGAGACGGCGGACGGCGGTTTGCCAGGTTTGAGGAACATGAGGATACGGGAGGTTTTCCACAGGTCGGGGTAGTAACCGGTGGACAGGACTACATTGTAGAGCCTGGCCAGGGTGGAGAGAAAAGAGACAGGAGCTTCACGAAGGTGACGGTAGGTAACACGATCGTGACCAGGAGCGGTGTTGCGTTTGGTGCGGAGTGTATTGATGAGATCCTGTGTGGTGATGGGGGCATTAAGGTCTGCGTGTGGAATGTTGTCCAAGTACTGGAAACCAGGAGCGAGGGGAGGGACAGAGGTGTCAGTTCGATCGCGGATATCTGGGAAGAGGGAGTAATCGAACTGGGGATCATCAGGGATGGAAAACACATCGGACAGGTAGGAGGCAAAGTGATTGGCCTTACTAAGGGCGTCAGGGAAGGGGTGATCATCGTGGAGAAGAGGATAGTAGGGGGAGGGTTTAGTTCCGGTAAGGCGACGGAAGGCGGTCCAGAACTTGGACGAGTTTATAGGGAGGGTAGCATTTAAACGGGTGCATGTCTGTCGCCAGTCCCGGCGTTTCTTGGCCGCGAGCAAATTTCGAATGTGTCGCTGTAGTTGCCGGTGGCGTCGTAGGGTGTCCGGGTCACGCGTGCGGAGGAAGGCACGGTAGAGACGACGGGATTCACGGAGGAGGAGGACGGCCTGTGGTGGTAAGGTAGGACGGTGGGGGTGGATGGCAACAGTAGGGACGTGGGCCTCCACGGCCTCAGACAAGGTCTGCTGGAGAAAGGAGGCGGCATGGGTGACATCATCGGGACGGCGGTAGGCGAGAGGGTGGCTATCGACCTGAGTGGAGAGGGTATCCCGGTAGGCATTCCAGTTGGCACGGGAATAGTCATGGATGTACTTAGGGGGAGGGTCATGACGAGGGTCGGGGCGGGGGCGACGGCCGTCTGAAACGGTGAGGAGGACAGGGAGATGGTCGCTACCAATAGGCTCCAGGACATCCACCGTAATGCGACCAAGGAGGTTGGGGGAGGAGAGGATAACATCGGGAGTGGAGTTGGATTCGGGACGGGTGTGCTGGGGGATGGGGATGAGGTCGCCTTGAAGGGAGGAGAGGAACCGATGCCACCGCCGTAACTGGGCAGCGGAGCGACTATGGATGTTGAGGTCGGCGGCGATCACATAGGAGGAGAAGGTACGGTCGATGTGGGAGAGGAAGTCGAAAGGAAGAGGGGCGTTGGGGCGGACATAGATGGTGGCACAGGTAATGGTAAGGCCGGGGAAGAAGAGACTAAGCATCAGGTGTTCGGTGGGGTCGGGAAGGAGAGGCTGGAGCCGAACGGGGATCTGGCGGTGGTGGCCAATGGCAACTCCGCCACGCGCAACTGGGAGGGGATTATCGGAGCGGTGGAGGAGATAGGGGGAGGTGTGGATGGAGTGGTGGGGTTGGAGGAAGGTTTCATTAAGGAGGAAGGCATCCACACGGTGGGTAGCAAGGGTGTGCAGGAAGAGGTTCTTGTTGGCGGGAAGGGAGCGGATATTGTTGAAAAGGATACGATGCTGTCGCGCCATGATAAGGACTTATACGAGGGTGTCAAGGCGGGAGAAGGTGAAATGGGCCTGGTTATTGGAAAAGGTGGCGTACATTTTAAGGTGGAATATGGAACGGGCGGCGAGGGAGATCTGTTGTAAGGTGTGGGGGCGCTGAAAGGGATGGACGTTTTGGAGGACAATGGTGAGGAACCTGATGATGTCCTCAGCAGTGGGGGGGGGGGACGAAGGGAATTGCCAGGAGGGGTGGGGGCGTCCAGGGGACGGACTGGGACGGTGAGTTCAGGAGTGGTAGGAGGAGGTCGGGCTTTACACTTTTGGGAGTAGGTGGGGTGGGGGAGGCTGCAGGTATTACAGGAGGGAGGGGATTGGAGGTTGGGGCACTGCCGGAGGAAGTGCGCTTGCCAACAATGCGGGCAGGTGGGGGCCTCGCGGCACTCGGCTGTTGGATGTGCATTGTAGCGCAGACATCTCTGGCAGCACAGGGATTGAGGGGGGGAACGGGAGGGGTCGACCTTGAACCGCTGATTGAAGAGGAGGGCACCCTCCTTCAGGAGACGGTCAATGGAGGGGGCGTCCTCAGAGAAAACCCGCATAAGGCGGGTGGGGCCGGTCGCGTTGAAAATGCGGCGGACTGCCCGCACCTCCAGGGTGGGATGGGCCTTCAGCTCCGCCAGCACCTCCTCCTCCGTGATCGACGGGCTAAGCCGAGTGATCACGGCGGTGAGGGTCGGCGGGCGACGCGGGGGTTGGGGTTGGCGGGTAGGAGATGGGGAGGGAGCAGGGGTGAGGGTGGCGTGAGGACCAAAACGGGTGATGGGGAGGCGGGAGAGGATGTCAGTATGGAGGGTTGGGCTGGGGGAGGAGATAAGAACAGAATCCCGTCTGGGAGTAAGGAGAGAGATGGGGGCGCCAGGGAAATGTTGGCGGAGGAGGAGGGAGAGATTCCGGGCCTCGAGGAGGGAAGGATCGGGATGGGACAGGAGATATTTGTAGAGACCGGGTGGGGAGGAGGAGGAGGAGGGAGCGGGGCCTGGTGGGGAGACGTCCATGGCATTTTGGGGTGGGGATGGGGGGCGGGGTGGAGCCTTTTTAGGAGCAGAGGAAGTGGAGGTGCCACTAGGGCGTTTGACAGCGGCAGATGGGCGGGTGGTGACATGAGGGACGGGAACGATGGGGAGGTGGCGGGAAGGGACAGGTCCCGGCACGGACGCAGCAGTCGGCGCCGGAGAGAGTGACTGTGACGGTGCAGGCGAATGTGGTAGTGATGGTGATGGTGACGATGACGGTGGTGGCGATGGCGATGGCGATGGCGACGGGGAGAGCTGGGCGTGGGCAGTGGCCCGACGGGCCACCACCCTAGCCGGAGCTGCAGTGACAGGCTGGGGGAGTGGGGGGAAAGGATCAGAACGAGAGGAAGAGGCGGGAGAGGGGGCGACAAAGAGCGAGGGCGAAGGGATAGAGAGGAGGGGAGGGATGGAAGGAGGAGGGTGGGACTGGGCACACCATGTGATAGTGGTGGAGGCGGCGGAAGGAGACGTATACACGATGGCGGTGGTGGTAGTAGTGACGGTGGTCGTGGGGGCGGACATGACGACAAGAAGAAGAAAGAAAAACACAGCACTAAAAGGACAGGACACACACTGGGAGACGACGGACGGCGACAGCGACGGCGACGGCGACGGCGACGGCGACGGCGACGGCGACGGCGACGGCGACGGCGACGGCGACGGCGACGGCGACGGCGACAGGCAGGGACGCTGCTGCCGCGGACTGGGCCGGGGCGGCGGCGGCGGCTGCTGCTGCTGCTGCTGCTGCTGGCTGGACTGCTGCTGGCTGGACTGCTGCTGCCACCGGAGGGCTGGCTGGCTGGCTGGCTGGCTGGCTGGCTGGCTGGCTGGCTGGCTGGCTGCGGGACCACTGCTGCAGGCCGGGACCGGGAACTGCTGCTGGCTGGCTGGCTGGCTGGCTGGCTGGCTGGCTGGCTGGCTGGCACCTGTAACCCCTAGCACTTCGATTAGCGCGAAAATGGCACTATCGAAGGGCGGTAACCTTGCGGTGTACCGCCGGAGATGTTGCCTCGGGCGAGCTTATAGCGCCCCTTAAATGCACGTGAACAGGCAACCTTTCCCCTTTTCCACCAGAGGGAGACACCAAAGCTGCGATGGCCACAGCGGCGCCACCGCCAGAAACGGAGGGCGACTGCTTCACAAGCAGAAATGGTTAGCGAACAAGTTAACAACGTGAACAGAAGATTTACTTAACTAGCATTTCTCCAAACATGCAAAGACTCATTACAGGTAAAGCAGCGAGAAATAAGTCCAGCTATTGTAACAGCAACAGCTACGAAGCTCTCTGCAGTAAAGCTCGACCGATGGAGTCATAGTGAAGGGGCTCCAAGTGTAAGTGGGCTGAGCGGCTGCCGCTGGCCGTCCTATACAGTGCAGCGGTCGCAGAGGGCGCTCTTAGTCCAAGCTGCTTGAGGCGTGGCGCAGCGGGCGCGCAGCATTGGGTCTGCCAGAACTCGCACGACCGCTATCAGACCAACGGAGACTTTCTATTCTGTTATCAACTATGACACCCGTGGGGTGGTATCAATACGTAATATAAAAATTGTGGTGACCAGGGGACCTATGCGAAACTTTCACACTTTTACGTTTTTAAATAATAACGGTATTTGGAATAAGTGTACTCTTTGGTTTAAGAATAGGTGTGGGAAGAAGACAAAATATCTTTAAAATGAAAAGAAAAGCGTGGAACAATAACCATGAATTTATAATACGGGGGTGATTCATTAATTAAAGAGACAAATGTGTCTGGGGAAAAAACTGTTAGTAGGGCAAGTTTGGTACTTTTATGGCATTAAGTCTGCATCACTGGGATGAGCCCTGATCAGCTGATGTATCAACAGTATTTTGTTTATAACCTCAAGATGGTGAGTCCGCTTGAAACGTCCACAGTAGTTGAACAACGTTCTGTTATTCGTTTTTTACTTGCTGAATGCAAGAAACCAGTGAATATATACTGTAGAATGTCTAAAGTCAATGGTGAAGGTTGTATGAATCGTGCAAATTTTTACAAGTGGGTAGACCAGTTCAAAAATGGTCGCGACTCAGTGACTAACGAACGCCATTCTGGCCGACCAGTTGCAGTTTCAACTGCCTCACTTGAAAGTCGAATTGATGACATTATTCGTGGCGACCACCGTGTGACTGTGGAAATGACAGTTGATAAGGTTAAAGTTAATACTGGTACAGTTCATAAAATCATCTGTAACAAGCCGATGTATCGCAAAACATGTGCAAGATGGGTCCCAAAGGAGTTGACGCGTCTACACAGGATACAAGGTTGAGAGTGTGCACAGAGCTAATGGAACGTTATGAAAGAGAAGGTGAGCACTTCCTCAACAACCCAATACTACTCGGATTTGCTGTTAAACAAGGTGGAGCCAACCATGAGAGGGAGACGTCGTGGATCTCAGAGAAGAGGTGTGATTCTCCAGTAAGACAACGCACGGCCTCATATTGCTCAATTAACCAGTGAAAACATCAACAAAATGGGCTGGGAAGTACTGCCTCATCCCCCTTACATTTCTGATTTAGCACCTAGTGATTTCCATTTCTCTGGTGCACTGAAGGAGAAGAGGTTCCAGGAGAACGAGGACGCGAAAACGTTTGTGGGAAATTGGTTCAAACAAGATAAAGAGTTCTTTGCAGCCGTAATACAAAGGCTTGTAGCCCGTTGGAACAAGTGCAGAAATGTTTAATGGGATTATGTTGAAAAGTAGAAAAAGTATTGTTTTGAAAAAATAAATGCTTTTTCTCCATACCAATTTATCTCTTTAATTATTAAATGACCCTCCTACATCCTTGTATATACATTGCAACATATCCAAAAATGTGTGTCCGCAGCTCGTGGTCGTGGGGCAGCGTTCTCGCTTCCCGCGCCCGGGTTCCCCGGTTCGATTCCCGGCGGGGTCAGGGATTTTCTCTGCCTCGTGATGACTGGGTGTTGTGTGATGTCCTTAGGTTAGTTAGGTTTAAGTAGTTCTAAGTTCTAGGGGACTGATGACCATAGATGTTAAGTCCCATAGTGCTCAGAGCCATTTGAACCAAAAATGTGTTTTGCATTCGGAATGTTTGTATCACTTTGTACAGCAGGCAGAGATCTGTGACTGTAAGTAGGCGCACATAACTCTAACTCGACAAACATTCTCAGTTACAGTAAGCACTTTACGTAGTAGTAGCAATAGGTAAATCACAATTCAAGGCGACAATGACAAATATGTTTGTCGCTTCGGAAAGTATAGGATGAGGCAAAAAGGATTTACAACTTTGGAATGATGTACAGTTTGTTTTCGTAACAGTGTGCAAAAATTTAACAGAACATAGAGGATGTTCCACTGGACAATTTGAGGTAGGGAACCTGGGGTCGTAGAAGACAGCTTACGGAGATAGTGGGGATAAAACCACATTACTGTGTACTTTCTTATTTTCATTAGTTACAGTTAATTGCAAATACCATGATTGACACAATGAACTTACCATTTGTACTGTAACTTACAAAATGTGATGAAATTGACGGCCATAAACCTCAGTGCAGGCAGGACATTGATAAACAAGATTTTGAGGCACCCTGACAAATATCCCTGCTGTGTTTCGAATCACAATACAGATGGCTACAATTCTGGCAACTATTTCCATCTCCGTATCCACTGGAGTCTCATGAAAAAAAGACTTTAGATATCGCCCTAGCGAATACTCACTGGGATTCTCGTTAGGTGACCTTGCAGGCCGTGAAATAGGACCTCCTTTTCCATTTCAGCGATGAGGAAATACAGCACTAAGATGCTTGCGGACATCCGAAGTGAGGCGGTGCATCGTCCACCATCACGATCAAATGAGGCCTCGCCAGTAAACACCACAATTTGGAGGAAATCTGGTCGATTAATTCATTGTTGAGCAACCACTGACACAATGCGAGCCTTGGCGCAAAGTCACTCACAGTCAAGCATGGACTCGTTGTGGATGATATGGCTGTAATTCTTGTTCGTGGAGTATTCCCCACACGCTAGTATGTGCAGCGCCTATTTCACGAGCGTGCAATACGACGAGTACTTGTAGTGGTGTCCAATGCAATACATTCCAAAACCTCTTCAAAATCGGGTGTGCGAATGGTCCTTGTATTGCCAGGTCCCTCGTTTCTTCTTTCTAGTGAACCAGTCTCCCTTATTCGTCCATCGAGAGAAATAAACGCTCGTCGTGACGTATGATGCCTGTTAGAAAATAGTTTCCTGTACAGCCTTCTAGCACTGAGAGGATTGCAACGTACTCCCCATTCCCCATACACAAGGTGCATGTCAGTGCGTTCTGCGAAACGGTACCAGTACTGCTCCATCGTATTGTACTGTATGTCTCTGAACAGCACTGATTAATGAATGTGTCTGTAGTTGATTCATAGCACATTCTGTCAAGGGACAATGTAAACACGGTACCACAGAGCCACCTTATGGACAAGTAAAGTAAACAAAACTTGCATCATGACTTCCTAATAATCAGACTCGTCTTCCTTGTTTTCTTGCAGGGAATAAAGAATGTACATGTAAATAAACAGCACAGTACATGTAAACTTGTATGCATGTTAGCTGTAAATAAACTGGAAAACAGTAATGCTGGACAAAGCGGTACACAAATTCACTTCCATATCTCCGTAAGTTGGTTTATCCGACAGCAGGTTCCAAATGGTTCAAATGGCTCTAAGCACTAAGGGGCTTAACAGCTGAGGTCATCAGTCCCCTAGACTTAGAACTACTAAAGTAAGGATATCACACACACTCATGCCCGAGGAAGGATTCGAACCTGCGACCGTAGCAGTAGCGCAGTTCCGGACTTAAGCGCCTACAACCGCTCGGCCACAGCGGCCGGCTACACCAGGCTCCCTACCTCAAATTGTTCCGTGGAGGATTCTCTATGCCCTTTTACATTTTTGCACTATCTTACGGAAACACCCTGTAGAAATTTGTTGAGATAACTTACAGAAGCGGTAGATGTGTTGTTTCGTAGCAAACAACCTCAGTTTTGATTTACGTAATACATCAGTATCCCATTCGGCCACCAGGAGTGCTGGCGTAGTGCACGCTGAGATGGCTACTTCTGCTGTGTGTTTTGGTTGCATGAAACGAACTCTGTAGCAACTGTTCGGCGTAAAATTCGCGCCGAATACGCTAAAGAACCTCTAAGCGCACCGACAACTTGTTCTTGCCACAAGAACTTTGTTGAGACAAGTTGTTTACTGTGACATGATAAACCACAAGGTCGCCCACGTATTGATGATTTTGTCGAACATGGCAGGGAGGACTTTATCCGCTGACAACAAGAAATCAACGCGACGTACGTCTCGCGAGACTGGAATTCCACAAAACACTTTTTAGAGAGTACCACGTAGACGTGTACTCTTGAAACCATACAGATTCATGGCGGCACAGCTCAGTAGCGGTGCAAATAGGGTTGCTGGTGGGAGCCTCTCTGCGGAAACGTCGCATTGGGTAGGGAACGATGAGACATTGCTGAAGACAGTAATCTTCAGCGATAAGCCAACATTTCATTTTAGTGGTATAGTGAATACTCGCAACTGCAGCAAATAGAGCAGCTAAAATCCACATACAACCCTGAAACACGTTCATGACAGCCCCAGAGTTAATGTGTTTTGTGCCCTTAGAAAATTGAAAGTGCACTGTCGCTGGTCAAATGTGCATCTGAATATGTTTGAAAATTTTTTATTTCTACAGATCGATGAAGACGACAGAGGTGGGATGGTTTGTTACCAGCAAGACAGTGCATCGTCTCATTTACTCACGGAACTTCTAAGTTTCCTCGATAATCGCTTCCCAAGTAGGTCGAACGTCCGTGAAGGACCAGTCGCATGTCCGCCTCGCTACCCAGACTTAACACAAGTGGATAAGTCGATTTCTTTCTCTAGGGTTTCATTAATGACCGTGTGTATGTTCATCCCCTTGTAAACAATTTAGCCGACCTGAAAAACTGAGTCCAGACTGCCGCTGAAACGAGTGTTTGAAGAAATTGATTACCGGTGAAATAATTGCCGTATTACAAACGGTAAACTCATCGAACCAAAATGACACTTTACATTTCTATGTGAAACTTGAGGTTGTTTGCCACAAAAGTTATCTCAATAAATTTCTATATCATTCCAATTCAATAAAGACCTTTTCGACTCACCCTGTATATTTGTTTAGGAAGGTGTCATCCTGATATGGCCTCATGGTGAAGATACACCACAGCAGTTCGTCGATCATATGAATAGTGTCCATCCCAACATTAAATTTACTGTCGAGATGGAGAAGCACGGCAAGCTACCATTCTTGGATGTTTTGGTTGAGCGGAAGGCAGGAGGCCAGCTTGGTCATTCAGTGTACCGGAAAACAACACACACTGATCGGTACTTGAACGCCAATAGTTTTCACCACCCTGTACAAAAGAAAGCTGTCCTGAAAACGTTGGTTCATAGAGCCAAGATTATCTCTGACGACGACCACCTACAGTCTGAATTGCAGAACTTAACGCGTTTTCGGGGAAAATGGATACAGCAAAAGAGACATCGCAAACGCTTTCAAGGGCCGCCGACGAAAGACACCCGGTGAATCAATAGAAGAGGCTAAACGGACTGTATTTCTGCAATACTGTGGAGCAACTAGCAGTAAGTTAGGACGTGTGATGCAGAAACATGGGCTAAGACCAGTGTTCCGGCCCGCCTCCAAGATACGAGATATGTTGCGCTCTGTTAAAGACGACATTGCTCTTCGAGTGTCCGGTGTGTATAGTGTACGCTGTGAATGTGGCAGCTTGTATATTGCACAAGCAATTCGCACGGTTGCGGAGCGCTGTACTGAGCACAAGCGCCATATAAAACAAAGGGATCTTGACAAGTCGGCCATGGCGGAGCATTGCCTAGATAACGGACAGTTTTAAGATACAAAAGTGCTGGCTCATGCATCTACATATTGGGACTCCGTTATAAAGGAAGCGGCCGAGATTCGTTTAAACAAAAACAGTTGCAACAGAGACCAGGGATACACACTCAGCAGGGCATGGGGACGGGCGTTGGACATCGAAAGAAAGCAGAGACAGATGCGCGACGCGGGAGCGGCAGTTTCAAACATGGCGCCTGCCCCTGGCGCCACCTGACGTCACCGGTGCTGCCACGGGCAATAGCTCCGCTAGCTGCCCGGGTCGACATACGCGCGCCCGCCACATTGGATCGTCCTGATTGGCTGCTGCTGAAGTCATCATGCCTATATAAGCGAGAAACCGTAGCAACCCTGGCAGTCAATGAATTCCTGACGACCATGGTAGACATGGCCATCGAAAGCTCGAGCATTTTAATAGAACTGACGCGACTGGAAAACCGGGAACGTTTTACTCGCTCTGTAATGGTGTGGGGCGTGTGCAGTTGGAGTGGTATGTGACCCCTGATAAGTCTAGATTGGACTGACAGGTGACACGTGCATAAGCATCCTGTCTAATCACCTGCATCCATTCATGTTCACTGTGCATTTCGACGGACTTGGGCAATTCCAGCAGGACAATGCGATATTCCACACGTCTAGAATTGCTACTTAGTCACTCCAGGAACACTCTTCTCAGTTTGAACACTTCCGCTGGCCACCAAACTCCCCCTATACATGAACATTACTGAGCATATTTGGGATGCCTGTTCAGAAGAGATCTCGATCCCCTCGTAGTCTTACGGAGTTATGGACAGCCGTGCAGGATTCTTAGCGTCAATTCCCTCTAGCACTACTTCAGACATTAGTCGAATCCATGCCACGCCGTGTTGGGGCACTTCTGCCTGCTCGTGGGGGGCCCTACACGATATTAGGCAGATGTACCAATTTCTTTGGCTCTTCAGTGTAAGCTGATATTTGTAATGAGATAATAGAAAAAGATAATTATTCTGGGTTAATAAGTTAACTTTCTGAAATATATATATGAAGCTGGGCATCCATGATGCCCTTTTGCCTATAATAGTCAAAAGTCTCTTTTCATTTAAAATTTTCCACAAATGGTAAGTTCTAGAGAAAAATCAGGGAGCAATGTCAGAAGATGGTAGAAAAAAACCTGTCTAACGATACCTCATTCATTCCTTTACGATTAGTATGTGTTGAGAAAAAGGGACATAGAGTTGAGAATAATATATACAGTTATGATGATGGCAATGGTGATAAAGGTAACGGTGTTGATGGTTACGAGGACGAGTTTTAGAAAAAGAGGCAAGCAGTCGACGGTACTGCAGGGTATTAACGCGGTAGCCATCACCGCCCGTAAGCAGGCGGCGAGTGTTTGCTCGCGGGGAAACACTCCAGCTGCTCTTCCGGAGGCGGAGGAGCGGCTTATTGGCCGAGGACGGTAGACGGCGGGCGCCGGTGGCTGCGGGGCAGGGCCCGGACTCAAGTGGCCCTCGGCTGCGCTGTAATTGATATGGGCACTCGATACACACACAGCCCACTGCCGCCGCCGGCAACAAAAGAGTGCGCTAAGTGTCTCCAAACTTGGTTAAGTGGCGGTTCAAACAGCGATGCGCGCCACCCTCCTCCGGCAGCCTCGCAAGCGGGGAGCCAATTAAATTAATGCGTGCCGCCGCCGCCACTGCCTCCGCGGAGGCGTGTGCCGCGCCGCTGACGTCACGGCGAGCTACCTGCACACCGCGCCGTCATTAACACGCCGTTCACTCTCGCCGAATGCACCGAGCTGTTCAGCAAAAAGCGGCACACTTAATTTCTGCGTTAATGAATCATCAACGTCTTTCTCGCGCAGAAATGTTTCCGTGATGAGAGACGACTATCTTTCCCTCTTTTTTTTCCTTCGCGTGCGCCATAATCCCGCAGCGATCGCAGGGTCGGCGTGGTTACAACGGATATGGCAATGTTAGTGTTAGGGATGGCCGGATGCCCTTCCTGCTGCCACCCCGTACCCCCCAGGACGGAATCAGTGTACCCCAACTGTCTGCGTCTGGTGTAAATCGTGAAATAGTGCGGAAATGTTGCAAATGTTTGCGACGCATGTAACTGATGTCGAACGTGGGAACCAGCCCGGTATTCACCTAGCGGAATGTGGAAAACCGCCTAAAAGCCACATCCAGGCTGGCCGGCACACTGTCCCTCGTCGTTAATCCACAGGGAGAATTCGATCCTGGGCCGGCGCGCCTACCCGAGTCCAGAAAGCAGTGCATTAGCGCGCTCAGCTACACTGGCGGAGAGACCACTATCTATCGATCCGAAAAACAGCAAAACTGATCTTCAAAACTACAGTTCTATTCCAGTTATATTTGCAGCAGAAACTGACGGTACATTCTTATTTCAAATACTGTGAGCTTCTTGAAATAAATATCTCTTCGCCGTCCTCATTCCGAAACATACCATGAGGCGAAACACGGCACCACATTCTTCGCAGATGATATTTTAAGATCTGTGGATGAAGCAAAACATCTCGATCATGGAAGACAAATAGTTGTTAACAGAGGTCAGCGTCAGTGAAGAAATTAACTGCCAGGATCGTGCTTTGTCGAGGCCCACGAGAAAGACAGGTCATGGTGCGTGCGTCACAGCACGTGACACTGCATGTCTTAACAGTGCCATCAGCCGTTTCCGGCGGGGAATGACTAACTGAAGAGCCAATCGTGTAGGGGCCCCATGAGCATGCAGAAGTGCCGGAACACGACGTGGCATAGACTTGACTAATGTCTGAAATAGTGCTGGAGGGAATTGACACTATGAATCCTGCTGGGCTGTCCATAAATCCGTAAGAGTACGAGGGGTTGGAGACCTTTTCTGAGTAGCATGTTGCAAGGCATTCCAGATATGCTCAATAATGGTCACGTCTGGGGATTTTGGTGGCCAGCCGAAGTGTTTAAACTCAGAAGAGTGCTCCTGGAACCATTCAGTAGGAATTACGGACGTGTTGGTGTGTCGCATTGTCCTGCTGGAATTCCCCAAGTTCGTCGTAATGCACAGTGGTCATTAATGGATCCAGGTGATTAGACAGTATGCTTACGTATGTCCCACCTGTCAGAGTCGTATCTAGAGGTATCAGCTTCCCATATCACTCCAACTGCACACGCCCCACACCATTACATAGCCTCCATCAGCATGAACAGTCCCCTGCTGACACGAAGGATTGATGGATTCATGAGGTTGTCTCCATACCGTACACATCCAGCCGCTCGACACAATTTGAAACGAGACTCGTCCGACCAGGCAACATTTTTGCAGTTATCAACAGTGCAATGTCGGTGTTGAGCGGCTCAGGCGAGGCGTAAAGTTTTGTGTCGTGCATTCATTAAGAGTACACGAGTAGGCCTTTGGCTCCGCAATCTCATATTGATGATGTTTCTTTCAATGGTTCACACGCTGACTCTTGTCGATCGCCCAGCACTGAAATCTGCAGAAATCTGCAAGGGCTGCACTTCTGTGATACTGAACAGTGTTCTCTTCATTCGTTGTTGGTCTTGTTCTTGCAGAATCATTTTCCGGCAGCAGCGATATCGGAGGTTTGATGTTTAACTCGATTCCTGATATTCACGGTACGCTCGTGGAATGGTCCTACGGGAAAATCCCCACTTCACTGCTGCGTCGAAGATGCAGTCTCCCAACGCTCGTGCGCCGACTATAACACCACGTTCAAAGTCACTGAAATCTTGATAAACTAATGTAGCAGTAGTAACCGATCTGACAAATGCGCCAGACACTTCTTGTCTTATATAGGCGCTGCTGACCGCAGCGCCGTATTCAGCGTGTTTACACATTTCTGTATTTGAATACTTATGGCTATACTAGTTTCTTTGGCGCTTCTGTGTATTTCGGACTAGTGTAACTAGTTTTAACTACGCTTTTTAGTGCATTCAAGCTGTCAATAGCAAATGACGAAGTTGAGATCTGTAGTGGAAACATTTTCATTGACATACTGATTTCCCATGGATCATGCACGGAGCTGAGCGGACAAGGCGACTAGTGTGACGTCATAAATTCGTTGTGAGGCCTGTATTTCTCGTGGGCCCGGCGCTTTATTTATCCGCGCAGATTACGCATTTCGGCAGACTGCCAGCATCGGAACAAAACACAAGTGAAGAATTTGGACTGTGTATCTCATCTAACTGCACTCTATTATACAATGTATGAGTATGCAGTTATGCCTTGACAGTAAGACACACAAAAGAAGTACCATTAATCCCTCACCAAAGATTACCATGGGTATTCGGTAGATTAATAGATAAGGGACATATAGGGCACGCAAAATTCCATCTGGAACCTCATTAGATAATTATTTATTTAGTTGCTACTTTCTTTTATCTGTTATAATACAAAAGAACAGATCGAATGTCAAATATGAATTGACATGAATAAAGCACATAATATTTTAACATGTTTCAAAGGTGTTAGTAATAACTAAGAATTGCGCTATTTAAGGGGGAATGGGAATGTTCATAGAATAAGCACATTAAAACAAATTATGATAAGCAACAGTGATAACCTGCAGCAAGGTAATGGACGGGTAACCGTAGCTCTCGTCCGTGGACCTGAAGTAGAAAGAGTTCTAGGGCTGGAAAGTTTCAACAACCTTGACGTCATTGCATACCGCACATTTCACGTCGCAGAGGTCTACAATAAAGACATATTACCTGCCGTCGATGCCGTTCCTTCTGAGGACCAGGAATCATCGTAAAATTAATGAATCGGAATCTGTGTCAGTGTGGGTTAAAGGTGCTGGCCATTGTAAAAAAAATTAAACTTGTTGGTGATCTCACCCATTATTACAGAAATTAAATAAAATCTTTCCCTTCACTATTCCTTACCAAAAATAATTATTAATAACAAATTTGCATCAGCCACATGCGAGATACTACGTGCGAGCGTTGACCTCGGTTGTTACGCAACCGCTTATCGCTCTGTGTCTACAAACATGACAAGCTCCAGAAGGCACACACTCTTAGTCCATTAAACATGCGGGATTGATAGTGTACCTGGTAGCAGAACCAAGCTGGGTGTCTTATTTTTCTGGATGGATAGCCCACAACGCGCCCCAGGATTCACAGGTGGTGTGCTGCTGTGCTTTCGAAGGTGTAGAGATTGAGAAATGGCTTTCAGGTTCTTCCTGATCCTCCTCGAGGTTCATCTCCTCACCGCTTCCAAAAGGTTGTTGTAGGTGTGTGTTCTGCCATTGCGCTTCCCGGTATCATGATGTAAGGCCTCTTCTTGTCTCTCTCCGCCATGTAGGCTTACAGTTCCATAAGCTGATATTTTCTCTGTAAGTGAGTTCAGCTTATGCCACAGTTATTCATTACTTATTATATTATAGACTGTTGCATTTCCAACTGCGTTCCTGTCCTGGTCTGTATCATCTTTGTCTAACGGTGTACGCCCACACTATGTGACCCGGGGTACCGATTGCCACACATTCAAAAGTGTCTTTGGTGCGCTGTCCTAATTTTAGTTAAGTAGCTCGGTAGGTATACCGGATGTCTTACCAAAGAGTCGTTAGGCACATTTTCTTTGGCGTTTTAGCAGATGTTTGCAACTTAAGTTTTTCATTGTGTAGCTTTTACAAGCCACGTAAAGCGTCGATTTTATTCTGGTTACAAACAAAGTGATTTTTAAATCGGAATTTACGTGCCCACTCGATAGAGTGATTCCGGATGAGTCTAGTGCTATATTCGTTTTATCGTCCTATATCAACAGGGACAGCAGAACACGGAGAATAAGCAGTTCTCCAGCAGGGACAGCGCAGCCCTAACCCGCACTCACTGCTACCGCCAAGCATGCAGTGCTACTGAGTCACTGTGGGATTGCTGTTTATTCTTCGTGATTTAATGTTCCTGGTAACATATATCGCTAGACCAAATATAAATCTAGACAAATTTTTGAGCGGTCTATCGAATGGGCACGCAAAATTCGGATTTTAAAATGATTTGGTTTTTAGTGGGAAGCAGGGGGACGCTTTCTGATGATACTGGACGTCGCATGAAAGACATGACTAACGGCTATTGTTTGGACTGACTTCAGCTACACAGTGAAAAAACGAAATCGGAAATATCTGCAGAAATAAGAGAGATATTGTGCCTCGCGCCTCTTAGGAGACATCTGATACAGCTTTCGTGAAGCTTCTACAGTAAGACATTAAGAAATGAGGTATTATTTCCTGAAAAGTTCATAGAATGTGTGGTGTCACCGCCAGACACCACACTTGCTAGGTGGTAGTTTTAAATCGGCCGCGGTCCATTAGTACATGTCGGACCCGCGTGTCGCCACTGTGTGATCGCAGACCGAGCGCCACCACAAGGCAGGTCTCGATATACGGACTAGCACTCGCCCCAGTTGTACGGACGACGTAGCTAGCGATGCACACTGACGAAGCCTCGCTCATTTGCAGAGCAGATAGTTAGAATAGCCTTCAGCTAAGTCAATGGCTACGACCTAGCAAGGCGCCATTAGTAACATTGCATGTATCTAAAGAGTCTCACTTGTATCGCCACAATCTCCAGATGTACCAAAAGGATGGATTAAAGTTAAGTATTCCAGAAGCTACGTACTTTTCTTTATAGCATTCATTACGTATCCTGTTTCAGACCTCACGCCTTCCGGCTTTAGTTTAGCGCTTGCCTTTCGGCTTCCTCTCATTGTGTTTAGGCTGTCTTGTCTAGACACAACAGAATGAGTACACAAAAACATAAATCTAAATTGCTAAACAACAGTCGCCGTACAGTGCCCAAAGTATGTAATAAGAAAAGCTCTGAAACCAAAGTTTTACCTAGTTTTTCCAGTGAAAAGTAACAAAGTCGGGAACAAGTTTCCTTCAACGACCTCAATCAGCAACCAGGTTTTCAGCTTCCTTCCACTTCATGTCCACGCATTGACGATCCTTTGCAACAGTTCATATACAGGTGTTAGGGGTCCTCCAGTATCTGTCCGTTTGTTTCCGCTATTGTACTGATTTGGGACTCTTCCATCTTTCAGGTGCAGAACGTGCCCCACAAGCTTCAGTCTTCTTTCAGCTACGATTTAGTGCAGGCTGCGTAGACCACTTAATTCCAGCACTTCGCCATTTGAAACGCGGTAGCGACAACTTCTCCTCAAAATTCGATGCTTAGCTCAGAGTGTATTAACTCATAAAAGGCACACTCGCTCCGCAGTAACGTGGAATTCTTACCGTGAGGTCTATTGGTGGATGATGCCACTCCTGAAAGAGAACGTCTCTGGTCTGAAAGAGACGTTCGTGACAGCTGACGTGTTGCACGTTTCTTAGTTAAAAATCCACTAAAAAATGGTTCAAATGGCTCTGAGCACTATGGGACTTAACGTCTATGGTCATCAGTCCCCTAGAACTTAGAACTACTTAAACCTAACTAACCTAAGGACAGCACACAACACCCAGCCATCACGAGGCAGAGAAAATCCCTGACCCCGCCGGGAATCGAACCCGGGAACCCGGGCGTGGGAAGCGAGAACGCTACCGCACGACCACGAGATGCGGGCAATCCACTAAAGAACCCAATTTCAGAGACCACGCTAGTAGTTCCTTGCAGTGTGTGCTTTAGTCCCGGGAAATACTCGGATCGTAGGATGTTGGGTATTATATTCTTTGAACAGGAAGTCTGGACCTACAGCACTGTTGAGAAGTCCCACTGAATTCCAGAAACCAACTCCACTACTGAAATTAGGGTGTCAGCAGATCTCCTCGACGCCGAACACCCGTCTCCAAGAAGAAGCCTCCCCACATCATATACCTGATATCATTAAACGGATGTCTTTTCTCGAAATAATTATGATTGTATTGGCTAGCAGTTTCGTTCTAGACGAACTTGAGATGTGAATCAATCCGAAAATTCGAGTAAGACTGATTTTCGAAGGGCACATTCGTACACATACGTGATGCAGTCCCCATGTTGCTATTTCCGCAGTAAACGGAACCGGGCCTGTACTGATAATAACGAAGCATTCACTGCCAAACGCCTTACAACAGAACAACTTGATGCCTGTGCATTCTGCAGTTTCCATTTTTACCCACTATATTTTACTTTCAGAAGATCGTGACAGTTATCTTCGCAACACTTTGCGTACCTCAGCTATACTCACCTAGATTGTTCCATATAAGAAGTTCGAGCAACCAAAATTCTTGTTCACTGCGACACGAGTTTTTGGTTGGTCGTTTTATCTATTACCTAACGGGAAACTTCCGCAGTTTGGAAGTCATGAGAGGTTCTCTGTTTGAACGTGCTTCTCCTATACTGATTCTATGCCTTTCTGCGTCTTGTTCTTGTTCTGGGAAGAATTCTGCTTTGAGCAGATGACTGGCTTATCTGGTGTCGATCTGAGCTGTTTTGGAGAATCTACAATGCTGCAAAAATAGGGGAGATCATTACAATCACTTGTCTCGATGAAACTTACGTGAACTGATTGGATGAGATTTTCATTTTTTGGGAACAGAAAACCTCCATTTCTCCATCGAACATGAACAGAGTTCACCGAAGGACAATGTGTTCTGTGTAGCGTTAAAGGAGAAGTTTAGAGCCCCTTTCATGGAGCAAACTATCACAGACATTTGCTACCTCGACACGCTATCTTGTGGCTTCTGCTTTAATTGCAAGAAGACTCCAAGCAAGTATCCTTTGAGAACTTTTTGGGGCGTCGGTATCGGACATCTCACAGGAGTTATATAAGGACCTGATATTGAAGCATTTAATGACGAAGAGGGGAGGGGGGGGGGGGGCAGAGAATATGGTACTGCACCTCTGTACCTCCATTTGGCTGAATGATAGCACCTAAACACAAATCTGCCTCAACGATGCCTCGACCATGCAAGTCATTTGATGGCGGTTCAGATGGTAACCATAATCACGTGTCTGAAGCCCTCGTAATTTTTCTGGTGTTATGTGACAGTGTGGTCGTTCCCCTTCAGTGACAATCCTTGCCACAGCTACTGCATCCAGTCGCAACTGTGGTAGAGTCCATCGCCACCAACTGTGGTGGTTCTTTTTACGTATGTGTATTGTTGGTTTTTGTTTGTTATGTAAAGCTGGAGTTACGTAGTATTATTCTGGCTGCTTCACAACTGGAAAATTATTTATATCAGTGACTCAGTTGTGGTAATTCTCGCTTTTAGTTTGCCCGACACGCTGTTTTTATATTAAAAGACATCCCAAACACTCAATATTCCAGCTGTAGTTACTAAGGTAGTTGTTAATTATTTGAATTAATTTTGTGAAATTGCAGTGCTGAAGAGATTCTTGCAATTTTCGTTAAGCGGGGATCATAAAAATTTACTGAAGTCACTTTACTTAAATATGATTCAATATCGGAAAACTGATTACCTTTATTGCTTCAAAGGAAGAACTGCTAATCAAGAGAAATCTCCAACATTTACATTCTTTTATTATTTATCAAATTAGCAGTTATTAAAAAATTTTTTACGACTCTGGGCCGCTGTCGTTTAGAACAATGGCGTTCACCTCTGCACCAATGTTCCCCTATAAAGTTTGCATAAATTATTTAAGTCATTCACTTCAAGAATATAGGAGTCGTTACAGTAAAATATTAGCGACACTTTTAAGCAATATATGATTATATTTAGTCTAAATACTACATGAAACTTACACGTTTTCGTGCCTCGTCACAAAATGGCTTCTTACACTACCAAGAAACAAAATGGAACATCTACATTTATCTACATCTACATGGATACTCCGAAAGTCACATTTATGTGCCTGGCAGAGGGTTCATCGAACCACCTTCACAGTTCTCTATTATTCCAGTCTCGTATAGCGCGTGGAAAGACTGAACACCTATATCTTTCCGTACGTGCTCTGATTTCCCTTATTTTATCGAGGACATCGCTCCTCCCTATGTAGGTCGGTGTCAAACAAATATTTTCTCATTCGGAGGAGAAAGTTGGTGATTGCTTTCATTTAATGATTTTCAACCCTAATCCTGTATCATTTCTGTGACACCCTCTCCCATACTTCGCGATAATACGAAATATGCTGCCTTTCTTTGAACTCTTTCGTTGTACTCCGTCAGTCCTACCTGGTAAGGATCCCACACCGGGCAGCCGTATTCTAAAAGAGGACGGACAGGCTTAGTGTAGGCAGTCTCCTTAGTAGGTCTGTTAAATTTCTAAGTGTCCTGCCACAACATTTCCTATGTGTTCCTTGCAATTTAAGTTGTTAGTAATTGCAATACCTAGGTATTTAGTTGAATTTGCGGCTTTTAGATTAGACTGGTTTATCGTGTAACCTCTTCCTTTTAGCACTCATGTGGATGACCTCATACTTTTCGTTATTTAGGGTCAACTGCCACTTTTCGCATCATTCCGTTAGTTCTTCTAAATCGTTTTGCAGCTTGTTTTGATCTTCTGATGATTTTATTAGTCGATAAACGACAACGTCATCTGCAAAAAACCGAAGACGGCTGCTCAGATTGTCTCCCAAATCATTTATATAGATAAGGTACAGCAAAGGACCTATAACGCTACCTTGAGGAACACCAGAAATCACTTCTGTTTTACTCGATGACTTTCCGTCAGTTACTACGAACTGTGACCCCTCTGACAGGAAATCACAAATCCAGTCACGTAATTGAGACGATATTCCATAAGCACGCAATTTCATTACGAGCCGCTTGTGTGGTACAGTGTCAAAAGCCTTCCGGAAATCCAGAAATACGGAATCGATCTGGAATCCCTTATCAATAGCACTCAACATTTGTGTTTCAAAGGAACGATGCTTCCTAAACCCATGTTGACTGTGTGTCGATAGACTGTTTTCATCGAGGTAATTCATAATATTCGAACACGATGTATGTTGTATGGTTCTTGGGCGAGACGTCGGATGTCATAGTGAAAACTCCACAATATTTCGTCAGCGCAACTGGCCGACATCTTCAGGTGCGACGAACACACTGAAGATGTCGGCCAGTTGCGCTGACGAAATATTGTGGAGTTCTCACTATGACATCCGACGTCTCGCCCGAGAACCATATATTCAACATGTCCGTCGGGAAAGCCTCAAGCAACACACAATATATGTTCTAAAATCTTGCTGCGTATTGACGTTAACGATATGGGCCTGTAATTTAGTGGATTACTACCTTTCTTGAATACTGGTGTGACCTATGCAACTTTCCAGTCTTTGCGTGGGGATCTTTCGTCGAGCGAACGGTTGTATATGATTGTTAAGTATGTAGCTAATTCATCAACATACTTAGAAAGGAACCTAATTGGTATACAGTCTGGACCAGTTTGATTCACTATTCCGAGGACATTTACTTCTACGTTACTCATGTTGGCAGCTGTTCTCGATTAGAATTCTGGAATATTTACTTCGTCTTTTTTTGTGAAGGCATTTCGGAAGGCTGTGTTTAGAAACTCTCCTGGCAGTACTGTCTTCGATAGTATCTCCATTGCTATCGCGCAGAGAAGGCATTGATTGTTTCTTGGCGCTAATATACTTCACATACGACCAAGATTTTCTTTGAGTTTTCTGCCAGGTTTCGAGACAATGTTTCGTTGTGGAAACTGTTATAGGCATCTCGCACTGAAGACCGCGCTAAATTTCGAGCTTCTGTAGAAGATCGCCAATCTTGGGGATTTTGCGTCTTTTTAAATTTGGCATGTTTCTTTCGTCTGTCGATCCTTTTTTAAAAGGAACAGAGATTACAATAACATTCGCAGACAATATTAGTTGATTGCAAAATCTTTTCGATTTTTCTGCGATAATATTTACTTAGTTACGACGTCAGATTTGTTGAATTTACGAAATTCTTCAATATTATTTTTTCACGCTATGTGGCGTACCGCCACACAATCTGTTAAGCAAGATTTTGGAAGAGCACGAATATCATCTCGACGTTTACTGTATGACTCAAGGAGCATACATTCCCTGTAACACAAAAAATAAAAAAAATTGTTCCAGAGATATTGTATTAACGGGATATGGTTTGGGGAGAAAAAGTTGTACCGTTTCCTTTGCATTAATTTTTCGATATGTGAAGTTCTTTTGTGTTCACGATTTATGTGGCCTTTGAAGAGTGGGTGAAGGCATTTGCAGAGGGATTTCTAAGAGATGAGGGAAAAGTAGACAAGATCATTTCAGACAATAGACATCAGTTCGGGTCACACATGTGGCAAAACCTTTTACGTAGGGGGACAATTACCACAATACATATTTCTCATTGTCATCCTGCATCAGATCCTGCACAGGGCATGATGATAGAGCTTGGAAAGATCATTCGCTTGTACTGTGATACACAACATAGGAACTGGGATATCTTCTTGGTAGATTTCCAGGGAGTTGTTAATGAATTGCCACATGGAGCAACGGGGACGGCATCCATCGTAGTTTTGGAGACGTAACGACCAGATTGTAAGTTCAGGAAAGTAACTGACTTTCCCCCCATAGCGAGAGACAGACATGTCGTAATAGTATGGGTGACGATTGAGCGAATTTGGAGACCTGCTGAGAGACGAAAGAAAAATCAGAAGGAAACGCTTCATGATATAGTTTGATAACAGATACTAAGCTGGTGAATAAGTCTCTTCGTTTATCCGGGAAGCAGAGGTTCATTTGTAACAAATTTTTAAATGTCTATGTCAGATTGTTTTGGACCCACAGAGCCATTTACCCAAATGTGGTTGAAGTGGAGATGGCTCACACGAAAAGGTAGCATACATCACGTGCTTGCAGGCTTTCAAAATAACTACGTACCCTCCGGCTCAGAGTTGCAATACTAAAAGTTTTGGCTGGTTTCGTTGTCTAGGGGCTGGGATACGTAGTTGCCGCATTACAGGCCAAATGCTGCTGGATCTACAGTACCTATACGATAAGAATACACACATGAATCGAATGGTCGAAGGTTTCTATCACTCGGCAATTGCGAATTATGACTGTAACATATAAATTTATAAAAGAAAGATTGCAATTAAATAAAATCTGCAGGTACTATCTTAACGACTTTAAATGATGAGTACGATAGATACTTTTAAGAATGCGGTATATTTCTGCAAAACACTTATTGGTGTCGATGGTCCAGCAATTAAATAAACACAGCACAGCACAGCAAACATAAAAATAGCCAACGCCTTGCAGACAAAAATCACGCGAAGCGAAATGTAATGTGAGGAGGGCCATGCGAGAGGCGTTCAATGTATTCGAAAGTAAAGCTCTATGTACTGACTTCGCAGAAAATCCTAAGAAATTTTGGTCTTATGTCAAAGTGGTAGGTGGATCAAAACAAAATGTCCAGACACTCTGTGACCAAAATGGTACTGAAACAGAGGATGACAGACTAAAGGCCGAAATACTAAATGTCTTTTCCCAAAGCTGTTTCACAGAGGAAGACTGTACTGTAGTTCCTTCTCTAGATTGTCGCACAGATGACAAAATGGGAGATATCGAAATAGACAGCAGAGGGATAGAGAAACAATTAAAATCGCTCAAAAGAGGAAAGGCCGCTGGACCTGATGGGGTACAAGTTCGATTTTACACAGAGTACGCGAAGGAACTTGCCCCCTTCTTGCATCGGTGTACCGTAGGTCTCTAGAAGAGCGTAGCGTTCCAAAGGATTGGAAAAGGGCACAGGTCATCCCCGTTTTCAAGAAAGGACGTCGAACAGATGTGCAGAACCATAGACCTATATTTGTAACGTCGATCAGTTGTAGAATTTTGGAACACGTATTATGTCAGAGTATAATGGCTTTTCTGGAAACTAGAAATCTACTCTGTAGGAATCAGCATGGGTTTCGAAAAAGACGATCGTGTGAAACCCAGCTCGCGCTATTCGTCCACGAGACTCAGAGGGCCATAGACACGGGTTCCCAGGTAGATGCCGTGTTTCTGGACTTCCGCAAGGCGTTTGATACAGTTCCCCACAGTCGCTCAATGAACAAAGTAAGAGCATATGGACTAGCAGACCAATTGTGTGATTGGATTGAAGAGTTCCTACGTAACAGAACGCAACATGTCATTCTCAATGGAGAGATGTCTTCCGAAGTAAGAGTGACTGCAGGTGTGCCGCAGGGGAGTGTCGTAGGACCGTTGCTATTCACAGTAGATAGAAATGACCTTGTGGATGACATCGGAAGTTCACTGAGGCTTTTTGCGGATGATGCTGTGGTATATCGAAGGGTTGTAACAATGGAAAATTGTACTGAAGTGCAGGAGGATCTGCAGCGAATTGACGCATGGTGCAGGGAATGGCAATTGAATCTCAATGAAAGACAAGTGTAATGTGCTGCGAATACATAGAAAGAAAGATCCCATACCTTTTAGCTACAATATAGCGGGTCAGCAACTGGAAGCAGTAAATTCCTTAAATTATCTGGGAGTACGCATTAGGGGAGATTTAAAATGGAACGATCATATAAAGTTGATCATCGGTAAAGCAGAAACCACACTGAGATTCATTGGAAGAATCCTAAGGAAAAGCAATCCGAAAACAAAGAAGTAAGTTACAATACGCTTGTTCGCACACTGCTTGAATACTGCTCAGCAGTGTGGGATCCATACCAGATAGGGTTGATAGAAGAGATAGGGAAGATCCAACGGAGAGCAGCGCGCTTCGTTACAGGATCATTTAGAATCGCGAAAGCGTTACGAAGATGATAGATAAATTCCAGTGGAAGACTCTGCAGGAGAGACTCTCAATAGCTCGGTACGGGCTTTTGTTGAAGTTTCAGGAACATACCTTCACCGAGGAGTCAAGCAGTATATTGCTCCCTCCTACGTATATCTCTCGAAGAGCCAATGAGGATAAAATCAGAGAGATTAGAGCCCACACAGAGGCATACCGACAATCCTTCTTTCCACGAACAATACGAGACTGGAATAGAAGAGAGAACCGATAGAGGTACTCAAGGTACCCTTCGCCACACACCGTCAGGTGGCTTGCGGAGTATGGATGTAGATGTAGATGTAAATGTACATGTAGAATATAAGTTGAATAATAGGAAAACAATAGATTCCTCCTGGACGTAATTAGTTAAGGACAACAACATAGCTCGCGAGATATTCACTTCTAAACGCACACTACGTCTTCACTGTAGAACCCACGGAAATCTCACAAGTGCACAAGTCACCACTACGAAATATTTCTTTCTATCTGCCGCGACCATGCGCAAACTGCTCCACTGTCCAAGTCTTTCCGCCGACTGTGCGTCCGCCGCGCCGCCGCGTCCAGCCCTTCTGTCTCCTGTGCCCTACTCTCCAGAACTCTTCACCCGAACTCGCTTCCATCCAGTCATCCCATTCACGAGCGCTGTGATTGGCTAGAGCGCTCGCGCCATTTATTCATGCCAACGCACCCACACAAACATAATGAAACACATTCGAAGTACTGGATTTATATTTAAATAACTTGAAATTATACAAATATTCCTACGGCTGGACCATAAACACACTCTAACACACATTATTAGATACATAAACAGATTAAATAAACATATATCAAAGGAATAGAACAAGATTAGATTAGATTAGATTAGTTTTTCGATCCATAGATCCGCGCTGAGGAGGTCCTCGAGGATGTGGAACATGTTAATACTTTTTTTTAAAGCTGAAATAACAATACTAATAGTATGAATATGTACAATACGTCATTTGTTTCTATTAAAAATTCGCAATGGAGTAGAAGGAGTTGGCCACACGCTCCTTTAAAACTCATCAACTTCTTTAAAACAAAAGGTAGGTCAGTAGCCTAACGTCTCTGTGCACTCTATAACACAGTAAGTATTTAACCAGATTCTTCATGAATAGTATATATCTGAGATAAACAAAGACATAGATAAATAAATATATTTATAAGCATGTTGATACCGTTTTTTCGTGTAACTGTGGAGTAGTTACGGCCTGACGCGATCGATAGTAATCGGCCACTTTGACCTCCAATAACTCATATACTATTCAAGTTACATGCCTGAAATTCATACCAATTTAGATTTACACTAATAGTTTTCTAAAGACACGGCGATCGACAAAATCGGATGAAGCGTTTATATTTTGGAAATTCGTTGCTGGGTGTTACTTGTATAATTTATCATCAAATATTAAACTTTAAACTAATAAAGACACTGGAAATCTGATTACACCATCAGAATGGTCGTGCAAATACTGGTAATGTTGTTGTTGTTGTTGTTGTGGTCTTCAGTCCTGAGACTGGTTTGATGCAGCTCTCCATGCTACTCTATCCTGTGCAAGCTTTTTCATCTCCCAGTACCTACTGCAACCTACATCCTTAATGTACGTGATTCTTTTTGGGGTATCGTGATTCATCTGGTTACTATTAATTTCTATATGAACTGTGAAACGTCTGCCATTAGGGTGTCACGAAGTCCGCCATCTTTGGCATTCCCGGCGTGTCTCCTTCATCAACATGGCGTCACCATGGAGTTCCCAGCCACGCGGCTGGACCCCTCTTGCTTCGGCCAGCGTCTGGCACCACGTGGTCGGCCTGCCGCGCCCGCCAGGAGGCCCGTGCGGCTACTGCTTCCTCCCAACTTAAGAATATCTTCAGGGTGTCGCAACTCGCCCGTTACCTCAAATGCTGAATATCAAGTTCGGGAGTAGCCTTAAAAGATAGAGTCTGGTAGGTAAATGTCTTAAGGTAGATATATCAATTACAGTGAATTTATGCGTTGACCATCTTCCTCTAATGAAATGTTGGAAAGTGATTGTTTTTTTTTTTTCTGAAGAATAAAAATTGTCTTGATGTCTGAGATGCATTGCGACTGTGGGGTATTTTCAGATCCTCTCTTCACTGGTTTGATCGACTGGTTGAGTAACGAAGAGTAAGATTTTAGTGAAATCACAAGGACACCTCAAGCAAGATTACGACTTTTTCAAGTGAAGCAAGAATTTGTTGATTCGAAGTACCAGTATGGGAAAGAGCGCTGTGTTGTTTTTTTGAAGTTAGTTCCTGAAAACCGATGCAGAGATAAGGACAGCTGTGTATAAGTAGAAACGAAAAGGACTGAAAATGTAGACTAATATTGAACTTCCTTTATTGTAGCGCTTAAGATCGACTGTCCTTGTGCGACGGGACCATGGGAAGATCGCCGCAAGTACGTCTGAAGATAATAGTCTCGAGAAATCAAGAAATAGAGTTATTCCATGGAGTGAAGATGAGAGAATTGAGAGATATAAGTTGTATGTTGTATCAAGTCTCAAGGTTGTGAGGAGTGAAAGGATCACGTCGATAGAGGATTCCCAAGAACAAATTTTATTTACCAGGCATCAAAACAACTGACACTGGTAATAGCACTAATACACGATGAGCTTGCAACTTACTATTCATTCAAATAATCCATAAAGTCAAAATTTCGGAAAGCTCTTGCAAAGTAACAAGCGTAACGTTTAAGGACACATATTTTAATTTAAGACAGATGACAGTGACTTCCTTCAATAAAAGATTTTTTTAAAACTTAGAAATTATGCTTTTGCTTGTGACAAAGCTAAGCTGAAAAAAAGGGACAAGAAGTTTCAAGAAAAGAGTTTACAGAGATTGTACTCGTTCAATACAAATACTTTAGGCAAAATTAGGACTAACAAGCTTGGTGGCTAAGAAAGGGTTTGATGTCTTCTGAATTATTTAAAACACCAAAAACATTATTTACAAGCTATAGTTTTAAATCAGAAAAAATTCTTAAAGGTAGGATATATGCATCAAATACAGTACTGCTCGAACTTAGGAGCCTTCCGTGGGCGTGGATCCACTTAGTTGTACTGGTCAAGCGGCAACGCGTGAGGCGCAGCATAGCCGGCTTAGAAAGCAGCAAGTTCCTTCTATAACACGCCAAACCGACTATTACAACATGGTCCGTTTTACGCCGACTGTGAAGACAACCAGCCTTTTGCATGTAAGTTGTTAAATCAGATATTAACGTACAGAATTGCAAGCAGCCAACAAGCCTCAAGTTGTTATAGCGAATTGCAATACTCAAAAGCACGTAAGACATTTTCATTGCAACTTTAACCATCAAATGATGTAAGTAGGAGGCTTACTGAAATACTCTAGCAGTGCACAAAGCACTAAAAGCACAGCTCATTATAGGATTAAGATAAACTTATCCATTTAAAATTACAACTAAAACGGCACTGCATAATTTGAGCTGCTAGCGCACACAGTTGAGCAGAGGTAGCCAGTACGTAACCAAGAACTGCAAGAACCATGGATACTAGTAACTTGACTGGCTCGCAGTTAAGACTACACACGCTGCTATTCAATACAACATACTTCAAATAACATAACATACTTTACTATAGTCGCGCTTATTGTACTTGCGAGTCGGCCGGAGTGGCCGAGCGGTTCTAGGCGCTACAGTCCGGAACCGCGTGACCGCTACGGTCGCAGGTTCGCATCTTGCCTCGGGCATGGATGTGTGTGATGTCCTTAGGTTAGTTAGGTTTAAGTAGTTCTAAGTCTACGGGACTGATGACCTCAGAAGTTAAGTCCCATAGTGCTCAGAGCCATTTTATCCATTTTGTACTTGCGAGGCATTGGGCTTTAAAGAAAACAGATATTACTGCAGAAAAATTTCCCGGGCGCAAGTTCTGTACAGTCTGAACAATTTGCACAGTATTTGTTAGTTAGACCCAGTAACTTTAAATGCTAATATTTTAGGTTAGACTGCACCGTGACTGTTACTGATATTAAATGAAACAACAGGTTTATTGTTACCAGCCACTGCACTGTTTATTTATCTCCACGACACGTTTCAAAGGTTTAAAACTCCATCATCAGGTGGATTTGCATTTGTTAGAATGACATATGTGTGTGTTGTGTTACGATTTTTTGGAAGAACTTGTGGGACTGAAATAGTGTTAGTTTCTCCAGTAGGCAGTGCCACAAGTCCTCCAAAAAATCGCAACACAACACAGACACACACATATGTCATGCTAACAAATGCAAACCTACATGATGGAAGTTTAAACCTTTGAAAAGTGTCATGGAATAAATAAACAGTGACTGGTTACAGTAAACCTGTTGTTTCATTTAATAGACCCGGTAAGTTACGCAATAGACACTGGTAGTATTTCTAAGCAAAACGGCACCTACAGGTGACAGACCACAAAACTTCCTATCGACTATACCGTCGCATTACCTCCGAGTTCCACTGAGAGAGGAACGAGTCATCTTGTCCTTTCCTCTTTTATTCTAATCTACTATCACAGACTGCACTACAAATCGCGTAATGCACTGCATGGTCATCGCTACTGATTTTCATTCTTCATCTTCTACCAGATATATGAAACCAACAACTAGCGTGTCTACCAGACTACACACATTCTTCTCGTAATCTAAAAACCAATCAAAAACAATTCAGAGTTACTAGTACTGAACAACACTAGAAGTTACACAAGGAAAATGTAAGAGAAAAGCATTCTATTTTACTGTGCCATTTCCATCTTGATCGATCACCACCTGGCACCTGTTTTGATCACAAGCGAGGTAGACTATTCCTATACGTCGGTCGGGGGCCTGAAGATGGCGTAGCAAAGCGCTGAAACTTGTTGCCCAATAAAATAAGGTTGAAAATTGGCGACTGAAGGCCGTTTAATTTGACATCCCCTACCGAACAGCAGAGTCCCGCAACCATCGCTAAAAAGATGGACATACAGAGGTTTGTGGTCTTGTTTTGTGTTTTCCTTTTATGATGAGTTGCAAGTTAGTGTGATTGTGGTGTTAGCCTTGTAAGCCTCAACCACCCATTTCTTGTCCTAAGTAGGGCTCACTATCTTGAATGCTGAAGTTTTTGGTACATACAAAAAATAGCTTTTAGGGAAATTTCATTTGGAAAAGTAACGTTTTTAAACGGTTAAACAGGAGTTTACTTCGGGTATACATAAAAATGAAAGACAGAGAGAGATGAGAGAGTACTCAGTTATAGCTTGTAATAAACTTTGTAGATTGTTTGGTAAGTAATGAAGACTGTATTAATATTCTGTGAAAAGATTTCTTTTGTAAACAGACTAAGTATTTTTGTATTTTGAAAGGCATTTCGCCTCTCGATAAGGGAGTGGTGCCAATCTCGTAGAGGGTATCAGAGAGTCTTCCCGCAGAGCTACCTCAGCTGTATACGGGTGAGCAGAGACGCATGAAAATCATACAGACTCCCGCTGTAAAGCACTAGGCAGGGTACACACACACCTCCCCTGCTCCCCCTTTGTGGCTCTCCACGGCATGACAGCAGTCTACCTGCAGTCAGCTGACTCCAGGTGACCTTGTTGGCAGCAACAGACTGACGTTGTTTCCTACAGTTTGAGGAGCTGGGGGGTCCCTCCTCCATTCTTGCTGCACCGGGCACTCCACACAGCGGACACTCTGCGTGATGGGGTGACTTAGGACCCATGAACCAGGCGAATGTCCGTACCACCTCATTGACTGGAGCTCCTGGAGTTGCTGCAAAAGTAGTCAGGCCAAGGGGAAATGGATTTTCAACGGTTTGTTGTGATGGGTCAACCCTGTACTAACAGGCACCATGCACTGGCGATGTATTGATGACCATGATGTAAACGAGAGCCGTATATTGAAATATGGTAGTATGCAACCTTATCCACATTTTTATGTGATCACTGATATGTGTGTAGCGATTACACTAGTTGTCTGCCGTGCCATCAGTTTCTGACGATATGAGCTTAGTTTTAAAAATAACATAAAATAAAATAAAAATAAAGAGACGTTTTATCAAAATGAAGAATACTAATGACTGCTTTCCGTTGCCTATCTAGTGGATGTAGTGATTATCAGTTCCTAAACTTTCGTAAATCTAAGTCATGGACATAATTTTAGTGAGTGATGGCAGTGACAGAGGGATATCAATCTGGTAATCGCCCGCCATATGGCCCCACAACCAGGGCAGACGGTCTGGAGTGCCATTTCATTTCATAGCAGCAGGACCACTTTGGTTGCCATCCGCAGCATCCTTATAGCACAATGGTACGTCGACGATATTGTTGGACCCGTTTTGTTGCCATTTATGGCAAGCCATCCAGGGTTTACATTTCAGCAGGATAATGCTCGCTCGCACACGGCGAGAGTTTCTAGTGCTTGTCTTCGTACTTTCCGAACCCTACCTTTGAAAGCAGGGTCGCCGGAACTCTCCCCAGTTGACAAAGTTTGGAGCACTATGGCAGCACCCTCCAACAGTCTCGGGATGTTGACGACCTAAGGCGCGAATAGAACAGAATTTGGTACGATCATTCAGTTCCAACGGCTTGCATAAGGACCAGAGGTGGATCAACGCGTACTGACTTGCTCAATTTATGAAGCTCTTTTTATCGAATAAATCATCCAGTTTTTCTGAAACTGCAATCATAAGTTTGTTTGTACGTGTTTGTCACATTTACCGATCTCTGTCTCATTTGGAAATTCCTTTGTGGTCTTTTTTTTCGCAGGGTGTATGGCAGGGTCTGTAGAAATACAAGTCATTGATACGTGATTTGGTATCTATACTTCGTAAACAGTAAGGTTATTTGCATTTGATCTCACACATCAAGGTATATTTCTGTTAGCGGGAAGTATGAATCTTTGTTGCAACGGAACGGCGCGACCGCTACGGTCGCAGGTTCGAATCCTGCCTCGGGCATGGATGTGTGTGATGTCCTTAGGTTAGTTAGGTTTAATTAGTTCTAAGTTCTAGGGGACTGATGACCTCAGAAGTTAAGTCCCATAGTGCTCAGAGCCATTTTTGTTGCAACTTGCGTATCAACATATTTATTTTAGTGAGGATGGTTGTTGTGTAGAATTATGTAATTAGCAGTGTTATTATGTCTGTAAATTATATTTGACCTAAGTGAAGGCAAGTACTCCGAACAAGACACAGACAGGGCGCAGCTGGTGCGAGTGCCATAGGGACTCCTTACTTGCGCGAGTTCCACCAGCACCACGGGCGGTGGTGAGGATGAAGATACCGACTTCGCCTCGCCCAACCGCCGGCCGAATACAACCCACCAATGACCGGACGTCAATGGACAGAAGCCTACACGGAAGATCGAAGAGCAGCTCTCGCGCACTTGGTTATAGATCGCGGTCCAGGGCTGACTTACGCAGAGAACTAGTGAACTCTTAGAACTGAACAGACAGTTGTCGTAATTGCATTTGCTATGTACTGTGAAGTTAACCTGCTATCATTTGCACTTAGCCATTGAGGGCCTTTTTTATGCTATAAGTTATTACAATCAGTGTTGCAGACTTCAGTATTCAACTAGTCACAAAGATAAGTAAATCTTTTAACTTATATGCGTGACTTTGTTACTAATTTGTTGGAGTGTCGTAGAACATTCGTTCATCTATCCTGTTACCTAACCCTGGGGCATAGCTGTGTAATAGTGGCAGGGGAAATTGTCTTAGCGGTGTATTGCACCAGAAGCCGTTCCACGAACTCACAAACTCGGCCTACCGTAAGGACTGTGGCAACTTGCTCTTCACAGCAGTAGCGACGAGGTCTACACAAAACTGACGACGAGGGTTTACAAAAAGTAAAAATCTTCTTTGCAGAATATTTTATACATAAGTTTTGTTATTCATAGTGGCTCTCTAGATTATTTTTTACGTGTTTCATAATGCTTGTGTTGCTAAAATAATAATTATAAGTTGTGTTGGGCTAATAGGGTTAATTTCCCGTCTGGGTCCTCACCACTGTGTCACGATGAATAAGAAAAGAAAAATGTCACTAGAATTTGATAACATATAGCTACAACTCCCGGCCTACTTTCTTTCCAACATTGGAGTAGTGAAAGGTTTCTGTCTCAGCCACTTTCATCAAAATATTATCAGTAATGTTTAACTTGGTTTCACATAGTGCAGAAGATTGTTCTTCTCTTATTTGCTTATCATATAATCATGCATGGAAGAAGTATTTGTGTGAAGAACCAGTTTTATTGGTTAAATTTCGTTTCATCTCGTGTCAGTATCCTACCCTAACGTTTTGCCCACAACATAATCATGGCTAGTTCTGTGATGTATGACTATGTGGTTATCTAAGAGTGCTTGTGTGATCATACAATTACAGCTTTCATGATTCTCGTTGTTGTTGTTGTTTTTGTTGTTCTTGCAGTATGGGACTGTCCTTTGCTTTTTTAGCTTTCAAAGTTTGCTTGTAGGGTGACACACCGGACACAAAAGTTTTTTACAACTCTTTTTAAAAGTGCGTCTTGTGATTGGTTAGTCGGACCAACATATGAACTGTTTGTGAGGTAACGAGCGAGTTGTGGAGCCCTGAAAATTTCTAAGTTCTGAACTGGGGCCTCTTGGTGGGTCGCAGCCCGGCAGCAATCACGTGATGCCGAACGTTAGCTTAGCAACTGCGTGATGCCCCACAAACGCCGGTCCAGCCGTGTGGCTGGGAATTACATGGTGACACTGTGCTGATGAAGGAGACATGTCAGGAGTGCCAAAAATGGCGGACTTTGTAAAACCTTAATGGCAGATATTTCACAGTTTGTATAGAAATTAATAGTAGTCAGATGAATCATGATACCTCAAAAAGAAACATGTACGTTACCATTATTTGCACAAGATTCTGATGGTGTAATCAGATCTGAATATCTTTATTAGTTTAAAGCTTATTATCTGAGTGTAAATTATACAAGTAACACCCAGCAACGAATTTCCAAAATCTAAATGCTTCATCCCATTTCGTCGATCAACGTGTCTTTAGAAAGCTATTAGTGTAAACCTAAATTGGTATAAACTACAGGCATGTAACTTGAATAGTACTGGTTACTGGAAGTCAAAGGGGCCGATTACTATCGGCGTCAGGCCGTAAGAACTCCACAGTTACACGAGAAAACGGTAGCAGCATGCTTATAAATATACTTACTCATCTATGTCTTTGTTTATACCCGATATATGCTATTCATGGGAGAAATTGGTTAAATATTTACTGTGTTTTAGAAAGCACAGAGACATTAGGCTACTGGCCTACCTTTTGTTGCTATTCCTTTGATGTATGTTTATTTAAATTGTTTATGTATTTAATAATGTGTGTTAGAGCGTGTTTATGGTCCAGCCATGGGAATATTTATTTAATTTCAAGTTATTTAAATGTAAATCCAGTATTTGGTATGTGTTTCACCGTGTTTGTGAGTGCACGTTGGCTTGGAGACATGGAGGGAGTGCTCTAGCCATTCACAGCGCTCGTTACTAACAAGGGAACCTCCCCATCGCACCTCTCTCAGATTTAGTTATAAGTTGGCACAGTGGATAGGCCTTGAAAAACTGAACACAGATCAATCGAGAAAACAGGAAGAAGTTGTGTGGAACTATGAAAAAAATAAGCAAAATATACAAACTAAGTAGTCCACGCGAAAGATAAGCAACAAGGATAGAGTGAGGTCACGAGCGCTGTGGTCCCGTGGTTAGCGTCAGCAGATACGGGGTGAGAGGTCTTGGATTCAAGTCTTTCCTCGAGTGAAAAATTTTAATTTTTTATTTTCAGACAATTATTATCTGTCCGTCCGTCATTCCGATGCGAGGTAACTGCGCCGTAGTATGGGGACGCTACACCTAAACAAACATCGAAACACACGACGTCAGTCGACTACAGCGCACGGAAGAGAGAGTATTCCTGCTAACGAGGCTCCCTGGCTGGCAGTTGACTGTTCGCTACTTTGGACGAGAGTGCATTAAATACGTGAGATGTATTTCGTGGGCAATATGTTTTCGGTTCCCATTGGAGAGGCACGTCCTTTCGTCTACTAATCACACGGTTTTGCGGTGCGGTCGCGAAACACAGACGCTAAACTTATTACAGTGAACAGAGACGTCAATGAACGAACGGACGGATCATAACTTTGCGAAAGTAAAGAAATTAAACTTTTCACTCGAGGGAAGACTTGAACCACGGACCTATTGTTCCGCAGCTGTTCACGCTAACCACGGGACCATGGCGCTCCTCGCCTTAGATTATCCTTGATGTTACCTATCTTGCGGGTGGACTACTCAGTTTGTATATTTTGCTTATTTTTTTCATAGTTCCACACAACTTCTTCCTGTTTTCTCGATTGATCTGTGTTCAGTTTTTCAAGCCCTATCCACTGTGCTAACTTATAACTAAATTTGAGGGGGGTGCGATGGGGAGGTTCCCTTGTAAGAGAGACGTATCGAGGTTGGGGAGGAGCATTGTTTCTGGATAGGACATGAGGTAGTTCTGTACGGTACGGCACAGGACACGGGGATTGCTGGACGTGACGTCGCGACGGACGCTCGATTGCGGCAGATAGAAATACTTTGGAGGGCTGACTTGTGCACTTGTGAGATTTCCGTGGCTTCTACAGTGAAAACGTAGTGTGCGTTTAGAAGTGAATATCCCGCGAGATGTGTAGTCGTTCATAACTAATTATGTGCAGTAGGAATCGATTGTTTCCTTGTTATTCAACTTATACTTTATTTAATTGCTGGACCATTGACACCAATAAGTGTTTTGCAGAAATATACCGCATTTTCAAAAGTACTTCTACTCATCATTTAACGTCGTTAAGATAGTACCTGCAGATTTTATTTAATTGCAATCTTTCATTTATAAATATATATGTTACATTCATAATTCGCAATTGCCGAGTGATAGAAACCTCCGACCATTCGATTCATGTGTGTATTCTTATCGTATACTGTAGACTCAGCAGTGTTTGACCTGTAATGCGGCAACTGATTATCCCAGCTCCTAGACAACGAAACTAGCCAAAAATTTTAATATTGCAACTCTGAGTCGGAGGGTACGTAGTTCAGGGCCAACATCATTTCCTTTCATCACTTTATTTGAAAGCCCGTATGTTATATTTTCCACCGATTGCGTTCAAACTTTTGTTTGGGAAGGCTGAGCAACGGATGCTTGCATTTTTCCTGTCCACACAATTGGATGAAGCATTAAATGGTGCTCGGTCGTCTCTCTTGACAATTGGCTGTTGTCTACCAATACTCACGGAGGATGCACCAAAGCGCAGTGAGTGTGATGTTTGTGAAAGATTTTGGTGCCAACAAGCCATGGTCTAATAGTGCGGTCAGTAACACCTGCAACTCTAGAACGCATTTAGAATAAAAAAAGTTGGTTGGAAACTGGCTAGTCACTTAGTTTTGTAATGTAAGTAATCAATGCAACAGCTAATTTCAGTTGACAAGGAATTAATAGAGGTAAATTTTATCGTTTTTCTACTTAATGTTTGGAAGGACGAATTGTTTTTCGTTAGCAACCCGAGTTAGAATTTCTGCATTGTGCTCTATATATGTTTTTGAGCACAATGAATGGTCACAAGCCAGATTTGATAAAAACCACCCGATGGTCACAGGAATTATTTGTGAATTTATCTTCTAGTGTCTATCTCACATCGCTGTAATGACGTTTTGGGTTTTTAATGCCTTCACAAGAGCAACGATATCCCATCTTTCTAATAACACGATTCTATGCTGATAGGCATAATTTTAACCATAATATTAAGGCGACAGATGATTGATAAACTCGAGGAGAATGAATCTGATGTTAATAAAATCCTCTTTCGTGGAGTATGGTACGCTAGTCATTTCACCTACGTGCTTTCCACCACTTCTTTTCACCTCCTGTGTTTAATGAGAATTTCTGGCCTGCTTGAGAAACATCTTTTTAGTTATCAAGGAAATTAATTCCTCCATCAGTCGTATTCAATTTCTGGCCTGCTTGAGAAACATCTTTTTAGTTATCAAGGAAATTAATTCCTCCATCAGTCGTATTCAAGTCGTTTAGTCAGATTCCTTTGCAGGGTCTAGATATATCATGAAGTCAAATCTGAGTATATTCTCTTACTGACTACAGACGAAATTTCCGTCAGTGGAATTTACCAACAGGTAGCCACAGACTGCTCTTGACAGGAAGCACAACAGCTCCATCATGTCCATTAGACATGGCGGAAGGTTTACCCGTATCTGGAAAAGTTCTGAGGCTGTGGATTATGGTTAAATCTAATTAAAAGAATAACGGGAATCGTTTAACGTTGTGCAACAAGCATCAAAATTAAACTTTGAAAGCAATAAGTGCGTAATCTCTCTCGTCCTTCAAGGTATAACGCAAATATTGCACTGGAAACCAAAATTCACACTGCAGTGTGACGGTTGCTATGGCATGGACGTGGCAGCAGACGCTGGCCTGCAAAGACAAGTAATCGCCGTGGTGGGCACAGCCCGTTGCACTGTCCGGAACGTTGTAGACTGATTAATTGCCATGACGCGGTCACGCAGGCAATGGAATTTTATTAATACTGCTCTTTGCAGTCTGTCATAACACTCGTTAATGATCACTCAGCCGCGGTGATTCATCAACGTCGCTGTATTAGACTTAATTTCGACTCTACTTTTCCACATTAATAACAATATTTAGGGAGGAATTCACGCAGGACAAGCAGAGCTTGCTGACCCCAAACCACTTTTTGCGTATTAGCCGATGTACGTTTGAGCGGCTGACGTACAGCATCTATATCCCGAGGGGAACTGCGATGCATTTGTATTGATTTTCGCTCTACAAAAGCTACGTCCAAATGTGTACACTTATACTATCTAAAATTTCGATGGTAGTGGTGGAATATTTGTCGAGAGGAAAGCTAGGATACAGAATTGACGTGGTCCGGCAGTGACGTTCCCTCATCTTATTCTCCAGTTTCAAAAGCTACTAGGAATCGCGTCTTTTTCTCAAGAGCTTGTAACTGTTGTCCTTGTAGAGTACAGAAAAAAAATTAATTTTTTGCTCCAACTGAATATTTGCCAACGTATCTGAGCTTCGATTCAAGGGAAGTAGGAAATGTAGGAAGTGCAAGTCATACAAAACTTAAAAAAAGAAAAAACTCTATTGTGAAATTAAACAATAATCACAATAAAGGTATTATTCTATGTATCTAGACTGAAGCGACGAGCGGTGGTCTAGCGGTTCTAGGCGCTCAGTCCGGAGCCGCGTGACTGCTACGGTCGCAGGTTCGAATCCTGCCTCGGGCATGGATGTGTGTGTTGTCCTTAGGTTAGTTAGGTTTAAGTAGTTCTAAGTTCTAGGGGACTGATGACCACAGATGTTAAGTCCCATAGTGCTCAGAGCCAACCAACCAACCTGAAGCGGCGAGTGAAAATTTGTACCAAGGCCGGAAGTAGAGCAGTTCTCCTGTTTACTAGACAGGTGAGTCAGCCACCAAGCCCCTTGGCACAGCGGTTCACACAACTGCACGGATTACCCTGGCACGCCTACCTCCTCGATCCAAATTCTCACTGCCGCCCCAGTCTACTTTCAGTTCCCCCTTACAAATGAACAGAGTTGCCGAGGCTCGCCATGTTCTGGAATAGCACCCCAGCATCCAACGTAAATGAGGAATCTAGCTGAAACACAGGTGCAGATACTTTTACAAATGAAATGAGACGATTTTGGAAACTTTACTGGTCTTATACAGTGTGTATGAGACCAGGAAAGTCTCTGAAATTATGTCATTTCATTTCAACAATAAAGGTAGTTCGAAAGTGCACATCTTTGCACACGTCTGAAATCAAAATTTGCTCTTGGGTAACGTTCAATACCATGTCTCTCCACCTCATGCAATGTAGTATGCTTCGATCCTCCTTGGCGCGCTGTCCACAAGGGGCTTGACGGCGCTACTCGCTACTCCCCTCTTTGGTGGCGACCCTTCTGATACCACGTTTCAGCTGACCGCAAGCAGGCTCAATCGGGTTCATGCTAGCAGTTGGTTGCTGCTCTCTAGAGAGGAGTGTTCATGAGATTTGCACGATGTGTTCACGCATAGTTGTATTTAAAGACCATCTTATCGCAGGAATATCGACTGTAGGGTCCTCAAATTACCCTCGAGAGTGATGAGAGTCGTGCAGCATCCGCATTCCTCAGACGTGAACTGATACCTTCTCAACTCCACACCCTTCTATGACGATAGGCCTCAGATAAATCCAGCTGTAGTCAGTGAATAAAACCTCACAATTTTATTCCAGATTGCATTCGAACAGTCCCATTGCCGACGTTATTCATTCTTATCCATTCACTACGACACTGGCGGGTTTATACTTCTCTTAGCCTAGTGGTCAAACTCATTACATGGAGAAGATTTTGTACTGTATGGGCTGCCTTCACAGAGACCGCACACTGTACTTTTACATTAACTGTGGGGTATGTAGGAGTCGTAATTTGTAGGTAACAGTCATTAGCTGGTGTTATTTTACGCCGGGGATCTCCACGAGGCAGATTTTTAATGTTCTGTCTATAGTTGCTGAATATCTCCATGACGCCGCTATCGTTGCGATGCACACCAATTCGGCAGTCTGTTTCCTGTGCGTAAAACCCTACTTTGCTATAAAATGATGACATGCTCAGGGTCTGAGCTTAAAGTGACCACTGTAGGCGTGCCACGAGGCTGAAGAGTGTACACGAAGCAGACTGTTCCATTCACAATGGGAGACGAAGCGTGCTTTAGTGAACTGTACTGTAAATGTTGTTGCGTACTACTTGATACACAGCGGTAAGCCGAGGAGGGCTGCAGAGAAGAGCATCTGTCGTCGTCGTAGGGAAGCTGGAAAGGAGCACAAATGGTTAGCGAATACATAAATACAGTAAACAGAAGTTTTACTTAACTTGTAGCTTCTCCAGGCAAGGCGAAAATACTTACAAAAGAACGAACGGCAATAGAGTCCAGCTATTACTGCTATTATTACATGAAGCAAACTAAAGAGCGTCGTGTAGAGTGAGGCTCTCACTACTAATGTATGAGAAAACTGTCGAGGGCTGACTAAGACAGAAGACTGTCGAAGACTGCGATTGAGACTATGCCTTGTAGCTGCCGCCTGCGGTCCTATGTCGTCATAGTCAATGCTGCTGAACGCGTGACTCAGCGGGCGCGCGTTATTGGATCCGCCAAGTCCCTGCGCGACCACTTTCGGCATCTGTTGGCAAAGTGTGTTTCCGTTGCCAACTGTGAGACGCTGGAGAGGAACGTATCGATCATATAGGTTCACGTGCACACACACACGCACACACACACACATATATATATATATATAGGGTGCTCCATTAATAGTGACCGAGCCAAATATCTCACGAAAAAAGCATCAAACGAAAAAAATACAAAGAATGAAACTCGTCTAGCTTCAAGAGGGAAACCAGATGGCGCTACGATTGGCCCGCTACATGGTGCTGCCAGAGGTCAAACGGATATCAACTTCGTTGTTTTAAATAGGAACCCCCATTTTTTTAATTACATATTCGTGTAGTACGTAAAGAAATATGAATGTTTTATTTGGACCACTTTTTTCGCTTTGTGATAAGTAGCACTGTAATAGTCGCAAACGTATAAGTACGATGTATCATGTAACATTCCGCCAGTGCGGACGGTATTTGCTTCGTGATACATTGGAATGGAAATGAAGTCCCATGCTTCTTTACAGAGCGTAGGGGAACGATGCGGGAGACCCGCACCGCCTTACTAGGCAAGGTCCTAATGGAGGTGGTTTGCCGTTGCCTTCCTCCGACCTTAATGGGGATGAATGATGATGAAGACGACACAACAACACCCAGTCATCTCGAGCCAGGAAAAATCCCTGACCCCGCCGGGAATCGAACCCGGGACCCCGTGCTCGGGAAGCGAGGACGCTACCGCGAGACCACGAAGGCGGACCGTGATACATTACCCGTGTTAAAATGGACCGTTTACCAATTGCGGAAAAGGTCGATATCGTGTTGATGTATGGCTATTGTGATCAAAATGCCCAAAAAAGAAACACAGCAGAGGAAAGGAAATATGGTACTAACCTGACTATAGCAAATGTCTAAATTGGCGATCATTCGTCTCTTGGCATCAAGTTTCTGAAGTCTGATCAAAGCGGGACTGTTGTAATTGCTGCAGTCTCATCCGATATGTTGTGCTTCAGTTCCTGAAGGCTATGAGGGTTGTTGAAATACACCTTGGACTTGAGGGCTTCTCACATAAAGTAGCCGCACATTGACAGGTCAGGTTACATGCATCATACATCAGTCCTCCAAATCGCTAATGTCTTGTGTCTTCTGGCATTGCTGATTTCATATAGTCAACCGCATGACCTGCAAATAGCCTTAAACTCTTCCGACGCATTCTAATAGATCCTTTATATAGATTGTAAGCATTAACAGTCCTATCACACTTCCTTGGAGTACTCGTGAAAATGCGTTTACATCTGTCCATTTTGTTTCGTTAAGAGTGACGTGTTAAATTCTTTCTGCGAGGAAGTTTTGAATCCAGTGGCAAATCTGGCCCGATAGATGGCAAACTCTATTTTATTCTCTAAACGGCAGTGCGAGAAAGATTGCACACATATTAAGTCGTTTACACATTTCAAACGTATGTGATACTTATCCTTGGTTGAGTGGCAATCCAATATTACGTTATACAACTTTATACATAGATAAATAACTAGCTTTATTTACATTTTGCATATCACAAATGGAACTGCAGAAAGCTAGTCATGCTGAATTAATTTATCTTGGGGCTGCAGTCCCATATTACTCAAATAACAATCTTAGTAAATTACGTCACTAAAGTTTTCATTAAATAACGTCAGAATAATGAGGTAATGGAACAAACCTGTCATGCTGGCTGAAATCGATAGTGTTCTCGTGGAGAAGTCTTTGTTTTGGTATTATTATGTAAGTAAATTTTTAAAACATTTCCCTTGGAGAACAGCGGTTTTTCTTAGTATTTAAAAAAAACATAAACCGTCTCGACCTCAAGAAACCTTTATTTTTGTGGTTACCAGTTCCGGTCAGTGACTGACTATCTTCAGACTTCATACCACGTTGGTAGGCTGTGGCGGTGAGCGGAGGTCCACGAACGTCAATTGCCCACATAAAAGTTATTCAGCAAATTGTCTATAACAATTTGTGTATCTGTTTAAAATAATAGAAACGTGATCGTTCTTTAGCTGACATCAAGATCTACCTAGCCGTGTATGGCAAGCATAGATTGGGCGTCTGTGTAATTTTTACTGGTTTTATAAACAATTTTAGTAATAATATTAATAATGACTGTATACATATGATAATAATTTTAATGAGTTAATACCATTATCGTCAGTTAGATGCTGTCCTTTTTTCTTAGCATGTCTGGCGGAAGTTTTAGTGTTTTCGATGAAAATGCTGCCTCACTTCCTCAAGCACGCGGCGCTGCACCCTCCCCTACCACCTTAGGGATTTTCCGAGTCACTCGGGTCCTGCGATCTGCCGAGCGGCTGCCCACCCCCGTCCGCTGCGACAACTCGTATACGCTGTCCAGCGCCATCTGACCGACCTCACCTGGCGTCCACACGGCAACTTGCCAGCCGCGTATCGCTCAACTCTGTTTTTTGAATACAACTGCTTAGCCGACTCACCACTCTTTAAAGTTCTTATTTTTATTCTCTCTATTATTCCATGAGCGTTTTATCAACGTGATTGCGTATTATTATTAATTGATTTTTTATTTATGGTTTGGTTTAGCGATTCCTTTTTACTGTTTGCTCCTTTTATTTAAGTTGAGTCCTTTTAATTATGTTTGCGGTAGTTATGAAGTATATAATGCTTACGGTTCTCCGTAAGTTAAAGAATACGGTAATACCATATGCGTTTCGCAGCAGCAGATCTCGTTGAGTCTCCTTGCTGGAACTTCTCCACTTGAAATCGCTCCATTCATTCACGAGACGTGGAAAGTAGCGGTCTACTTCTGGTCGGTTGCAGATTAAATCGGTAATGGTGCTGCAGGTCGGGTTGGTCAATGACATTGTGTGGAGGGTCTTTCCCTCTCTAATTTTACCCTAGGACAGCGAGAATGCTCTGGTGACTCCCATACGCAGAGAGATACATCATAAATTAAGCACTATGCTTGAGGTGCTGGAAATATGTAGAGTGCTGTCTCATATACTTTGATGGTGTATGTGGTCGAGAATTAACAATGGATGGACGTACTGATGATACTAGCAAAGTGGAGAAGGGGTGGTTTAGCTATGATACTGAAATTGGGAAACGTCGCAGCATTGGTCGGTGTTGAAATTACTGAAAAATTACTGAAATTGTTCGCACTGTCGACTATGATGCTTATTATTAGAGTACAATTATGGTGTCTTTTCCATCCCATCTGTTCACTGGCCCACTGTTGGTTACCTCATAATGATTGACTGACATCGCTTGTTTGCGTTGGAGAAAGAGTTTTGGTGGAGGGACAGCGCTTTCTGGGGATGGATAACACCGAAACAGCGATCGTGTACATGTCTGCAATGTGAGGAATCAGTCAAAACGGAATGCAGAGCCATCACGTATTTCGTCACTGAGACAGATGAGATTAAATGTAGAGCTTGTGAATCACTTTCAGACAGCTTTTCAGAAACTCTCCACAATGCCGCAAAAATTCCCCCAATTTGCTTATGTTGTAACTCTCTTTTACTTAAAATTATCCAATCCTTGTGTGTGTGTGGCGTGTTATGGCAGCCACAGTAATAATGTGTTTTACATGGCGCGATGTCCAGTTTTCTGCGAGAGGCCATGGATCAGTACGTCAATGTCGGTTTAGATCCTGACACAGACCTTGAAGTCATGGCAGAAAAAAAAATGTATGGCGATGTACAAAGTGTGCTACAGCAGAAACAAATAATGTTTCAGACAACGAAGCAGGGCCACAGGGAGCGTCTCTTGCGATTTACAGTATAGTCCGTGGGATACGATCATCCTCCTACAGTACAGGTGATGGAACTTTAAACTGGCCTCTGCAGTGGATCGAAAGGTGTATCTTTAATAGGACCGTCCCACACCGACACCAGCAGCAGCAGCAGTTTGACGGGTGAATTCATTGTCGGATGGGCTGTCCCATTAGAATTGCTGGGCTATTCTGGGAAGCATTGCGACCTCTCTCTCTCTCTGTGCTGGACCCTGCCGCAGCTAGGCGTCATTGCGCCAGCATCGGTGCCTAGGTGGGTTCTAAATCGGATGAAGTTAGTGGAGCTTTTGTAGTTCGTAATTTTTCTCTGTTGGATGGTACAGAATAATGATGATAGCATGTTGGGCTGAGAGATGTGAATGGACGCGGAACTGCTTCGGGCTGTAGTATCTGTATCTGGTTTGGAGACACACCACAATGCGTGCATTTCCACTGAATGGTCGAAACAAGGTTCTGTTGCCCTAACTCAGGTCGTTCTGTTTCTACACGGGTTGCAGAAGGTGGTGGATATAGCTTTTTTCCACCTTCTGCTTAGTTCCGACTTAAATTGGAATGATCACATGCACAGAGCTGTAGAAATGGGAGCAGTTGCAAGATGCCTAGGGGCTGACTAAAACCATGTTGCAATTTTACTCCAGCAGATGGGTTCGAGAAAGGTGACTCATTTCGAGATATGAGAGTGCCAGAAATGTGATTCACTTGTGGCTGTGATGGTTGAATGGAAGTACTTGATTCCAAATCATAGACATCATTTTTAGCGGATAGCGTAACACTAGATCTCTGAAAAGCTAGTGCACATTTCTTATGACCTCAATCAGCACACCATCCACTTCTGTTTGTGATCCTTCTCAATCAGTCATCACTTATAACTCGGTGGATATATCGCAGAACCTATTACATGATATTGAGACAGGATACGTTACAAATACTGTAGAAACATCTAGCTGGGGTGGGGGGGGGGGGGGGGGGGAGGGGGCGTGCGGGAGTTGCTGATGGTGGTTTCATAATATGTTCCTTAGCCGAATCACTTTCAAAATTCAGCGGTTTTATCACGAGGTTGCAGCGTGTGTTACATGTAACAGAAGTGCCGGTCTGATAATATACGCTCCTACGATCTCTGTCTAGGTATCTGTATGAAAAAAAACCAATTAATTGGGGGAAGTAATGCCATACCTCGATTTATAAATCCAGTATAGATTTTAACACGGATACTTGTGTGCACATGTAGAACCAAGACTGTTTCTGACAGTAACGTACAGTAGTTGTTGGCATCGGGTTTATTAGCATCTGGCGGGTTGTAAGACGATTAAACCTCTTTTTCTAAGACACAGTGGTACCACTAGCAAGAAAAGCTTATGAGACACGCGCACCCATTTTCGGACAGTATTATTTTGTATCGTAGGCAATCAGTTATTGATGAAGTTCTTATGCTTAGTAGTAGTAAGACTTGTGTGATAGGTTCGCCTTGAGCATCAGGCTTTTAAAGCATGTGTTTGTGTTCCGACATATTCAGAGGAAATGACTGTGGAATACTGTGAAAGCAGAGGGAAGAGCATGTCAAGTCATGACACTGGTAGAGATATTTCTATTTCCAGAGCCACGCCCGTCAGCAGGATATATTTCCGATACTTCACTCATTGTCAAATGTCATTCAACTGAAATCGCTATCATAACATTTAATTGTAAGAACAATGATAAAACATATATGTGACCGGTTTTCTAGGATGATTCTGTCTATACGTGGCCTGTCGTGGGAATGATTCACGTTTCCAGCTAACGACATGAGTCTGTTGGAATGCAGGAATGTAGCTAAGTTAAATGTGTCGTCCTCTAGACGGCAGAATAGCGAACTAATAGTTAGTATGTGTTGGGTAGCTTTCTTGATAGCGTGGAAATTTGAGAAGATTGAAAATGGAGATGTGTTTGCGCTGGACCGTTATTCCCTCCCATGTAGATTGTTCGGTTGATAGCTTCTGTACATTTCGCGCCTTTATTTAGTTGGGGGAACATCGTTTGTGGTGTGTGCATCTAGCAGGTGAAAAACACATTTACTGGTTCTCTAGACATGAGAAACACATTAGTTGACTTTGTAAATTATAGAGATGATTTGGAATCTGTTACATCTTGGACATTGGGATTCGTGAGTGGGAATATCAGTTTCCTCTATTTGTTTCGAGTTCTCACGTACAGGTCTTCACAGACAGAACAAGTTTCTAGTTACTCAGTGTTCTACTGCACTCTCCATTTCGCTAAAGTGTCGGGTTTGTAGGGAAATAATTTCCAGTGTATACCTTGGGAATTATGTTTTATGTGATCAGTAGGATGCAGCTGTGTGCTTGATATCGAGAAGTACCGCGAAAGTGGTATAATACTGTGGCAAACCATATGAAAATACATATGTTCTTGTAATCCCCGAGTCTGGAGATGGGTGTAGAAAAGCGAGCATGCAGGGAAGTAGGTTCGGACCAGAAACAGTAACGCGTTTGTGTCGAGGGGAAGCGAGCTCGAATTTGTAGAACAGTTCTAAGAGTGATTTCATCTACATCTACATCTACATCTACATTTATACTCCGCAAGCCACCCAACGGTGTGTGGCGGAGGGCACTTTACGTGCCACTGTCATTACCTCCCTTTACTGTTCCAGTCGCGTATGGTTCGCGGGAAGAACGACTGTCTGAAAGCCTCCGTGCGCGCTCTAATCTCTCTAATTTTACATTCGTGATCTCCTCTGGAGGTATAAGTAGGGGGAAGCAATATATTCGATACCTCATCCAGAAACGCACCCTCTCGAAACCTGGCGAGCAAGCTACACCGCGATGCAGAGCGCCTCTCTTGCAGAGTCTGCCACTTGAGTTTATTAAACATCTCCGTAGCGCTATCACGGTTACCAAATAACCCTGTGACGAAACGCGCCGCTCTTCTTTGGATCTTCTCTATCTCCTCCGTCAGACCGATCTGGTGCGGATCCCACACTGATGAGCAATACTCAAGTATAGGTCGAACGAGTGTTTTGTAAGCCACCTCCTTTGTTGATGGACTACATTTTCTAAGCACTCTCCCAATGAATCTCAACCTGGTACCCGCCTTACCAACAATTAATTTTATATGATCATTCCACTTCAAATCGTTCCGCACGCATACTCCCAGATATTTTACAGAAGTAACTGCTACCAGTGTTTGTTCTGCTATCATATAATCATACAATAAAGGATCCTTCTTTCTATGTATTCGCAATACATTACATTTGTCTATGTTAAGGGTCAGTTGCCACTCCCTGCACCAAGTGCCTATCCGCTGCAGATCTTCCTGCATTTCGCTACAATTTTCTAATGCTGCAACTTCTCTGTATACTACAGCATCATCCGCGAAAAGCCGCATGGAACTTCCGACACTATCTACTAGGTCATTTATATATATTGTGAAAAGCAATGGTCCCATAACACTCCCCTGTGGCACGCCAGAGGTTACTTTAACGTCTGTAGACGTCTCTCCGTTGATAACAACATGCTGTGTTCTGTTTGCTAAAAACTCTTCAATCCAGCCACACAGCTGGTCTGATATTCCGTAGGCTCTTACTTTGTTTATCAGGCGACAGTGCGGAACTGTATTGAACGCCTTCCAGAAGTCAAGAAAAATAGCATCTACCTGGGAGCCTGTATCTAATATTTTCTGGGTATCATGAACAAATAAAGCGAGTTGGGTCTCACACGATCGCTGTTTCCGGAATCTATGTTGATTCCTACATAGTAGATTCTGGGTTTCCAAAAACGACATGATACTCGAGCAAAAAACATGTTCTAAAATTCTACAACAGATCGACGTCAGAGATATAGGTCTATAGTTTTGCGCATCTGCTCAACGACCCTTCTTGAAGACTGGGACTATCTGTGCTCTTTTCCAATCATTTGGAACCCTCCGTTCCTCTAGAGACTTGCGGTACACGGCTGATAGAAGGGGGGCAAGTTCTTTCGCGTACTCTGTGTAGAATCGAATTGGTATCCCATCAGGTCCAGTGGACTTTCCTCTATTGAGTGATTCCAGTTGCTTTTCTATTCCTATCTGCTGAGGGTGCTCTGGGTACCCGTTGGGGGTGGATGACCGACGACTTCGTAGAAAAATATCTAGTGCTCTGAGGGATACATACGATGCTGTCTGTTTTCTCAGTATATGTACGAATGATGTAAAAAGGCTGATTTTGTATGGTGCAGGATAGGAATTGCATGTTTACTACATCGACAAGGGATGCGGTGATACATTGCTGGGTTGGAGCTCAGCTTCACGCTCTAATATTCAAGCTCCTGTCCTCAGTGGGAAAGAAGTATAATTGAGTAAGAGTCTTTACATATTTGATGATATGTAGGGCACTTAGCAGGATTTAATTGTCGGTACAATATGGCTATCTGCGTAAAATAGTTTTTCCCGCAGAAAGTCTCATCTGTAGAAAAAAAGAAAAGGCGTACAATGCTTCCAAATAATTGGGAGGCTAAATTCGTTAAGAACCAGCCATAATTCTCGACTCATTCACACGACATCCTTCATGCTGGGATATAGGAGTTTCTACATAGTGGTGAGAACGTTTGCATATGTTGAAAACAGGAAAGGTAATATGTGATGGATGGGGTGTTACGTTAGGACCATGAGGAAGAATGCTTTTGAGGTTATTCAGCGCTATTTTTGTAAACAGGTTCTGGTAGGGCAAGAGTTTCCGTGCATGCAAACTGAGGCATCAAGAAAACGAGCATTAACTGCTTGTGGGTCACTACACAATTTCCGAGAGGTCGACTCGGTTTTTATTTTACAAAACTATGTGACATCAGCATAAGATTGAGAACCTTGTTAGATGTGCCTGCGATGGTTTGTAGCTGCGCCCACGCACATCCCAGCATTGCGTCAGTGACACTGGGAAGTTAAGCATATTTAGACGTGTCTCGTATGTCGCGATAGGAACAATTCTCCCTGAGCTATTCAGTGACATCAGTATCCCCAGGTATCGCATCAGCAATGGTAAAACAAGCGTTCTGCCAGAGGTGTCTCGCATATGGGACCAGCAAGAGCACATGATGGAGTTCTGGGACGTCAGTATAACACTCGGGGAACTCTAACTGTTTACCCAGAAATGGAAGTAACTTTCAACTGCTCGCTGCAGGTAGCAGTGGCGTGAGAGTGGTGGCTCATGCTGTTTTGTGCCCTGCATTGACGTGCTCTGCAAATAGGTCTTCGAGCCCATTCGGTCGCATCAGCAACAGTGCCTAGGTGATCACGTATTTCGAGAGGAATTTCTCAGGTGTCAAGTATGAAAGGGATGCTTCCACCTGCCCGAATGGGCACCTGTGTGTGGCATCATAGCTGATGACTGTGTCACTTCATGGGGGCTGCTGCTAGCCTCTTCTGTAGTCCAAAGGTCAGGGGGTGGCTGGCGGTGTCTGTGTTTGTTGTTTGAGTATGTGTTGCATTATTTTGCAAATGGGTCTATAGGCTGTGCTATACATTACTGGGACAGTTTACGAGTTGTTTTGTGTCTGCATATCAGTGTACTGCATTATTTAGGAGCAGTTTTCACATCTGTACTCCAATTATTTCGGTAATTTAGAAGTTGTTTGTAGTGTGTTGTTTAGAAGTGGTTTACAGGTCTGTAGGTTGTGTTGCGCGACCCCAAGCATGTCAGAGCATGTGTTTTGTATCAGTGTGATAAATATACTACCTCAAATCCATCCCTAAATAAATTGATCCTAAATAAATAAAGTACACTCCTTCCTCTCTCCAACAGCCCAGCGCAGAATGAGCCATCTTCCCCTCCAGACAGTCATCTTGGGTTATGTCATGGAATGGATGGCAGCATCCTCTGGTGGCAGTATTGTGTACTGGGCCCATACCTGGTGGCAACCACACTGTTTCCCGCCATTTCCCCCCAACGTCTTGGATTACATCACGAAACAGATGACAACGCTCTCTGATGGCAGTACCGTGTGCTAGGTCCACACTTCGTGGTGAACACACTGTTTACAATGATTTCGGATAACGATACTAGCACCATTGGCTGACGTCATGACCTCCATATTGGATTACATCACAGAATGGACAACAGCGCCCTGTGTATTAGGTCAGTTGGACTCCAGACCCCATGGCGACTTCACTGGATGCTGGTACTGCATCTAATTGTTTAACTAAATAGTGCATTCAAAATAAAGATTTATGTCCAGCATGGTTTGAGTCCTTCCTCGCCAATCCCTAGGATGAGGTGGCAGTCATATCACTTAGATTAGTGGAGGTAACCCAAGTGACCTTTCATTCCCACAATGTTCATAGGTTAGTCATAGAGGTTGCATTGTCCTGATCGAATTAGAACTTATTGTCAAGGGGGCATGGCAGGGGGCGTGGAACATTCTCGCCATCTTGGATGATGGTACTTGCATCATCAGCTGACTTCACAGCTGCCATCTTGGATTACATCATCGTGACAGAACTTTTGGGGCACCCTGTACGGTAGAACAGGCCTAGGGTGGGGGTGATGTCATCGCCGCCATCTTGGATGGTATCATCATGACAGAACTATTGGGACACCCTGTCAGTAGAACCAGCCTGGGGGTGGGTGACGTCATCCTAATGGAACTTTTGGGGCACCCTGTAGGGTAAAACCGGCCTTGCCCCAATACTAGCGTCACTACAGACATTTAGATTTAGCATATGACATGTTTGATAGGCCTGCCATCATAGGTGCTTCAGTCCAGAACTGCGCTGCTGCTATGGTCACAGGTTCGAATCCTGCCTCGGGCATGGATGTGTGTGATGCCTGTAGGTTAGTTCGGTTTAAGTAGTTCTATGTCTCAGGCACTAATAACCTCAGATGTTAAGTCCCACAGTGGTCAGAGCCATTTGAGCCATTTCTGAGGCCTATGCCACTGGCGTCTGGGTACTCCAGAGCCAGAATGCGGTCCCCAAACTTCTCCTCCAAGACATCAGACACTCTCCTGCTTCGATGGTGTCGAGTTCCGTCTTGCATGAATCACATCTTGTCGAAACCAAGGCCACTTTGTATAAAGTGGATGAAATCATCTTCCAAAACCTTCACATACTGTTCAGTAGCACTGTACCATCAAAGAATATCGCAACAGCTATTCCATGACTGGACACTGCACACCAAACAGTTAACCGTTGACGGTGAAGAGACTTCTCGATCGCGAAATGCAAATTCTCATTTCCCCAAATGCCCCAATTTTGCTTATTGACAAACCCATCCATATGAAAGTAGGCTTCGTCGCTCAACCAAACCACGCATGCGCATACTAATAACTATCACGCCCAGCGGCCAACCATGCAATTTGAACGTCCTAGCGCAAACCGTTAAGAAGTTATAACGATTTTATTTCGTATGGTTCCATAACTGTCACCCTGTAGTTGAGACTTTCGGATAATTCCTCTACGTCCGTCAAACTGGAGCTAAATGACGTCCATTCGTTGCCTAAATGGGCTGCTAGCAACTGCTTATCTACTTTTTCTATCATAAATACTCTTCTGTCTTTCTTGACGGATTTACTAAGTGTAGTAACGATCGTTGCTAAGGTGACATCATGATCACTAATACCTGTTTCTGTACTGGCACTGTCATTCTCTAACTGGTTTTTTCAAGGCAGTTTTCGGAATCTGTGTTGAGCAGTACTTCATAAGACAATAGAGAGCGAGTGTACTAATGGGTACACAGTTCACTGCCATGTACGTAAAACGTGCAAGCCATGTGAGTTTCTTGAGGTAGCTGCATTATAGACTTCTTTGGATCTCATAATAAATAAATAATCGGCTTCACTGGCGGCTAGATTTGCCGCGTCGTGACTACTTTTGCCAGAAGTTGGAGTGCTCGGTCTATACCGTACTCCCGTTCATATTCTGCAGCAGCCATATTCAATCAGTGCCAGGTATTTGGATCAAATGCGCTTCCCGTGCGCGCGTTTTGCTCCAGTTATCCAGGCAGCGCAGTGCTGGCTGGGAACACGGGACCGGGTCGCGAGTGTACCGCGGGCGGCGGAGATCCCGTGGGATGGCTGGGGGCGGCTGCGCCCCTGGGGGCGTGCGCGGCGCTGTAATGTCGCCTCCCTGGGGGCTGCGCTGCTCGCCGCCCCCACTGCCGCCAGGATTCGCCTTTTACACGCTTCACTCGACGATGCGCCTCGTACCAGTAAGAAAGCAGTCCGCGCACACGATCATCAATTTGTCAAATATTTCAGTGTGTACGACGCTCGTGTTTTGGAGAAATATTGATTGACGGCAGATTTGACAAAATGGTGGGCGTCGTTTGTGTCGATGTTTCGCTGCGCATGTTTACGCAAAAGAATTTCTACATTTACATCTACATCTATACTCTGCAAACCACCCTGAGGTGCATGGCAGAGGTTACCTCCTATTGTGGAAGTTGTTAGGGTTTCTTCCTGTTCCATTCACGTATTATGGAGCGTGGGAAGAATGATTGTTTGAATGCCGCTGTGCTTGAAGTAATTAATCTTATTCTCACGATCCATATGCTAGCGATACTTATGGGTTTGTATTATATTCCTAGAGTAATAATTTAAAACCGTTCTTGAAACTTCTTTAACAGAATTTCTGGGGATAGTTTTCGTCTCTTTGCAAGTGTCTTTCAGTTCAGTTCCTTCAGTATGTCTGTGGCACTCTCCCGTCGATTGTCCGCCTCCGTAGCGTAGCGGTTGCGTTTCCGCTTGTCACGCAGAGGGGCCCGGGTTCGATACCCGGCAGGAGACAGGCTGTTGTGTGTCTTTCACCCTCAGTTTCATGATCATTGACCCGCATGTCGCCGAAGTGGCGTCAACTAAAAAGGACTCCCCCGCATGGGGCCTCCCGGCCAACAATGCCATAAGCTCATTTCCATTTCATTTTTTCCCCCATGGATTAAACAAACCTGTAACCATTAGTGGTGTCCTTCACTGTACCTAGTACCTTCTTGATCTCATGTGAACACATACAGAAAAAACGGATGTAATTCTAGTGGGATTTTAATTCAATTTAAACATTTAGAAATTCTGTCCCATTTCATGTTAGATATGCAAATGTAGAGACACTGGCACTATAATCGAGTTACTTGGACCTATTTTGATATTATTCAAGTAACTAATTTTCATTAATATAATTAGTGTTTCTGTTGCGTAACAACAAGTATTTGGGTTCATGGGAGCTCACGTAAGTCCGTTTATCAAACTTTGGTTCAGAGCTCGGCGGTAATAGACCGTTCTGGCCCAGGTGATCAAATGCTTATACCACACTGAATTGGAAAGACAACTTCAGAATTTATCATTAGGAGCTGGTTGCGTGAGTGGTTACGTAAATGTGACCCCGATGTGGTACGCAGTGCCAGACACCATACTTTATAGAATAAATCACTAACAAGCCACAAGAACATTTACGCGTATGGTATGACGGTTACAGAATGAATACAACCCGTGGTCCTATCAAGCCGAACTTCATCAAAGTCTCAAAATACTACACCGCAGATATATCTTACCAGTCGTGTGCTGAAAACAGTAGCTGAAAGACGTGTGTTGCCACAACCAGATGAATCCTATACATCAATTGCAGGCTAGCCACATGTCTCTCATCTCTGATGATCTTCCGCCTTTGGAACTCATCGCCGCAAAGTCTTCTAAGTGCGGAGGGAGCACGAAAAGTGTACAGAGAAAGCTACTACCCAAGACAACTTCACTCCAAGGATACTTACCACCTAACCTACCAAGACTCCTCTGCTTCTCCTCTCCAGAGTTTGGTATTGTAATTTCGCGCTCATTCATGCAACAGTGGGAGGGTAGTTCCAAAGCTTCTGTCCAATGGAAAGTTTAATAGCAGAGTTACGTCTCGCGCCTATGTATATTTTCTGAATGGCCATGTACAATTCCTATATTTCATATAAAACCATGAATTCCCATTTTAAAGTAGAGAAAATTTAAAAAAAGGTATGTTTAGAGCCAATAAAATAAAGTATTATAATGCAAAGTAGCAAGGGGCTTTATTAAAAGTGTGGTGTCACCGCCAGACACCACACTTGCTAGGTGGTAGCCTTTAAATCGGCCGCGGTCCGTTAGTATACGTCGGACCCGCGTGTCGCCACTATCAGTGATTGCAGACCGAGCGCCGCCACACGGCAGGTCTAGAGAGACTTCCTAGCACTCGCCCCAGTTGTACAGCCGACTTTGCTAGCGATGGTTCGCTGACAAATTACGCTCTCATTTGCCGAGACGATAGTTAGCATAGCCTTCAGCTACGTCATTTGCTACGACCTAGCAAGGCGCCATTATCAATTGCTATTTATCTTGTGATGCATGTACCGTCAGACCGATGTTCACCAATTATGGATTAAAGTTAAGTATTCCAGAAGCTACGTACTTTTTTACTGGACTCAACTCCTTTAACTGTTCCAGACCTCACGCCAGCCTGCGTGAGCTTAAACGCGTGCCTTTCGGCTACCTCCTAGTGGCTTGGCTGTCTTGCCAAGTCACAACACAAAGAGTTTCTAACGAATCTAGATTTTGTTTCACAGTTATTAAATAAACCTAACGCACGTACTGTTAAGCCAGTAGCGTCTGGGAGACTTTAGGTTTTGGGGGTCTTTAGAATCTGGGAGTCTTTGTGTTCGAGATTTTAGTGTCCGAGCTTTTAGTGTTTGAGTCCTGAGTATTCGCGGCTCTGAAGTTCATGCTCCACTGTGAAAGCCGGGTTAATTAAAAGTAAATTTCTGTTCGTTTAATTTACTGTCAAAAGTACGAAAACTGAGATAACACTAACATACAGCCAACATCTCAAGTGATAAAAGATCGATATCATTAATTCCATTTTAAGAAAGTCTGTTGTTGCCGAATCAGCATCGCGTCGCAACTTGACTTTCGATTATAGACCCTGTTAGGGTATTTATTATCGACCCAAAGTGTGACCATTCGTAGCAGTGAATCAAAGCAAAGATACGGCATTGAGGAAAAACTGTAGGGTCATACGATTTCGAACAGAGTATCACGAGAAGTGAACCATGTATTAGATTATCTCTGGATGATGATAATAATAATAATAATAATAATAGTTTATTCCACGTTGATATTAAAGGAAAAAATTGTCAACGGACAAAATATCGTGCTGTTTTAAATGGACCCTGTGTCTTTTGAAGAAATTCATTCGGTGTACATGTGCTATGCTAATCAAAGATATCAATTCATTTTGAAGCGCGAATTGGCCGCCTAGTAACTGTTAATGAACATTTTTGGTGGCAATAGCTAAACGACGCAGCCAGACGATAGTAATAATTACAGTCTAACTTATTGATGAAAGAGACTTTAAAAGATTTAAGTTACCCCGCATATATACTCAAATTGGTGCAAAGAGCGGATATTATCAGCAAATACTGACACAATAACAGGTAGCGTCGAAATGCCTCGTTTCCATATATCTCGACGAGGTTAATAATACTTGCCGGGCATAGAAAAAGGACGTCACACTTTCGCTGATCGCGGAAGTGCCAGTAGGAGGCATCAGTAGGAGGCATCATAATCTCCACAAAACAGAAAACAAAGCATAGCTCAAAGGGGCGCCTGCTTCTCATGCAACGTAGAAAGATGCTATCTAGTTGAAAACATTTTCAGCCAGCATTCCAGAAACATGCCCTTGTAGCGAGAAACTGCTTTCATGTTTTCTACAGCCAGGGGGATTCTTCTAGTATCATTATATGGGCCTGCGAAACGCAAGCACTGTCCAGCTCTACGTGTCTCAAGATCCAGAGGTCGTACTTCCTTGTACTGATTGGGCGTCCCTCTGACAGTGTAATCCGGGCGCCTCCTAGTGTAGGACTCAGCCTTTGGTATGAAGAAGGAAGGAAGGAAGTTTGGGTTTAACGTCCCGTCGACATCGAGGTCATTAGAGATGGAGTACAAGCTCGGATCGTGTCAAGGATGGGGAAGGAAATGGGCCATGCTCTTCCAAAGGAACCATCGCGTCATTTTCCTGGAGCGATTTAGGGAAATCAGGAAAAACCTAAATCTGGATGACTGGACACTGCTTAGACTCGTTGTCCTTTCCGCATGCGACCCCAGTTTGCTAACCACTGCGCCAACTCGTTCGAAGCTTTGGTGTTATCTCTAGGCTTTGCGAATGGGTAGGAGCCCTGCGATATGGAAAACAGCTAGAGCAGTAGTGATCAAAAAGGGAAAGGATAAAAACCCGGCATCATCGGAAAGCTATAGACATATTTCCTTATTAAACGTCTTGGCCAAAGTTCAGGAACGTCTGCTCTGTGATTGGCTGTAGGCGCACAGGGAGCTCTTGCGTCTAAACCAGTGTCAATATGGATTCAGGAAATGGAAGTCCACAGACGATGCGGTTAATAGAGCTCTTCAGGTTGTGGAATATTCGACAATGAAGAGTGCTGTCGCACTCATTCTATAATCATTGGTGGCCTGGGACGTTCGCAAGCCTTAAAGATTTCAGGATCACCAAATGACTGTGTAAAACCTGGTAGATTATTGTAGTTGGCATAGCGTCCAATGGCTTGCGGGACAGAGCAAGGTAATCAGGCTCCATAAGAGGTCTACTGTTTTGGGATCTTAGTACTGAACTTAGACGGGGCAGATGCTATTGAAGGTGATGTCGCATATGCAGATGACATTCTAGTAGTTGTGTTTGCGGACTCCAGGGTGAGCCTTCAAGAAAAGATGGATGAAGTGCTTGCTCAGACACAGCAATGGTGCAAGAGCGACGAACTGACTACAGCTGTTCATAAAAACACATGAATACCTCTGAAGGGAAAACTTTCTCTTGCCAGAAATCCTTCCCTGAGGCTTGACGGAATTCCTGTAAAACGCAGCACCGTTTTTAGATATTTAGGCATTCTTCAGGACGAGGAAAGATACTTTCCAGAATATGTAAAATCTGTTACTCAGAAAGAGACCAAAATTATGCATAATGCCCCTGTCGGCACTGCTCGATATAAATTACCTTTGCACTTGTTGTGGTCGTATCACGAAGATATCTTCAACGTCATTGTAGGCTTCGCTGCCAGCTTCTGGGAGCATCACCTTGACTAGATAGCTAAAAAACAATACTGCGACGAATTCGGTGGAGCTTACTTATGAGGCTCACTACACCTTTAGTGGGTTTGCTGATGATACTCGGGTTTTGTTCAATGGACATCGTGGTACATTACAGAGCAGCGCTGCGTTGGTTGGGGCGTGAGTAATATGATAGAGTATACGAGATGTCAGGAACGCATATTACTGGTAAAATGTATTCACGAGCCTGGAAGTTAGATAAATGGCAGTCTGATTAGGACGCTAGTAGCACTGTAAGGTGTGTTTACAGCATATTCTCAAGCATCAGGAACAGGCTCAGACTTCACGGCATAGCTCCTACTCGAGGTATGGTGCACCTATTAACAGGTCATGTTCAATATCCCAAACATCTGCATCGATTGGGGTGTAGTAACGCACAAACCTGTGAATGTGTAGAGGAAGGTTCCGCTGATCATGTCGTTCTCAGATGCCCCTTTTTAAGGTAGAGAGAGATTGCAGACATTTAACCTGTGATCTGAAAGCAATTGTAAGGGACCAACACTTGCGGGCTAAAGTTAATATGATAGCACATCGGACATCTAAAAGTTCTGAGTATCAATAAAAATGTCAATAGGTCACATAAGAGAAATATATAGCAAGGGAACTAATTACCGGCCGGCCGGAGTGGCCCTGCGGTTCTAGGCGCTACAGTCTGGAACCGAGCGACCGCTACGGTCGCAGGTTCGAATCCTGCCTCGGGCATGGATGTGTGTGATGTCCTTAGGTTAGTTAGGTTTAATTAGTTCTAAGTTCTAGGCGACTAATGACCTCAGAAGTTAAGTCGCATAGTGCTCAGAGCCATTTGAACCATTTTTTTTAACTAATTACCGTATGAGAGAACCAAACTTGGCAGCATTAATGTTAAGGACATGGGGAAGAGAAATAATGCAGAATCAATTCTGTTGAAAGACTTTTAATGTGCTGCTAGGGTACATCATACCATTACATACCGGTACCATTACTTCCACAAAAGAGGCCCGATATGGCATCCAACAGTGTCCTGAAGAGTCTGAAAGCGCAGGATTGCATTCTGTACAGCAGAACGGAGCATTTCTGTAGGTATGCTAGCTACCTCTCTTCATAAGCTGCGTTTCAGCTCAGCACATGTGTGAATATTCACCTGGTAAATCCTGTTCTGTAGGTAGCCCCACAACATGAAATCACAGGGAGTGAGAACAGGTGTTCGCGCCGGCCATACATTTGGAAACGATTAGCTGATAATTCGATCGTTTCCTAACGTATTTCGGAGAAGCAGTTCAACACAACCGATGGGCGGTGGGGACTCATCTTGCATGAAAAATGTTGAGTTCAATGCATTTATCTCCCATCGGGCAGGTATGACAGGCTGACGAAGCATATCGCAGTAACGCTGGCCAATCACACTGCACGTCTTCGGTCCTTCAGCGCCAACCACTTCAAAAAAGAACGGGCCAATGATGAACGTAGCCGTGAAGCCACACCATACGGTGACACGTTCACCATACAGAGGAACTTCATGCACAGTGACTGATGGTGAAGAGCCCCATACTCGGCAATTCTGTGTGTTTACCTCATCCGTCAGAGAAAAATGTGCTTCGTCTGTCCATAGGATTGTCCGGGGTCAGCCCTCGACAACTTCAATCCTTGCGAGAAAGTGGAGAGCGAAGTCAACACGTCGTTGTGCGTCCTGTGGTGCAAGCTGCTGTACGATATGGATCTTGTACAGATACCATTTGAGAACGGTTCGAAGCAACTCCGCACAGTAGACCATGGGATCATCAACCACCTGTGGTGCAACCGGTTGTCGTCCTCTTCCCGGAACGACGCCCAGTTCCCCAGCTGATTCGCACCTCTTCTTCATGTTCCGCACAGCAGGTGGAGGAAAATGACCCTTCCGTAATTCTTTCAGCCGGTGATATTCTCAAAGCGCAACTGCAGCATTACTGTTGTTTTGATAATAGAGCTTCACCAATAATGCCCTGCTCCTTTTTTCCAAGCTCATGTTGACACATCAACAAGTGCACTGCGATAGGTCAGGTGTGTGAGACTGTGAATCACAATGACTGATCACGACACCTGGGTGTCACAGTTGGAACTGGTCGAGGGGGCTATGTCAGTCACACCATAGTCTGGACATTAGTGGTACCAAGCTTGGTTCTAGTATGGTAATTAATTTCCTGTTATAACGTTTTAAATATGGTAAGTTTTATTGTAACCACACGGTAATATACGAAGAAAATATACCCAACAAAAAGAAAAGAAAGAATGCTATGGCCACCCACAAAACGGGTATTCGTAGCCTCGAGGATTGCCGAGGCACGCACATACCAGGGTGGGTGACTTAGAATAGTCTAGCAACAATAGGTTTAGAAATAGGTGTAGCTGCAGTTAGAAAGCAAAGCTTGAGTTCTTCGTAGGCTGCCAGTAAGATGTCTAGTAATGTAAGATGGAAACTATTCCCTTGGAACTTTACTTAATCCCCTCTATTTTGTGTTATTTTTTTAATTACTTGTTTTTCTCAGATGTCATGTTTTATTTCTACATTAATATCACCAATGCTGTTAACATATTTGATACAATATATAACATTGTATGTCACCATGATTAATGAATATGTACGACCTGTTTAGAGTTTCCAAATAACAAATTTAAAATTCGTGACAGTAAATTGACTTGACTCAAGGCTGGAGAACCACTGTGACGCTAGGAATCTTAAATTCAGAGCTGTCACCGAGCGAGGTGGCGCAGTGATAAGCACACTGGATTCGCGTTCGGGCGGATGACGGTTCAAACTCGCCTCCGGCCATCCTCATTTAGGTTTTCCGTGATTTCCCTAAATTGCTTCAGGCAAATGCCGGGATGGTTCCTTTGAAAGTGCACGACCGATTTCCTTCCCCATTATTCCCTCGTCCGATGGGATAATTGGCCTCTTTGTTTGGTGCCCTCTCTCAAATCAACCAAGCAAACAATCGGAAAGGCCGCCAAATAAATTGCGACCAGCTTTGCCCTCCCACTTGTTTCTGCAAGTCACATGCAACCATGAAACTAGCATATGCTTGGCGTCGCTACATTCACGGACTATACACGCTTGAATCTGAAAGAAATTAAAAGGAAGAGATGAACTGCAGCTGCATATGGATAACCCACCCAGTCATCGATCCCCTGTGGATCGGTTTAACATCGCAGGAATGATCCAATTAACCTCCAAATTAGCATATCAATACGAAGAAATATTCTTCAGTACAATAACATATCTCAGAAACTTGTGGTCTACAATAAAAGCTAGGAGAGCAGAGAATGGTGGGAGTTAAATGCAAACATCGGCAGGTTTGATTACGTGAATAAATGAATTAAAATTGAGAGGAGGCAGTCCAAAGTCAGGCTGACGCTTTTCATCACGAGTTTCCAGCATCTCAACGAATCAGTTTTAACATTTAGCCCTTTCAGCCAGTCGGACTAAGAAGCAGAAAACCAGGCGTTTCATCAGTCAACTCCTGCTGCAGCTAACAGAACGCCTCTGGTAGTTGCTACCTCCTGCAAGATGTTTGAAAAAGCTACTTCCTTCAAGCGCAAAGAAAGATCTGCCATCGCGGGAAGGTTATTACCCGTTAGGCCAGCATGGTAGGTCTCGACCACAGCTCAAATACAACGATTACGGACAGACTGGCACTTCATTTCCAAGCTGGACAAATAATCTTTAGCACAAAATACTGCGAACCGACCTTTTTATCCACAATATAACACAGAGGCGTCCAGGAAGACATATTGCAATTCAATCCAGTTTTCATTGAGTATGTCAACAGTAAATACTAAATCATTCTCAGTTTCACTACAGATATCGATCTACATCTCTTCCACACAACATTGTCAGGGAACAACTTCTGAGAGCTGGTGGCGCAAGGTAAGAAATTGTTGATGTATATTGAGTTCATTAGTGACCCTCTTGTACCACCATGTTGCACATCCAGAAATACTATCGTACCATTCTGTGCCAGTAAAACAGACTAGGTTCTATTATTGAAATTTTCTTCAAGAGAATAACTTACCTCAGAAACTTAAAGTGTGCAGTAAGAACTAGAACAGTGGTAGCAGAGAATAATGGGTGTTTTATAGAGAGATCGGTGTTTTGGCACGAAAATGCTGCTGTTAAGCTGATATCAGGTAAAGGTGACACACAGTACTTCTCTCTTTATAGTTTGTTGATTACTAAACACCAAAGAAGAAGTTTATAGTGGTACTAACTGACAGTAAAAATGCAGTAATATTCATATTTGCAAATAACCTTCAATTTAGCATATCAATACGAAGAAATGTTCCTCAGTACAATAACATATCTCATATAATTTCATATATCTCATATGCGATTTGGGGTGGCAGTCACTGAAACAAAGGCGGTTTTCTTTGCGGCGAGATCTATTTACGAAATTTCAATCACGAACTTTCTCTTCCGAATGCGAAATTATGTTGTTGACACCCTCTTACGTAGGGAGAAATGATCATCATAATAAAATAAAAGGAATCAGAGCTCGAACGAAAAGATTTAGGTGTTCCTTTTTCCTACGCTCCATTCGAGAGTGTAATGGTAGAGAAGTAGTATGAAAATGGTTCGATAAACCCTCTGCCAGGCACTTAAGTGTGAATTGCAGAGTAACCATGTAGATGTAGATGTAGATGAAGCAACATTTTATTTACGACTAGAAGTAGGTAAGAAGTATGCAGTTCCAAAATAAGGAACGAACAGAACGTATTGATTGATAGCGTTGTCAGAAGAGTGACTGAGGCTACATGATCAAATACGAGAAAGAAATACAGTAAGAGATTACGAAGGAGAAAGAAAAAGGTCTAGGATAGAATCTGTACTTCAGGACTAACGATGATATGAATTTCTTGCAAAATATATGTCTTTCTAATATTAAGAAGAGAGACACGAAGTAAGTAACCAATAAAGATTCCTTGAAGGAATTAAAGATCTATCAGAAGACAACATTAGAAGCAGACGCAGCAGAAATCCAGGCAGCGACACTAACTATAATGAAACGTGGGGAATGTGCTGGTTGTGTAATAGTGGCAGTGTTACTAATTGTATTCTGTTTTCATTCTCTAATTTACTTAATATTTGAAAATACTTATTTTTTCCATTTAATAATTTTTATTTTACGAGATGGTATTCAAAAGTACCAGAAATCTGTATTTCGGGTACAAAAAATTACTGGAAAATTTAGATACCGATAGGTGTCTAAGCATAAACACTTCTTAACCAGTGTGGGAAGTAGCTGTGAGCCGAGTGGTTTGGTCAGTTGTTGGAAAGCGTATTTCCATTTCGAGTTTTCATGAGTTTGCGGTTGTTCGCAAGCTGACTTAATGTAGCAGCATGTCTTTTTATCGTTTTGGTTTAAAATTGGTAAAACCGCTGCCGAAACGCAAGAAATTTGGAAGCACGGCTTTGGACGTAGCGCTTTAGATCGGACTTACAACTGGTACAAGTGTTTCAAAAACGGGTGATCATCTACTGATGTGATCGTTCTGGTCGGCTGTCAACAGGCATTATCCCATGTTAAGAATGTGAGGGTTCTGATTCAGATGGTAGACAGAACGTCGAAGACCTCTGCAACAATTTAGGAATAACTTGTTGTAAAAGTAAACGTATTTTTCAAAAGAACTGATGATGAGAAATATTATGACGAAGTTTGTGCCACGATTGCTTCATGACGATCAGATACAATATAGCGAGGAAATATGCAGGTAACACAAAACTGCTTCAAGATTGAGCAAACATTCAGCGGTTGTCACTGGTGACGAAAATTAGTTTTATGGCTATGACCCGACCCTTGAACTAAGCATCAATCATAGCAATGAGAGAAACCTTCTTCATCTCGGCTAAATATTGACTATGTTGCTCCTAAAGAGTTCGTCCCACCAGTTCAGACGGTGCTGTTCCCCAAGACTTTTGAGGGAGGACATAGGAGCAGAGAAGTGGTGTACCAACAGCTGAATACTTCACCATTACAGTGCTCGGTCGAGCATGTCTCTGATTATTGGAGGTATTTTTCCTGAAAGCAAGGTATCATTTGTTTCCCACATTCAGTATTCATCAGGCTTAGCTCATGAAAATCGAATTGAAATGGTGAAGATCTGTCGTTGTGAAAGAGATTCAAGCGCACTCGCAGATGGTGATAAACACTCTAAGAAAGACAGATTTATAGGGTGCATTTCAAAAGTGTCAGAAACGTTGAGGTCGGAGCTGCTTTGAAGGTAATGGTGCAGAATATGAAATAGGTAAGACGTAACAATTATACTTAATATATTTCGGAAACTGATGGATACCACTTCGTATTTCAGCAATAACCGACATGTTGAAGCCATACTGAAATTCACTGGACCCAGGATGGTTGCATCCCGTGAACGAGAATGTAAGAGATTTGAGTAACAGGCACAATTAGCAGACAACATGCGGAAGCTCATGTTTGATGGAAAATATGATCATACAATTGGAAAACTACAATCTGCAATATATGTATATGTGTGTGTGTGTGTGTGTGTGTGTGTGTGTGTGTGTCTGGTAATCTGTCCTATCTCTCCTATCTCTGTTTCAATGCATTTCAGTGCACATTTGTCATTTCCTAAGAATTTATTGTGTGCAGCTTGTAGTGTGTGTTAAACATCTGATTGCAGATTGTAGTTTTCTAATTGTATGATCACATTTTCCATCGAACGTGAGTTTCCCTATATATATATAGGGTGAGTCACTAACTATCGCTACCAAGAATAACTCTGAAAGTATGATAGGAGCTGAAAAGCTTGTGTGCAAAAGTTGCATGGGACAACGGAGGACATAATATGACGTTCGTTTCTTGTTGCTAGGAGTTTGTGGGACAGAAGTTGCATGGGACAACAGGGGCCGTAATATGACGTTGCTTTTTGTTGCTAGGTGGTGTCGCTTCATAGATATGAAGGTCAACTTTGTTTTTTTAAATGGGATGCTATGGTTTCGTACTTATTTTCTGATAGCGGCTATCGAGACGAATCCAATGATGTGTAACAGTAAGGTCTTTGAAGGTCAACGAAGGTCAAAAAGGTGGCATGGACGTCCATTTACAGAAGGTGTTCGAAGTGATGGCCATTGGTATCGATGCAGTGCTGCAATATTCTTATCATGGATTGAGTGGTATTCCTTATCATTTCTGTAATCGAAGCACATGCTTATCCATGATAAGAACATTGCAACACTGCATTGATACCAATGGTCATCACTTCGAACACCTTCTGTAAATGGACGTTCATGCCACCTTTTTGACCTTCGTTGACCTTCAAAGACCTTACTGTTACACATAATTTGATTCGTCTCGATAGCCGCTATCAGAAAATAAGTACCAAACTATAGCATCTCATTTAAAAGAACAAAGTTGACCTTCATATCTCTGACGCGATTACAGTGGTGGCAATAGTTAGTGACTCACCATATATATGTATATGAGAGACACTGCAAGAAGTACACTAGGAACAGCTGCGATAGGCGATCGGATCTCAAAAATGATGAGAGCGTATAGGTTCACTAATGCTAGGCTGAGACACTGTAATATTGTGATCAAAACCGGATGCTTGTATGTTAGTAATGAGGCCTCTCGATGAAGTAAAAACTAGAGAAGTTGGACATCCTGCAAAGGAGAATCCAGACCGAAGCAGGCTGTAAGCTCTTGAGAAATAAAGAAGCCCACGAGAACGTTGAGGAGGCTGATATTGCTTGAAGACATGTACAGAATGGACAAAAATAGTCCGCCCAAAAAATATTTCATTGCGTTTGGAACAATAAGAACGCTACAACATGTATTAAAGATGCTCGGAAAAACCTCGGATGGTGCAACAACTTCGAGGCTCTATGTCAGAACACACATGTTTCGAAAGAGAATATGAAATTGTTTCCTGCCCAAAGAAGAACTACAATGACCGGAAGAACATGGACGGAAGAACAAAGGCAGTCATATGAAGGAGTATTTGAAACAGGAAATCCCGGCCAAAGACGTCAGAATGAAGATTTAGCATAATCTTAAGTAGTAAGTTCGCAAATTATAGAAAAATGTCGAAATGGTACAACAATGAAGTACTGACAGTTGTGTGATGAAACGATGACGGGAAGAAGCAGAGGCTTAGCCCGCTGTAATTTCCAGTGTGGTCTGCGTACTGGAAGGGCTCTTTTGGGGTGAGCCTCCCGTCCCATTCCGTGCAGTTCTCCCCGTCGCGGCGCTGCGTTGATCTTCACGCGCCCGTGCCCCCTCTGGCCTGCGAACCCGATGCAGAAACCCCTTCCAGCGCGTCGGCGGACCAGCCGTTCGTCCCTCGCCGGCACGGCCCAGTGCGCTAATCAAGGGGCTTGTGTACTCCCGCGGGGCAGATGGCACGCCAGAGGACCCACACAACATCCGGCGGGAGCGGCAGTTTTCATCCGGTCACCGCGTCAGCCCACGCGGAAACCTCCGTACAGCGGCGTTCGTGCTGGGGTGCTAACAGCCCCGATATCATTGTCGAAGGACAACTCCGATATCTCCCAAGTGGAACATGACCCACTCAAATAAATTGCGTTTCCACGGTATCGTACGTAGCACAGCCTCCGCAGAGAAAAAAATGGGTATAAATTAAATTATGGATACACAGCAATGGAAGCGCTATATGCGCTCTCGGAATAGTAATGTGTAGTATCTTTGTCATTTGGTACAAAAGGGATGAACGTTTTTTGTTTCATTGTCTTCTTGGTTCTGATTTTCTAGCTGACGGACGCTTCTTTTCATGGTCTGTGACTAATACAATTATCTGTAGTAATACTAGTAATATGTTGTTGTTGTGGTCCTCAGTCCTGAGACTGGTTTGATGCAGCTCTCCATGCTACCCTATCCTATTGTGCAACCTAAATCCTTCTGAATTTGCTTAGTGTGTTCATTTCTTGGTCTCCCTCTACGATTTTTACCCTCCACGCTGCCCTCCAATGCTAAATTTGTGATCCCTTGATGCCTCAGAACATGTCCTACTAACCGGTCCCTTCTTTTTGTCAAGTTGTGCCACAAACTACTTTTCTTCCCAATTGTAATCAATAGTTCATTATTAGTTATGTGATCTGCCCATCTAATCTTCAGCATTCTTCTGTAGCACCACATTTCGAAAGCTTCTATTCTCTTCTTGTCCGTACTATTTATCGTCCATGTTTCACTTCCATACATAGCTACACTCCATACAAATACTTTCAGAAACGACTTCCTGACACTTAAATATATATTCGATGTTAACAAATTTCTCTTCTTCAGAAACGCTTTCCTTGCCATTGCCAGTCTACATTTTATATCTTCTCTACTTCGACCATCATCAGTTATTTTGCTCCCCAAATAGCAAAACTCCTTTACTACTTTAAGTGTCTCATTTCCTAATCTAATTCCCTCAGCATCACCCTACTTAATTCGACTACATTCCATTATCCTCGCTTTGCTTTTGTTGATGTTCATCTTATATCCTCTTTTCAAGACACTGTCCATTCCGTTCAACTGCTCTTCCAAGTCCTTTGCTGTCTCTGATAGAATTACAATGTCATCGGCGAACCTCAAAGTTTTTATTTCTTCTCCATGGATTTTAACACCTACTCCGAATTTTTCTGTTGTTTCGTTTACTGCTTGCTCAATATACAGATTGAATAACATCGGGGAGAAGCTAAAACCCTGTCTCACTCCCTTCCCAACTACTGCTTCCCTTTTATGCCCCTCGACTCTTATAACTGCCATCTGGTTTCTGTACAAATTGTAAATAGCCTTTCGCTCCCTGTATTTTACCACTGCCACCTTTAGAATTTGAAAGAGAGTATTCCAGACTAGTAATATATTGAATATATATAAAATAATCATTGAAATTGTGTTTTGTCGGTAGCAAGTACCTTTCCTGCCCATGATTTAGCTACGTAATAATTAACTGTTCCCGTGATCATATTGTATAGGCTCAGTATTGTAGCGACGCCATTAATAGTAAAAACGATATATGCTATTTTAATAGTCATTTAATGCTGAAAGTATTAAAAAATAATCTCAATAAATGCAAAACGCCGACTTATAGAATTTTCCAATTCATTTTTATCCAGAAGTACAGTTTTATTAAGAACAATTTCTACATATGTGTACGCTGCCATTGCACATAGGCAGCTATGGTGGAGCATCAAGCTTAACAGAAAAAGTAAATCAGCATTGTGTTTAATTGGCTTATCGCGTAATATTAAAGAAACATTTTTTTTTAAATCCATCGTGAGTAAGACGGATGTCTTCACGTTGGAATACGCACGATGTTTTTGGCGGTAGCACCCTGAGAAAATTTAGCCGTGGCTTTTAACAAACATAAAAGAGAATTTTTAACAAAACATTTCAATCAATTATCAGAATATTCTCTTTCATAGAAAAAAAGAGCCCCGCTATCACTGTCGAAGGACAACTCCGATATCTCTCAAGTGTAACATGACCCAATCAAATAAATTACGTTTCCACTGTATCGTAATATGGGACAGAATTATGACTAGGGTTACATTTGACACTGAGTGAACTTTTTATTCTCGGTAAGTCGTGCCGCATTCATGAAGAAAATGGTTCAAATGGCTCTAAGCACTATGGGACTTAACATCTGAAGTTCAAAAATGGCTCTGGCGCTTTGGGACTTAACATCTGAGGTAATCAGCCCCCTATACTTAGAAAACTACTAAAACCTAACTAACCTAAGGACATCACGCACATCCATGCGCGAGGCAGGATTGGAACCTACGACCGTAGCAGCCGCGTGGTTCCGGACTGAAGCGCCTAGAACCACTCGACCACAGCGACCGGCTATTCACGAAGAAGAAGGAGCAAACATTTGCACCCGCGGCTTGCCAGCAGAGCTCTGCCGTCCAGCGACTGCTCCTCGGGACTATTGCGACCTGCTTGTCAGTGACAGTCGGCAGTTTGTAGAAGTGCGGTCATGAAGTACAGAGGCGAGTCCGCTGCTCCCTGCATGAGTTTTTTCTTCTCTCCTTCTCTATTTACGAGAGTCTGCCAGCGCTGCGGTAACTTTCGATTCCTCCACTGTGTAAATCACATGGTTTTTATGCGAAGAACTTGTCATCCGGAAAAGAAGTTCCTTGAAGGTGTTTCGATAGAGAGCGGAAAAGGTAAAAATATGAGGGCCCAAGATGAGGTGTATGAAATGGGCTCGGAATGACTCCTGAACCTAGGTTCTGTATAGTGTTTCTTGCTAGTGTAGCAGAATGTGGGTGGCATTATCGTGGAGCAGCATTACTATACGCAGTTTTCCTGATCGTTGTTCTCGGGCTGCATCTGCAAGACGTCTCAGTTGTTCACAGTAAATGTCAGCAGTGATGGTTAAACCCGGGGAAGCAATTCACAGTACACCACACACTGCTCCACCAGATACATAAAATTATCTTTTGCGGATGCGAGCAGGTCTTTGTAGGGTGAGTTACTGATTTGTTTGGGCTCAACGATCCCTTTCTTTTCCTCGTGTTACCATAAAAAAGGGATCATTTCTCGCCGCCAGTAATGATATATGATAGGAATAGTCGGTTTTATTCACGGCCTACTGAGGAAGCAGAGACGCACATATAACTACCCGCTAATTTTTGTCATTTTGGCTTAGATAACGTGGTACACATACACCCGACTTCTGAAACTTTCTCATTACATGCAAATGTCGCATGATGGTGGAATGATCTTAGTCGATTACATTTGCCAGTTATCGAGTACACTAACGTGAATTACTGTGCTTTATGGTTTGATGCTTTTAAACAATCTTCGTCAAACCCCAAATTATTTCCTGAACGTGGAGAGTAACTAATGTCAAAACGATCCTCCTTAAAACTACAAGCCTATTTTCCGTGCAATGGCACTATCCCCATAAACGGAGCAATTGTTTCTGGCTGACTCCGCTGTTGTCATCCCTCTACTTGTAACAACAACGACGTTGTACTATTGTACATACAAATAATTTTTGTTTCATCTGATTTTTCGTTAAACTGGAGTAATTGATGTTCTGATTTCAGTTTTTTTTGTTTCATGTCATTGTGTTAAGAAAACTGTAAACATTTTTCAATGTGGGTATTAATGTTTATGTCAAATTTCAAGCAATATTGTAATAGAATTGAAGTGTAACAAATGTTGAAACTGTTGTAAGATGTTAAAGTTGTAATTGTGCGTCTGGTCCATACGTAGGCAATGTATTAGGATATGTAGAATGCAAAACCTCTGGTGAATACCCTGTCTGTAAGGGAGCGGTAAAAGGTGGATGGCAAGCGAGCGCGGGAAAATGCACACGGGCGCTGCACGGCATAACGGGCTCAGCAGTGATAGTCGGAGTTGGGCATTGGTCTGAGCAACACGTTCTGGATCGAGGAGGCTCTCCTGGAAGACGTAGTTTTATTGAGCCTCGGATATGCCGTTCCGACGCCTATACAGCATGACAAAATTCCATAGGCACTAAATGGAAAAGTATTGCGACGCTAAGAAGAATTAAAGTGCCGATACGTCAAGAGCCATAGCTGTGGTTGTATGTGTGCTCTGTGCCTCGCCATCTTGCCGCCGCCAACCGCCGCATCGATACGAACGGGTTGAAACTTTTAGTACTGTATTCGTGTGGACCAGCGTTACTTTTGTTCCATACTGTTCAATAACAACTTAAATTTTACCAGAATTATCCTATCATTTAATTATCCTCACAACTAACCTAGCCAGGGTCCTTTCCAAATGTTGTGCAATCCGAGTGTCCCGAAATGAAGAATTAAAGTTTATGTTAATAATAATTACCTGCAGACCTAGCTATGTTAGAATGATGTTTAAAGAACTTTTTTGTTAATGAACCAATAGACGAATAACAAAGGTCTGACAAAGTTGGGAGATAATTTTGATATTGATTTAATAATGAAGCTTAATTATTTCGAGACAGATATAATGGTATTTAAATGAGCAGGAAATAAGACAAAAAGAGTAGTAAATCATATATTGGAAATCTTGAGGGCATAATGATTTCAGTAATTAATTGTTTTAATACAGTGATCGTAACAGTTTCAGGGTCCCCCCTCCCCCCTTTTTATTCATTTGAATTCTGAAGTGTTCTAAACTGATTTGACCAGCAAGGTCAAAGCCAAAATAAAAACCAAAATTTATCAGTGTTTTACCTTTATCAAAATTGACATTGTGTGTGTGTTTCGAAAGTGCTATTTCTAGGGTAACCTATGCCCAATTTTAATCAGATCAATAGACAGTACAAAGTTTTGTAGTAAACATTATAGTGTGGTGTTATATATTTATGGTTTATCCATATCAGTATAGAAAGTGAAATTATCAGTTCAATAGATTTTCTGGTTCTAGAATTTACCATATTATGCAGTGTTATTACGTGTCGTTTTGCACGAACGTACATCAACTTGTACAATGAAGAAACTCAGTTAATGCCTAATTAGGCTGGCGACCGCATTATTAACAAATTGGTAGCATCTGCTGTGTTGTTTCTTGTCCGTCCTGACGTGCAGTTGCATTTCAAGCTTGCTTGACGTATCATTCTTACTACACAGTGGGTGTAAGTATGATTTTGCCTCCATTCAGGTACACGCGGTCAACATATATCCGAAAATCCTTTCTCATGAGGTGAAGCCCGTCAACTTACCATAGTACAGGCTTTAAAGAGTATCGTGTGCCCAAAGCGCAGCGTTACATACTGAATTCAAACAGAACAATAATTCGGAAATGTTCCGATTTCTCCACTTGATGCTATATTTTCTACCGTCCTCAGTTCCATTCACTATCAGCAGATGACGAAATAACAATATGTAAACTCAAATATCAAAAATGAACTCAAAATAAAAATGACAGTCGATAAATGAACCCATAAAAACCGGAATACCAGCATCCAAAACAAAACGCTACGAACTTATGCACAGATATTTCCCCTTTCTCCTATTCCAGTCAGCATCGAGTGCGCAAGGAACGAGTGTTGGTAAGCCTCCGTGAAGGTTCGTATCTCTCTAATTTCATCTTGATGGCCTTTCTGCGAATTCGGGAGGACGACGGTTTTAAACCCGTCTCCAGCCATCCTGATTTAGGTTTTCCGTGATTTTCCTAAATCCTTTCAGGCCAATGCTGGGATGGTTCCTTTGAAAGCGCACTACCGATTTCCTTCCCAATCCTTCCCTAATCCAAGCTTGCGTTCCGTTTCTAATGACCTCGTTGTCGACGGGACGTTAAACACTAGATTCCTTCTCCTCCTTTTTGCGAGGTAGGCGAGTACTTAGGAGGCTGCAATATACTGGTTGACTCTTCTAGGCAGTTCAGAACCGCGCGACTTATACCGTCGCAGATTCAAACCCCGTCTCGGGCATGGATGTGTGTGATGTCCTTAGGTTAGTTGGGTTTAAATAGTTCTACGTTCTAGGGGACTGATGACCTCAGATGTTAAGTCTCATAGTGCTCAGACCAATTTGAACCATGTCGACTCTTCTAGAATTGTACACTCTCGGAACTTTGCGAGTAAACCCTAACGTTTGGCAGAACGCCTCCCTTGCAGCAAAGCTTAAGTCAGCAATGTAATTTTCGTTACTAATAAAAAAAATCGACTCCTGGCACGTTTCCTTTGTGCTGTACAGAAGAAAAATCATCCAAAAGGAAAACAAGGACCCATAAATGATGATGTAACCTTACAACAAAGCCTCAACGTCCTTTTGGATGAAGTTGAAGGTTATTCTTAATTTCAAATGTACAGCTTCCAAAGCAGAATATCAGTATAATGCGATTCTTTCTCACAGGCATCACCCGTAAAATGTACATATGAGTGATGTTTGTACAACCCTACTTGCTACGGAGAACATTAATGTAACTTGATTTTTCCTTGCGGAATCATTCTTGCAATGCACGCAGGAGTGCAGTCCGTATAACTTGCAATGAAGGTAGCTGCATTTCAGCACTAGCAGTGAAGTTACTCGCATGTCTGCACAAGCAATGGTGCGAGTCACACGTCAACATTACCGTCGTTCAGTTGGAACAAGCACTGGCTGTGAACCTAAGAATTATAGCTTACTGTAGATGTCAACCGAACGTAACCAGGAGCTTATTTTAAACGTTTCATGTAAGAAAACTTTTCAGGTAGCGCTGGTACGTTCTGTTTCTGTGAATTTCCCATTATTTATTCATTTATTTTAGGTATCCAGGACTTAGATAATACACAATAGTTAAAAACAACAACAAGTTTCTGCCAGGCACTACTGATTTACAGTGAGATAGACCGTAAATTCCAGAATTCCGCTGCCGTCATGGCCGTAACACTTACCGTGTATAGATCTTCTGTGGTGCAAGGATCGGACAGGCTTTTGCAGACCAGGGCACGTTGTGAGTCCTGCACTTAAAGCACTCGTCTTTCGTCAAGGAGCCCTACTTCGTCTTGCATCGTGACACCCCTGTCCTCAGTCGGTTTAGTGCCTTCCATGCAAAATACGGCAGATAAAAGCCCGAAGCACGTTTCTCTTTGATGTTCTCCTGAGGCATTTCGGTTAATGAGTTTCGTCATAGTTCTGTTCGATGAGTTGCAGGTGCTGATCGAATTGCTGATTATGTGCCCATGAAGCCCCTCCTTGACCTCATTCTAAGTCTCTGTGTTTCATATCCAAACAGTTAGTGTCTGGGATCCATTTCCTGTCTATTTTTCTCCGTTTCTGAGATGTCGTTCTGCGGATGTCGGGTGGCGCTATATCCATAATCACAAATTTTGGTGGTTGGATTTGATTGTCCGGTTTTCTTGAAATCCACTTCAGTGGCTGTAATATTTTTATGCCCTCACTTCACACGTTTTAAGTGTTGAGGAGGTGATGAACTCTTGAATTTTTCTTCAAACAAATTAAGGCAGTTCCTCTTGCAAGCGTCATTTTAATATGAAAGAGTTCCTGAACCGCGACTTATAGTACTCACGTACCTGTAGGTCTCAGATACATTGCCAAATATTTATTTGCGATCCTGTCTTCTTATTATTGTAAACGTATTTATTTTTCTATATTAGATTTTTCTGTAATATTTAGTTTCCATAATGTTAGTTTTTTCTGTAATATTTGTTTAACAGTAAAATTTATTTTTCTTTAATAGAACCTAGAAAAACCGTGACCCAGTGGTAACACCGGTTCCTGTCATATCACTGAAGTTAAACTCTGTCGGGCATGGCTAACACTTAGATGGGTGACTGCCCGGGTCTGCTGAGTGCTGTTCGTAAGCGGAGTGCACTCAGCCCTTGTCAAACCAATTGCTGAGAAGCCACTAAACTGAGAAATAGCAGGTCAGGTCACAAAAGCTGACAATGATCGGAAGATCGGTGTGCTGACGACATGACTCTCCATATCCACGCCTATCGACCTAGGATGATACGGCGGTCGGTCGCTTCCATTGGGCCTACCGAAGCTTGTTCGGATTTGATACAACCTAAGCTGCAAATACTTGAATGTGAAACTGGTTAATGCTATTTACATCATTTACCTCCATCTCTGTCCGAAGAGTCCATGCAAGGCCCAACGGTACCGGGCGACCGCCGTGTCGACCTCCACCAATAGGTATCACTGGATGCTGGTACGGAGGGGCGTGTAGTCAGCACACCGCTCTCCCGGGCATTGTCAGTTTCCGTGAGCGGAGCCGCTACTCCTCAATCAAGTAGCTCTTCAATTATCCTCAGAAGGGCTGAGTGCACCCCGGTTGCCAACAGTCTTAGGCAGACACAGACGGTCACCCATCCAAGTGCGATACAAGCCCGACAGTGCTTAACTTCGGTGATCTGAGAGGAAGCGATGTTACTACTGCATTAAGGCCGTTGTCATTTACCATAACAAACTTGTGAAACTTACACTTTCGATATCCTATGATATCAGAATGAGATTTTCACTCTGCAGCGGATTGTGCGCTGATATGAAACTTCCTGGCAGATTAAAACTGTGTGACGGACCTAGACTCGAACTCGGGACCTTAGCCTTTCGCGGGAAAGTGCTCTACCAACTGAGCTACCCAAGCACGACTCACGCCCCCTCCTGACAGCTTTACTTCCGCCAGTACCTCCGGTAGGAGACGAGGTGCTCTACCAACTGAGCTACCCAAGCACGACTCACGCCCCCTCCTCACAGCTTTACTTCCGCCAGTACCTCCGGTGGGAGACGAGGTACTGGCGGAAGTAAAGCTGTGGGGAGGGGGCGTGCTCGTGCTTGGGTAACTCAGTTGGTAGAGCACTTGCCCGCGAAATGCAAAGGTCCCGAGTTCGAGTCTCGGTCCGGCATACAGTTTTAAGCTGCCAGGAAGTTTCATCCTGTGATACATTTACAACTTGGACCACCGGAACACGAAACAAATAAATGAAACCAGACATGCAGACACAGCGCGTGCAGTCTTATTTAACACCGTATCCACCAGTTTGGCATGTTTCCCACGTAAATGTTATTATGAAGAGACGCAGAAAACGATCTCTGACGTGGAAATAAAGCACTTGCGGGCCCATGTCCATAAAACACATTTTATTCCGATATGCGTGCGCAATGCTTCCTGGAAGTTTGGTCATATATCTCTGTTACGCCCCGTATTATTGATAAGAACAGATGAAGTCTAGCTCCAAGTGTGCAACTAATTGAGAATTTAGCTTAGGAGTGTCGTAGCGGCTTTGTTTCTCTTCTGGTTCGATTCAACGCGCCGCTTTCAAGCCGAACGTTTCTAAATGGGGAGTAAGTAGAGAATCAACACGCTCAAGAGCAGGGTGTACGGACGCGGGCGAACTCATTACGAGCTGCTAGCCGGCTGCTAAAGGGATTCTTAATTCCGTTTTATTTATACTCGGCCGTGATGCCGGCGAGCGCTACACCCTTTTTCTCTCCCTCTCTCTCTCGCCTCTCTGCCCCGCCCCTCGCAGCGCCCGCTCCTTTTTTACGCCGGTTTCCGCCGTCGCAGTGATTAGCCGCTCTGCTCCGGCGCGCAGCTGTTTCAAAGAGTATTCAGCGGCCGCGCGCGGCCCGGCCGGCAGCGCAGCAGCCGCCCGCGCGCCGCCCACGCCGCCCTCTGCCGCCGCCCTCTGCCGCCACTACTGCCGGCCGGCGCCTTTTTTTTCTCACGCTGATTAAAAACTTTCCTTGCGCGCCTGCTCACGGAGCTCATCAGGCCGGCCCGCCGGCCGCCGGCGCGGCTCTGTGGCGCCGGCCAAGATAAATCGGCTGCAGATTAAAGAATGAATAAGTAATGGTGTCGGGCCGTGGCCGCGGCCGCGCGCGCAGATCGTCCGTCCAATAACTCAGCGCCGGCCGCCGCCGCAGGTGGTGGCACCGGCACCGTGTGTCCGCCAAGCGGCGACCTCTCGCCGAGCAGCCAGCGAAGACGTAGCCGGCTGGCTACTTGCCGCTCTCCAGCCTCACATGCTGTTTCTTTTTCTTTTTTTTTTTTTTTAAATTCTTTATTTCAACATCTATAATATTTATACAAAAGGAACCCACCACGTTAATGATTAGTGGGTCATAACAATACTACAATGTTATATATTCAGCAGCTATTTTCATTATTATTGCAATGGTACTATGTTTATTATTGTGAGCTACAGACAGGATAAAATACAGGTTAATAGGCAGACTACAGCTATTAATCTATACTACTTGCTAATTGTTAGTTTTCTTACCTACTTGTTAATTCCTAACTGCCTGCAGCGTTACAGGGGTGTCAGCGTAGATATAAACCTACTACTTAGGCCATGCTCATCGAGCTAAGCCCGATGAGCGTGCCCCTGACACTGGGCAGGCCAAGATTGTTTGTCGGTGCAGGTTCCTAACTTAATATCTATATCTAAAGCTACAGCTACTGTACTAACCTACGTCAATTCTCGTGCTTTTGGTCTAGATTAGTGTACCCCGGTCCCCCTAGTCCTGCACCTGGCGAATTGCAACTGAAAAGTCGACCTGTCCACGCACAGGTGGTATAGGACCAGGGTAATTGGACATGTTCGGTATTTGTCTTTAGTCGTGAAAGTCCCTCAAGTATGCTGTCAGTACTTTCCGTGATACCTCGTTTGCCAGTCTATTTAGAGTTTCAAAAGTCTCTTCATGTCTTAATAGGTCATATGTATTGTTATGTGGATGCTGTTGTCTTAGTGTCACTGCTACATCATCGAAAAGGGGGCACTCGTAAACCACATGGTCGGGAGTGCCCTCCGAAGCGCCGCAGTCACACTCGGGTGTAGCCTTTTTCCCAAACCGACACAAGTATGTCGGGTAGGGCCCATTACCAGTGAGAAAGTGTATTAGACCCCGCGTTGGCTCGAAGTACTTCACCCCTAACCTTTCTTTTACATTTGGCAGGAACCCAAAGGTTCTTCTGGCAGTTTCTTCCGTTTCCCAAGACTGCTGCCATAAGTCCTCACCCCTTCTGCGTATTTCTCCCTTGTCCCTCACCAGTGCTCCCAGGATATTCTCTGTTTTCGTGTTGTTCCCCTTCTTAACCTAATACCGTGCTGCTTGCTCCCGTATTTTTATATCTAAAGGACAGAGCCCCATTATTATTAATAGTGCACTTCCTGGGGATGGTCTGTACGCCCCTATAGATCTTGATAGCATGTTTCTTCGTACTCTTCTCACAGCCATGGCAGGCACCACCCTCGTGAGCCTATGTGCCCAGACTCCCGATCCGTAACCCACTATTGACGTTAATATACTATTATGATACAGCTTGATTAGGAGTGGTGGAAGGTGAAATCGTTTGTGGCCTATGGAAGTAAGGTTGTTTAGTACTTGTAGTGCTTTTGGGGTTACGGACTCAATGTGCCTTCCAAAGTTCCACCTTTCATCGATGATGACGCCCAAGTAGCGAGTTTCTTGTCGTCTTATAACTGGTGAGCCTCCGATTCTGACTGTAGGGTTCCTTACCAGCTGTCCCTTCAGTAATAAGTACGTCGATTTTGTTGGTGAGATCGTCATCTTAGTATTTGTACACCACAGTTGTAATTTGGTCATTGCTCTGTCTATTTTTGGCTCAATGTCCTCACCGCTCCGGCCGCCGACCAGCAGAAGGAGGTCATCTGCGTAGGCTATCACCTCTAGCACTTCTTCACTCTGCTGCAAACTATCTAAAAGCGGTTCCATACGGATGTCCCAGAACAGGGGACCTAAGACGGAACCCTGGGGACATCCCTTAGTTATAGTTTTTCCTACTCTACCGCTAGGGGATGGTAGCCAGACCTCCCGCCCTTCACAATAGCTGCTCAGGCAACCATTTAGCGACCCTGGACACTCCTTCTCCCGCAAGCAGGAGAAGAGCGAAGGCGACCACAGGTTGTCAAAGGCACCACTGATGTCAACCATGATGCCAACAACGTACTTGTATGGGGTAGAGCCGCCGACCTCAGCCGCCAGAGCGATCGCATCAGGTGCCGATCGCCCCGGTCTGAAGCCGAACTGCCTGCCACTCATCCTGCACAGCACTCGGTGTGCAGTCAGTCTGTCAGCTAGCAATTTCTCAAGTAATTTCCCAAAGGTGTCCAGTAGGCAGATCGGTCTATAGGACTTGACATCCGCTGGGTCCTTGCCGGGTCCCTTTTTGATGATCACAACGTTTGCCTCTTTCCAGATTTTCGGGAATTTTCCCTGTCTTAGGCACTCATTGTATAGCTGGGTTAGTGGCGCCACCAGTTGGGGTGCCAGGAACTGCACCACCTCCGCCACAATGCCGTCTGGGCCGGGGGCTTTCCCTGTTTTTAGTGCTTTGATGTGGCCAGCCACCACCTCTTCAGAGAAGGGGTAGACTACCCTGTTGTTAGCTATTCTGTCCAGATCTTGATTTCGTAGCTGGGACTGGCCTTCCGTGTCGCTGGCCTCATCGTCATCAGGCAGCAGGGATCGGAGAAGGACCTCGGCAGTCTCCTGCCAGGACTCCGTCATCCCATCCCCGTGCCTGACCGTTGATAGCATCATTGTGGATCGGATCTTTTCCCTTACTAATTTGTAGGGTACTCCCCATGGGTCCAAGGCCAACTGCTCCAGCACAAATCTTTCCCAACTGCGTATTCTGACTCCTTTCAGTTCTTTTTGAAATTTCTCTTTTGCCTCCCGGTATTGCAGTCACCATCTTTGCGTTTCCCACCAGACGACACTGCACTGGTAGTGCCTCCTCAGCCTTTTGACAGAATGACGCATTTCCTCAAGTTCAACTGACCATCGTGACGGGGAGGCCGCCATGGCCCTCCTCCTGGTTGGAACAGCTGCCTTTACCGCTCTGGTAACTGCGCCCACCAGTTCTTCGGCCCGCTTGTCTATGTCCAGGTCCTGTTGTGCGTCACCTTCTGGCAATGCAGGAATGTCGCACTCTCTCGCTAGTCTCTCCCAGTCAGCTCTCTTGAACTTCAGCTGCAACTCCCACCCCGTGGCCCAGTGACACCCTCTATTTCCTAGGCTAAACATAATAAGATTATGGTCACTTGTTGTAGCGTTCTCTTTAACTTCCCAGTTCTGGATGATGTTGGCAGTATTTGGTGTGACTAGCGTTACATCTATATTGGTGCCGAGGCCCCCTCCCGCCGCATAGGTGAGAGGGTTTCCAGGTCTATTTGCAACCACAAGTTGTAAAGCCATAATCATATCCTCCACTTTTTCACCATTTTCATCTCTTGTGACACTGTACCATAGAGGGGATTTTGCATTTATGTCGGCTGTTATAACCAGTTTACGTCCCCGCAACGCCGTGGATACTCTTGTTAGGTGATCCATATGTTGTTCAATATTGTCTCCATATTGGAAATACATATTTATAAAGGTTATAATTCCCATGGGAGCCTGTCTCTCCACGACGTTGCAGTGACTGGCGGAAAATTGTGCGAGTGTGGTTACACGTAGAGACTGGTTTGTAATGACAATTGCCGCTTTGGGGGCGTCCCCACTACTAGCTATTTGCCATGTAGCGGCTGCAAATGAGAGTTTCCCAGCTTGAGAGTACGGCTCCTGTAAGCAGAGTACGTCAAGCCGCCTCCTCCACCTCCCTTCGGAGCTCCTGCATCACAAGTCTGCTGTTATGGGTGTTTAGTTGTCCAACAGTTAGTTTAGTCATTATGGGAAGTAAGTATGCATTCTATCGTCAGGCCAAGTCTTGCTCCAATCAAAGGCGATTCGACCGTGAGCTAGGACTGATTGAATGTAGATGTCGTCTAGGTCAAATTTCTCCCCACGTCTCTCAAACACTTTCTTGAGTAAGTCTCGCATGGCTCCGAAGTCGGTGGGAAGGTTCACTGACTTTAAGTGTATTCTATCTACAGCCTCCATTACCGAGAAGGTGACCTTTCTTCCATGCTCATGTCCTACCCGGACCACATGTCGTAAGGCAGTGGTCAGGATAGCCGGCTGCTCCAATCTTGCCAGTTGCGTTGTAAATTCAATGTTGGGATACACCCTAACCGGGTCTACAGGCGGTAGCCTGATTACTGGGGTATCTGCCACGGTTGGGTTTGCACTGGTGCTAGTAACTGTACTTTCTTGGAGTGGTTGTCGTTTAGTATGTTTAGGTTCGTGAGTAGGGGTCAGGGAGGCCGCCACCACCACAGGATGCTTCTGCCGTTGTAGATCTTTATTCGGCCTTTCTCCCCGGTTTGGGGAAGGGGGAGCTGTGTTCTTTTCCGGGAAATCAGTTTGCATACATCTGTCCACCATAAAGGGATCTGTTTGAATTTCTTTCTCTACTGTCGTAATTTTTACGGTGCCCGAAAGCGACCTTAAAAATTCCCTAAATCTATTAGCCCTCACAGCATCCCTCCTTCTTTTACTCGGGGACTTGTGTTTAAGCATCCTGTTAACTGAGCCCTGCTCAGCCATAGTCAATTCTAGAAATGAGGCGTTGTTCTAGCATCCGGTAAGTGGGGCAGTTCCGTCTTGTGGCACCACAGGATTTCTTCCCACGATTTTTACACGGAATGCAGACCCCTGTTGCTTTACATTCCTTGCGGTTGTGTCCACTCTCGCCGCACCTGTGGAGCAAGCCGACCCCCTGGTGCAGTGCCTCAGAATGTGGTCCAGGTCGCCACAATTATGGCAGCGAGGTACCACGATATAGTCGCTGGTGTTAATGGCGTGAAAGCCTACATATAGTCTGCCCATTGATCTTATTCTTTTCCACAATTGCGCAGACACCTCGGCCACGTGATGTACCAAATCACGATCTCTGTTTTGAATTTCAACTTGAAAGAGTTTTTAAATTCCTGTTCGTCCACGTCATCGAAATTTTGTGTTCTAATTGTCTCATGTAGCTCCTCATTCGTCATTACTGTAGGTACATCATATAGTATTATTAGTGGGTTTCTCTTTCTGGGTGGTTCACATTTCACAACTGAATTTAGTTTACTGGAAAACGATACTGCAGTGCCTGTGTTGTTAAGAAGGATAGCGCACGCACGTCCAAAGGCACAGACAATAAGGCGACTACAGCCGTTATGAAATACATGAAATGTATTCGGAGTTACAGGTACGGACTACTGTCAGATATACCGGGTGATCAAAAAGTCAGTATAAATTTGAAAAGTCAATAAATTACGGAATAATGTAGATAGAGAGGTACAAATTGACACACATGCTTGGAATGACATGGGCTTTTATTAGAACCAAAAAATACAAACATTCAAAAAATGTACGACAGATGGCGCTTTATCTGATCAGAATAGCACTAATTGGCATAACTAAGTAAGACAAAGCAAAGATGATGTTCTTTACAGGAAATGCTCAATATGTCCACCATCATTTGTCACCAATAGCTGTAGTCGAGGAAAAATGTTGTGAACAGCACTGTAAAGCATGTCCGGAGTTATGGTGAGGCATTGGCGTCGGATGTTGTCTTTCAGCATCCCTAAAGATGTCGGCCGATCACGATTCACTTGCGACTTCAGGTAACACTAAAGCCAATAATGGCATGGATCTGGGGACCTGGGAGGCTAGGCATGACGAAAATGGCGGCTGAGCACACGATCATCACCAAACGACGCGCGCAAGAGATCTTTCACGCGTCTAGCAATATGGGGTGGAGCGCCATCCTGCATAAACGTCGTATGTTCCAGCAGGTGTTTATCAGCCAGGCTGGGGATGATGCGATTCTGTAACATATCGGTGTACCTCTCACCCATCACGGTAGCAGTTTTGCTGTCCAGCGCCATCTATCGGACATTTTGTGAACTTTCTTTTTTCTTTTTTGGTTCTAATAAAACCCCATGTCATTCCAAGCACGTGTGTCAATTTTTACCTCTCTATCTACATTATTCCGTGGTTTATTAAGTTTTCAAATTTATACTGACTTTTTGATCACCCTGTATAGTGGAATGACGAAAATGATAGCTTGTGACGGACCGAGACTCGAACCTGAATTCCGCCGCTTTACGCGAGCGGTCACCTTAATCGCTGAGGCTGTCCGTTGTAGTGTAGCAACCTTGTTACGTAGTGAAACTTCCTGGCAGATTAAGGCTATGGGCCGGACTGAGACTCAAACTCGGGACCTTTGCCTTTCGCGGGCAAGTGCTCAAATGGTAGAGCACTTGCCCGCGAAAGGCAAAGGTCCTGACTTCGAGTCTCGGTCCGGCACACAGTTTTAATCTGCCAGGAAGTTTCATATCAGCGCACACTGCGCTGCCGAGTGAAAAACTCATTCTTTCCCATGTTACGTAGTCAGGAGCGGAAGCCAAGTTGTGACCAGTACAGTCAAGTAGGATCATAAGGAAACGTTTTATGCTGTATTACACGCTCATAGATTGAGCGATACTGTGAGGGAGAACAGCTTTAGCGGAGCATTAAACTTTGACAGCACTGGTCAACCAGCGGTCCAACTAGTCTGCAATGAGCCGGCACGGTAGCTCAGCGTGTTCGGTCAGAGGGTTTAATTACCCTCTGTAATAAATATACTGAGTGAACGGATCAACGAACGACCAGAACGGGTGTCGTCGGACGTCCGCCGAGAACAAATTCAACGCACAGTATAGAACAAAAATGATTATATATATATATATATATATATATATATATATATATATATATATATATATATATATATATATAAAGCCGGCACGGTAACTCAGCGTGTTCGGTCAGAGGTTTAGCTGCCCTCTCTAATTGAAAACGTCTGCTCAATGGTGGCCGAGCAACTGGCTCGTCACAATACGCCAGTCACTACTGTTGTTGAACTGTGGTATCGTATTGAAGCTGCATGGGCAGCGTACCAGTACACGCCATCCAAGCTCTGTTTGACTCAATGCTCAGGCGTATCAAGGCCATTACGGCCAGAGTTGTTTGTTCTGGGTGTTGATGTCTCAGTATCTATGCACCCAAATTGCGTGAAAATGTAATCACATGTCAGTTCTAGTATAATATATTTGTCCAATGAGTACCCGTTTATCTTCTGCATTTCTTCTTGGTGTAGGAGTTTTAATGTCCAGTAGTGTACATCCCGCCAACGTTCGACAGTGACATGAAAAAGCTTCGTGCATTAGATCCAGTACTTTGGCAGCTTGACAGTCTTCTTATTTCACGGGCCAAATCCTTTAACTTGGCACCAGCTCAGTTCTTTTGGGTTCATATTGTAACGGTACAGTGGCAAATGTAAAAATGTATTTATAAAGCGTGCTCGATGCTGTGAAAGTGATTGTTGTTTATTTTTCTGCGACACATCTGTGGTATAAAACAAAAAGTATTTAGTTTTTCATTTTGCCTTAAAAATTAAACTGTTATGTTTTCTTAATTTAAGCGACCTTTTTTAACAGTCTTTCATAAAATATCGATAACTGAGAAATTATAGTTCAAATGAAACAGGAATTTCGCGTGCAATATATAATTAAAAACAAGAAGGCGTGCGTTATTCATAAAAAATGATAATGAATTTTACAGTTACGAGGTTTAGGTAACTGAAATTGAACGAGAAAAATTAACTGACGCAGGCGAGACTTGAACCACTGAACCATGTGCTGCAATAAGTAATCTACTACGCTACCGTCTTCGCTGTACGTTAACACGCAATTCCGTTGCAAATGTATCTAATATAGTAACTCGGAAAACTCCAAAGCCGATTATCGCTGTAAATTTATGACAAAACATTAAAAACATCCTATTTCTCGGCACTTTTTAACCGTTTTCCACACGCATGTTTCACTACGAAACAGAAATCTGCAGTTAGACGTTTTCACAGCGCGTATTAACAGCGCGACAGTCAGAGCACAACAGTGCAGAGGCTGTGACTGTACACGATTTTTGAGATAAAAACTACATGACCTAAGCGTAGTGCCGGCCGAGGTGGCCGAGCGGTTCTAGGCGCTTCAGTCTGGAACCGCGCAACCGCTACGGTCGCAGGTTCGAATCCTGCCTCGGGCATGGATGTGTGTGATGTCCTTAGGTTAGTTAGGTTTAAGTAATTCTAAGTTCTAGGGGACTGATGACCTCAGATGTTAAGTCCCATAGTGCTCAGAGCCTAAGCGTAGTTTAAAAGAAAAACGTTGATGGTTGTTAACACATTTGTATATCTTAAAGTTTCATTTAATGTAACTTAGTAATAATATATGTAATACATAAGTAGGATCTAATTCCAAGACCATAGCGACACCAGTATACGAGTGCTACGGCTTCTGACCAATCATCGCGTTTGTGTTTGTTTATCTTAGGTTTATTGTTATGATGAACGGAGTTATAACAGTGTGGCACGCAGAACGGACATAGTCTTGTTGACAGTGTGTTCAGTAGTACACGCCTTCACAGACTACTACTCAGTTGTACCTGTCCGCAAACACATCCAGTGAGTTGGTGTACAACTTTAGTGAAGTATCGCAGCTCAATAAAGTGTATATTAGTGTGTCACTAATTTGTATGCACTGCCTAGTTCCTTCATCCACCTCGGGGCACCTAAACCTAATACGATGCGTGAGAGCCGTTCTACCCAGACGACCCGTACACATTAGGAGTACCATACTGACATACTGAACATACAGTTGACTGTGGCGTGATGACTGCAAAATTAGTGTTGATGAGACGGACTTTGGACAACAGTATGTCATTCCAGAAGCACTACACGATAAGAAGATCGTAGAGCTGTTCGATTGGCTCCGAGGAGTAGACAGGTGAGAAGAGTTGAAAGCCAGGCAGAGGTTACAGGCAGTGTTTACCACGAATGTGTGGGGAAAGGTTACTGAATGGTGGGTAAACTTGAGTTTTCATGCGTTGTTTACTGCTGATACCATACTAAAGACTTCACGCCGCAGAGTCGGAGTCTACTTGGACATTGAGTGAATGTACGATTCCTTGACTGTCCTGTCCCCTTAATTTGTTTGTCACCCATCCGTCTAGGATGCGATAGGAAGACATATTTTCATACCGGCCTAAATTCAACAATCTTCGTAATGTGACGTAAAATATGTTTGAGATATGACAAGAAATTCCTCATGACGGTTTTCGGAGACTATTTAGTTTTATGCCACGATGGGTAAAATTCTGGTGCTATCTGCGGGTGATGCTGATAATGAACATCATTTCCGAAGAAAATGAAAGTTTAACCATTTAATGCCTGTTACCTCGTGAGCATCTCTACAAAATACGATAAAAATCTGATTCGTTATTCATGGCGTAACATGTTCCACTTACATTTGTCTGTGTATATTGTTCGTGTGTTCAGAATGAATCCATCACTCAACACCGGAATGCACGCCATTATGAAACAAACTACGAGCTTAATAGGCATTCGAATCCGTACCATTTTCTACCGTGGAATGTGCTAGTAAGGTTCATCTTAAGATGAATGTATCTTTATTTGGAACTTTTTAAGAAGCATTTCGAAGCAAACAGTATGAACGTGCTTGGAGAGAAGCTAATGGTGTCTTCGGCGGACGACATCCACTCGTCACGAGCAGAAGTGTACGTGTTGTACATAGTGTGGTGTGTCGTGCGTTTGTTGCGTTTTTCTAATAGTAGTGATGCGTTTTTGGCAATAGTCAGTAGTAACGCTGTTGAGAACTAATCTAACCAACATTCTCTTCCCCTTGGTCCCACTTTGAAAAGTAAATTTCGTAGTTATACTCTGGGAATCTTGGTGCGTAGTTCACATGGGCAATAGTCAATAGTATCGCTGTTGAGAACTAATCTAACCAACATTCTCTTCGCCTTGGTCCCACTTTGAAAAGTAAATTTCATAATTATACTCTGGGAATCTTGGTGCATAGTTCACATGGCTGGTATGAATATCATGTCGAATTGTTCTTTAAACGCACTATCTTATACTGTCCAACTATTACAAGTCTTATGAATTACGATCGAAGAAAGAGATGGTTGTTTCCCTAAGTTGCTGACAACGAATGTGACTCCTGAGCAATTCCCGTGTATGGCCAGTATGCATATGCAGGAGGAATCATTACCAGTTGTGGTGGTACATTTTGCTCTGCTCATCAGCTCTTCTAACAAGCGGAAACATTGTACTCCACTCTAGTTACAGGGGTGAAACAGGCAATTAAATCCAACGCTATTTAATCAAGGATTAATCGGCTGTATGTACAGTAGATGCACGCGAAGGTAGTGCCACAACATTCCCGGAAAACACTAAATTTGCCTCGATAACTGAAAAATTACAACAACCATAGCACACAAAAATAAATCCTGCACACCATATCATCACACTCTCTTGTTCCCAAAAACCGCAAGTCTTCCCCTTGATACTACCTAACTCTATAATTACATTGCAACATAAAATGTCCGCAGCATCGCTCTTCATTTTCTTGGCCTTAATGTACTCTGATATGGTATTTCCTGCACAGGTCACGCAACAACTTAACTTTCACCCTCCTTATCATATCTTTTCCTCCTTGTCTTCGCCGTGGATGTTGATCGGAGTGGCAATAAACCAGAGCGCCATTAAATAGTCGGCAATCAACATGAGCTATCACTTTTCTAGTTGGCAACTGAAGCTCGACGTTGACTGGTGATGTTGCCCCTATCAGCTGTTATGGCCCTTGGTACCTCGTTAGAAAAGTTTTTGTTTTATTCTTAGGGGTAGGATGTCTTGACAGCATTACACATTGACTACTTTCCAACTACTGCTTGCCGTTCAAGAATTTTAAAAGTGGCTTTCTGCCCATGCCTCCATAATTTTTTTAACACATTGGCCAAATTGCGAACTGGTTCCCTGTCGTTACCAATATTTGGTCTGATCGCTTCAAATAGTGAGAGAATCTCATAAGTTTGAACTTTCGAGATAACTGCTGCCACTATGAGTGTCGGGTACGTATTCCAGTCATTGCGGTGGGGGTTTACGTAGTAGCTCAGCACATTACTAATGGTACAATGCACAAGCTCTGTTTTACCATTAGTCTGTGGGTAGACTACATCTTAATTTCCACGCCTGTAGCAAAATAAATGACACACAGTTTCATCAAGTCTAACACGAAATTTGTCCCTTAGTTTGCGATTACCTTTTCAGCTATACGAAAATAAGAGGTACATCCTGACCCATGAACGTGGATTAATTTGGTATAGGTGGGAACTATCAGCTGAGACATGTTGGGGGAGTTGCAGAAGCAGGTCGAGGATTGAGTAAATTTGTGTCTGTATAGTGACTGAATGCTACTCGTATTCTATACTGCAACACTTAGTCCCACATGACGGACTTCTTACCATCAAAAATGATTAATGACCAACAAAAAAATATGATGAACCGACTATTTGCAGTTATGCGTCTTCAAACATCCATACTTAAATAGCTCTACAGAACGTCAATTTAATACCTAAAAGATGTTAGTATTGCCTACTGGTTAACTTTCAGTAAAGCAATTTGAATCCTCATAACAATATTGGTTTTTGCCTGATTAGGGAGATATAAACCCGAACTTGGGCTTTCTTATGTGGCATGATTACACTTCGTTGCGGTAACTTATGTGATAGGACTGTATTACAAAGCAAGTGAACAGAATGTCAAGTAGTTGCTGCCTCGAAGACCCCGAGGTACCAGGTGCCGACCAACCATATCCCAAACATGTTCGACGGGCGACATGTCTGGCGAACCTGTGCAGGACAGGGAAGAAATGGTACCCGCCACTCTTTGAGGAAGGCCTGTGCATTCCTCGCAATATGTGATCGGGCATTGTCCTGTTGAAATGTGGCCTGTGGAAATGCCTGAAGCAGGGGGAGAACCTCAGGCTCCACAACCTCTGTTAGGTGTTGGGTGCTATTCAAAGTGCCCGCAATACGTAAGAGGCGAGATCGGTTGTTGTAACCAATGGTGCCCGAAACCATCACACCTGCTGGTTATCCGCTATGCCGCTCCACAGTGCAGCTCTCCAGGTTGAGCTCACCGCGGTACCACCGACACGTAGGCAGCCATCACTGTAGGACACGATGAAGCGGGACTCATCCAAAAAGATTGCATGTTGCCACTCAGCACCCCAGTGACGGTCTTCACGTGCCCATTGCAGTCGGAGGAGCTTGTGGTTTCTGGACAATGGAAGCCGAAGTAATGGCATGCGTGCAACCAGTCGACCTGCAGCAGACGGTGACGAACCACTGACACAGACAAGTTCACACCTGTCGCAGTGCTCCAGCGACGAGCTAACACTGTGGATGACGCTGTACGGTCCATAATGGCCACACGAACAAGATGACTGTCATCCCGTGCTGTGGTCATGTTCCGTGGTTCAGTTCCCGTTCGCCGCTGCGCACGACTTTCCTCTATCCACTGCTTCCACACACGCAACACTGTCGTAGCAGCATGCCCTGTGCGAGCCGAAATGTCACGGTATGACAACCCCGTTTCCCGGAGACGGATCATTCTGCCCCGTTCGAACTCATTCCATGTCTTATGGCTCCCTTTGACGTCGATGAGGCATACTGGTACTCACTGTATTGTTTCCACTTTGTGTGATAGCTCTGCACCGACTAGGAGCAACACCGACCCTGTCGGACCGACACGAGAGGGCTCTGCTCGGCCTACGTGTACCCCATCTCGCTGCAAAACTTATCACGTATTGCTTGCACACCCGTCGCCACTTTCACCAAATGTGGCGCTGTTCAGGTAATTCCTTCTTAGTGCTGGCACAGGAAAGTTCAATATAGACCAATCTGGTTAAGGTTCTTAAAATACATGTTGCCCTTAGGACAGTCGCATAAAGACCAGTTCTATAACGTACCTCTGAGAACCGTGAAAAATACTAAACCTATTTGATCAATGAAAAATGTACTTCCTAGTTCCGATCACTAATTAAATGCCTCTCATAAGCAAAACGGAATCTGCCCCACTGAATCGTATTCTTGGAAGCCACTCTGCCGTAACATTCTCTTTCTGACCCAGAGAAATCTGCACATGCCAGCATGGTCCACCACACACTTAGTAAAGAAAAAATTACCTTCAGTTCTAGAATAGTCGTACGAGAGGAGCTTTATATTTCATTGAAGCACTTCACGTACACAAACCCATCGCTGCTTTTATATATTGCTCATACACACTATCTCTTTGTCATCGTCTTCATATGCAGCCAATTTCAATAGTAAACCATTTGACGCCTAAGAGAGTACACTTTTCTCTAACACAGCCATGAGCAGAAGAGGTAAACAACGCTCGCTTTGTGCTCCTTCGACACTTGTAAAGCATTTCATAACGTCTGGACGCCTTCGCCATTTATCGCCTAATGCCTCTCACGCTCCAAAGCACTTCAACAGAAAAATTACTGTAGTAGACGCCATAGGAAACTATGTCACAGCGTTCAGAGAAAACAGCATACGTTGCTTGCGAATAAATCGCAGTAATAAACTGAATCTGAGGAAGTTGGTGTGGTGTCACCGCCAGACACCACACTTGCTAGGTGGTAGCCTTTAAATCGGCCGCGGTCCATTAGTATACGCCGGACCCGCGTGTCGCCACTGTCAGTGATAGCAGACCGAGCGCCACCACACGGCAGGTCTAGAGAGACGTACTGGCACTCGCCCCAGTTGTACTTTGCAAGGAATGGTTCACTGACAAATACGCTCTCATTTGCCGAGACGATAGTTAGCATAGCCTTCAGCTACATTTGCTACGATCTAGCAAGGCGCCGTATCCAATTGATATTGAGATTCTATTAATGTATCATCAAGAGCGATGTTCTGCAAATGTGGATTAAAGTTAAGTATTCCAGAAGCTACGTACTTTTCTTTATAGCATTCATTACGTATCATGTTTCAGACCTCACGCCAGCATGCGTGAGTTTAAGCGCGTGCTTTTCGGCTTCCTCTCATTGTGTCTAGGCTGTCTTGTCTAGACACAACAGTTGGCAAATGTGAAAATATGACAGACAAGTTTCATAGTAAGCCGGTTCAAATGGATGTAGGTTGCAGTCGGTTAGCAGAGATGAATAGACTTGCACGGAATAAATTAGGATGGAGGGCAGCAATAAAAAGATCTATAGGATTTGGTCTGCATTCCAACTAACGAGAGAGAGTAATAATCTGGTGCCTGCGAATTCGGGAAAACTGTACATAGGAATATACCGTGAATAAAAATGACGCATAATCTGAGTTTTTGCTACTACAGTGTTGCACAAAATTTCCATGTCCAATCGACATCATCTACAGTACGTTTCTGTCCTCTGACATATTTGTGCTAGGAATGTGCGTTATTGGCAAATTATAGATGCTGGTTTTCATTTTGTCATCGACTTCCAATCATGCATAGTCCACAATAATCGACCCAAAAAATTTGTATTTTTTACGTCGATGTTGTATGTTAAATTTATATAATGGCGTAAAAAGCCAATTACAGAAACGTATAACATCATTTTATTCATCAAAAAATACATTAGTAATTTGAATTACATATCACAGAACTTTCTATATGCAGACTATGCAAATAACCCTTTTTAGGGAAACTTTCCCTTTAATCTGTTCTGTTGCTGAAAGGGACTTTTACTCTTTCAGAGAGCACCCCTGCAGAAGCTGATGACGTGGCTACATAGCTGAAATACTACAGTGCGCTTTTTTTAACTTCGAATATGTAGTAACGATGATGTAATTCTATACTTCTAACAACTCTTATTTAGTTGTAATTTCTGGTAAGCTTTGAGTATGTATTAACGGTTATGTGATTCCATACTTCTAACTGATCTTGTTCAAGTTCTAGGATGCGATCGCTCAGATAATAACTCAACTATGATACGAACTGCGTTTCAGTTCCCGTTTGTAAATTATTCATTTCTTGTGATTTACGTAACGTTCACTCCATAACTCAAATTTGGATTCACTGTTTTCCTGTAATATTGCTCATCCTCACTGACAGTTGTTTGAACACGTGCTGGCAAATCCTTGATGGTATTGATTGCCTTCGAACTTCCTAAAATATCTTGAAAGTGTATATTCCTGAATCTGGGATCGATACAATACGTCTAATATGGTAACGTGTACAGTTGGTAGGTAGCGCTTGTGAGTGTGTGGGGTTGCTATTCTGTCATTCTGCGCAACGGATTAATCTGAGATATACGCTTTACCATGTGGCTCCTGCAAGATGCAATTTCAACCCCCACACTACTACAGAAGTCAGACAGACGCTCCTAACGTTCTAAAGAGAAATGCCTGAAAAACTTTCAGCAATAAATATCTTCTGGAGTCGCCATCCGCTGTAAGGAAATGACACAAAAGTTCACAAAATTTCTTACGTAACTAGTGGGATACTTGGGTACTGGAGTAGTGCTAGTTAGTGTAAGAAAAACATAAACTAACGAAAATTATTATTTATTTTGCAAAAATTCTGAGAAAATCACAATGGCACTTTTAATTATGAACCGAACACATTATTTCCTGGTTCTTTTCGGAATGTGGAGTTACCTCTTAAGGATAGGATTCGCTAATGAAATTTCTGTACAAAGTTTAAGATTTGTTATTGACTTGGCAGAATGGCTGAGAGCCGCCCCTACTCAACTTGAATAATTATCTGTTAGAATGTTGCTAGGTACGATCGAGGCTGTCACGTGTGAAATGCAGTGAAGTGTACTGTTTTGGAGGAAATATGGGGCTCCCAAGAGCTATAGCGCCCAATATCGTAAGCTACGATGACTGCTGTCTGCGGCGCTCGCTGCTGACAAATAAGATAACTCTCGTTCTATCTGGATTGACCTTCACCAATCAAACTCTCCCTACGCCTTGATGAAGTCAAGGACTCCTATTCGCCCCTAGTCTAACTATTGGCATGGTACACCGGTCAGATAACCAGTCCACCGCGATGCCACTCAAAATTCGCTCTCAGGTGTTTAACTGTAACTCTGTCCGTTCACATGGCACAATAAGTGTGGCGGCCAACACAGTGAACAACACTTAATCGCAAGGACTCAATATAGAGTCGCACTTCCATTCGCTCGTGACAGAGGTGCTCTCCCAGCGAAGTACTGAGGAGAGACTTGTTCCTCGCTCTTTGAGTACAAGTAAGAGCGAGCACGCTCTCGTTACATGTTCTCGCTCCAGGAGCGACAACAGAACGGCCCCTCTCTACACCAGACGTGAAGGGGTATATCTTTCAGTCTCTTCCATTACTCCTTCAACTCAAGGCGTCAGAAATATCGTCTGCCAATCAGCATTGCTCTTCTAAAACGAGAGAATGACGTTTCGTTTAAGGTGACCAATCCGGAAATCTGTAGTATCGGCATTTGGCGTTTGCTGTCTCCCTGTGAAAATCTCTGAAACTGCGTGCTACGTGTAAAGAATGCGTAGGCTGGCCGCTCCCACACAATGTAGCGGAATTTTCTTTTAAGCCGAACACATGGTCGTTCCTCCTCTCCCTCGGGCAAACGCTGTCCGCTCCACGGGCGGCCACTGGCCGACGTAGATAGCTTGGGACCGGCCTCCTGGCGTGTGGTTGGTCTCCAGAAGTAAAAGCTTTTGTGACGGTCGTGTCTTGAAAGTGTATGTGTACGCCAGCCTCGAGTGTTTCAACCACGGTGCGCACTTGCGATTTATTAGTTATTTGTATATCGTTTACATGAATTCATACAACACTGACTGTATCTTATCGAGTTTGGGTTCGAATGAAGCGTTTTGATGTGCGGAATATGATTCTGAAGGCGGAATATGTAAGCAATGAAGGTCAGGAGACCACGACGTCTTACACGCTTTTTGATTTCTATTGTGACGTTACTCCTCATTTCTCTCCAACAGTCTGTATTGATAAGTATACTTTCTTTGATCTTCAGCGTGCTATGTATTGGGATGACCTTACTGCTTGAAAAGTACATTTATAAACCTTTTCAGGCCACAGAAAGTCAGAACTGTGCGGAAGATGTACATTATCCACTGCTGTTAATATAATGGGTGCACCATGGCAGTTAACGAAATTATTAATTCAGTGGATGCAGCTGCAAAAATTCAGTCACGTAGAACTTTTGAATTCCATGTAGTGGATAACTGTTGAATTAGCTTCGGTTCCAATTCTTCTCTTAGCTCATCTCTTGCTCCTACATTTCGTTGAAAATATCTTAGAATCCTTTTCAGTGCAATAATCAACCCAGGCCTTTTGCAGTCTTTTCAACAGTTTTTTCTCCTGCCAAACTGAGAGTGTGAGCAAAACACGATACATGACCTTTGTCTTCGAACTGCTGTTTTTAGTCCCTTCGCCACTGCACTGGAGGTTTTTCTTTTCACTTTTCTTTTTTTCTTTTTTAGTCATCAGTCTTCTAACTTGTTTCATGCATCCCGCCACCAATTCTTCTACTGTGGTTGGTTGATTGATTTGGGGGAGGGTACCAAATAGAGAGGTCATCGGTTCCATAGGGTTAGGGAAAGATGAGGAAGAAAGTTGGCCTTGCCCTTTCAGAGGAACCATCCTGGCATTTGCCTGAAGCGATTTAGGGAAATCACAGAAAACCTAAATCCGGATGGCCAGACGTGTGTTTGAACTGTCGTCCTCCTGAATGCGAGCCCAATGTGCTTAATACTGCTCGATCCTTAACTATGCATCGCAGAGCAGCAATTACAACCTAAGTCTTCAATTATTTGCTGGACGTATCCCAATATCTGTCCTGTACAGTTTTCACCCTCTGCTGATCCTTGTAGAACCATTGAAGTTATACCCGGACGTCTTATCACATGTTCTATCATCCTGTCTTTTCTTCTTGTCACTGTTTTCCACATATTCCTTTCCTCGCCGATTCTGCGGAGAGCCTCCTCATTTCTTACCTAACCAGTTCACCTGATTTCCAGCATTTTTCTGTAGCAGCGCATCTCATATGCTTCGATTCTCTTCTGTTCCGGTTTGCCGACCGTGATTCACTACCATAGCATGCTGTGCTCCAAACGAAGATTCCCAGAAATTTCTTCCTAAAATTAATGCCAATGGACGACTCTGGTAGACTTCTCTTGGCCCTTTTTAGCAGTTCTAGTCTGTTTTTATATCCTCCTTGTTCCGTCCGTGATGGGTTATTTTGGTTCCTAGGTATCAGAATTCCTTAGTTTCATCTACTTCGTTCTCTGTTGTTTAGTTTCTCAGTATTCTCGTTTCTCATACTTTGCATTAATCTCGTATTTCTTCGATTTACTCTTAGTCCATATTCTGTGCTCTTTACATTGTTTATTCCATTCAAAAGATCGTGTAACTCTTTTCACCTTTCACTGAGGATAACGATGTCATCAGCACATCTTATCGTTGAGACCCTCTCACCTTCAGTTTTAATGCCACTCTTGAACTTTCTTTTATTTCCATCACTGCTTCTTCGGTTTATACATTGAATACCAGGTGCATAAGACAACATTTCTGTCTTATGCTCTTCTGTAATCCGAGCACTTCGTTCTTGGTCTTCCATTCTTGTTGTTCTCTCTTAGTTCTTTTATACATTGTGCATTACCCGTCTTTCCTTATAAATTACCCGTATTTTTCTCAGAATTTCGAACATCCTGCACGATTTTACATTATCGCACGCTTTTGTAGAGCGACAAATCCTATGAAGTTGTCTTGATTTTTCTTCATTCTTGTTAAGGCTCATAATGGAAGTCGATGGAGTGAAACGGAAAAAGCACACAGAACTCTGGTTAGATTTGTATGGGTAATATCAATAGCAGGAGCAAAAGGGGTAACGGGAGTAGGATTCATTCTGAATGGGAAGGTTAGACAGAAAGTGAGTTATTATGAGCAGTTCAGTGATGAGAACAAACCCTTCAGAATCGACAGCAAACCATCGGTGTCAACGACAGTTAAGGTACATACGCCAAAGACGCGAGTAGAAGAGGAAGAGAGATAGGTAAATTACATGAGGATATTGAACGGGTAATTCAGCACGTAAAGGGGACAAAAATATAATACTCAAGGGGGACGAGAATGCGGTTATAGAAGGTGTAGAAGAAAGGAGTACGGGGAATTTTGTGCTTGGTGGTAGGAATGAGAGAGGAGAAAGACTAATTGAGTTCTGCAATAAATTTCACCAAGGAATAGCGGATACTCTGTTCATGAATCACAGGAGAAGGTATACTTGGAAAATTTAGGGAGACACGATAAGATCTAAATTGAAATACATCGTGGTATATTATAGACTCTCATCACAATTTAATAAGGATTATGAGTAGGCCGAAGTGTGAGAGACTAGTCAGGAAGAATCAATACGCAAAGAAGTGAGATACGGCAGTATTACGGAATCAAGAGATACGCTTGAACCTCTCTAAGACTATAGACACTGCGACAATGGATGTTTCCGTAGGAGGTTCAGTGAAAGAGGAATGAACACCCCTAAAAAGAGCAATCACAGAAGTTGGAAAGAAAAACATAGGTACAAGGATGGTAGCTGCGAGCAAACCATGGGTACCAGGAGAAATACTACAGCTGATCGACCAAAGGAGGAAGTACAAAAATGCTCAGGAATACATAAATAAAAATCACTTAGGAATGAAATAAACAGAAAATGCAGGGAACCTAAGGCGAAATGCCTGCATGAAAAATGTGAAGAAATCGAAAAATAAATGATTGTCGGAAGGGCTGAAAAGTCAAAGAGACCTCCAGTGAAATTACTTGCAAGGGCCGTAACATCAAGAATGTAATGAGTATTCAACTGCTAAATGCAGAACAGACAACACATAGGTGGAAAAAGTACACTGAAGACCTCTATGAGGAGGAGGATTTGTCTGACGATGTGATAGAAGAAGAAACATGAGTCGACAGGGGATCGATAGGGGATCCAGTTTCAGAATCAGAATTTAAAAGAGCTTTGCAAGACTTAAAATCAAATAAGGTAGAACGGATTGATAACAAAAAAATGGCTCTGAGCACTATGCGACTCAACTTCTGAGGTCATCAGTCGCCTAGAACTTAGAACTAATTAAACCTAACTAACCTAAGGACATCACACACATCCATGCTCGAGGCAGGATTCGAACCTGCGACGGTAGCGATCGCTCGGTTCCAGACTGTCGCGGTTAGAACCGCACGGCCACTCCGGCTGGAGATTGATAACATTATATTGGAATTTCTAAAATCATTGGGGGAAGTGGCAATAAAACGACTATCCACGTTAGTATATAGATCGTATGAGACTGGCGGAAAACCGTCATCCACATTATTCCGAAGTTTTCAACAGTCTATAAGTGTGAGAATTATTGCACGATCAGCTTTAACAGCTACTGCATCTAAATTGTTGGCAAGAATAATTTACAGAAGAAAAGGAAACTGAGGATCTCTTTGATGACGATGAGTTTGGCTTTAGTAAAGGTAAAGGCACCATAGAAGCAGTTCTGACGTTGCCGTCGTTATTGTTGAAATCAGACTCGTTTACAATGTTTAAGCTCCCAAAATCGATATTTTCTAAGTATCTTCATCGAATGGAGTGGAGGGGTTATGTTCCGAAGAGATTGCAGATTGCAATGGAAGGCCATTGGCAGGCAACAACTGCAAACTATAAATGAAGTTGCACGTAAAAATGAAAAGTAATGAGAAGATATATCAAAATATGCAGAAAATATCAGAAGTAGTGACATACTGAAAGTTAACCTTCTTTGGACACTTCTTCTGAATGTAGGAGAACAAGCTAACGAAAGAAATATTCCTGTATTTCTGGAGCAGTAAGTTAACAACGGAATGTATTACTTACACTGTATGTGGGAGTGGTGGTGCTGGGTTATAATAATAATAATAATAATAATAATAATAATGATAACAATAATAAAGAAAGGTAGCACCACTTATATTGGTGGTTAAAGAGGTAACCAAAATCTAAACTCTCAGTATGACTAACCGACAAGTCCAGAATCAAAGAATTAGCCTTGAGATCGCATGTCTATGAAATCATCTCCATTCGTTTTAAAATAACACCAGTACTTAAAATTTCCAAATATGAAATTTATTTCTGAAAGTCAACTAATTTGTCATAGGTGTAAATGTACTGTCTAAAGCGACATATGAATTTGTGCTGGACCGGGACTCCAACCCGGGTTTCCCGTTTACAGAGTGCGGTCGCCTCACCACATCTTTTTTTTTTTTTAAGCAGTCCGAGCACGCTCTTCGGACAGGCCCACACTTCCGTATGTTACACACCTATATATTTCTTATCATGGATTATTAATTAAATCACCCACAGTCACACATCTCGTGATTCCCATGCTGCTTTTAGAATCAAGCTAATGAGAAATCATAAATATATGTGAATTGATGGGGGATCACTGCTATCAGCTGCAGCGAGACATTACGCGGAATCAGCGGCGACGAGCGAAAAGTTGGATCGGGCCGGTACTCCCACCCGGGATCTCCTGCTTACTAGGAGGATGCTGTGACCATCTCGCCATCCGGGACTCAATATTATCACAACCGCGCGAACTACCTGAGCACGCCTCACAGGCGATCCACACTCCCGTCGATCACCGCCTATCCTCAGTCCCTGTCCGTTCACTACTCAGAGATTTCCACCGGAGGTCGGACGTATTTGGCATCCACACTGAAGAAGATGGATTCGCGTACCAGCTACACGTATCAGTTATATGAATGCGTGGTGTCTGTTCTTTCGGAAATGTCATCTTCTTCACAGGAATAAATTTCAGTATTGGAAACTACACTACTCGCCATTAAAATTCCTGCACCAAGAAGAAATGCAGATGAAAAACGGGTATTCATTGGACAAATATATTATACTAGAACTAACATGTGATTACATTTTCACGCAATTTGGTTGCATAGATCCTGAGAAATCAGTACCCAGAACAACCACCTCTGGCCGTAATAACGGCGTTGATACGACTGGGCATTGAGTCAAACAGAGCTTGGATGGCGTGTACAGGCACAGCTGCCCATGCAGCTCGAACACGATACCACAGTTCATCAACAGTAGTGACCGGCGTATTGTGAAGAGCCAGTTGCTCGGCCACCATTGACCACACGTTTTCAATTGGTGAGAGATGTGGAGAATGTGCTGGCCAGGGCAGCAGTCGAAGATTTTCTGTACCCAGAAAGGCCCGTACAGGACCTGCAACATGCGGTCGTACATTATCCTGCTGAAATGTAAGGTTTCGCAGGGATCGAATGAAGGGTAGAGCCACGGGTTGTAACACATCTGAAATGTAACATCCACTGTTCAAAGTGCCGTCAATGAGAACAAGAGGTGACCGAGACGTGTAACCAATGGCACCCCATACCGTCAAGCCGGGTGATACCCCAGTATGGCGATGACGAGTACACGCTTCAAACGTACGTCCACCGCGATGTCGTCAGACACGGATGCGACCATCATGATGTTGTAAACGGAACCTGCATTCATCCGAAAAAATGACGTGTTGCCATTCGTGCACCCAGATTCGTAGCTGAGTACACCATCGCAGACGCTCCTGTCTGTGACGCAGCGTCAAGGGTAACCGCAGCCATGGTCTCCGAGCTGATAGTCCATTCTGCTCCAAACGTTGTCGAACTGTTCCTTCAGATGGCTGTTGTCTTGCAAACGTCCCTATCTGTTGACTCAGGGATCGAGACGTGGCTGCACGATCCGTTACAGCCATGCAGCTAAGATGCCTGTCATCTGGACTGCTAGTGATACGAGGCCGTTGGGATCCAGCACGGAGGTCCGTATTACCCTCCTGAACCCACTGATTCCATATTCTGCTAACAGTCGTTGGATCTCGACCAACGCGAGCAGCAATGTCGCGATACGATAAACCGCAGTCGCGATGGGCTACAGTCCGACCTTTATCAAAGTCGGAAACGTGATGGTATCCATTTCTCCTCCTTACACGAGGCATCACAACAACGTCTCGCCAGGCAACGCCGGTCAGCTGCTGTTTGTGTATGAGAAATCGGTTGGAAACTTCATGTGAGCACGTTGTAGGTGTCGCCACCGGCGCCAACCTTGTGTGAATGCTCTGAAAAGCTAACCATTTGCATATCACAGCAGCTTCTTCCTGTCGGTTAAATTTCGCATCTGTTTCACGTCATCTTAGTGGTGTAGCAATTGTAATGCCCAGTTGTGTAGTTCGTCATCAAATACAGATTTATGAATCTCACACATACGATTTCAAATTCAGGCTAACATTTACACAAGACTATCTTCAAATCGTAACCACCAGAGGTGTGAAGCAACACTTTAGCTAAAATCAGGGCCCACGAATTACATATTATTGAACAAAGAGCTACAAACATGTCAGCAATAATTACAATCGTACAGAAAGAATCCACACCAACGGCCATTATGGACGTTTGGTCAACTTCGCTTTCGCCAAAATAAAAGGTCATTGTTTTTAGTTCAAACGCTTCCTCTTCATTACTAATTAATAGTGAGAGATTCTTCGTTTCAAGCAGTATCGTTTGAGGCCGTCGCCGTCGAAGTGGTGGGAGCGACGGAGGAGCCTGGGACGATTTGACACGGTGACCGAGGTGGCGTCAGTAACGGGGAGAGGGGGGGGGGCTGGACCTCAAGTCGTCGGAGCATCAGTTGCTGAAGCGACAAAAAGAAGACAGCTCTGGGAGGAGCCAAGTCCAAAGGCCTTAAGAAGCCTGTATGCGGGACGGTTACCGGCCGAGGCGACAGTCAGCGCGGACGGGGCTACCGTGTGGACAACAATATGGGCGATCAGTTGCTGTCTTTTCCGGCTGTACACACAACAGTTCCAGTGCGGCCGACAGGACCGCTTCATGACACAAGCAGCACAAGTTAAGTGCTTTCGCAGCTGGCGGTAGCATCCTGATGGCACTGTGACTAAGGCGCGGTGCTAGGTGTTCTGTAGGAACCGTGCATTGAATGTAGCCACCTCTCTAAAACGCTTCGTACGCGGAAGCCTATGGGCGCTGTGTAATTAGTTGTTTGTATCCGGAGCATGCGAAACGTGCGACAGAGTACGCTGTGAAGCAGAGTAGGCATAATTATGTTATTACATACTGTAAGCCTGATAAGACATATTAAGCAGAAACTAACAACTGTGAGTGCTAATCATGTAATGCCCCCACCTAATGTAATATGAAGTAATGTAATAATAAAAATAGTAAAATATGACTGCATCGACAGAGAAGCATTAATGAATGTTTTGGAAGAGTTTGGGGTAGATGATACATCAAGAAAGCTGATCAAACAAACTCTCACTAACGAAGTGTCAAAACTAAAATTTGTGGCTGAGATTTTAGAAACCTTTGCAATCAGAACGGGCGTAGGACTAGGAGATGGACTAGCCTACTCCTTTTCAACTGCGTCTTTTAAAAAGTCGTTCGAGAGTGGAGAAAGTTCTTAGCCCAAGAAGAAACAAATGAAGAGCGGTTCAGACTTGGTCCTAAGAGCAAAGGGGTGTTCATTGACCGCTTGGCGTTTGCAGATGACATGGCCATTTTTGCTAACAACATAGAGTCAGCAGTAAACAAGGTCAATAGACTGTCAGAAATTGCTGAAAAAGCTGGACTCCAAGTCTCTATTCAAAAGACAAAACATAAGACGAACATCTGTGATGGACCTGAATGGACGATCACCAATCTGGGAAAAGTCGAAGGAATTAAGAATTTCAGGTATCTCGGTGAAGTCATCCAGGAGAATGGATTAGAAGAAAAAGCAATTAATGTCAGGATGAGGAAGTTACAAATGGTTCAAATGGCTCTGAGCACTATGGGACTTAACATCTGAGGTCATCAGTCCCCTAGAACTTAGAACTACTTAAACCTAACTAACCTAAGGACATCACACACATCCATGCCCGAGGCAGGATTCGAACCTGCGACCGTAGCGGTCGCGCGGTTGCAGACTGAAGCGCCTTTAACCGCGTGGCCACACTGGCCGGCCTAGACGAAGTTACACCAGGCATACAAACTGACAAAGAATACCTATAACAAAAAGGCTCTGAGTATAGGGGCTAAATTCCGACATTATAGTACAGTTGTAAAACCTGAGGGTTTATATTCATCCGAATCTTTGACCATGAATAGACAAGATCAAGCTGAGCGGCTGGAAAAGCGAGAGCGTAGGATATTAAGGAAAATCCTAGGTAATAGATGGGTTGATGGACAATGGGGAATGAGAGCAAACGAGAACTTGTACAGCAAGAGAAAACCTATCACAGCATCCACCAAGAAGAGACGACTGCTATTTTACGGTCATCTCATGAGGATGGACGGTGACCGACTAACAAAAAGAATATGGAGTATCATCACAATCTAAGAAAATAAGGCGAGATCGTTAGAAGAATGTGAAAGAGACCTTAGGCAGATTGGTATCTCAAAGAGAAATTCCTGACAGGAACAAATTTAGAAGACTGGTGAACAATTACCAAGGTTTTAAACTGGCATTAACGTCAAAAAGACCTGGAACAAGAACAAGACATAGGCACTACAATGAAATTCGTTGTCACCACGGAATCCATAGAGGCTGAACTCGAAATAAAAAAAAATAAAATATTGTAATACTCTGGCTGCGAGTACAGCGGTGATGCGCTACCGTAACTGAGACGACAACACTCATTGCTGTAAAGATAAAAGAGCATCTATGCTTTTTGTAATTGTTGGAGATAAGGGATGGCGATTGGACATTGTTTTTTTTTTTGGGTCAGATACTTAGTTTGCATGTAGACGTAATTTGAAGTGCAGAGGTGATACAACTTGTAATCGCAGTTATCAAGAATAAAAAATTATTTTGTGAAAAAGAAGGTAAATATCGTCTACGAACTTTTATTCGATGTTGGACCTCCGGACCTTCATAAAACGATTAGTGTGTTTAATCATCCAGTGCAAAGTGATTTCTTCGCAAATTAACAATACTGGGTGAATCTGCTACAATAACGGTCCGAACGACGCGAAATATTTCGCCGTCAGATTGTGTGTTAAAGCGACCAGTTTTTTTAGTACGAAGATACTGCCACTGTTGTTCAACCTCCTCATTCTAAAAGTGTTTCCAGAGAATCTTACAGCGACTGCGAGTACTTTAGCTGCCACGAGAGACGGAGCTTTCATCGCGAGTTGTAGCAGTTTTCTCCAACTTTGCCTGGGGTTCTCTCAGGACCAGAGAAACGGAAACCTCCGACCACCAACTCATCCTGTACTTAAGCCGTTCTCTCCTTACAGTAGCTACGAAGAAAACATATTTTATCGACAGTCAAGGCCGGCCACTGTGGTCGAGCGGTTCTAGGCACTTCACTCTGGAACGATCGCTACGGTCGCAGGTTCGAATCCTGCCTCGGGCATGGATGTTTGTGGTGTCCTTAGGTTAGTTAGGTTTAACTAGTTCTAAGTTCTAGGGGACTAATGACCTCAGCAGTTGAGTCCCATAGTGCTCAGAGCCATTTTTCTACATCCTTGGCGAAGATGGGATTTCGGAATTTAGTGAGCAGCTCCTTCCTTGTAGCGCGTCGTCTGTCTGCAAGTGTGTCCCACTTCAAACTTTCTGTGAGGTTTGTAACGCTCTCGCAATGGCTAAATGTACCAGTCACGAATCTTGCCGCTCTTCTTTGGACCTTCCCAATATCTTGAATCAGACCCGACTGGTAAGGGTCCCATACAGACGAACAATAGTCTAAGACCGGAGGAACTAACGTATTGTAAGCAATTTCCTTTGTTGAAGGACTGCATTTCTTCAGGATTCTACCAATAAACCGCAATCTAGAGTTCGCCTTGCCCGTTACTTGCGTAATCTGATCATTCCATTTGAGATCATTTCGAATAGTCACACCCAGATACTTGACGGATGTTACCGCTTCCACAGACTGGACATTTATTTTGTACTCGTATGTTAACGGGAATTTTCGCCTTGTTATACGCAGTAGATTACACTTGCTAATATTGAGAGATAACTGCCAGTCACTACACCACTCATTTATTTTCTGCAAATCCTCTTTAATTTGTTCCCAACTTTCGTGTGATACTACTTTCCTGTAGACTACAGCGTCATCGGCAAACAGTGTAATGCCGCTGTCAATACCATCAACCAGATCGTTTATGTAAATCGTAAAACGCAGCGAACCTATTACGCTGCCCTGGGGCACACCTGAAATTACGTAGTCTATTTACGCTAGAAGACAAATTTCTTGTAATTGTGGCCACCAAATGCAAATATTTCTGCGTTTGACGGTATGACATCCACTCACAAGGGAACCTCCCCATCGCACCCCCCTCAGATTTAGTTATAAGTTGGCACAGTGGTTAGGCCTTGAAAAACTGAACACAGATCAACTGAGAAAACAGGAAGAAGTTGTGTAGAACTGTGAAAAAATAAGCAAAATATACAAACTGAGTAGTTCAAGTGAAGATAAGCAATAATAAGGACGATAGGAACGCAGGAGTGCCGTGGTCTTGTGGTAACGTGAGCAGCTGCGGAACGAAAGGTCCTACGTTCAAATCTTCCATCAAGTGTAAATTTTAATTTTTTATTTTCAGTTTATGTGACAAACTCTTATGTTTTCATCACTTTTTTGGGAGTGATTATCACATCCACAAGAAAACCCAAATCGGGCAAGGTAGAAGAATCTTTTTACCCATTCGCCAAGTGTACAAGTTAGGTGGGTCGACAACATATTCCTGTCATGTGACGCACATGCCGTCACCAGTGTCGTGTAGAATACATCAGATGTGTTTTCCTGTGGAGGAATCGGTTGACCTATGACCTTGCGATCAAATGTTTTCGGTTCCGATTGGAGAGGCACGTCCTTTCGTCTACTAATCGCACGGTTATGCGATGCGGTCGCAAAACACAGACACTAAACTTATTACAGTGAACAGAGACGTCAATGAACGAACGGACAGATAATAACTATGCAAAAATAAAGAAAGTAAAATTTTCAGTTGAGGGAAAACTTGAACCAAGGATCTTTCGTTCAACAGCTGCTCACGCTACCACGGGACCACGGCGCTTCTAAACACACTTCGTCCATGATGTTGCTTATGTGGCCCATGGACTACTCAGTTTGTATATTTTGCTTATTTTTTCACAGTTCCACTCAACTTCTTCCTGTTTTCTCAATTGATCTGTGTTCAGTTTATCAAGGCCTATCCACCGTGCCAACTTATAACTAAATCTGAGGGGGGTGCGATGGGGAGGTTCCCTTGTCAGTATTTGATAACGTGAGTGTACAGTATGGCTATCGGGAAGAGAGACCGCGCGCTGCAAACTGTTTTATGTGAGCTGCAGTTATTACAGTGCTGTATTGAGAGAGTATCGCCTTCTGAAGGGTTTGAGGAGAGGCCTGATGCCATTAAGTGGTTTATTGAAAAAAGTCGGAAATACGGGGCAGATTGATGTGACACATTTAAGAGGAAGGCGACTTATCTCGGTGGAAGCTCTTAAACGATGTTGCTATATCTGAACATGCAGCATGTGCACTGGATAGAGCTCCTGCTAGTGCAGTGTTACGAGAATTTTCCATCATGTGGTGAACAGTACGGAGATTATTTTACACTGGCACCCGTAGAAGATCCAGATGGTGCAGCAACTGAAACCTCAAGTTCCACAGCGAAGTTCTGAATATTCTCTTCAGTTTCTGGCACCGATCGAAGCTGACGATCTGTGGACAGGCGATATTCTATGGAGTGACGAAGCACAGCGAACTTTCGAATCTGGGGAACTGTTAAACCACGTGCTGTGCACAAGGAGCCATTTCAATCGCCGTAAGTGACTGTGTGGCGTGGATTCACAAAAACCTTTCCTCTCGGTCCGTTCTTCGTAGAGAATGCACGGGTATACCGTGACATCTGCAAGTTATCTTCTTGTACAGCATGTGATTCCTGTTTTGAAAGAACTGAACTGTTTTGATGCAGGATGGAGCAACACGTCGTGCCTGTCGCCCGATGAAATATCTGATTAAAGCAACCGTCCAGAGGTTCTCCAGACGCGTTGACTGCAAGATCACTTGATCTGAGTTCATGTGAATTTCGGCTCTGGGGGAAGAACGCGATTACGTGGGACACGTTCGGTTTCTGCCTGAACTGAATGCCTCTTTACAGGAACACATTGCTCATAATTCACCAGCACTGCTGCAGGAAGCTGTTCATCACGTCGAAGTCTCTGGAGATCATATTGAAGAAATTTTATAATCAGTGGTTAATAATATAATCTACATTATGTCATTTCCACTTGTTTCACCTTTTATGCCCACGATCCGTTCCTAATGCAGAATACATGTAAACAATTCTATACGTGTTTCTTTCATGCACAGCACCAGATTCGCACCTGGTAGCCAAAACTGGAACTAATTTTTTTCCAGCAAAAGCGATTCCTCATTAAGCATTAGAACATTAACAAGTTTTGCTGCCATACAATAAATGCAGGCCCACACTGGGTCCCTGTGAGTAGCTACACTTAAATTACAACCACCTGGTGTGTTGTTGTATAAAACGTTATTCAGAGGCAAGCGTTGGTAGCTAGGTAGTGTTGCGGGGAGTTAGTGCTACAGTTGCCTAGCGACGATGTAATAGCAGATCAAGGTGTACTTAGAGGTTCTTTACTGTTCCTAGATAAGGCTAAGTATTGTTTGGTCGTAAGTCTTACAAATGGTTCAAATGGCTCTGAGCACTATGCGACTTAACTTCTGAGGTCATCAGTCGCCTAGAACTTAGAACTAATTAAACCTAACTAACCTAAGGACATCACACACATCCATGCCCGAGGCAGGATTCGAACCTGCGACCGTAGCGGTCGCTCGGCTCCAGACTGTAGCGCCCAGAACCGCACGGCCACTCCGGCCGTAAGTCTTACAGTATCACCTTAAATTATTAAATTGTTGCTTCTTTGTCCGTGTAGGGCAGGGCTTAATTTGTTTTGAACTTGAATTTTATTCTGATATGATTATTAGGATATTTCTGCTATTGAATAATTTAGCCCTACTGAAAATTATTTCGGGCTACAGAAATAAATCTATCATATTTTTGCTAATCGTTTGCTGCTCTGTTGTTTGACGTTTGAATGCTTATTAAAATGACTGTTAAACCGAGCCCCAAGTCAGCAGAACAACTCCAGCCCAAATCCCACTACACCTATATCCCACGCTATAGAAGGCTTTCAAGGGGAATTACTGAAGAAATCAGGAAAACCATGGACAGAAGGAAGGGGGCGATATCATGGGCAGAGAGTGAAGAAGTACTAGAAAAATAAGAAATATCAAATAATAGAGATAAATTGAAGTTCATCTACATCTGCATGGATACTCTGCAAATCACATTTAAGTGCCTGGCAGAGGGCTCATCGAACCACCTCCACAATTCTCTATTATTCCAATCTCGTATGGCGCGCTGAAAGAATTAACACCTATATCTTTCCGTACGAGCTCTGATTTCCCTTATTTTATCGTTGTGTTCGCTCCTCCCTATGTAGGTCTGTGTCAACAAAATATTTTCGCATTCGGAGGAGAAAGTTGGTGATTGGAATTTCGTGAGAAGATTCCGTCGTAACGAAAAACGCCTTTCTTTTAATGATTTCCAGCCCAATTCCTGTATCATTTATGTGACACTCTCTCCCATATTTCCCGACAATACAAAAAGTGCTGCCTTTCTTTGAACTTTTTCGATGTACTCCGTCAGTCCTATCTGGTAAGGATCCCACACCACGCAGCAGTATTCTAAAAGAGGGCGGACAAGCGTAGTGTAGGTAGTCTCCTTAGTAGGTCTGTTAAATTTTCTGAGAGTCCTGCCAATAAAACGCAGTCTTTGGTTAGCCTTCCCCACAACATTTTCTATGTGTTCCTTCCAATTTAAGTTGTTCGTAATTATATTACCTAGGTACTTAGTTGAATTTACGGCTTTTAGATTGGACTGATTTATCGTGTAACCGAAGTTTAACGAGTTCCATTTAGCACTCATGTGGATGACCTCACACTTTTCGTTGTTTAGGGTCAACTGCCACTTTTCGGACCATTCCGATATTTCTTCTAAATCGTTTTGCAGTTTGTTTTGATCTTATGATGACTTTATTAGTCGATAAACGACAGCGTCATCTGCAAACAACCGAAGACGGCTGGTCAGATTCAAAAATGGCTCTGAGCACTATGGGACTTAACTTCTGAGGTCATCAGTCCTCTAGAACTTAGAACTACTTAAACCGAACTAACCTAAGGACATCACACACATCCATGCCCGAGGCAGAATTCGAACCTGCGACCGTAGCGGTCGCGCGGTTCCAGACTGTAGCGCCTAGAACCGCTCGGCCACTCCGGCCGGCGCTGGTCAGATTGTCTCCCAAATCGTTTATATAGATAAGGAACAGCAAAGGGCCTATAACACTACCTTGGGGAACGCCAGAAATCACATCTGTTTTATTCTATGACTTTCCGTCAATTACTACGAACTGTGACCTCTCTGATAGGTAATCACAGATCAAGTCACATGACTGAGACGAAATTCTATAGGCACTCAATTTCACTACGAGCCCCTTGTGTGGTACAGTGTCAAAAGCCTTCCGGAAATCCAGAAATACGTAATCGATCTTAAATCCCTTGTCAATAGCACTCAACACTTCATGTGAATAAAGAGTTAGTTGTGTTTCCAGGAGCGATGTTTTCTAAATCCATGTCGACTGTGTGTCAATAGACCGTTTTCTTCGAGGTAGTTCATAATGTTCGAACACAATACATGTACTAAAATCCAGCTGCATATCGACGTTAACGATATGGGCCTGTAATTTAGTGGATTACTCCTACTACCTTTCTTGAATATTGGTGTGACCTGTGCAGTTTTCCAGGTCTTTGGGCACTGAAGTTATTATGTGGTTTTAGTTAGACAATCGGGAGGTTAAAGAAATCATGAGCTTATAAACTTAACTGATACCTAGAAGGCATGTAAATTATTATGCGGAGCTTGTCTACATCTACATCTAAATACATACTCCCAAATCCACCATACGGTGCGTGGCGGAGGGTACCTCGTACCACAACTAGCATCTTCTCTCCCGGATCGACTCCCAAACAGAACGAGGGAAAAATGACCGCCCATATGCCCCTGTACGAGCCCTGAACTCTCTTATCTTGTCTTTGTGGTCTTTCCGCGAAATGCAAGTTGGCGGCAGTAAAATTGTACTCCAGTCAGCCACAAATGCTGGTTCTCTCAATTTCCTCAGTAGCGATTCACGAAAAGAACGCCTCCTTTCCTCTAGAGACTCCCACCCGAGTTCCTGAAACATTTCCGTAACACTCTCGTGATGATCAAACCTACCAGTAGCAAATCTAGCAGCCCGCCTCTGAATTGATTTTATGTCCTCCCTCAATCCGACCTCATAGGGATCCCAAACGCTCGAGCAGTACTCAAGAATAGGTCGTATTAGTGTTTTATAAGCGGTCTCCTTTACAGATGAACCACATCTTCCCAAAATTCTACCAATGGACCAAAGACGACTATCCGCCTTCCCCACAACTGCCATTACATGCTTCTCCCACTTCATATCGCTCTGCAATGTTACGCCCAAATAATTTATCGACGTGACTGTGTCAAGCGCTACACAACTAATGGAGTATTCAAACATTACGGGATTCTTTTTCTTATTCATCTGCATTAATTTACATTGGTTGCATTTACGCAGGTCGGCCGGGGTGGCAGGTGGAAGCGGCCGCCACACGCCTCAGCGCTGTGGGGTCCGCCGCCCGCTGCCTGCAGCCTGGCCCCAGGCGGAGAGACGAGCGCTGCTGCAATATTCATCGCGGACCGCCGGCCACGCCGGAATCTCGGCATCCCGGCCTCCCCGCACACCGGGGTCTTCCGCAGGGCACCAGCTGGGGGTGGGGAATCAGTCACTGGTCCACAGTCTGCTCCAGGAATGGAGCTCGCCGATGCCGCCACAATGACGTCGGTTAGAAAGGAACAGGTGCCCAAAACGTAATGTGCAGATTCATGCTACATGCGTATGTCGTTGTTGTCGTCGTTTTCAATCCGAAGACTGGTGAGATGCTGCTCTCCACAAATCGCTCAAAAGATAAAAGGCCGCTGGACCTGATGGGCTACCAGTTTGATTTTACACAGAGTAGGGTAAACCTTGGTAAGTTCGTGGCATTGCTAATTTCGTGATACTTTGTGGATTCCTCTTCACGGATTTATCAACCATTCTAGAAGTGCAATCGCTGACCCACAAATAGCAGCACATGTCCCCTACCTGCAGCGGCAATTAACGCCGCGCTACCAGCGGTCTTGGCAGCACAGCGAGTAATTTTCTTCCATTGGGGGTAATTGTTTTTCGCTTTCGCGCTGCAGAATCCCACGTGTTTTCAAAGTGCTGATTACTCCTCATATTAACAAGATAAAAACTGTTGATTTTGCACAGTTGTTTATGTGATATAAATAAATGTTTCTGATTAATGCTCAAGGTATTCAGTGGCGTTGCCATTCTGTCTGCGTCTTGAACCTGAGAGAATGGCGTGCTTTTGGCTGCTGACCGCCTGCCCGCTCATTAACTCGTCAAGCTCCGGCACGAATGCGCCACACTTGTGGCGTGGCGGGTGCTGGACTCGGGAAACTTTACTGATGTTGGGAGCTGGTGTGCTGCCAGCCTTCGCCCTATGAGGGACTTTGGCCGACGGACTGCAAGTTGTCTATGATCCGACTGGGATAGGCGCGTCCTTGCGGCCCTCTAGCCACCTAGGCGTCACTGCCATCCATCGTCTTCGGCCACGCCTGGTTGGAGACTGGATGCGCTGGGGTGCATAGCTGGCGAAACTTCGGACGACGTGAGCGGACCATGCTCGTTCTTCGCTGTTGACCCACACGACACCGCGGAAGCTCCCTGCCGCGACCCAGGGCGATGGACGTCATAGGCGCCATCGAGGCGTGACCGCTTTCCGCCCTGACGGCCACAAAGACGGCCGACGCACTGTACGAGGAAATAAACATCTGCCAACGCTAAAACAGTTTCACTATACGCTCTAGCGTGGATCCGCCTTCTGTCTCACTATTCTCTCCCCTAGCCGCCCCAAATAAGCTTGGTCGTATGGTATTAAGAACTAAGTTCCTCCTCTTTGTGATGGTTCGATTCCGGCGCCAGCGACCGCCACTTCTACATCCTGCCGAGTGGCGCCTCCGGCGGCCGCTGCGACTGATACGGCGCTCCGGGATCGGTCGTGCGCGTACTGCTGGCAGCGTGCGGGCATGGCCTTCCGCAGGTGAACGAAATAAGCTTCTCGCTGCGGCGGAGTGGGCTAATTGAGAGTGGCTGTAGTCTCTGCCCTGCTGTTCCGTTGGACTGGTCGGGAAGCATGCTTGATTGACCAGAGGTTCCAAGCCGTTGCTGCAACGAGTCAGTATGAAGAATTAGAAGCGGCCCGCTGGAACTTTATTCACGTAACAAAACACCCTTGCCCGAACACACCCTGGGGCATCAATGCATACAAATCTTTATTTTTGTGTGATATTTTACAGTACAGCATCACCGGTCTAACCGTGTTGTTGAGGCAGTAAATTTACCCATAAGGCAGTGACTGCGTCACTGCAATTCACTTCGGAGGTGTGGCGGTGGGACTTCTAGTCCCGTACCATCCTCTGACGGTAACAGTACTGCATCAGTAAAGCAGAAACATTTAGTCTAACGTGAGCGGGTAGGGTGGGAAAATGTTGGTCGTAGAATGGGGCCTAGTCCCGTTAGAAAGCACGATTTTACTTGTAGTCCGAGTTGATATGTTACCACACAGCATTACCGGTCTATTGCGGTCTGGAGCAACAAATTTATATTGTGGTGGACGACATATACCGACTGCGAGAATAGGTCGTTCCGTGCTACGAACGCATCTCTGTTACCGAACCAAAGATTTTGTTTTAGAGACTTTTTGTGAAGGAAATGGAGAGATCGGACGTGTGAGAGGAGGACAGGGATTGTATTGTTGTGTGACGCCATTATGGTAATATTAAATGTTCAAATAGTTTTTTTTACAAAATAAAATAAAATAACTAACATCAAGTATTCAAGCTGTGTTCATCTCCATTCGAAATTTGTTAATTATATCCAGGTACAGATATTCCGAGACGTAGTTCGCTCGGAGGTGAAGTTTGGAACGATAGTGCGAACCTGCACTTCCCACGGTCAGAATTCTTCGAGAGATTATCTCCGAACAGAATTAGTTGAGAGATTATCTCCGAATTAATAAACTTTAACTTGCTAAATTGTTGGACGTATCATCCAGACTCATAAAACAACATAGCATACACTTCTGCCGAACGTTCTGCGTAGCAAGTAAAGGTTTTAGAGATTTCTGGTGGAGCAGATAACGACGAGGAATTTCCGCGAAAACGCCGCTGCGGAATACATCTCTTGCTCTCCTGTGGTATTTACAACGAAATATTTATATTTTCCAAGTCTTCAGGAGAGTAAAGATAAAAGAAAATAAGGAACTAAGCTAACCCAACTAAATCAATAACTAAGCCAATGATTAAAATAAAATCACACGTAAAGGATATTTATTAATAATAATAAATGAATAAAGAATAATTTTAATGAACTATAATAATAATATATTAAAAACTGTACCACGACTAAACATATCTACTTTTATTTCATTACAGTGTATACAGTAACTTTGTTTTATAATCTTTCGCTACTACATTATTTCCTACCTCTTAGCAAGCCACTAGAAGGGACCAGTACCCGTCTCTAACTACGTGGAATTAAACGATATTTATCACTTAGCACAAAATACTGCTAAACTAAGAACACATGATTTTTAACACCCAATAACAAAACAGTAACAACTGTTTATTAATCTACAGGTGCTCACTTGAACTAACCCACCACTAAGAGCACCCCAAAACGCTAACTGACTCTACTTAGTTAAATAGGAAGGTTAAGAAGAGGCAAACGATCAGCTAAAATCGGTTCCTATAGACTGCACCCTGTCCATACATTTCACTAGGTGAGGAAGTCTCCCATGATTTACACCCCTGACTGTGACCTTCCTAGTCAATCCGGTGATTATTTCCATTCCGAGGAGGAGCGGCCTGGCCAAAGACCAGCTAGGACTTCAGCATAAAGCCATTCATCGAATTGTGAACTCTGAGCCAAGTTGAACAGCGACTTTAAGAAAAAGGTAATATTGGTCGAGAAGGCCGTTTGCAACTCTTTAGCCTATGTGAATTCGAGTGGCCGTTACAGCTTGTAAAGGCATATTCACTGCTCAGTCGATTGAGTAACTTAGTTGGTTGTAGTGAAGTACGTCATCGGTGCGCATCGTAGTTCTTGTATTGAGTCTACGTGGTTTTGGATGGGCGTGCTTACCTTGACAAGAATCATATTTATTACATTATGTGCTATTCAGTTGAGTACTGTGTATCCAGTTAGTCATTTGATTATCGTCGAAGAAAGTATCGTTGACATTTCGGAGGGAGGACCGTATATGGGTAATATTAACGTCTGAGCTACCAGTTCAATGTAGCATTGGACTTGTCTGTCGTGTAAGGATTACCTGTGGTCATTTTAACATTATTTATACTGAAACTCAGTTAGTCATTTGATTATCGTCGAAAAAAGTATCGTTCACATTTCGGAGGGAAGACCGTATATGGGTAATATTAGCGTCTGAGCTATCAATTCAATGTAGCAATGGACTGGTCTGTCGTGTAAGGATTACCTATGGTGATTTTAATATTATTTATACTAGAAATCAGTGCGTAATATTAAATCCGTTCTTATTAATTTCTAGTGAGATTTGTACGATTTTTCTCTGCCTCGTGATGACTGGGTGTTGTGTGATGTCCTTAGGTTAGTTAGGTTTAAGTAGTTCTAAGTTCTAGGGGACTGATGACCATAGATGTTAATTCCCATAGTGCTCAGAGCCGTTTGAACCATTTGTACGATTTCTGTATGCCCTTTTAGTTAACGGGACTTGTTTATGTAAATATTATCTGTGGGCATTTTAAAGTTGCTTACTCTAAATGCAGAAAGGTGAACCCAGTACATAATTTGAAAGTTTTTTTGATTGATTCCAAGTACGCTTATGTTATGCTTCTTCATTAGCTGCTGCCTTAATAGTAGTTGTTCCTTCAACGTCAAAGGGGAATGAAGGTTTAAATTGAAATTTCCCTGTTTATTCATCGTAAAAGTTGTATTAACGAAAAACATTGCGTGATTAAATGTTTTTATCGATTCTCTTGTAAGGCTAACTGAGGGTTCACCTCTTGAACGAATTTTCTGTTTAAATATTTGTGTGTAATAAAAGCATGAAACATTGTTCATGGGAAAGTCATTACGTACGCCTATAAACTCCAGCACCCCCACTACACTGCTACGTCACATTTTTGTAATGTCCAGGAGATCAACGCGAAGCACTGTGACTTAAGTGTAATTACTATCTTTGAATAAAACTGTCATTTCTCTTCAGCGCATTCGTATTTCTCTGAGTTACCATCTATACTATACTGTAGTCGTTCTTTCTATGTATGGTTCAAGTTTTATCGAGCTGTATTACTTGACGGGGACGCATCATAGTAAAGTTACATTTGTCTTTAGGTTTTACAGACCACTGTAGCACCTGTGACAAAGGACTCAATGGCTTAAGTGATGGCTCTTGTCGACTGTCCCTGACCGTTCATCAGAAGTGCATCACATCTCAACTCTCGCATATGGCTTCTTACAGCTTTAGTCATCTCAAAATAGATAGCGACGTCAGTAGTGAGGTGAGATGTAGACTGTACACGTGTAGCTCTGTAAGGTCATTCCAGTAACACAGCTTGATTATCGCTCAGACTTACATCTGAGCCCTCGAGAAGGCCGTTTCTTGTCTGGTATCGGTTATGTGATCTGCATGGAGCTTTGTTAAGAAGTGCCTGCTCCTCAGCCATCGGTCTTGACCAGTTTGTTGTAGTCGACGCACTTTCTTTCTGTACGTGTGTTCGTTCTCATCTTGCCATCTCTCACCTTCCACTTTCGTACAAAATGTAAGAAACAAAACAAAATAAGCAATATACCTAGTATCTGGGCCATATGATCCATCTAGTCATAATAATATTTACACTAAAATCGAATATAGTAATCAAAACAAACAAATAATACCAAGATCGGAACCTTTGCTCAGTGGTAGTCACATACCAGTATTATGTTCAAATTTTAAACGTATCTGCTGCTATTAGAATGTGCAAGTAGAGGATAGATTAAAACAGTTACTTCAATTTAGAGAGAGCGTCTTTCCTTTAAGATTCAACTGTAGGCTCACTCACTGTTTGCGTCTGATAATCATTTAAGAAGCGAGAGCAACTATCTTTTACATCTAACATGTTAACCAAGGAGACAGCGCAGGACTTCTAATTTATTGAAGAGGTTTCCAGTTCATTCATCCACAAACACACTAGAGAAAAAGGGGATGGGATTGTAATGTAGAAGTCGTATATTACTTTTCAACATATGGTCCGAACGATTTATTAGACAATTTGATTGAACATGGACCAAGCACCGAAAAACCAGTAGCATTCACAAAATAATACACTGGTATGGTTCCCTACTTTACACGAACATTCAATGAAATACATCAGGGCACCAAATCGAACAATGATGTGGGTTGGTTGGGAAACCAAGGGCAACAAAAATTAGGAAAACGAATCTAGCACTCGTATACCCGCTCATACCACAACGCACCAACACACAGAAATAAACATCGCATCATTCCTACCAAAATTCCCAAAAAACACAATGACTTCTCAGCACAGAGTGTCTTAGCTAGAGACGTGAGACAGAACGTGAGCTGATCAACACATGGCACAATACATACAAAGAAAGACCCCAGTTATAGCTTCGACGAAATTTACAGAAATATTGTAAAGCGTACAAACGATACACGAACGCTGAAGGTGTGAGTAGTTGTTGGAAAAGTAATAAAGGCCGAACTAAACGCAATCCAGTTCCACAAAGAACGAAATTACTCTGAAGTGCTCAAGTCTTGAATCACAAAACAACTTGGCTAAGCAAATACATATTCGACACTACTATTGAAATAAATCTACTGATTAACTGTAAAGATGCAAAACACTTTACTCTTATCATAGTGGTTGAGAACCCAAATTCCCACAATGATAAGCATCGATTTACAATAGAAAAATTAAGTAGAAACTGCGAATGCATTTCATACAATACTCACCCACTGAAAACCCACTCATTTACTGTAGGTTAACACAGAAAGGGCTTAGACTGCCATCGGAACATGTGGCAATGTGGCTGCACAAAGCCACCGTCTTTCACTTTCCAAAAACGTCAACAATGATCTAAAATTCAATCTCGCCTCTTGTAATTTTGTTTGATGAACCTATCCTATACACTGAGAATGAATCCACTACCGGTCTGTGATCCCAAAGCCTTATTATTCTGCCCTACACATCGAGCCTAGCTCACTTACACACAAAGTATTCTTATTGAAATACTCAAGAATGATATTGAACCTTCACATGAAATGAATTCCAAGATTAGTTTTAAATGCCAAAGGAACTGAAATAAAAATGAGTGAAATTTACACACTAAATAATTCAAATACCTACATCTGTGGGCTGCCCGTACTCACCAGGCTCGAACTGAACAGAAACCTTTCTAGCCTCCAGTCTGCAGTCTGCTGCTTCCGCTAATCCTGCGGTGAGAGAGATGGGAGGGGGTGTGGAGAGGGGGGGGGGGGGGGGGGGGGGGGCACCAGAGTTGCAGACGCTGTGTTACCTGCCAACCTAAGTCTTTTGTGTGTCATTGTTTTATCTCTTATGACCAAGCAAACCTCTCTGTCACTCTACTTCCCCTAAAGCTGTTGGGAAAACTGGAAGAGTAAACGAAACTATATTAGCAGATAACTGACTACTGTCACGAAAACTCACATTCACTCGTTATAGTCACACACCACAGGATAAATGGGGGAACAGCATGTGGGGGGGGGGGGGGGGGTGGTTGATTCTGGTGCCCACCTATTGATAACGTAACAAAGAAAAGATATATTCATGTGAACGGCATACTTCCTTCTGAGAGACTAGTGGCGCACAAGCAACAGATAGGCATAAAGATCGCCCCCCCCCCCCCTCTCTCTCTCTCTCAGCATCCATATCAAGGACAGAAAAGCTGTCACAAACTTATCACGATTTGTTTCCTTTGTATACAAAGATCGATTCAAAGCAGTAACACCTTAACTCCATGGAACTGGCACTACATTCTCACATTTTCCAAATATACTGACAACTCATTACTTCAACGACACACATAAAACAGTCCAACTAACTGCGGAGCATTACCCACAGTTATCTGAGATAATTAAACATACTCAGACTAATTAACTGTGGACCACAACTATCTACATATCTACGCAGCAACAGTTCAGTTGGTTTGTTGTCTCTTTCATCACACATTGTCAGACATCATATTCAGAATCATAAAAAGTGATAAGTATTACATTTGTATGTAACACAGCGTAGTAAAGCAAATAATCAAATCACTCCTTGACCTGTCGGGAAGAAAACAGTCGTTGAGTACAGGTCATACATAAAGAATTCTCAGCACTTACTCAGGACTCATTGTCCTAATTAGCAACTGTCAGGCAGTAACGGAGAAAGACTTAAGTCATAGTAAAAATGGTTCAAATGGCTCTGAGCACTATGGGATTAAACATCTGAGGTCATCAGTCCCCTAGAACTTAGAACTACTTTAAACTAACTAACCTAAGGACATCACACCCATCCATGCCCGAAGCAGGATTCAAACCTGCGATCGTAGCAGTCGCGCGGTTCCGGACTGAAGCGCCTAGAACCGCTCAGCCACTAAGTCGTAGCATGTACCTACAAAATCAGTCATTAGCAACAAAGTAATCTGTACCGCAACACCACACACAGCTGACATGTGTATCCTCTATGGCTTGATATCCATAAAAAATCATACAGCTCCACTAAATAGAAAAGAAATTATTAGTTAAGCAAAATTATAACATTATCATTTAAATACATCCACTTCTCAGTCAGCTGGAAACATGAAGGAACACAATACAACACATGAGGCTGCAAGTTGGGCCAGTCTTCGCAATAATCCATCACATTACTGTGAAGAAAACTACCAGGAAAGTAATCAAGATCACGCAGAATCTCTGTCATCAGCTTTCACTTTAAACTACTAACTGAATATTCAAAACTTCTTTACGCTGTCTCATATGCAACCAGGAAGCAAACTAAGCCCAACCAATGTAACACAATACAGTGCTCATCAAAATATTACACAGCTTCGCTAGTTTTTCCGTCTCTCCATTTCTTTGTTCCTTATCAGTGGTAATTCGCATCGATCTCTTACCTAACTCAGGGTAGAGTAAACCTTTATACCTTTTCTGAGTGCTCCAGCTTCAGTCATTGTCTTATCTTGAAATAAATCCCTACTCACCAATACCCTCCGTTGACATCGCTTTACTTCAGCTAATGCACCTACCTTAAAACTTCAAAGGAATCTTCAATCACAGTAAGGTTCCTGAAATACTGTACACAAAACACTGACTACTATTGTGCCGTGGTGGAAGCGGGGCCGTTCCGCCGTATAGTAGCAACAACTCGCGAACAGTACTCCTCTTGGGGCTGATGTGAGGCGGTAAACATTGGATACATGACCGGCCTGGTGAATGCTGACGGAGGGAGCAGTCTCCATAGCTATGGGTCACATTTGGAAATCTTGGCGAGTGCGGCGGGATGCCTTCTGGACGGCCGCCATAATAGGAGTCCGGATGCAACTGCCAAGCTACTCATGAACAACTGAAACGTCCCCTTAGAAAAATTATACATGACTGCTTAAACTGACACAATATTTTTAGCGCAACGCAGTCTGACTTTTAATAATCTCTACAAAAGAATGGCCCTGACTAACAATTACCTATACCTTTCACAAATCACTTACAAAAATCTTCGTTACTCAAACTACTGCAATACAGCGAGCGCCAATACTGCCTGCTAAATAAAAGGTTCAAAGTACTGAAGGCACTAACTACTGATAGGCATAGTTAGCAAATGAAAGATTTTGATAGAGAACAAACAATGTATTTACCTTAATAGTGTTCAAAAGTCATAATATCTATATCAGTCCATGATATCCAATGTTACAAAGTTACTGTCTCTGTCCAGATCTCCGCCATCTCACTCCCCACATTCATCACTGCTGGCGGCTCACCTCCAGCTGCGCCAATTCTAAAAAACCCGAGTCGCTAGATTCAATATCAAAAGTCGCTAGAAAGTCGCTAAAACTGATTTTACTAGGGGTGTACTGAAAATTTCGTCCTGCGAATGGTGCAATAAGCCATTGGGGGCGGTGGGGGGTGGAGGGGGGTAATAAAATACTAATAAAAATTGTCTCATATACGTAATTGCTATATTGTCTTCATTAAATGACGCATCGCTTGCAACAACATACATATAAAATATGCTAACGTTTAATTACACATGTTTTCATAATTGATGCAACACATAAATTGTTGCTTCAATTACAGTAGTCAAATATACTAGAAATATACAACTATATTTGTACCAAAAGAAAGCGAGAACTCAAATTAGGTTACAAAATATACACACCGGTATGTGAGCTATTCATCGTCGTCACTCAGAAGATCGAATAACTCTTCTGTTTCATGCTCTGACGGAACTGTAGTTCATGTAGAGGGTTGAACGTCGCTCAGAAGATGATGTTACAGTTCGACTAGTTTTGTCGCAAAAGAGTAATTTTTGTTCGTTCCAATAAGCTCCAATACGTCTGACGGTATGTCAAAAAATGCACAATCTTTATTTTGTTTCTTCAACTGGTCTCTCAATATGATGAAAGCATTAATTGTCTTTAACGATAATCTGTTACGTTGTTTAGTTTTTATAATGTTCATAGAACTGAATATTCTTTCCATTTCTACATTTGAATGCGGTAGGCATAGAACAGTCATTGCTAGCTGTGAAATCAAAGAAAAAGGATTCTCCCCTGCGGCATTTTTATACTGCTAAACCTCACTCCAAAATCGAACAGTGTTAGTAGTGTTATTCCACCTAATGAAGTTGATATTATGTCATTCTTGCAGCATACCGTCTATGAAATCGCCACTAAAACACAATTCTTTGGCTGCATCCGCTACAGCATTATTTTTATTCACTTTTAGTGTTTCTTCAACATTCAGCACTGACATTTTTTTAAGGATCGTAACGTTACTTGGCATTCTTTGTTGAATTTCTTTTATGAGTTTCAGACTAAACTGAATGCATCTCTTCTTCAAATAAACTTTATTTTCTTCAGACAAACTTGACTCAGACAATTTCTGTTCAAACATAAAGCCAAGGTTCGGATTTGCGTACATACATTCACTTGGAACTGGTGTTGTCAACAAACCAACAGCTGGAAAAACTATGTTTTGTCCGAGTGACTGCATGAGAAATACAAGTGTATCTAGTATTTTAGTGGGGTCATTGTCTTCTTCTTCTAAAGCTTTTATTACTATTTGTACGTCTTTTAAAGCATGTTTAAGGTAAAACATGTAAAGATGATTTGAGTCGTCACAATACATCTTGTACAAAAGATCAGCAGTGTAACAATTGTCTTGAACTATGGCAAGTGAAAAATGTAGCTTTAGTTCTTCCCACAGCTCCAGAATTCTTCGTATTGCTGGTTTAATTGAAAGCCAACGTGTTGCACAGACCTTCAAAATTTTTAGTGGCTGTTTTCCACAATTTATTTTCTCATACACCTTTTTATATTCCTCTTGTCTTTTGGGTGAAATGCAGAACCAATTGTAGGTTTCCTGTACAAGAAACTCTATGTTTCTAGGTATGGTATTCACTGAGGCGTGCGAAACTGCAAGCTGAAGAGAGTGACAAATGCAACGGATCAATACCAAATGCTTCAAACCATATTCTCTCTTGAGTTGTTCGAAAAGCCCATTGTTTATTCCAACCATTGCAGAAGCATTATCTGTGCCAATTCCTACCATATTAGCGATTGGAAGTTTGAGATCTTTCAAAGAATTCACAAGAACAGCAGCCAGATTTCTTGCATCTGCAGTTCCTACTACAGCGAGTTTGAGAAATTCTGATCAAATGGTTTGGTTGTTTACACTATAGTACCGTATAATGATACCTAGCATTTTAGATATTGATACATCTGTGGATTCATCTATTAGTAGACTGTATTTTTGGTTACCTATATTTTCAGCCAATGATTGTGCAAAATATGGAGCCAAAACTTCAGTTATAATGTTAGTGCACTTTGTACGATGTAATTGCATGTTTTTAGCGCCCTCATCACCGGAAAACACCTTCTTGCACAGTATTCCTAAATGATCTACAGCTAAAACAGAACAATGTTCAGCAATAAATAAAGAAAGGGCGCCTTCCGCTCTGCTTGCTATTCTAACTGTAGTTTTCGGAACAATTTTCACAGGTAAGGTGGTTTGTGTTTTTTTTAAATAAATTTTTTGTTTATGCTTAATAGTTTTCGAATGCTTTCTAATATCACACAATTTAGCATAAAACTCTGTTGCACATACTTGACATCTTGCCTTGGATAAGACTCCAACGGCTGGTTTCAGCCACCCATTGAATTTTTGAGCGTATTGCTTCTTCTTTTGCGGTAAATCCATTATGTAAGCCACCACAACATAAGTTTCACCAATTTATAATCACTGAAAATACATTAAAACTCAGGCGAACTAGAGGTAATGAAAGAATCTACTCACTCGGTAACTCGATATCAGTCCTTTTGTTCATTGTTTAAAACGTAATGTCTGAGATACCCCCACCGAATTGTTCTTGTGTTACCACTGTGCATGTGGTAATCATTTGACTGCGAGTTAACATTTCGAAAAATTAGAGGTTGCTGGACAGAAATGTATTTTATTATACTTAATATTACATATGTTTTTTGTCAATTCGAAAAATAAAGGAAGTTCAAAAGTTGAAGAATTATAGAGCGATACGCTATCGACGATAACAGGCTAGTGGGTAATGAATAATGAATAGGTCTATAGTCAAGGTTTTCTTACTCTGTAGGCAATTCCCACATCCAGAAAATGCTGAACAATGCTATATGATCTGCTAAGAACTTAATTTAACTTAGTAAATCTAGAACAAAGTCAGTGTAGTACCCATTCTATAGTTAAAATCGTAGTTTTGTTAATGAAAATGCTGGCCCAAAATAATTTTGATTTGTACTCCAAAAGTCGCCAGATAAGTCGCTAAATAATTTTTGTAGCTAAAAAGTTTTTTTGTCGCTAAGACGAAGGCAAAAGTCGCCATTTCTAGCGACAAAGTCGCTAAATTGGCAACACTGCGCAATGTTAACAGCCAACTGCCCAACACTACAATAGCAAATTCCAACAATGCCACTTAGTCACAGACTGCACACAGCACAGCCAGTGATTTTCATCCAGAGCGCTAGGTGGCGGTGGCGTTACCAATATATGAACCTAAACAGCCTACTTATACAATTTTAAGAAAAAGTTTCCTATACATGGCTACTGAGTTCACCTCTGCACTCGTGTCATGGCAAGTAAGCAATTCCCTCGTTTTTGTGTTGGAAATTAACAGTGACTTTAATACAGAGTTTATATTTTTGGCCGTTTTCCGTCGTGGTATTACCTGTTAAATTGTCACAATTGGCGATAACGCCACCTGTGCTCTTTCTTTTATTTATTTTTTTCTATTTTTTTTAACTGTGCCAACTGGAGGCACAGCTTGTGCTGATTGAGTGAAAAGTATTTTTAAATGCGAACATTTCAGGTTAGGCTTCACCGTCACTGTTATTGACATTAAATGAAACATTAAATTTACTGTTACCAGTCACTGTTTATTTATCTCCACGACACGCTTCAAAGGTTTAAACATCGAACAACTTGTGGATTTACATTTGATAATATGAAGTGTGTGTGTGTGTGTGTGTGTGTGTGTGTGTGTGTCTGCGCGCGTGTGGGGACTTACGATTTTTTGGAGAGATTTGTGGCACTGTCTAGTGGAGAAACAAAACACTAGTTCAGAACATGATTTTGGGCTTATTTTGACAAAAGTTAGATATACGTTTATTTTTTTGCGGGGAGAAACCCAAAACCATGTTCTGAAACTGTGTTTTGTTTCTCCACTTGACAGTGCCCTACAAGTTCCTTAAAGAAATCGACACACACACACACACACACACACACACACACACACACACACAACATATTAAGTATTGTCAACTATTTTGTTTTAATAGAAGTTCTTAATTGTAACCCATTTTTTCAACCGTTTCATTTACTTTCCTGTCGCTCTATTACAATTATCTTTCCATATATACTGGTTTACCTAACATATAAAAAATTATAAGTTCCGTCGCTGTAGTTTTGCAATAACACCAAAAATTACAAGAATCCGATTAGGGTCAATATCAAAACAGGTCTTTTTATCTTTACTAGGCTATCAACTTTTTCTTATCTTCCTAGCAAGTAAATTTGTTGCATGCTCTCTTTCAAGAGCAGGTCACAATATCTCGACTAATGCCATGGTGTTTTTCTATCAGTAACTGGTAAGACTCAGTACACTCGTACCAGGCCATTAATCAACACGGTGCTCCATAACATTCAACGATCACTTACTAACCATAACAAATTCCAGAATAAGTTTAAACGTTGGTTAAAGTTTATTTCACAACTTCGCTCAATACAACACAACAAGGAACTAACTCTATAACCATTTCCACGTGCAGGGAACCTAAAAACCACATCTCTGCTTGGAGCGTACACTCATAATGATCTAACCTAAAAACATGATGGGAAACCACAAACCATATCGCGCGTTCTCAATCACAAATATTTCTCCCACGATGCTCATCAATACGGACAACAAACTACGACGTTTTACGTGTGGCTTCACCTGTCCCTCTTTTTTTATTTATTTTTTATTTTTTTAGCCAACACACTTCTGACTGGCTCGATGCGTCCCGCCACGGGTTCCTCTCAAAGTAGCACTTCCACCTTACGTTCCTGTTGGATGCATTCCAATTTTTGTCTTTCTCTACAGATTTTACCCTTTACAGCTCTCTCCAATACCATTGTTAACTTATTAGTCTATTTAATTTTTCACACTCTGTAACACTGCAAGTCTTTTGCTTAGGTTGCCCCGCAGTCCAGACTCACGGTTGTGCTCCAAATGTACATTCTCAAAAATTTGTTCCTCAGATCGAGGTCTACGTTTGATAGTAGTAGACTTCTCTTGGTCAGGAATGCACTCTTTGCCTTCGCTAGTTTGCTTTTTATGTTCTCCTTGCTTCTTCCGTCATGAGTATTTTACTTCCAAGATAACTGAATTCTATAATTTTCTCTACTTCGTGATCGTCGATTTAGTTCTACCTGCACTAACAGTGTCTACATTTTCTTCATGTATCTTTAACTTATTACTGTCATTTAACGTTAAAAGGCCGAGGTACATGTTGTATTTATTGAGTTGTGTAAGCTCTATTCTCTTAAGGTACTTGTGGGTCGAAAGGACTCTGGTGTCTGCCCTCTTTTCCTCTGAAGCTTTTAGACCATTGTGTTATTTGTCGCTTATAAGTTAGGTAAATTTAGCGTATTTTTCTGTATATATGTTTCAGGATCTGTACTGAACCGTTTTGAGCGTAGGGCTGAGTTCAAGCCAGCTGCCGTACGTTGGTACCCGTAAATTTGGATTTTTTCTTGCTTGCCCTTGTGAATAATTATACTTGTTGATTTACAAAAGTTCATTTATTATTTTAAAGCCAGTATAGAAACATCCGTTATATTGTATATTCTCTTATCTTAAAAGTTTCTTTTATGGTTAAAGCGTATGTGCATTGTCGTCTTTGTAACACCGATTTTTAAGAGAAAAAAAGAAGGGAGAAAATCTGAGTTCCAGTAAGTGACTCAGAAGTGATTTTCTAATTCAACTAACACTGATTTTCAAAATTCTTGTATTATTATAGAAATTGCAGTTTTAAATTTGTTCTCGGGTAAATAAATGTATTTAAAGCTGATTTTCTTCCTGCTCAGCACCTTACCACTCCCATATCCCAGCTCCGTAGCATTAAATCTGCGTCCTGGAAAATTATGGACATCAAAGAACTCCCTGTAGAAGACATGTTTCACAGAATCCAAGGAGAAGAAGCGTTCGTAGCTCTTAAGGTATGTATTTTAGAACGTATGCTTACTAAACATGTTTCTTCTTCGTCTGGTCCACGTATCACCCCTGAAAATTTGTCGGTGAAATTCTTGTTCGTCCTCTGTCTCATTCAATTTACCTTCCTTGTTCTCCTAATTCTCGTCCCATTAAGCAGCATCCCAAACCAAGATCAATATAGCTTTCTTCTGCAAGACGCTTATTAACCACACGTGGTGGAAACAATGAGTTGATTGTTTTAAGTTTCATTGTTTAGTGTGGCGCCAAGACGTTTCCCCAGGCAAATTCTGTATTTTAATACACGACGTCATAATTTACAAACTAATTTGATGTGCGAGGTGTCACATATCTGTTTCGACGTAGCCCCATATACTTGTTGCAAGACTTACGAAAAAAATAATTTTATGTATTTGAGCTATGTCTGCTCTGTTGGACATGTCCGAAGTCCTTCGGGAATCAATAGGTTGCGAGTAGGGGTCAATGGGCGAGGAACGCAGCGTTGCTGCATGCGGAAGTTGAAAATTTGAGTCGGCTACGGACTGTGTCCGGATGGCCGAAGCAGTGAAAGCAACCGCTTACGATGAGCAGTACATCCGGGTCGAGGCCCAGTGCAGCACAAGTTTTCAACTTCCGCCATCGCATTACCACAACCACTGACCTTTGCGGCTGGAAGTCACATATTCCCACCCATCCCTTCTTTTTCTTCCTCATTCTCTGTTTCACACAAAACATTCGTAGAATTTGACGAGCTAGAAGAAGTGTTCTGCAAAGTAGAGTGACGTAAGTTGTAAATTGTTGGAAATTTCGGAAAAATTGGTGGAAATTGGTGTAAAAATAGTGAAAAACGTATAAAATACAATATCCGTCTGAACCAACAGGGGACACTAAGAATGACAAACCAAGAGGGAAAAAAAGGAAAAAAGAACTGCGTGTGAAACAGAGTTACAGTTTATTCGTCCCTACTGTTGAATCTGTACAAGGGAAAGGAATGATGGGAATAATAGACAGGTTCACGAGTGAGATTAAAATACAGGGTGAAAGAATAGCAGTGATAATACTCGCTGATGGAAATGGTACCCTGAGTAAAGTGAAGAGGAGAAAAAGGACCTGCTGAATGGAATTATCAGTCTCATGATCACAAAATATGGGCGGAAAGTAAACAGAAGAACAATTGAAGTAATGAGGAGTAGCACAATTGAGATTAGTGATAAACGTAACATCGAAATTGGTGAGCATGGAGTAGACAAAATTAGGGAATTCCAATAGCACGGAGGGACGAGGCCTGGGGAACATGAAAAGAAAACTAGAAAAATAGAGGACATTCGTCCCAAAAATAAGTCTAATAGAATCAAACATACGCCTTGAGGAAGAAATTTCCAACATTGTATCGAAGTGAATTGAGAACTCAGGGAAAACCGCGACAGAAGAAAATCGAAGTGTTTGAATTGTGTTGTTGTAGCAGGGAGTTGAAAATTAAATAGACTGATAAGATAGGAAATGTGGTTCCCTGCAGGATCAACGAAGAAAGTAATGTTCCGAACACACTAACAAGAGGAAGAGACAGGATGACAGCACGTGGGTTCAGATGGCAGGGAATAATTTCCATTGTACAAAGGTGGCTGTACACGGTAAAAATCTGTGTTGTGAGACAAAGACTGGAATATTGCCAACAAATAATTGAAGGTGATGCGTGTAAATTCTACTTTGAGATAAAGAGGTTGGCACAAGAGACGACATCGTGGAGGGGCGCATCAAACCAATCAGATGAATGATGACTAAAAGATGTATGAAATTCGGAAGAAAATTGGTAATATGTCTTCCTGCAGAATAATCATAGCGATTCCGCTTGTGATAACAAACATCGTGCAGACTTCGGAATGTGTAATTTGAAATCCAGTTGGGGTGGCGACGAGCATATCTTTGAGAGCTCTGTATTCAACGTCATGGTCATCATGATCACTGTAACAGTGGAGAATAATGTGAAGTACCTACCTCCACATATCATAAGTTGACTCGCGGAGTATAGATGTAAAGGTAACACTTAATGGAAACTTCCCTGTACAGATTCGGTTGTTACATTTACATCTGTTCTCCGTATATAACCAGAAAGTTTGTGCAATGGGGTACTTGGCATAGTACCACAAACCAGGGCTGCTGCCCTTCTTCTGCCGTGTGGATTGCGGGACGAATGATTGCCTAAGCACCACTGTGGGCGCTACGGCTATTATAATCTTGTCTTTGCGGTCCTTAGTGACACGTAGGAGATTTTAGTACATGCTTAACTTTAGTCTGATTCATGATAAAAAGAGTAAGCTACGGGTCCCACACAGTACTGCAATATTCTAGGAAGAGTTGCGCATGTATGCTATAAACAATTTCTATTTTATATGATGTATATTGCATACATGGAAGAACCCTGGAGATACTAAAAGGTATCAGATAGATTATATAATGGTAAGACAGAGATTTAGGAACCAGGTTTTAAATTGTAAGACATTTCCAGGGGCAGATGTGGACTCTGACCACAATCTATTGGTTATGACCTGTAGATTAAAACTGAAAAAACTGCTAAAAGGTGGGAATTTAAGGAGATGGGACCTGGATAAACTGAAAGAACCAGAGGTTGTACAGAGTTTCAGGGAGAGCATAAGGGAACAATTGACAGGAATGGGGGAAAGAAATACAGTAGAAGAAGAATGGGTAGCTTTGAGGGATGAAGTAGCAAAGGCAGCAGAGGATCAAGTAGGTAAAAAGACGAGGGCTAGTAGAAATCCTTGGGTAACAGAAGAAATATTGAATTTAATTGATGAAAGGAGAAAATATAAAAATGCGGTAAATGAAGCAGGCAAAAAGGAATACAAACGTCTAAAAATGAGATCGACAGGAAGTGCAAAATGGCTAAGCAGGGATGTCTAGAGGACAAATGTAAGGATGTAGAGGATTATCTCACTAGGGGTAAGATAGATACTGCCTACAGGAAAATTTAAGAGACCTTTGGAGATAAGAGAACCACTTGTATGAACATCAAGAGCTCAGATGGAAACCCAGTTCTAAGCAAAGAAGGGAAAGCAGAAAGGTGGAAGGAGTATATAGAGGGCCTATACAAGGGCGATGTACTTGAGGACAATATTATGGAAATGGAAGAGGATGTAGATGAAGATGAAATGGCAGATACGATACTGCGTGAAGAGTTTGACAAAGCACTGAAAGACCTGAGTCGAAACAAGGCCCCCGGAGTAGACAACATTCCATTGGAACTAATGACGGCCTTGGGAGAGCCAGTCCTGACAAAACTCTACCATCTGGTGAGCAAGATGTATGAAACGGGCGAAATACCCTCAGACTTCAAGAAGAATATAATAATTCCAATCCCAAAGAAAGCAGGTGTTGACAGATGTGAAAATTACCGAACATTCAGTTTAATAAGTCACAGCTGCAAAATACGAGTACTAACACGAATTCTTTACAGGCGAATGGAGAAACTAGTAGAAGCCGACTTCGGGGAAGATCAGTTTGGATTCCGTAGAAATACTGGAACACGTGAGGCAATACTGACCTTACGACTTATCTTAGAAGAAAGATTAAGGAAAGGCAAACCTACGTTTCTAGCATTTGTAGACTTAGAGAAAGCTTTTGACAACGTTAACTGGAATTCTCTCTTTCAAATTCTAAAGGTGGCAGGGGTAAAATACAGGGAGCGAAAGGCTATTTACATTTTGTATGGAAACCAGGTGGCAGTTATAAGAGTCGAGGGACATGAAAGGGAAGCAGTGGTTGGGAAGGGAGTAAGACAGGGTTGTAGCCTCTCCCCGATGTTATTCAATCTGCATATTGAGCAAGCAGTAAAAGAAACAAAAGAAAAATTCGGAGTAGGTATTAAAATCCATGGAGAAGAAATTAAAACTTTGAGGTTCGCTGATGACATTGTAATTCTGTCAGAGACGGCAAAGGACCCGGAAGAGCAGTTGAATGGAATGGACAGTGTCTTGAAAGGAGGATATAAAATGAGTATCAACAAAAGCAAAACGAGGATAATGGAATGTAGGCGAATTAAGTCGGTTGATGCTGAGGGAATTAGATTAGGAAACGAGACACTTAAAGTAGTAAATGAGTTTTGCTATTTGGGGAGCAAAATAACTGATGATGGTCGAAGTAGAGACGATATAAAATGTAGACTGGCAATGGCAAGGAAAGCGTTTCTGAAGAAGAGAAATTTGTTAACATCGAGTATAAATTTAAGTGTCAGGAAGTCATTTCTGAGAGTATTTGAATGGAGTGTAGCCATGTATGGAAGTGAAACATGGACGATAAATAGTTTGGACAAGAAGAGAATAGAAGCTTTCGAAATGTGGTGCTACAGAATATTGTTGAAGATTAGATGGGTAGATCACATAACTAATGAGGAAGTATTGAATAGGATTGGGGAGAAGTTTGTGGCACAACTTGACCAGAAGAAGGGATCGATTGGTAGGACATGTTCTGAGGCATCAGGGGATCACCAGTTTAGTATTGGAGGGCAGCGTGGAGGGTAAAAATCGTAGAGGGAGACCAAGAGATGAATACACTAAGCAGATTCAGAAGGATGTAGGTTGCAGTAGGTACTGGGAGATGAGGAAACTTGCACAGGATAGGGTTGCATGGAGAGCTGCATCAAACCAGTCTCAGGACTGAAGACCACAACAACAACATTGATTCCATTTCCTTCGTATTCTACCAATGAACGTCTTTGCTACCGGGTAGGTATTAGCATGAGCTAACCTATTCCAAATGTGATTCACTGATACTGTAGTCATATCATACCACGTTCTTTTTTGTTTTGTGAACTGTACAACTTTAAGTTTCAGAACATTTAAAGTAAGTTGCTAACTTTTGCACCACTTTGAAAAATACCGCGAAAGTATTCAGATCTTGATAATATTTAAGACAGTTTTTCATTTCTTGTAACTTTTTTATTCTTTTTTACAGGTGATAATGTCGATAGGAAAAGGTCCTTCCAGATGCTACAAATCTGATGTTTCTTCAGTACGTTCACAAAGTTTAGAACAGTTTAGACATGTGGCAGAGACGTAATGAGCCACCAAACGGGCGTCTATCCAAGACAATAGTTACAAGTAACGCTTTGTAATTCAGTTCTTGGTTGCGGAAAACAAACCATGGTGAACATCTATTAATTTATTTGTGGAGTATATGCTAATGATGAAATTGATAGTACTCTTGAACGATGGGTAAAGAGATTTAAAGAGTGAATAAGTGCAGAAACTAACCTCCATGATCGACCATGTTCGGGTCGTCCTGGCACAGCCACTAATCCCGATCTAGTGAACCGCCATCAATACTATTATTCACGCAGACAAGCGCCTCACAATTCGGCTATTGGCTCCACAGCTATCAGTGAGCACTGCAAATGCATGTGCAATGACTAAGACTTGTATGATTCGAGATGTACTCGAGATGGGTTCTACGAATGCTCACAACAGACCACAGCATTCAAAGAGAAATCATTCCATTTGAACATATAGAGCAGTTTGAGGCCAACGGAGAGGCTTTTCTCACATGGACCGTTAGAGGTGACGAAATCTGGGTCTATCAGTTTGAGATATAAAGAAAAACACAATCACTGGAGTGGCACCACCCGCAGTCACCAACGAAGAAGTTCAAGGCAGCTGTTTCTTCTCTGGGAAAGTTACCATGACAGTCTTTTGGAATAGTTCTTTTTTTATGTTATGGAGTCAAAAACCATGAATTCAGGGTCGTACATGAAATCTTATTTGTTTGGATGGATTATTAGTCACCTAACAATTTAGCTGTCTTCAGATCACAAAATTTTCTTCATTAGTGTTGGTGCCATTGGCAACATCCATCCATTAAGTAATTAAAAACAGATTTTCATCATTCTTGGCCAGTATATTTGAACAATTGTCATAAAACAAAGGCGCTCGTGTCCCCATTTCGCTACAGCGCTATAGTACCGGCCACACATGTGTATACTACGCATTTGCAGAATGCTGCGTTCCATTACCTTTGTAATTAATGGGCATCAGATACCATACTATTTAGACGTGCCACGTTACAGCAACATATGCATGATGATCTCTGTTACGAGATGATATAATACTGATTCTGTCAGTTACCTAGATTTAATGACGTAGCGCCTTTGTTTTATGACCATATTTCGATTACACTGGCCACGAACGATGAAAAGCTGTTTTTAACTGTGTTAGGTACGTATGTTGTCATTTTAAGAAAAATGTTAACGACGTTTGAAGCCGTAATGGCACCAACACTAATCAAGAGTATTTTATGATCTGAAGATGGATAGTTTGTTAGCCGAAACTAGTAATTCACCCAAATAGATATCGTGTGGGATATTGACTTCATGGGTTTTCAGTCCTTAACATAAATAAAAAATTTACAACAGATCGCGTATCTCCGGGTTGACAAATTCAGTAAACTTGATTTTGGAATAGAGATAGTGTCTTTCTCATGTGCGTTGCAGAAAGGGTCAACCATTAATTTGGAGGCATGTATGAGGACTCAGAACATTATGAACCGTTTCCCACGAGTTCGGTCCGACACGAATCTAAAAGCAATAGTGCTTCTACATGAATAGGCACATGCCTCAGACCCCGGAACACATTGCTGAACTATCCTGGACATCATTGCGTCATATACTCTATGGTTCAGGCCTGATGCCCTCGCCCCTCCATCTGTTTGGGCCATTTCAGCATTCCCTACGTGGAACACACTTTGAAGATGGTGTGAGCGTTATCTATGCGGTGAAAACATGGCTACCTGCACAGGTCGAGTACTTTTACCAAAAGGGAACACGTGCTATTACATGTCGCAAACGTAAGACCATAGAACGTGATGGAGACTATGTAGAAAAAAGGAATGTTAATTGATGTTACCAAGTCCTAACTCTTAAGAATAAATATGTTTTGAGAAGGAAAACCGTGGGAGCATTGTTTATTGAACGACCCTTGTAAATAACAGCTTCATATGCGAAAATATTATCTGCGAGGTCATTACTACATAATACTAACAACAAATGTACCAACACACTTTCCTAGCGCATATCTGTTGTTCATATATGAAATAATATAAACTGCAACAGTCACTTGTTGCTAATATTTTGTTAGTATGACAAGTTTCGACAGCGTGTTGCCATCATGAGGTGCAGTTACAGTTACTGTAAAGTACCTTATGATGGCAGCACGTTGCCGATACGCGTCGTCCTAATAACATATTAGTGAAGTGACTGTTGCAGAATACCAGGTGTACCGGTATGAAATGAACGTTGCCGGCCAGAGTGGCCGTGCGGTTCTAGGCGCTGCAGTCTGGAACCGCGTGACCGCTACGGTCGCAGGTTCGAATCCTGCCTCGGGCATGGATGTGTGTGATGTCCTTAGGTTAGTTAGGTTTAATTAGTTCTAAGTTCTAGGCGACTGATGACCTCAGAAGTTAAGTCGCATAGTGCTCAGAGCCATTTGAACCATTTGAAATGAACGTTAAGATACAAATGTGTCGATAGGGAACATTTGTTGTGAACAAGCCTTTTTTTTTTTGTTTGGTTGGTATTACATCTGTCAAAGATATTTAGTATACATCAAGTCATGGAACAAACAACATCATATGTTTTCACGTTTTAAAAATGTCGAATTTCATACCAGAAAGTGATGATTTGCGGAAAGCATTATTTTTTTGTTTTCATTTGAAAAAAAGTGCTGCAGAGTCGCATCGAATGCTTATCGAGGCATATGGTAATCATGCCCTAAGAGAAGCAACATGCAAAAGATGGTTTCAACGGTTCAGAAACAATGATTTTCATGTAAGAAATGAAGAACGTGGAAGACCACCAAAAAGTTCGAAGACGCCGAATTGCAAGCAATACTGGATGAACATGATACTTTGAGTCAGAAGCAAATGGCAGCAATGCTAAATGTTGCACAACAAACAATTTCTGACCGTTTGAAAGCTATGGGAAAGATCCAAAAGCGTGGAAAATGGGTGCCACATGAATTGAATGAAAAACAGATGGAAAACCGAAAAACCATTTGTCAAATTTTGCTTCAAAGACATGAAAGAAAATCAGTTTTGCATCGAATTGTTACTGGCGATGAAAAATGGATTTATTTTAAGAATCCTAAACGGGAAAAATCATGGGTTAATCCGGGACAACCATCAACATCGACTGCAAAACCAGATCGATTCGGCAAGAAGACAATGCTCTGTGTTTGGTGGGATCAGAAATGTGTGGTGTATCATGAGCTTCTAAAACCCGGTGAAACTGTGAATCCTAATCACTACAGACAACAAATGATCAATTTGAACTATGCATTGATCGAAAAAATACCAGAATGGGCCAGAAGACATGGCAAAGTAATTCTTTTACACGACAATGCACCTGCGCGCAAAGCAAAACTGGTTCAGGATAAATCAAAACACTTGGCTGGGAGCTTCTACCCTACCCGCCGTATTCACCAGACTAGGCCCCTTCCGACTACCATTTGTTTTCATCAATGGGACACGCATTGGCTGAGGAAAACTTCGATTCCCACGAATAAGTCGAAAATTGGGTGTCTGATTGGTTTGCTTCAAAAGACGAACGTTTCTATTGGCATGGTGTCCACAAATTGCCAGAAAGGTGATCAAAATGTATAGAAAGCAATGGTCAGTACTTTTAATAAAATGTTTTTACTTTTCAGTTCAAAATTAGTGTTTCATTTTCACAAAAAAACGCTCATTTGATACCGATACACCTGGTATATTATTCCATAAAATAATATACAACACAATAGCAGCCCTCAAACAACATATATATATACAGGGTGTTACAAAAAGGTACGGCCAAACTTTCAGGAAACATTCATCACACACAAATAAAGAAAAGATGTTATGTGGACATGTGCCCGGAAACGCTTAATTTCCATGTTAGAGCTCAATTTAGTTTCGTCAGTATGTACTGTACTTCCTCGATTCACCGCCAGTTGGCCCAATTGAAGGAAGGTAATGTTGAATTCGGTGCTTGTGTTGACATGCGACTCATTGCTCTACAGTACTAGCATCAAGCACATCAGTACGTAGCATCACCAGGTTAGTGTTCATCACGAACGTGGTTTTGCAGTCAGTGCAATGTTTACAAATGCGGAGTTGGCGGATGCCCATTTGATGTATGTATTAGCACGGGGCAATAGCTGTGGCGCGGTACGTTTGTATCGAGACAGATATCCAGAACGAAGGTGTCCCGACAGGAAGACGTTCGAAGCAATTGATGGGCGTCTTAGGGAGCACGGAACATTCCAGCCTATGACTCGCGACTGGGGAAGACCTAGAACGACGAGGACACCTGAAATGGACGAGGCAATTCTTCGTGCAGTTGACGATAACCCGAATGTCAGCGTCAGAGAAGTTGCTGCTGTACAAAGTAACGTTGACCACGTCACTGTATGGAGAGTGCTACGGGAGAATCAGTTGTTTCCGTACCATGTACAGCGTGTGCAGGCACTATCAGCAGCTAACTGGCCTCCACGGGTACACTTCTGCGAATGGTTCATCCAACAATGTGTCAATCCTCATTTCAGTGCAAATGTTCTCTTTACGGATGAGGCTTCATTACAACGTGATCAAATTGTAAATTTTCACATTCAACATGTGTGGGCTGACGAGAATCCCCACGCAATTGTGCAATCACGTCATCAACACAGATTTTCTGTGAACGTTTGGGCAGGCAGTGTTGGTGATGTCTTGATTGGGCCCCATGTTCTTCCACCTACGTTCAATGGAGCTCGTTATTATGTTTTCGCCGGCCGGAGTGGCCGTGCGTTTCTAGGCGCTACAGTCTGGAACCGCGTGACCGCTACGGTCGCAGGTTCGAATCCTGCCTCGGGCATGGATGTGTGTGATGTCCTTAGGTTAGTTAGGTTTAAGTAGTTCTAAGTTCTAGGGGACTGATGACCACAGCAGTTAAGTCCCATGGCGCTCAGAACCATTTTTTTATCATGTTTTCATACGGGATACTCTACCTGTGCTGCTAGAACATGTGCCTTTACAAGTACGACACAACATGTGGTTCATGCACGATGGAGCTCCTGCACATTTCAGTCCAAGTGTTCGTACGCTTCTCAACAACAGATTCGGTGACCGATGGATTGGTAAAGGCGGACCAATTCCATGGCCTCCACGCTCTCCTGACCTCAACCCTCTTGACTTTCATTTATGGGGACATTTGAAAGCTCTTGTCTACGCAATCCCGGTACCAAATGTAGAGACTCTTCGTGCTCGTTTTGTGGACGGCTGTGATACAATACGCCATTCTCCAGGGCTGCATCAGCGCATCAGGGATTCCATGCGACGGAGGGTGGATGCATGTATCCTCGCTAACGGAGGACATTTTGAACATTTCTTGTAACAAAGTGTTTGAAGTCACGCTGGTACGTTCTGTTGCTGTGTGTTTCCATTCCATGATTAATGTGATTTGAAGAGAAATAATAAAATGAGCTCTAACATGGAAAGTAAGCATTTCCGGACACATGTCCACATAAGATATTTTCTTTCTTTGTGTGTGAGGAATATTTCCTGAAAGTTTGGCCATACCTTTTTGTAACACCCTGTAGAATGAATACATTTGAGCGTATTGCTCTGTTCCCCACAAACATAGTTTCGGTCAACCAGAGAGCGGATCAGTGTTATGGTTACGTCTGTGAATGGCAGGATGCGCCGCTGGGGGTAGACGCGGCGTCTCGCGGCTGCCCGCCACGGGGGCGGCGGTGGGGCGTTGCCATGGCGACGCTGGCGCCGCCGGCGGTCGCTCCATCAGTCTCCAGCGCTGGGCTGGCGTGCCGCGGCGACTCCATACCCGGAGTGAATTTGCCGGCGGCTGCTGCCAGCACGGAGGCCGTTAACTGCCGCGCTGTTTTTACTGCGCCCAGACCTTGCTCTGCCGACAAATGAAATGGACGCAATCGTATAGCATGCGTGGCACACCAGCGCACTTCCGCTAAACTACTCACCAACTCTGTTTTCTCAGGTCGAATATAACTTTTCCTTTCTAATGGTGCATAAACGGGATGAAACAGTTGCAGTAAACAAACACTTCTCATGATTCTCCCCTCATTACCACGAAGTAAAATTTGCGGCATCTCTCTATTAACGTGCGTAAAAAAGAATTCGTCAATATCTCATTACACATTTGATGATAAACTTCTGTAGTCTGTCCAGTTGATTAATATTAAAGGGTAGCCGGCCGGAGTGGCCGTGCGGTTCTAGGCGCTACAGTCTGGAACCGATCGACCGCTACGGTCGCAGGGCATGCCTCGGGCATGGATGTGTGTGATGTCCTTAGATTGGTTAGGTTTAATTAGTTCTACGTTCTAGGCGACTGATGACCTAAGAAGTTAAGTCGCATAGTGCTCAGAGCCATTAAAGTGTATGGGAAAATGGAAGAACAAAGTGTGCGTAAACAAAAATTATTTTTTGACGAACCTAAACCAACTGTATAAAAGTCTGCTGTAGTTTCTCTGCTACTAAATTAATTTACATTTAAGAAACAGGGCAACCAAGTTTAACCGTAAACACCACAAAATAATGTTTCAAATGGCTCTGAGCACTATGGGGCTTAACATCTGTCCCTAGAACTTAAAACTACTTAAACCTAACTAACCTAAGGACATCACACACATCCATGCCCGAGGCTTTATTCGAACCTGCGACTGTAGCGGTCGCGCGGTTCCAGACTGAAGCGCCTAGAGCCTCTCGGCCACAACGGCCGGCGTAAGGACTACAAATACGCGACTACACATACGATTCCTCACCCCACAGGGTAACTATCCGTAGTGGTTGGGCAAGTGTGCGCTTGAGAAGGGAAGCTTAAACTTACATGAGTCAAATTAATCCCCAGTTAAATTATTTGACAGTTTCTTTTAGGAGATTACATTCGTGAAATGTATTTAAAGAGTAACATGGAATCGGTAATCACATTCATTTTCAAGTTTCAGCAAGTTTTAGAACGTTAATTTCTTGGATAAACTTGTATCCAAGTTTTCGGGTGTTTCTCTAGTTCATGCGGCATGGTTACAAGTAGAGCACGAAAAACCGCTGTACCTTAGTCCTTGTCTTTACCTACTTCTCCAGTCCGCCACCGGTAGCTGAGTGGTCAGCGCGACTTAATGTCAATCCTAAGGGCTCGGGCTCGATTCCCGCCTGGGTCGGAGATTTTCTCCGGACAGGAACTGGGTGTTGTGTTGTCCAAATCATCATCATCACTTCATCTCCATCGACGCCTAAGTCGCCGTAGTGGCGTCAAATCGAAAGATTTGCACCCTGCGAACGGCCTACCCGACGGAGGCCCTAGTCACACGGCATTTACCTACTTCTCCACAAATGCAACATAACTCACTAGGTTCTTCACTATATGTAGGATTAATGATTTCAGTGCCTCAGTAAACTGGTTAACGTAATTATCGTCAACATCACAAATGCTCGAAATTCTGCCTGTCAAAAAAGGTTAAGCACCCAGAAGACAAGGTCGGATACAGTCTCACTTCGTACACGTACACATCACAGGTGAGTACGTAAATTTTTAGTATTGCAGTTCTCTTTGACAAGTAAATAGAATCACAGTACATCAATGTTGTTCGTGTTTGGTGTTATTAACAAGTCTGGTAGGATGTGCAAGGGACTTGAGTAACGTCAGATGTAGAGTATCACCGTGATAAACACCAAGTGCCGGAAACGCGTGAGACAGCGTTATTAGCCCCTGAAAGAGTTCTAAAGGAGCCTCGTTGTGGGTCTCCGGTCGATCATGCAACATCCAGATACGTGGGGCATTCGAAAGTGATAGTGACCCGATGTTGTACAGCATTAGGAACGTGTCTGCAGACATAATCTCGTCGAGGTTTCTTCGACCACGTCTGACCATCACAAGGAACGATCGCCTTATTGTGCACAAAATACGCTGTAACCCCTTCACATCTGCGTCTACCATCCGGAAACAAATAATGGACTCACTGCAACATAATGAGTCATCCCGCACTATTTCTCAGGCACCAGCAGCCGGGCTACTGAATTACCGTCCCATGAGTAAGCTGCAGTCAACACCCCGGTTGCCTTTGTAATGGTACCGTGCTAGTAAGTGTGGACTGGTTATGAATGACGTCGAATTGTGTTCAGCAGTCAATCACAGTTCTGGATCATTTCGGATGATCCTCGTCAGCGAGTATGGGGGCTTCCTGGAGAGAGCTCCCACTCTTCTAATGATTTGGAGAAGCGTTCCTCGTGGCGCCATGTTGCGGAGAGCCATCTGGTATGACTGGTAGTGACTGAGGGAGCTCAGACTGCACAGCGGTGCATCACGGACATCCTGCGTCCCCTCTCGTACGACAGTATCGTGGTGTCACTTTTCAACAGGACAATGCTCGTCCGCACTTGCCACGAGACTCTATTAATTGTCTGGACGATTTTGAGGTACTTTCTTGGCCAGCACGATTCCCATGTCCCACTAGTTGCGACACGGTCGCAAACAGAACAGTGATCCAGAAAATGTAGAGTAAATTTCTCTATTTTCGTCCATGATTACTAAATTGTTAGGTCCTTAGACTACACCGAGCGAGGTGGCACAGTGGTTAGCACACTGGACTCGCATTCGGAAGGACGACGGTTTGATCCCGCGTCCGGCCATCCTGATTTGGGTTTTCCGTGATTTGCCTATATCACTTCAGGCAACTGCCGGGATGGTTCCTTTGAAAGGGCACGGCCGATTTCCTTCCCCATCCTTCCCTAACCCGAGCTTGTGCTCCGTCTCTAATGACCTCGTTGTTGATGGGACGTTAAACACTAACCTCCTCCTTCTCCTCCTCCTTAGACTACCGGCTTCGGTCAGCAATGGCCATCTTCTGGTTTAAAAACAAGTCATAATACACTGAAGCTCCAAAGAATGTGATATATCTGCCTAATATCATGCACGGCCCCAGCGAGCACACAGAAGCGCCGCAACATGACGTGGCATGGACTCGAATAATGTCTGAAGGAGTGCTGGAGGGAAGTGACACATTGAATCCTGCAAGGCTGTCCATAAACTCGTAAGAGTACGAAGTCGTGGAAATCTCTTGAGAATAGCAAGTTGCAAGACATCCGGGATATGTTCAATAACGTTCATGTCTGGGGAGTTTGGTGACCAGCGGAAGTGTTTAAACTCGGAAGAGTGGTCCTGGAGCCAATCTGTAGCAATTCTCGACGTGTGCGCTGTCTCATTGTCCTGCTGGAATTGCCCAAGTCCGGCCGAATGAACAATAGACATGAATGGATGCAGGTGATCAGACTGGATGCTTACGTACGTGTCACCTGTCAAAGTATCAGGGGGGCCCCATATCACTCCAACTACATATGCCCCACACCATTACAGAGCTTCCACCAGCTTGAACAGTCCGATGCTGACATGTAGGGTCCATGGATTCATGAAGTTGTCTCCATACCCGTACAAGTCCATCCGCTCGATACAATTTGAAACGAGACTCATCGTACAAGGCAACATGTTTCCAGTCATCAACAGTCTAATGTCAAAGTTGACAGCCCCAGGCGAGGCGTAAAGCTTTGTGTTGTGCAGTCATCAAGGGTAGACGAGTGGGCCTACGGCTCCTAAATCCCATATCGACGATGTTTCGTTGAATGGTTCCCTTGCTGACACTTGTTGATGGCCCAGCACAGAAATCTGGAGCAGTTTCCGAAAAGGTTGCACTTCTGTCTCTCTGGTCCCGTTCTTTCAGGATCTTTTTCCGGCCCCAGCGATGTCCGAATTTAATGTTTTACCGGATTCCTGATATTCACGGTACACTCTTGAATTGGTCGTACGGGAGAATCCCCACTTCGTCGCTACCGCGGAAGTACTACATCCCATCGCTCGAGTGCCGACTATAATATCACGTCCAAACAAACGTTAATCTTGATAATCTGTCATTGTAGCCGCAGTAACCGATCTAACAACTGCGCCAGACACTTGCTGTCTTAAATGCGAGTTGCAGATCGCAGCGTTTTATTCTGCCTGTTTACATATCTCTGTATCTGAATACGCATACCTATACCAGTTTCTTTTACCCTTCAGTGTACAATGACACCATAGCGGCATCTTCATAGACGGAAAGAAAGAAATCTGTCTGGCCCCGTATCTGTCCCCTGTAGAACATTTGTGGGAACGTTTAGGATGTAAACTCCGTCCAGTTACCAATATCCAGGATACAAGGACAAGTTACAACAGTTGTGTACCTGTTTATCTCAGGAAAGGTTTTGTAACACCCTTCCAAACCGAAACAGCAGAAGCATCCTGGCCAGTGGGGGTGCTGTGTCACGCTAACAGGTAGGCTCATTGTGCCAAATTCTTTGTAAATTTGACTCAATACTGCAGTCACTGATGTAACATCACATACCTTCTCAATCCGCGAAGTTTGATTTTGTTTACTTCTCTCCTTCTGGTTGCATTACTTTTCTTCTGTGAGGCAATGTATATCACGCGAGCCACTGCCCTGTGGACGACGCAGGATACCGCGTACAAGTATTAGAGTTTTTCCGTTCTACTACATTCGCATGCAGAGTGAAGGAAAGATTACTGACTATGACTATATACCTCTGGTGCCACGCTTATGATTCTTACGATGGTGATAGCAAACACATCGCGCAGTTTTTCCACTCCTCTGTCGTATGTTACATCAGTGCTCTCCAATAAACGGTGTCATACCATTATTTGTGAATTACGACAAATACACTACGTTTTTTACCATTGCGTGACTAGAGGAATAGTTCGACTGTAGCCTAAGTGCAGTCATTTGATGGGTTATGCTGTACAATCACCTGAAAATGACTACGCAGACGTAACTGCACAGTGACAAATCCAAAGTGACCACTTGAATACAGCTAACAGCGGAGCAGTAGTTGTGGTGTCACCGTCAGACACCACACTTGCTAGGTGGTGGCCTTTAAGTCGGCCGCGGTCCGTTAGTATACGTCGGACCCGAGTGTCGCCACTATCAGTGATTGCAGACCGAGCGCCGCCACACGGCAGGTCTAGTCTAGAGAGACTCCCTAGCACTCGCCCCAGTTGTACAGCCGACTTTCTTAGCGATGGTTCACTGACTACATACGCTCTCATTTGCCGAGACGACAGTTTAGCCCAGCCTTCAGCTACGTCATTTGCTACGACCTAGCAAGGCGCCATATTCAGTTACTATGTATGAAAATGTATTCTGAACAGATACTATTGTGAATCATGTACCGTCAAGAGCGACGTTCATCATTAATGGATTAACGTTAAGTATGAACTAGCTACGTCCGCTCTGTGAATTCTAATTCCTTGTCATGTCCCAGACCTCACGTCAGTATAGTCCTTCCCACCTCACGCCAGCCTGTGTGAGCTAAACGCGTGCATTTCGGCACCCACTAGTAACACAGTGTTGGCCCTTCAGCCAACCCAACAGTAATGAATCAAAATAAATAGTAACATTTAATCTACTCAGTAAGAGCCGTGTGTCACCTTTGTTGTTGTCTTCAGTCTTGAGACTGGTTTGATGCAGCTCTCCATGCTACTCTATCCTGTGCAAGCTTCTTCACCTCCCAGTACTTACTGCAACCTACATTCTTCTGAATCTGCTTAGTGTATTCATCTCTTGGTCTCCCTCTACGATTTTTACCCTCCACGCTGCCCTCCAATGCCAAATTTGTGATCCCTTGATGCCTCAGAACATGTCCTACCAACCGGTCCCTTCTTCTAGTAAAGTTGTGCCACAAACTTCTCTTCTCCCCAATTCTATTCAATACCTCGTCATTAGTTATGTGATCTACCCATCTAATCTTCAGCATTCTTCTGTAGCACCACATTTCAAAAGCTTTTATTCTCTTCTTGTCCTAACTATTTATCGTCCATGTTTCACTTCCATACATGGCTACATTCCATAAAAATACTTTCAGAAACGTCTTCCTGACACTTAAATCTATACTCGATGTTAACAAATTTCTCTTCTTCAGAAACGCTTTCCTTGCCATTGCCAGTCTACATTTTATATCCTCTCTACTTCGACCATCATCAGTTATTTTGCTCCCCAAATAGCAAAACTCATTTACTACTATAAGTGTCTCATTTCCTAATGTAATTCCCTCAGTATCACCCGACTTAATTCGACTACATTCCATTATCCTCGTTTTGCTTTTGTTGATGTTCATCTTATATCCTCCTTTCAAGACACCATCCATTCCGTTCAACAGCTCTTCCAAGTCCCTTGCTGTCTCTGACAGCATTACAATGCCATCGGCGAACCTCAACGTTTTTATTTCTTCTCCATGGATTTTAATTCCTACTCCGAACTTTTCTTTTGTTTCCTTTATTGCTTGCTCAATATACAGATTGAATAACATCGGGAACAGGCTACAACCCTGTCTCACTCCCTTCCCAACCGCTGTTTCCCTTTCATGCCCCTCGACTCTTATAACTGCCATCTGGTTTCTGTACAAATTGTAAATAGCCTTTCGCTCCCTGTATTTTACCCCTGCCAACTTTAGAATTTGAAAGACAGTATTCCAGTCAACATTGTCAAAAGCTTTCTCTAAGTCTACAAATGCTATAAATGTAGGTTTTTCCTTTCCTTAATCTATTTTCGAAGGTCAGTATTGCCTCACATGTTCCAACATTTCTGCGGAATCCAAACTGATCTTCGCCGAGGTCGGCTTCTACCGGTTTTTCCATTCGTCTGTAAAGAATTCGCGTTAGTATTTTGCAGCTGTGACTTATTAAACTGATAGTTCGGTAATTTTCACATCTGTCAACACTTGCTTTGTTTGGGATTGGAATTATTATATCCTTCTTGAAGTCTGAGGGTATTTCGCCTGTCACCTAGTTATTATAAAATATGATTTCACTCAGATTTGTACTGTTTATGGTGTATGTAGTATTCCGCAGTTCCTAGTAATATCATTGACCGAGGGGTAGTTTAGATGCTTCATATGTGAAACGCCACTTAATGCCAGGCATCCACTGCTATTAGTACATATTAGACTGTCCTCGCAGCATCATGTAAATACGTCGTATCAATTGAGTATCATCTAACGTCGCCAAGTGCCTTGCCTATTTGAATACACCGCTTCCCTGGCGTGGCCAGTACTTGGATGGTTAACTACTCGCGTGCGTCAGGCGCTGTCGACAACTTCCGCTCTGGCATTGTGAAAAGTGAAAGTTTATTCAGAACAACAGAAAGTGTGGTGCCCTCCACAGAAGGACCCAAAACATTTATGAATATGAAGATGGCATCTGTTCCTTCGGACATGTCCAAATGAACAGATGACATTGGTGACCATGCAGCTCTCTAGAATGAAATTACAATTAAATCAACACCATTAGCTGCTGACGGGCGTTAATATCCATCAACGGGGACAGTTGAATTAATTGTAATTTCATTCTAGAGAGCTGTACGGTCACCAATAGCATCTGTTCTTTCAGACATGTCCGAAAGAACAGACGCCATCTTCATATCGTTAAGGCTAACCGATGACCTCCTTCAGTGCGGTTGCACACAAATTGCCTGAACTCTTACGTGAGTCGGTGGATTGTCTGCCGCGAGTAATGGGTGTAGTGGCAGGGGCACTACGAATTTAGTGTGTGGACTATAAGTTGAGAATGTGGGTCTCACGGGGAGCGTGCAAGGGATAAGTCCCTGCAGTCGCACTATTCTCTTTGCCCTCGGTGGCTCAGACGGATAGAGCGTCTGGCATGTAAGCAGGAGATCCCGGGTTCGAGTCCCGGTCGGGGCACACATTTTCAACCGTCCCTGTTGATGTATATCAACGCCCGTCAGCAGCTAATGGTATTAATTGTAATTCCCAAATATTTTGTTACATTTCGTTTCCACAACAAATGACTCAAATTAAAAAGTTGTCCATTTAATTAAATACAAAGGGTTTTCAGCTACGAAAAAAACTGTAGGGAAGGAGAATACTTAGTAAATACAACAAATCCACTGAAAAGTCTGTCAACACTAACAAGGGGGCTATACGAACTTTCCCCCGCAGGTTTGATTCATAGTGACAGAGTCTGCAGGACGCGACTAAGACTTCAACATACACTTATCAGCCAGAGCATTATGACCACCGACCTATTATCGACATAAATCCGTCCAGCAGATAGCAGCGTCACCTGGCAAGGAATGACTGCTAGTCAGACGCACGCACGGCGCATGCAGTATCAGTGAGCGAGTGATCCGTGTGTAGAATGCGGAAGGTGCGCGATCTATCTGAGTTCGACCCGGGGCACAATGTGATGGCGCTGAGGCTCGACAACATCATTCCGGAAACTGGACGACTTGTCGGGTGTTCTAGGAGTGCTGTAGTGGGTGTCTTTAACACGTGGCGAAACCGAGGTGAAACCATGGGCAGACGTCTTGGGGTTGGGTGGCCACCCCTCATTATAGATGTCGGACGTCGCAGGCTGGATAGACTAGTAAAACAGGACAAGCGGCAAAATGTGCCGGAACTAACGTCAGACTTTAATGTTGGGTAGAGTGCAAGTGTGTATGAACACGCAGTGCACTGGACACTGCTAATTATGGGCCTACGCAGCCGATGATCCACGAATGTAGCAATCGGCAACTACGACTGAAACGGGCACGTGACCATCGGAACTGGACGTTGGCGCATTGTCAGACCGTTCTTCATTGTGTCAGACCTGAACCTGATCGAACAAATCTGGCATGTGTTGGAACTTGGTGTTAGAGCTCATCGCCCTTTTCCCCGGAATTTACGGGAATAGGTGACGTGTTTGCAGATGTGGTGCCGGTCATAGTGTTCTGGCTGATCAGTGCATGTAAGTAGGAAGACTCAACTCTCCTGCGTTTTTGAGGAAATAGTATTGAAAATTTCCTTACATACGAATTGTGCATCCGAGCAACTAAGCGCTTAGTTTTGCAGGTGAGAGACCGCTGGATCGAATCCAGCTACCGTCACTGCGGTATTTTGCTAGGTATCTACAACAGTATTTTGCGGTATACCTTGATAACCCCTGTACGCCGCGAAATTTTGTGACTACCGAGAATCGGTGTTGAATGTAAACCAGTTTGTTTTGTCATAGGTACATTGGAAAAACCATGCACATGGAAAAATTCGGCGTTCATTGCGTGTACCGTACATCTCAATAATTATGGTTTTCGTGATTTTACGACCATTGTCAACCTGATTCATGCAGTGGTTCATATTATTTATGTTACATTGTCATCAATGGAGAAACAATAACATAAATAAAATTTGAAAGTTCTCGCGTATCCCTTTTTTGTTTCCAATATCCTTTAGGGAAAAAATCTCAATTTTCCAAGATAAAAGTGAGGAGAGTCATTAAATATTGATGATTTGCACAGTCATAATAAATCTGTCTCTTAGAATTATGTCGAAATAGAGAAAAAGGTATCGGTGGTGTGTTCGATCTGAAGACCTGTGGCTTATAAAACTTAGCACTTACTACTCCTCGAATATCGGCGACCCTAGAGAGTTGATCAGCACGCCTAAAATTTTCATACCCGAGTTTCTCGAAAACGCTTGAGAGTTGCGTCTTCCTTGTTACATACGTTGAAGTCTTAGCCGTGCTCTACCCATCCTGTCAGTATGGGTCAACTCGGTGAAGGGAAGTTCATGCGGTCCTCTTGTAAAACTGTCTGTCCTTTTCCGGAAGTTTACTGCAGTATGCGGTCATTACCAGATGGCACTCACGGTGGACATCGAAAAAGTTCAAAGAGGGTCAGGGATCAATAGGCGAGTAGGGATGACAGTTATTACAACAGCGTTTTTTGTTGCGGCGAGATATTTTTACAAAATTACAAACACCAACTTTCTTCACCAAATCAGAGCTAGCACGGAGAGATTTATGTGTTCATTTTTCCAGCGTGCTATTTGAGAGTGAAACGGACGACAAATAGTCTCGAAAATAGTTCTAGTAAGCCTGTGCCAAACACTTATTTGTAAATCGGAGAGTATTCATGTAGACATGAAGGGTTATTTGGAACTGAAATCGAATAGTGTTAGCAGTGAGTGAAAAGGAGAGAGAACTATTAATAGTAACGCTTAGGTTGTTAGAACCGCACACTGTTACAAGTTGCTCTGGAGAACACTGACGAAACATAGACGCGAAATGTGCTTTGAACACAAATATGAAGTTTGAACAGCACTAAAGCCCTAAGTAATGACTCTTCTGCTTAAGCAAGTGACAGTTTGACGATTCTTGCGTACTTTCAGAGAGAAACAGACAAGTCGACACTGAAGAAGGAGAGAAGAAAAGGTAAAATGTTACGTTCCCTTTTTTTCCGTCTCCAATTACCTAGTCATCGACAGGACGTTAATCGTTAATACTCCTTCCTTTCATTCATTCCTGCAAGTAGTCTGACATATTGAACGCTAAATTAATGTTCAAATGTGTGTGATATCTTATGGGACTTAACTGCTAAGGTCATCAGTCCCTAAGCTTACACATTACCTAAGCTAAATTATCCTAAGGACACACACACACACCCATGCCCGAGGGAGGCCTCGAACCTCCGCCGGGACTAGCCGCACAGTCCATGACTGCAGCGCTTTAGACTGCTAAATTAATCTTTTGCGTCAGATTACATGAGAAATCGTCGTGTATGAAGAAATTTACAGCCACAAAGAAGTACAGTCTCCATTTGGGAAAAAAGATACCGAGAGAAACCAGCGACTCGTTCAGAGCTGCATTGAGACACACACTGACTCTGGTGTTGTCGGCAGTGAATGGAAAGGAGAGAGCGACTGGACGGAACGACTCAGCTGTTAGGAGCGTACCCTGTGGAAAGTTGCTCTGAAAGACGCTCTCAAAACACAAATATCAAGTTTAAACAGCACTAAAAGCCGAAAGTAACTTCTTCCTCGGCTTAAGCTAGTGTCCGTTGGAGGACGCTCACGTAGTTTCTAAGACAGAGAGACAAAAGTAGTCACCAGTGAAGGACACAAAGAATTTTGTCGTGCAGACGTGGAAATGGGGGCGGGGAGGGAGGGCGGTGAACGTTGGGGACGGGAGCGAACGCGTCGACGCCGGGCGCCGAGACGCCGCGTCGGGATTGGCGGGCTGCGAGTAGCGGCGCGCAGGCGCCGCCGTGACGTCACACACCACGTGACGCAATCTCGCTGCTAATCAAGACTGATGGTCAATAATGGCGGAAGAGGGCTGGGTGGCGAGGGCGGGGTGGGGAGGGAGGGGAAGGGTAGAGTGAGAGTGAGGGAGGGGGGAGAGCGGAAAGAGAAGAGAGAGAGAGAGGGAGAGGGGGGAAGGTAGCGGAGAGAGGAGAGGAGAGGAGAGGAGAGGAGAGGAGAGGAGAGGAGAGGAGAGAGCGTCGCGCGGCGTCGCGTAGCGTCGTGGCGGAGCGTAGCGGAGCGCGTGCGAGCCGGCAGCGCGCCGGCAGGAGCAGCCGTCCTCCGGCCGGTCTCTTTTTATTGTCCGCGCGCCCGAATCACGGATGCACTTACGGAAATTGGAGCGCGGGCCGGAGCGCGCCACGAGCGGCCGCCCCCAGTAGCGCCGTCCGCAGCCGTGCCGGTGCGGCCGCGATGCGCAGCCGGTGAGTGCCCGCCGCCTCCACCGCCTCCGCCGCCGCCTCCGCCAGCCGCCGCCACGTTGTCCCCGGCGGGCATCCTGCTCGACCTCTCCATGTCGGCGGCGGTGGGCCTGCAGCAGCAGCAGCAGCAGCCGCCGCAGCCGCCGCCTCCGCAGCCGCCGCCGCCGCTGCACCACCATCACCACCATCACCTGCACCACCACCACCAGCACCCGCACCAGCACCACCACCCGCCGGCCGTGCCCGTGGCCGTGCCCGTGGCGCGCGCGCCGGGCGTGCCGCCCCCGACGCCGCCTCCGCCGCCGCCGCCCCCGGGCCTGGCGCTGCCGCCGCTGCCCCCGGGCCCGCCTCCGGCGCTGCACCCACCGCCTCCCGATATGGCGCCCGTCGCCGTGCCGCCACCCGGACCGGACGTCCTGCTCGCGCTTCTGGCCCGAAACAAGGCGCTAGAAGGTACCGTGCTGCCCTGCTCGCCCGTCGAAGCTCTCTCTTCCTGTCTTCTTGTTCAGCTCTTCGAACCGACTCTACTCTGCCCCATAGGGATGGTCCCTCAATAGTGACAACAGCAACAGCGTAAAGGACAATTAATTTTATTAGTAATTTCCAACGACTCTGATACATAACACTTTACTGGTACGCAAGAATCTTGAAATATAGCGATCCTCAGGATTTCCTTTCATATGAAGTTCTGAAATATTTTCGGGTATTCAGCTGGGCTGCGACGTCCAAGCGCCAAGATATTTCGGCAAGCTGACATGTTGCCATCTTCAGTTGATCATGATCCTGCCTTCCGCTAGGTGTAGCCCTATGCACCCCCCTCCCTTCCCCCTCCTCCTCTTCCCCACCCCTCTCCCCCTTCACGCACTCGATAGTGCTTCCTCTACGCGTCTCCAGCAGAATACAGTATTAGGACCGTCTGAAGATGACACGTCTCCTCACCGAAATATCCCTTCCAGTTGCACGACGCCACCTCGTCAAATACCTGAGAGTAATTCATGACCGAAATGCTGTAAATAACATATTTTTTTCTGTCTCGATCCCAATGTGTCTTTATTAACATATGTCCGGTTTCAGTGCCTCAAGCACCATCATCGGATATAAAATGCTTGGCTCGGAATAGCATGTCAATGCTATGACTGCTGATTTGTAGCATTTAAAGCAGTCTTTCAGACAACAAAAAATTATCTTTTACATTGTGACCGGTTTAGATCTGTACGGTCATCATTATCTACGTGCTGCCTTGTTAAACTAACAACCAAAGAAAATCAAAAATCTTGTAACAGTGATAGCTAGCGTCAAAAGTCTTAAAACATTTTAAAACTATTTGATAAAGAGAAGTGACCGGTAGTGTAGGATTACCATGAGCATACTCTATGCCGATGAAGACCCTACACTACGGCCCATTTCCCTTTATCATATAGTTTTATTATGTTTTACAGCTTTTGACTGTAGCTATCGTGTGTACTGGTTTTCAAATTTCGTTATTACTAGTTTATCACAGATAAAGAGCATAGATATCGAAACCAGTTATAAAGGAAAAGGTTACTTTTTGTTACATGAAAGACTATTTTGCATGCTACAAATCAGCAGCAGTCATAGTCTGTTGCTTAAGACAATCTCTTTACATTGACATTTTGTTCCTAGCCAAGCATTTTACGTCCGATTATGGTGCTTAAGGCGTTGAAACCGGACATCTGTTAATTGACTTTGCGATCGAGACAGAAAAAATTATATTACTGAAGGTTAAAACCTTTAATCATTGAACTTTATCTGTGCTTGGTGTGGATGTTTCTCGTGTAAGTGTCCATCGATTTAGGTGAAACTTGATTTTGACAGTTATGAACAACAACTGAAACTACAAGCTGTTGTAACTTGTCACTTTTCACTACGCCTGCCGGATGATTAAACCTGCTTCGTGACACGGATATGTCACTTAAAGTGTACTGAGAGTAAATCCATATCTGCTGATTGTGCTATAGTCCTCCGAAACGTGTTACGGAAAGTTTTAATGACTGAGACTCATCTTATTAACTTGTGGCTCCAACTAATAGTTTGCCGTCTTTTTCAAGTGAAATTTTTATTACCCGCACTTGTGTTTCGTGGCTACATTAGAAGTCCTTAGTGAGCCTTTTCCTCCTAGGATGCGTCTGTGGAAAATCCCAACTTCATGCAACTAGGTATTCTCCATGAGCGCAACACCCATGAACAGAGGCAACAGTTACATCATTGAGAAACTCATAAAACGGGCCTAACATCCGTGGGCGCAAGAAAAAAACATATATTCGATGCAGAGGTCTACTTAAAATAAAAAAAGATAGAAAACGTCTAGGAAAGATGAGCATATGCAGGAAGAACCCAAACTTCACTGACAAATTTCAGGAAATTTCCTGAATATTTATTTTGCTATAAGGATCCACGGTCTCTGGTACCTGGCAACGTTTTTGTTTGTTACCCAGTTACTTTTTTCCTGTGAAAATACCTTCATAATAGCGAAAATACCTGTAATATGAGACATCAAACGCCGTGATGAATCATCCCTTAGACGTTGTTGAAGTCGGTGCGGGAACAGCTCAGTGTAGCGTCGTCCATTGCGTTCAGTGAACCCACAAACAAGGTAAATGTCGGCCAATACTTCGCAAATAAACCTATGCATTTTCCTGCATATCACCGATAGCGTACAACTAACACTGCAGAAAGAAAAAAAAAAAAGATACAGAACCGGATAGCACTAAATGCAAGCTTGAGGACGAATAATGAAATGAGCAATGAGGTTGAAAATAACAAATATCTTGAGTATGTGGAAAAAGTTTATATCCGAACAAAACACACAGCGCTTTCCGTCGCCATTTGCACTGTTGTGAAGAGCTAGCGGGTAACGTGGGCTCTTTGCAGCAAACTACTTTTGAAATATACCTGAACAGCTTCCGAAATATTGTCGGTGCAACTAAGATGTGATTGATTTTTTCCTCCTATTGGCTGACAGTGTTTATCTGTGCTTGATACGGAAGTTTATTACATACTTATCCACCTTTCTCAACTGAAACTGTTTGGTTTTGATAGTTAAACTTGTATGCCCACACTAAATTAGGACTCTTTAGTGAGTCGTTTCTTCCTCGGTTGCTTCTATGGAAGATCAAAGCTCCACTAGATATTCTACACTAACGTAGCGTCCGTGAATGAAAACAGCCCCTGAGTAGTTCGAGAACGGCCAAGAGATTCGTCATGAGATCAGGTGTAAAATTCCTGAGTATTCATACAACAAATACCATGAGGAATGAAAAAGACACGTAATCATTAAAAAGTAACCACAGCAGGGAGAAGTGAACATATAAAAGGCTGGGAGCAGTCTCGGCCGTTGTCACAATAAATAAAACCTGGGTTATGTAGCTACTCATACCTCGTTTTGACCAGTACAGTTTCTCTGTCCTACTGATGGTATCATCCTTCCAACACATTCATCTTCAAATAGCATTCAGCCGTTTGAACAACACTCATTGCTGGAGAAGATCCTAGCTGTACTGCGGCTGTGAAGAAAAAAAAAAAAAAAGGAATAAATGAGATGACCTAAGAGCTCAGAGACATGCCTAAATTAAATACAGTTCCTAGGGCAGACTTTTTATTACCTGCCACGTTGTTTGACTCATGTGTCACTATATTATTAATTTGTGTCAGAGGCTAACTATTACGCTCGGATGCCAATATCTTTAATTAGGAGCCTTTGCAGGATTAATTCTGTGATTGGAGTACGGTACTATATGTGGGCTGCTACAACAGTAAAATGTAATCCCACATGTAAAGAACCGGTCATTGCTTTATTTGTTTCATTAGTGCTATTGATACAACTACTATGTCACAGTATTTTACATGGAGTGAGTGGCTAACATCTGTGGTTGGTCGCTAACAATATCCCGACAGCCTTCGGGTACTTTTCGAAAATATTTAGTGTGGCAGATGTATGACGCTAGTCAAATGTTTCAAGTCTCAGGCTCTACAGTCAACTCCACGCACTCTCTTTCTTGAATTGTTTACAATTTATTCACCACTAACTTGAACTTCTATGTAGGAGCATTTGATTTTGATAAAGCAGTTACATAACACGCTTAGACTTCCATAGATTCTGGCCGTGAGAATCGGGCCACTGTAATTCAAATATTGAAGTGAAACATTAGTGACGAGACTACGGCAGAAAGGACGAAAGATACTGCATTACGTTACTGTACGACAGATAACTACACACTTCTACGTTCGATTACTCCGGTGACTACTACACGTTGTCTACAGTATTTTTGGCTGGTGACATCGTGGGGATAAATCACGACACGAACGTACAGAGTAAATCTACTTCGGGTCATTCAAAAGCTTTAGTGAACCTGAACACCGATATAAGCTAGTCTGATAGCTCACGGTACTGACTATCAACGGAAACGAAAAACTCTGCGTACGTAAAGGAAGTCCTTAAAGAGCATGATATTGTGTTGATGTCACTTCGTATTCATATTCCCGGATTTCTCGTTCTATGTCCTTAATTGCACATATTTAACAGTTAGTGACTGTTAACAAAGATCACAGCTGTAGAATGTCTCTAGTGTATTATGACAATAAACGAACCTACGGCTATCATCATAGACATGCGGGAAATAAGCTTTCACAACTTCTTACAAAATCATGGACGTAGGCAAAGAAACTCTTTTGAGTTTATGGGGGATATTTGTTAAAACTGTTTGCTATTTACATTTTGTCATCTATATACTTAAAACAAATCATGTGCTCCGTACAAAAAGGGAATCTATGATTATTAATATATTTAGATGAAACTTTAAGTATATAACTAAATAAGGAAAGGATAACTGAAATATTTACAAAAGAATAGTAACCGAGAGACAGAGCATGTGAGGAGAAGGCAAATTACTTGTTAAGAAAAGAAATCTGCCTACTACAATGGTCAAATAAAATGCATATAATTCTTTTGTCCATTAACTATTGCAACAAGAAAAATATTTACATTTTTCAAAGCACAACTTATTCACTACCATTCTGAAAGCAACACGTATGCATCCTACGATCGCACTAATATAAACTTCACTAACGATAAAGTCAACCTCGAAAGTACTCAAGTTGCGGCTAGACAAGCGAAAAATAGGAAAAACTTACTTTTTTAACAGTTAATGATGCTGTACGTTGGAGAATTCGTAAAACTAAAATTGAAATTGATTTCTATATTACATTATTACTCCGCACTACTGTTATACAACAACCAGCTTTGTAATACGTATCTCTCTCATACACAAGCGCTTCTGCTTCCTAAGTAACGAGAAAGTAGATTATGACACGTCATTCAAACTTTAGCTATTCAACGTTTGTCAGTTTTATACATACCATATGGAAGCAGACGCTCAGCTGGTAACAAGAAAACTGAAACAGTGTAGTTTCTCCGCACCGCGCAGCTTTGGCGCCATACACATTTCACAGTGAGAAGCTTTAACTCAGTTACGTAATCCTATGCTAAAATATATGATGAAACCATTTCATTAAAAATATTTTTTCGCATTAACAGCTATACTGAACATATTTCCAAAAGTAACCGATAATGTGCTCCTACTGGAAATAGCTTCAGGACTAAATTCACTGTATCAGAACAAATCAGTCTTTTCTGATTTGTTTTATTGCTAGAAATGATTTCATTCGTTTCGTGAAAGACGATTTCTATACCGACACTGCCCTTCTGACAACCGCACAGAGTAATGCACAAAATAATAACAAAAGGATTTCTGTACGAAAACGTTAACCAACCGTGTGGTGAAAGGAAAACAGCATTCCAAATAACTACACTCAAGTGTAGTCAAAAAATGCTGTAATAATATTTTCGTTATCAGTAGAATGAATTAAATGATATTCTTTGTGGCTAGCAGCAAGCCATATTTTTTGACGAGCAGTCGAATATAATCAAATATGTTACATCAATATTTTCTGTCAGTTAACACAGATCAAATGATTTTCGTTTGTGTTCGAAATCACACTAAATTTCTTGAGGAGCGGTCGAGTATTGTCCAAAATATTACAATTAGTATTTTCAGAGTCAGATGAAATGAATGAAATAATATTCGTTTTTGTTTTATACCACAGCATTTTTCTCGACGATTTATGTATGTCGAAATGTATGGTCGTAATAACTGAAAGCAAAGGTCGTACCCAACATTTCGATGTTTCTATTAAATTTATGCTTTAACCCGACATGGATAAAGAAACAACCGTGGACATACGGCGAAAAATTATCTACGAAGGTTATAATGCAAATACAGCCACCCTGCAGATTACTGGTACCACAGTTGTAATCTCCGATGCCTTTCACTGTATTGCGATCACAGCGTTAGGATGAAAAATCTTGGTATTTAAGCATGAAACGATCTTATGATGTCACAAAGTGCCTATGATATCCCAATGTACTTCGCATGACTGATCCAGGCTTATGGAAACAAAACGTCCGAAGCGCTGTGTTAAAATTCTTAGAAAATATATCAGGCTGTGAAAGACTTTAGAAATTCGTACTTACCTTTATAACTGGCACATATTTCTTGACACTCGTAGCAGATCCCCTACTGAACTTAACAACGTATCTTGAGGTAGATTCATTTTTCTTTGAAAAACCATAACAACTTTAAGCAGGAGTACAAGTTGTGAAAGCTTTCACTGGATTTCGCTCGTTGAGAAGAGCGGGAGACACTTAGTAAATATATAAGATATTGACTGTTAACACGCTAATCATTAAATTCGTAACACACATGTCGAAGTTGCAAATATAAAACCTGTTAGGGATAGAAAGCTTGTCGTCAGGCTTAAGAAAAGCGACTAGTCTTTTGCTGACAAAATAAGAGTATTAGTAAGTTTTCTTACAATTCAGTTCATGTTTTGCTTAGGTAAGATAGTAAACTCAAGGTATATTAGAAACGAAGATGTTCAACAGCGTACGGTATTTATGTAGTTTGTATTTTCAGATCAATTACATAATAAATTTGTAAATTTTTTTTACTGCATGTCACATTATTGACTGAAAGGCGTCAGTCGTTCTTATCGAGACAATATTTCTATTCGTTGGGATGGGGCTTCTCATAGAGGAAAAATATCAATAAATACGTATTTGTGACTTCGCTGTTAACTAATATTAATCGACAATACGCCAAACCAAACATCACAATGAAAATAGATTGTATAACTTTTCCTTTTTAAATATGCGGTGCAAGACTCAGTTTGTATATCTACTTTTCAATAAAACTGTCTGATTTACATTTTTACTCCCTGTAGAGAACTGCTGATCGGTTAACGTATTATATTAAGGGCGTTATATTAAGATATGCAGTGACGAATATTAATTATTTAATGCGCACAACTGAAGCCAAAGCTGTTATATCACCGACTGTATATCGTTGTGCATATAGCTTAGAGATCGTTTATACTAAATGATAAGAGGCTTAAAAAGCTGTGTTAACCTAGATACAGACATCTTGCAGTAAGAAATCAAACTTGAATAAGAAGATATATGACAAGTAAATGTGTAAGCAACTGATTATAATGTAGGTTAATAATAACAACAATGAGCTGCAATTGGGTTGGGAATTTGCTTAAACAGCTATACTGCTACGTTGTAAACAGTGATAGCTTAGATGTGCTGTGTATGAAAGAAATTTATGAAAACAAAGTCGTTACGAACATCGACTGGAACTGTCTTTACAGTTTCCTGAAGCTAACTGTCTACATCGTATTTCATAATTATATGATTTGCGTTTTGGAACTGGAGAATTCTCTACCTCGCTGACACATTGCCGTGCCTACGCTCCTCGAAACACTCGTTTCGGTGGTTAGCAGCTCGTCTCCTGCCTCTTGTGTATCTCGGACTCTCTTTAACCTAACTACACGCATACGATATTTTTGACTGGGAAACTCCACAAGGGAGCTTCAGCTGCCTAATTGGAAAAGTTCTCTCTACGTTGAAAACTTTCCTTAGTAAAACACGAGTGTTCTGTCGTAAGTGCATATTTTGAAAGTGGTTGACTGTGTTGAATTCGTGTAAGGTTTCTGTGACATGTTTGTTTTACTGATGGTAACGACAGAGAAGAGAGAGTCATGTGCACGGCCTAATCGTCTCGAATACGGATGAAATTGCATGGGCATGTATCATCAGTCTATATGCGCCAGCGCTACACTTCATTATCAGTCCGTAAATAACATTTCTAACCAACGCTTCTTGACCATTGTGACATCTGTTACGCTGAATCTCTCTCTTTCTGGCCAAACTTTTGGCACGGAAGTTACGGTTGTACGATTTATGTAGTTACGAACGTTCGAATGAAGCGGTGATTACTGGTGTACTTCTCAGAAACTGAGCAATACTGGAATTTACGTACTAACTAGTTATAGAACAGTAATTATAAACTTACACGCAATTCTATTACTTCTTCATTCGCTTCGATTGTGATACTTTTTATGAAAATAACACAACGGAATAAAGATCTTGGTATTATTCATATGCGGTGTGATAAATTACGAATACAACCTAATAGATGCAGAGAAAATGTTATCTATTAAAATATTTATATTTTTGATCACAATTTCACGTTTTTCTTTGATGTGTGGGAAATTTACATGTATCAATGACATTCTCAAGATTAAAATATCTATATAGCACAAACACAGAAAGCGACATTATGGGAATATATTCGACGCTATAAAATCTTAATTTGCTGAAAATGTTCCCCAATTCGTTGAGTGATAAAAATGCAGTAGTCGTGTTTTTCTCAATTCGAAGCGATGATTAAATCTTTATAGGTTAGTTGCTGGTTTGTTGCAGATAAAAATAGACGTATCTATCATTAATTATACAAGTTAATACGTAGATGGCGTTTAAAATGGTTGCTAAGTCGAACAGATTTGATCAGCTGTTGTTCAGTAGACCACAACAATGAAACTGTAATGTTATTATTAATCAGGTGTTTATAACGAGCCCTGAAAAACAAGTAAATCCTTGTCTCAATGTACTTAACACACTTCCTATTTTCCATTCTTTTAACTTGATGCACCAGTTAGAAAGTAAATAGCAACCTAATTGATAAAAGAAATGCCATTACAGTTATTTTTGACGTTGTTAAAAATAATACAAAGTGAATTTAAAATCTCGTCATTTTCATTAACAACTTTTCAAGAATTCCAGCTATTGCAGGAACCTTCCATCAGTATTTCCTTCTCTTGACATTTGTTATGTAAATAACCGCGAAGAGAAGAAGAGCCCTACTACAACGATAGCCAAATAATAGCAAAGGTTTTATTTAATTATCTCGATACAATTACCTAGAACGTTTCAACATTCTTGACGGCTACCATGAAGACGGCTCCACGGTTGTACGGTGGTATGCCTATGGGGCATCGCTGACACATTTACTGCTCACTGTTAACGATCATTTGATTTAGAAAGTGGCGTATCAAGGTATTCTTTCTGCATACACACTCCCACAGTGAAGCTTCCGACCAGCTGATCGTGTCGATGCACAAACCATTCATAGCTATTGCGCTCAGTCCTTTCTCCTTCTGGAAAGCAGCGGTGTCCACAGCCAAAACAATTTTACGGAATGACAATAATTTGCCACAGCGGCTGTCGTTATATGGAGAGAGTATAATTTTATTTTTCATTCTACATCACAGCACAGTTTCCACTACGTAGTTATTTTTAAGTTCATTTGTAATGCCCTAGTATACATCAACAAAAGTTTTGACTGTAATTCAAATATTTCAGTTTGGCATGTTCTGCTATAGACCTGAAAACTACTACACAGTCAAATCTGTGCAGTGGTAAGCAATACGAAATAAAAGAATTCTATGATCCAAGTAACGACCGCCAGTACAGCAGACTGTTGTTTTCTGTAGTGGCTTCCGCTAAGTTACAGAAGCACTTTCAGACTATTCCGCTGTCGTATGCCTACTGAAACACTTTAAATACTTAATGGAAGGAGTTATCATGAACAGGTACAGCTCTGAATCCGTGCCGTCCTGGAGCATCGAGTGGGGAAAACAGAAGCCCTCTTTGTCTGCAGTGGAATCCGTCTCCACAATTGCCACTATTTACGTGACCACGTTCGATTAACAGATCTTCATTAACCGGTACTAACATGTAGCGAAATTAGTCAACACTTCGATCACTGATCGATGTCTGACTACACACGGTCACACAGTTGACACAACGAGTCAGCATCGAATACTTTTCTTCACAGAAGAGCCTCCGTGGTCTAACTGAGGTCATGAATGGGTCCCGTTTGAAACCTACTCCCACTCCGATCGTCGAGGAAACAGAGGCGCTTGCTGCATTCAGTGTAACCCGTCGCCGTGTTAGCACTATTGACGTGCCGACACGGAGACGAACACGTCTTAAGCAATCCGCCGCGGAAGTGGATACGACTTTAACCATTGACCGATGTCTGAGACAGATGGTGTCGCCAGGATTATGTCTTCCATGGTCAGCCACAGACCCACAGTTGAGACAACCACACAGCAGCGAACATGTTATTCGTAGAGGAGCCTCTATGATTTGATTGAGGTCATGATCGAGTTAAGTTTTCAATCCATCCCCACCTGGAGCGTTGAGCGAGACAAACGACAGCATTTGCCATTTCCAGTATAGCTCGCCACGATTATCACTATTGACTTGATAACACGCGGGCAAACACTTCTTCAACAAGCGGTACTAGTACCCGTCGCTGAACTGGTTGAAACTGATCTGAGACGGAAGGCGTGAGATGAATTAAGCTACCAACGATTATCAGCGGACAGACAACTAATATAACACCATTGCGGCGCAAACGTTCATCGTGGAAGGGCGTCTGTGGGTTGACTGAAGTCGTGATCAGGTCCATTTTACAGTCCATTCCCCGTTGGAGCGTTGTGCAAACGGACGCACTTCTGTATGTGGTGCAGCGTGTCGTATGGATAAGCGTTAGTGACGATCACACCGGAACGAACACTTCAGTAATCTGTACTGCGATGTTGCAGTACTAGCTGGAATTGGAAATGGGAGCACTGACCGATGCCGGAAGCCCTGTCTTGTGCAAGATCCAGCCATGACTATCTGCAAACACTAACAGTTGACACAACACTGCCAGGCTGATGATCTTCGTAGAAGAACCTCCGTGGTATGACAGAGATCATGATTAGGTCCAGTTCTGAATCCATTCCCAGTTGGAGCGTTGGGGAAAAGGTTGCTGTTACTGCATGCGGTGCAAACTGTCGCCTGGATTAGCACAAGTGACATGATAACATCGGAACGAACACTTCAGTAATCTGTACTGCACCAGCTGGAATTTGGGAGTTGGAGCACTCTCCGATGCAGGAATGCGTGTCTTGGACTAGATCCATCCACGACTACCTGCTGACACTGCCAGTTGATGCAACACAGCGGCGCAGACGATCTTCGTAGACGAGGCCGTGGTTATGTCCAGTTCTCAATCCATTCCCAACTGAAGTGTTGGGCAAACTGTCGCACTTACTGTATCCGGTGGAATCTGTCGTCTGGATTAGCACTAGTGACAAAAACCACTGGAACGAACACTTCCGTAATCGGCACTGCGACGTTGCGGTAATTAGAACACGTGTCACTGATCTACGTCGGAAGGTGTATCTTGAACTAGATTCTCCCACAACTATTTGCAGACTTCTGACAGGTGATACAGCACCACAGCGGAGCCTGTGTGGTGTGACTGCGGTCATGGTTAGGTACGGTTTTCAGTCCGTTCCCAACTGAAGGGTTGAGCGAGGCAAACTGGAGCACTTGTATCTTGTGTAACTTGTCGTCACCAGTCGCACTGCTGATGTGATAAAACGGGGACGAATGCTTCTTCAGCAACCGGTACTAATGCATTCCGGAACTGGTTGGCAGCTCGACCACTGAACGATGTCTAACACTGAAGGCGTGACGAGGCTCAGATCCTTACACGACTACCCGCGAAGCGCGAGGTTCACGATAGCCCCTTCCGCTTCGGCAACCAGCAGTACGGAGCGCGGCGTCCGCGGCGGAAGCGCGGCGTCTTCTGGACGTGCCCGGCAGCGCGGCCGGCGTCTTTATATAGCTGTACCGAGCAACCGCTGCCACAATCCCGCAGAGTGGCAAACCACAGCCGCCTAATACACTTAGCACGCAGCCGTAGGTTACAGGCTGCTCCGTGTGCCTCCTGGCCATCACTTCTAATAAGCGCGCTGTCGTGGCCGCCGCCGCCGCCGCACACCCATCCAGCCAAAAATTACTGCTCGCTGCTCCTGCGCTCCGCCGCCTCTTTTCCGAAGCCGGCAGGCAGCTCCTCTGCTTCCTGTTGTTTTAATCCAATTCCGCGCCGCTGACCGCCGCTCCCGACCACCTGCGCCGTGTATTGTTTCCCACGTGCGGTGCCGTGCGCGCCACCTCTTAGCAGATTGGGCGTCTGCAAGAGGATGCAGTTTGGTGGCCACCTCCTGCAGCTGTTCTCCGAGCGTTGGACGTAAAATTCCGAAGTCTGTGGTTTCCGAGTCCTAATTGAGATTACTGCCACTAATAAAACTTCACAAGCAATCACTTCAGTCTGCATATATACATCATAGATATTTGAAACTTGAAAAGTCCTCTGGAACCATAGACTTTCATTTGATGAAAAACCATTTATGCCTTGGTTTGAGGCATGATCCTCCCGTTTCATTCGATGCCGAGGTGCTACTCCATAACAACTGGAGAGCCTCTGGAATGCTATTCAAGTTTGAGGGGAGTACCAAGTGGGCTGAAGTGTGAATGGGAATTTGGATTGAACAGAGAAGCATGCTGCTGTCGTATGTGCAGTTGTCCAAAGCCACTGTGCTAGGGTGGTGGAGCAGTTAGTGCATCTGCCTAGTGACTAGGAGACTTGGGTTCAAATCCCGGTCTTCGTACAAATTTCAGTTGTCACTTCAGTCTGCATATATGCATCATAGATGTTTGAGACTTGGAAAGGTATCTGGAAGCATATAGTTTCATTTGATTGAATAGCACCTATGCCTGGGTTCAGGCAGGATTCTCCATTTTGTGCGATTCTGAGGTGCTTTTTCCAGTACAGTTGGAGAGCCTCTGTAATGCTATTCGGGTTTAAGGAGAGCACCAAGTGGGCTGACGCGTGAATGAGAATTTTGGTTGAGAAAAGGGAGCGTGCTATGGTAGTCTGTGCAGTTGTACAAAGCCACTGTGCCAGTATAGCGTAGTGGCATCTGCCTAGTGAGCAGAAGGCATAGCTTCGAATCCCCCCTTGGTACAAATCTTCATTCGTCCGCTTCAGTATATATATATATATATATATATATATATATATATATATATATATGCTACGGTCGCAGGTTCGAATCCTGCCTCGGGCATGGAAGTGTCTGATGTCCTTAGGTTAGTTAGTTTTACGTAGTTCCAAGTCTAGGGGACTGATGACCTCAAATGTTAAGTCCCATAGTGCTTAGTGCCATTAACATAGGAAGAATAACATAGGTGTACCTAATGGTCAATGTATGAAACAGCAACAGAATGGACTGGCGGTAGTGATCAACATACTAAACTCACAGTCAGTGGCTTCGTGTTTCAAATCGAAATACAGCCATCCATTTTTAGGATTTCCGTTGTTTACCTAAATTTAATAAGGGAAAATCTAAGAAGATTTCTTGGCAAAGGTCTCGGTAGACTTATTTCCTCATTCTTGTTGTATTCGAACCTATGGCCTTCTTTAAAGTAGGAACTATACCGGCATTTACCTGTAGTAATTTAGGGAAACCACGGTAAACTTAATACAGGATGACCAGATAAAAAATGGAGCCTCCGCCCCCCCCCCCTCCCTCATTACGATACCAGTCTCTTAAAACAGTGTTACCTCATTTGGTTCATCCCTAGTTTGTAATATTGTTTACAAAGAAGCTGTTTAACAATATCAGAGGCTAGTATTTCATTCTTCATTCATTTCTCACTACCAGTCATTAAGTAATTTATACAAACATTGTTTCATATTCATACAGATGTAGAAAGTGTATGTCTTAAAATGAAGATATTCTGGGTAGCAGAAGAACGTGAAGGGTAGTGTATACGTGAGAAATTGTGTAGAAATAATTAAAGTGACGCAAGGAGTAGAAGATGGAAACTACAAGGCAGGAGAAAATCACATTGTAAGTCAGTGCGTTATGTGTAGTATCTATGACAGGAAAAAGTTAAGAAAATGTGTAATTTGGCAACAAACCGATCGAAGCTTTCATTTACGGACTGAAGAGTAAACCGGAAACTAAAAGTTAAAGAACGTTTGCCGTCTCGTCTCGTTCATCCTCTAAAGAGCAGTTGAATCTTAATGAATGACACTACATTCTTCGACTGATGAACGTAGCAGCCATATCTGTGTAACGTCTTAGTGTCGTTGTTAATTGTAGCGGTTTTGATTCTTCATGTCAGGTATGGCACATATTGCTTAACTATACTCTCTTGTTTCCCATCACTACTTCCTGCTCCTCCTCCCTCCCCCCCCCCCTCTTTCCCCACTCCAGCCCTCTCGCTCCTACAAACGCTTTACTAAACTAACTGGCATACTTACGATTCCCAGTGTTACGAATGGGTCGGTGTAGATAAATCGTACGTGTACGCAAGTTTGTGAACGATGCTATTCGAGCGTGAGATTGAATCACAATACCTTTTTACGAATCGATAATTTACGTGAGTTTTGCCTTTAGTTCCCGGAGAAAGATCACAGCTGTTCGATATGGAATTATTTATACTTTTCTCGGGATCTGGCAACAGGATAGAATCTAGCGACCATGCATCACTAATTGCTTGTAACTTTGCGACACTCTTCTGCATCAAGACACAGAGCTTTGCTGAGGTGAAGATGTATACATGCATGTACTGCGATAATCATGCTTTCATTCTTTGTTTGCACAAGGGCTATACACAAACATAGAAGCGGTCGCTACTTCGAAACCAGGAAATATAATTAAATGGATGCTGGACAAAAAGTTCTCATAAAACTCCAATGTAAAAGAGTGGGGAATATAATAAAACGCACGCACACACACACACACACATACACACACACACATACATACACCTATGCACTCGATGTTAAATTTAATATAATACAGATACACTGGCCACGAAACAAGAATGTCCCACGATTACTCAATTTACCGTTCACACCTGGTACTTTCGCAAAGCAGTCGGCATTATCTATGATTCAACAGTTTCATTCTAACGGGCCTGACAATGTCTGTCACACATCTAGTACTTTCACTGATTCTAGTGAGTTAATAAGTGATCCACAACTCAGATTGTCTTTACCGTCACAGTTTATGTTTTGAAACTGTAATATAGCCAATTTATCAAAGTTATTGGGTAATGATTGTGCCTTCTTAAGGTCTAATACGATAATTTATCCATTTCTTAGTTATATCGTAAATGAAGGACAACGACTAGTATCTTTTGAGCAATCTGGATGGATGAGTCTTTTTCCACTGACCTACTGACGTGCTTCCAGTACATTCTAAAAATCTGTCGCGAACTGCCTGACTCTCCCTGTATGTTAACGGCTGTAACCGTTAGCTACTTGTAGAAACACGTTTTGAAACTCGTTTGATCTTAAGACATCAGAGACTTAAAATACTTAAAGTTGTGTCTTCATCGAGAAACGGTAGAGATAGTTTTAGTATCCAAAAATGACGTGATAGAAAGTGAAACGATGCCATGTCCATAAATTATTTATTGCGCTTTGTGGATTTCAGGGAGTAGATGTCTGAAACACGACCTTATGTACAGGAGAATAATGATTTCAGAGAAATGACTGTCGATTTTCCAGCTATGTATTGAGTATTTAATATATTGTTCAGTAGAAATGGAGTAATTGGATAGAACTTGTCCAAGAGGCAATGCGAAGCACAGTACGAGTATTGTAGTTTAGTCCTAAACGTGAATGTCGGGAATATCAATTGAAATACACAAATGACCAAATGATTGTAGCCAGTTGCATCTGTTGAATTATACATTCAAAATCACCTGGCTTTATTTACACATACCACTGCTCAGAAACTTGTGGGCCTTTGTGCCAGGGACATGATACTACTCTAGTACACGGCTCAATGTTTTTGTCAGTGCTCTCATTCTATATCTAAATGTGATATAAATAACTTTCTATGGCTTCAGGTCTCTTGTCAATCCACATTTACATTAGATACACTTTCTACTAACATAAATAAGCAAGGAAGACATATTAAAAGTTAATGAGTGCAGAGAACATAATATAAAGGCATTGTTACCGTGCGTGTGTGTGTGTGTGTGTGTGTGTGTGTATGTATGTATGTGTGTGTGTGTGTGTGTTTCAGAGAAAAAGAGAGAATATTTTGCATCCTCTATCCCTCAAAAGTTAATCAGTATTTCTTTCTTCCACCCATCCCTCATTCGTGACTCATGCTCTCTAGCCGTCTCTCTCCCCTCATTCGTGAATCATGCTGTCCATCAGTCTCTCTCTCTCTCTCTCTCTCTCTCTCTCTCTCTCTCTCTCTCAACACACACACACACACACACACACACACAATTATATCAACATAACAAAAGTAATAAGAATATTTACGAAAAGCACATTTATTCTGATTACCTTGCCAGTCAAAGTATATTCACAAGATTTATCTATGTAATGAAATAAATTTAGTTCTCTTCATCTAAACTGAGGCTTAGGTTGCTCAGAAGAGTCCTGCATTCAAGTCTCCTACGACTTCTTAAATTACATATACTAGTCTGATGATTATACCGAAACACTTTGCGGGAAGATGGATAGAAATGACTGATTACAGTTATATGCGTACCTCAATTGCGAACAAATCATATTGCACAGCCTCATTCAAACTGTTTAGCGTGTTCTCCCACTCTGCATATAACGCCAGACTTTCGACCTTCAGCAACAAAAGTACCGTAGTTTAACACTTTAATCTATAACCCAGCAGCTTCGTGAGACTGGAGCGGCTAATCGTGGAGAAGTACTAACTAAGAAATAAATTCATTCTGTGAAACTGTTACGATTAAAAAGGCACTCGTAATATCTCGGATGTGTACAAATATAACGAAATCATTAAGAATCACGTCTGCCAATTATTTTACAATGGAAGCGTCCACATGCGAAAAACTTAACACGCCTCTGTAACAAATTAGTGATTGTCACTGCGCGTTAGGTATGAGCTTGAGTTTGTCAGGAAAGCGACGTTAAGGGGACACAGACGGATAACAGATCAACATAATTGCATAGCGACATCTACAGCATAGTTTAGAACTTGGCTAATTTCTAGAGAGAAAACGAAGGATTGGATTTTAGGGTTCAACACCAAGTTGGCGCTGTTGTCATAAAGACGGAGCAAAATTCCAAGTGATTTAGGAAGGGGGGAAAAATCGACGTGTTCTTTTTAAAGTGACCGTTCCGGAATTTGTCTTAAGCGACCTGGCTCGCTTAATGTTAACCTCCATCACACGGATACAAAAGGGTGCTGTCGTGTTATATACAGCTGATACAAATAATCTCAGGGGATCTACGGGACGCGATCAGTAACATAGCAACTACAGGATTTCAGCGTGTAACGATGTCCTTTAAAAATGATCAACCAAACGATTACCGGCGAAGGGTATCCCGAATCTTTCCACATTTCATAAGCGCAGTTCTGTAGGTTCTTTTAAAGTTACGGGAAGGAATTGAAGAGACTTATTTAGTAGTCAGCCAGCTAGGTGGAGAATAAGCATAAATTTTCAACACCACCTTGACGAGCAACATTCTTTCACATTACCTACAGTCATAAAGGTTAGTAAAACAGAGCAGGAGAAACAAATTATAATTTAGACTGGATAGTGTGGTGTTTTCCCGTTATTTTTTAAAATTGTTTCTTCCCTTTCCTTTCGAACGATTATTTGGGGAACTGATTCATCTTGCAATGAATATAGGAACTCACAGTTTTGTAGACGTATAACGTCAGTCGTTATACTCAGCAACAAAAAGTTTGTAGCACTAACATTTGGGAAACTGTATTATTCTACGAGGAAATGTTCCAAGGAGTACTGCGATTTAAGTGTTTGCCATATGCCTAACCGTTGCTATTCAAAGAGTAACACCAAGTCGAATACACAAATATTGTAAGACAGTTAAATGTTCTTCTTCAAAGTAACTTACACGTCGATGAGATTCCTTGGCGTTCAGATCATCTTCCACTCATTCTTGTTTCGGTTTCTCTGTTATAATACCGTTTCTCTACTATAATACGGTAGTTATCGCCCAGAGCTACTGCTTTATCTGCAAAGAAATAAAACCAATCTGCACATAACGTTTCAGTCCCTTCTTTGTATTACAACCATGGAAATAACTGCTCTGAAATAATAAAGTTAGATACAGTATATTTATTCTACAGTGTACATAAAACTATTTTCAATAACTGTTTTCCGTTCGCACTGTCAAAAAGTCGGTTATGAACCGTTTCTATACAGGAACCAATACAGTTTATATACAGGAACTAACACACAGCGTGATTAAAACAACGTCGCTAACAAGCGCAATCTATTTAATTACCCACAGATGTTTATTAGAATTGATAACATCACGTTTCCCTTTGCAAAAGTGTTATAATATATTTTAGTATTACCGTTTATATGATAATGATAAGAAATAGGCAATGTACTGCTTATCCTTAGATTCATAAACCATTATTTGTTCGTTTTCCCATGAAACTGATTTTGTAGTTAGCTATTGAAGGGGTAGATGGCTACTGCAATCACGCACGGAGATCAAACGAATAAATCATATGCCCCAAAATCTGATATAACGTTAGAATAAAAGCAAGGCAACACACGTACTTCCTACAAATACTTAAAGACACTATTAAAGGAATTTTGAAAGGAGGGCGAAAACAGACGATCTGTAACAAATTCTGATTGAGACTTCGGTCATTTCTTGGAAAACCATCAGAGTCGCTTACAGATTCCAATACAAGTACATTACTATGTTTATAACTGATGACAATGAGAGTGGCTTGGGAACAGTAGGCGTAATATTATATCTGGTTAAAAAGAGAGCGAACATGGAGAAACTATCCCATAGTTTGAATTTTGTGTTGGTTTTGGTCATTAGTTTGATAATATAGGATTTAGGCACCCATGTTAAACATGCCTGCATTTAAACTTTGATCGGAAAATTTGAGAATATAACATAAATCTGCTGCAATAAGGTAGAAATATTTTTTTTAGTTCCTCTTGAATTATTGTAACTGTGCACAGGTGGCAGTAAATATAGCTTCCTTTTCCTCCACAATGATGAACTGCGACGTTTGAAAAGTGATCCTCAATTAATTAAGGGAACAAACGTTGTCATAGTAATCGTGTTTTCAAGTGATTCCGACTGCTGTTAAAAAATACATCGCTCCATTTTTTTTAGATTAGTTAAATATCTTAGTTTATGCAGTGGTTAACCGTAATACCGGCACAACAAAATTGCGTGTGCCTCTTGCAGATAACATTTCCCGAAAACCTCGTTTCGGTGTCTTCAACCGTTCACCAAATAAAAGGCGTGCTACTTTTAGCTGCTTCGTACTATGTAAGGAATTCACTAAGGAATAAAGATTTTATTGATTTCAGCTGTTAACGTGGCAAACGTTGTACAGGCTTATTCATCTGCCACTATCTGTGGGTTTTGCCTTCAGAAACCATCAGCGAGATTTTAAAATTCTCTGGCTCGCTCCGCCAAGAGTGTTAGGCCTACAGAAAAATGAACAGGACCTTTTTGTAGGAAATATAATGTAGTTACATTTTGTACTGGGATACGTTTTTGCTCGAGGCCACAGTTTTCGAGTAATTCAAGAAAAATGCGTTTGAAGGTCACTTCTGTTCGTTTTTCTTGAATAATTCGAACACTATGGCCTCTAGCGAAAACGTGTCCCGTACAAAATTTAACTACAATGAATTTCCTACAGAAAGGCACTATTCATTTTTTTGGTAAGACTGGCAATTTGAGCATAGCGAGTGAGAGAATACGAAAGTAAATGTTGCGTCCTTTGTTTCTCGGCATCTTTTTTTCCAGTTGCAGATATACAAGTTGTATAGGTTAAGTACCGTCGTTTGCAACTATAATGAAAGTCGTGTTAAGACTAGAAGGATATCGCTTTATTCTAAAGCATCTTCAGTAGTCAAGTTTTTTGATTGTTTACTTCCTTTTTGTTCTTCTTACACGTGTGTGTTTTGGGTATTCAGCACACAGTACTTTCACTAGACTAAATGTTTACGTTTCTGTGTTGAGAAGTACTATTGTCCTCTCGCCATTCAGAAAGGTAAATATTTACTTTAGTGAATGTGCTGTGCGCTGAATACCCAGAAATATACATGGAAGAACAACAAGAATAAAGTAAACAACAAAAATGCCAGATTACTGAAGGCGATTCTGGTCTTAATAAGACTTTGATTACAATTGTTAAAACCTATAAAACTTGAATATGAAAATATTGTGCGTGGTATTTGAAGGCACTGCGGGTTACATAAAAACCATAGATAGGGGCAGCTCAATCGCCCCATATGTACAGGGTTCCGGAAATAATATCTGTAAACGATAAAAAAAAGGAAGAAAGAAAAAAGCCATTCAGTTCCATTATTATGAAGTAGTGTGTTACAAAATTTTCAAAATAGAGAATCGAAACGAGTATGTTGTCAAACGTCTCTCGACTGGAAATGAGGTCGAGCATGTAGTTCAAGATAGAATGGGCAATGTTAAAAGTCTGAAATTGTTGTCGCCTGCAGACCTTTAGTTATTTGATTGGCATAGTGCAGAATGGCTTCGTAGAATGTTGTAAGGAAAAGAAACGGTATAGGGGTCGTTACAGACTATATAGTCAAGATGCTGCTGCTTATAATTCCAACTATCTGTAAACAAAGGAGGACGCGAGCCGTAAGTAATGACGCAGGGTGAGGCGATGGCAGGTGACTGGGGGAAACGCCCGAACAGCCGGGCGCGCCCTTGGGCCGCGAGTCGGATCGATAGCGCACCCTCCTAGCGCGACCGCCACTGTCGATTACGCACCAGTCGAGGCGATGCGATGCTAGTCGATGGTGTTGATGACACGTTCCGAATATGAGCATTGCGTCGCAGAGATCTGGCATCATTTGTTCTACAACATACTTCTTTGTGAAATCGAGGATGACTGTATAATACCATAGTTCGTATAACTTGCCATGTCCTATGATGTCCGGTGGAAGAGAGGAGAAAGGAAACTTGAAGAAATAGGAGGAATGGCAATTTAATTCTTGTTACATTAAGTATAGTAAATTGCCGTTTCATAGCAATGCGTGATTCAAAGCTGAGTCCTGTGCATCAAGTGTAATACGCATTCACACTATCATTACACTGACTTTAGACAGACTGATGAAATTATTCTTTAACACCGATACTGTTCTCCCTACTTAGCTTGCATGACTTTATAGACTTATCACGTCCACAACTTAAATTTATTGTTTACAAAAGAGAAAATATATTCATCATAAAACCTTTATAAACCATGATCTGTTTTTAGGCGATATATGATTACGATTATACGATGGTGTACTTGTTGTGGGCTTCAGTCCGATGACTGGACTCTTACAGCTAGTGTAACCTGTGGAAACCTTCTCATTTCTAACCCAATTACAGTAACCTATATTCATTTTAACGTGCTATAGTTAATCCTTGGTCTCCCACCAAAATTTTTAACCCCCCCCCCCCCCCACCCACCATCGCCGCCACCACCCCTCACTACCCTTCTTCCATTACCAAGTGACGTATTTTTTATGCCAAAAGACGTTTCCTATTAATAGATCCCCTGTTTTAGTCTACATGGGCTACCAATTTCTTTTTCTCCCAATGCGATTTAGCACTACCCGATTAGTCATCCTATCCGGTCATCTAACCTCCAGTATTCTCCTTCAGCACCTCATTTCACCGGGTTCCATTCACTTCTTGTCTGAACTGTTTATCATCACGTTACACTTCAGGATAAGATCAAACTCAAAATCAATATCTTCTGAAAAGTTTTCCTAACGTTTACGTTAATACTCGATGTTAACAAGTTTATCTTCTCCGTAAGCGCATTTCTTGCTATTCGCACAGTACATATTACAACATCCCTGCTTTGGCCATCGTCAGTTATTTTTCTGCCCAAATAACGAAACTAATCGACTATCTTTGCTGTCACATTTCCTGCTCTAATTCTGTCAGACTCATCTGATTTAATTCGACTACCTTCAATTACCCTTGTTTATTTTTACTTATATTCGTCTTATAACCGCGTTTCAAAGCACTATCCATTCCGTCCCCTGCTGGTCTTTCAACTGACTTACTGACTCCGATACAATTACAATGTCACAGATAAACCTCAAAGAATTTTTTCTTCTCCTTGTAGTTTAATTCCCTTTCCAAAATTTTCCTTGGTTTGTTTCACAGTTGCTCTTTGTACACACTGAATAACAGGGAAAATATTTTAGCTCTGCATCCCCACAGACACCACACTGATGTGGTTGAATCTGCGGTATTTACATCTACATACATACTCCTCAAGTCACGATACGGTGCCTGGCGGAGCGTACCCTACACCACTACTACTCATTTCCTTTCCTGTTCCACTCGCAAATGGGGTGAGGGAAAAATGACAATCTATATGCTTCCGTATTAGCGCTAAATTCTCATATCTTATCTTCGTGGTTCTTTTGAGAAATGTATGTTGGTGGCAGTAGAATCGTTCTGCAGTCAGCTTCAACTGCCGGTTCTCCAAATTTTTTCAGTAGTGCTTCTTGAAAATAACGTCGCCTTTCCTCCAGATACTGCCATTTACGTTCCCGGAACTCCTCCGTAGCACTTGCGTTTGTTCGAAGTTACCTGTAGCAAATCTAGCAGCCCGTGTCTCAATTGCTTCAACGTCTTCCTTTAATCCTACCTTGCAGCGATCCCAAACACTCGTGCTCCCAATAAACCGAAACGACCATTCGACTTATTTGTATCGTAAAGGCACGCAATCCATCTCGCAGTAGTAAAGTTGTAGGTTCGCAGGAGGATTAAACGATTGGAAATTCTAATTTTCGAACTCATTTTCCCCATGTTACATGCATTCGTTCACAACTAAATAATTTCTCAAACTGTCTATAAGGAGGCAACACCAAAATTTTCATCAGATATTTGGAGAGACATGCACTTGCATGCAGATCACTACTACAAATCTACACTGTTTTCCACTAACTCTCAGTATTCAGAAGCACTGTGGAAAATATGTAGACACCAGCGCTATCTTTAAAAATTTCTTATTAGCAGTTATTATTATCACACAGCCTAAATCGAACTGGCAAATGTGAATGTAAGACACTTTCGAGCTGAAGGTCTCCTTGGTTGTTAATTTGCGTTATTTTTTTATGTATATAGTATTTAAAGAGAAAACTTCTTCGCGAAACATTCACACTTCTGTGATAGAGCTACAGAAACATACAAAATCAACTCGAAAGTTGCGCTGTCATTTGGCCATCAAAAGCATATTTGGAAATTTATGTTCACGTTAATGATCCACGTTTAGTTGGTTGGTTGTTTCGGGGAAGGAGACCAGACAGCAAGGGCATCGGTCTCATCGGATTAGGGAAGGACGGGGAAGGAAGTCGGCCGTGCCCTTTGAAAGGAACCATCCCGGCATTTGCCTGGAGCGATTTAGGGAAATCACGGAAAACCTAAATCAGGATGGCCGGACGCGGGATTGAACCGTCGTCCTCCCGAATGCGAGTCCAGTATCTAACCACTGCGCCAACTCGCTCGGTTCCACGTTTAGTCTGAAGGCAAGTCATACGTCTGTATAATTCGTGAACATGATTTTGACTCTTACTGAAAGGTACTGTATGTGACGAAGCAACGAAATAAAGACTTCTACCAATCACATGTGTCTAGGTAATCTTGCCAAAATCAGGTAGTATGACATTAACTACCCGTTTTTGTAGTGTAATAAAAATACGCAGCTAGCTGAGATTTCCACATTAAACTCTTTAATGGAAGATATTCAATGTACCGATCTGTTTGGAATTATTAATCATTTTACTGTCTGTATTGTTTTGATTCACGGTCACTAGTTGTTTAGCGAACCTCTACAGTACTTTATCCATAGCATTTAGACACAACTAAATAACGTGACGATAGCTAAGCGTCACAGACAAACGTACTTGCACAAGAACAAGTATCTATTTTATCTATGGCAAAACTGCAAATTAGACAAATTATAATCTTCTCTCGAATGTGATGGAAAACTAGCAACATTGTACCAAGCACTCTGAATATATTTCCTTCTTTTGCGAGATACCAGTGCTTTATGCATGTAACTTATTACGTTATTTAATGCGCCCTGTTGTGTCAGTAAAGTTTCGCGGCTACATTTATAACTAATGAAACTACACTCCTGGAAATGGAAAAAAGAACACATTGACACCGGTGTGTCAGACCCACCATACTTGCTCCGGACACTGCGACAGGGCCGTACAAGCAATGATCACACGCACGGCACAGCGGACACACCAGGAACCGCGGTGTTGGCCGTCGAATGGCGCTAGCTGCGCAGCATTTGTGCATCGCCGCCGTCAGTGTCAGCCAGTTTGCCGTGGCATACGGAGCTCCATCGCAGTCTTTAACACTGGTAGCATGCCGCGACAGCGTGGACGTGAACCGTATGTGCAGTTGACGGACTTTGAGCGAGGGCGTATAGTGGGCATGCTGGAGGCCGGGTGGACGTACCGCCGAATTGCTCAACACGTGGGGCGTGAGGTCTCCACAGTACATCGATGTTGTCGCCAGTGGTCGGCGGAAGGTGCACGTGCCCGTCGGCCTGGGACCGGACCGCAGCGACGCACGGATGCACGCCAAGACCGTAGGATCCTACGCAGTGCCGTAGGGGACCGCACCGCCACTTCCCAGCAAATTAGGGACACTGTTGCTCCTGGGGTATCGGCGAGGACCATTCGCAACCGTCTCCAGGAAGCTGGGCTACGGTCCCGCACACCGTTAGGCCGTCTTCCGCTCACGCCCCAACATCGTGCAGCCCGCCTCCAGCGTTGTCGCGACAGGCGTGAATGGAGGGACGAATGGGGACGTGTCGTCTTCAGCGATGAGAGTTGCCTCTGCCTTGGTGCCAATGATGGTCGTATGCGTGTTTGGCGCCGTGCAGGTGAGCGCCACAATCAGGACTGCATACGACCGAGGCACACAGGGCCAACACCCGGCATCATGGTGTGGGGAGCGATCTCCTACACTGGCCGTACACCACTGGTGATCGTCGAGGGGACACTGAATAGTGCACGGTACATCCAAACCGTCATCGAACCCATCGTTCTACCGTTCTTAGACCGGCAAGGGAACTTGCTGTTCCAACAGGACAATGCACGTCCGCATGTATCCCGTGCCACCCAACGTGGTCTAGAAGGTGTAAGTCAACTACCCTGGCCAGCAAGATCTCCGGATCTGTCCCCCATTGACCATGTTTGGGACTGGATGAAGCGTCGTCTCACGCGGTCTGCACGTCCAGCACGAACGCTGGTCCAACTGAGGCACCAGGTGGAAATGGCATGGCAAGCCGTTCCACAGGACTACATCCAGCATCCCTACGATCGTCTCCATGGGAGAATAGCAGCCTGCATTGCTGCGAAAGGTGGATATACACTGTACTAGTGCCGACATTGTGCATGCTCTGTTGCCCGTGTCTATGTGCCTGTGGTTCTGTCAGTGTGATCATGTGATGTATCTGACCCCAGGAATGTGTCAATAAAGTTTCCCCTTCCTGGGACAATGAATTCACGGTGTTCTTATTTCAATTTCCAGGAGTGTATTTCGTTCTTCGACAAGTAGCTCCTGAATTTATAACACATGTTTTTTGTGTCGAACTATCACCTTTAACATGGGGACTGCTACTCTGCGCGATGTTTGACTGAAGAGAATGTATAAGTCCTGGTGACAAAACCCGAATACTACCCAGGTAGATGAAAACCATTAATTTATTTTATATTCTTTTTCAGTAGTAAATATTTAAACATCTATTGTTGTTGGTGCTTTCGATAAATGTGGACATCTCTTTGGAATACTCCACCAATCTTTTATACTTCCTAATTAATATTGATTCGCAATGTTGGAGAGTTGTAAACGAAATCTAACAATAAGAAATTGGCTGGTTTTCGTTGTTTAACATCGATGTTGTTGTATTTGTGCCGGTGACAGATATAATGAAGATTTCACCACATCGTACTTACTCACATGGCTCATTTACATAAGTAATCCAGAGCACCTAACATTCAGACATTTTTCAAGAATCGAAGGTGACCATTTATTCGGACATTATCAAAAGACGCCTACGGTTGTACTATTAATTCGGCCACTTGCGCATTGCTGCAGTAGCCTGACGTTGCGTTCTGATAACAAAACCGTTTTTCAAAAATTTTCAAATGTTTTTCATGTTTTCTCTTCCCCTCTGTTGCTATAGCTTTAAAATTAATCGAATTATATTACACCTTCTCACTGAATCTCCTGAATAATATGTTGAAATGTAAGTTTTTCACTGTTCAAAGTCAATACGTATGTAGATTAATTGCACACGGAGAACGTTCAGGCAAATATTTTACATGTTTTATAGCTGTTGCGTCGCACAGCGTAGTTTTATACAGGAAGTTACTCAACGTCTGATGAAAATTTAATTCAACACTGATAAGTGGAATATGAAGCACAGTCAACAATGAGTCTTATACTGCAATGGACAAATTTTCTTGATATTTACTACAACCTGCATATTATTAATAATTTCATAGACATACATATTTACATCTACTTATTGTGTACCCTAATCCAGCATAAATTGTTATTGTATTCATATAATTTTCGATTTGTGCCTTCTTTTCTGAGAAATTGTCACTACCTTACACCAGAGTATGATTTTGGAACTGTCAGTAAGGTAACAGGTGCCAACTTATTTCAATGACTGATACAGTTTTATCCTTTTATATCCCTGTAATACGTTGCCATGACACATTATTGTTCGATCAATACATCCGTGACAGCACATCTAGCATTTGTTGAGCAGCTGTTTAGATGAAAATCCGACTGGTGCACTACTTACTTGCACTCAACATGGTATCTATGTGATATCGAAAAGTACTGTTTTTCCTCCAGTCTGGACGCTGCAAGTCAGCCGAGATGGAACTGAGTATACTAAATGCAAAATTTCGTCAAGTTGTATACTATCACATATCTGATCCTACTTGTAGACTGCGCGTTGATTTCACGCATTTTCAATGGCAGTATAGGAAAACAGCGATATTTATTTCACCTGATTTCAGTGCACACAGTCGTCACGACGGTGTGTACGTAAATAAGTTAAAAATACCTTATGGTCAGGTATGAAGTTTCTTCCAAGTAATGTCTCATTAGAAGATAAAAAACTTTTAAATTTTTTTGGATCTGGATTTGATAATTAGGGTCGTATCTATGTACCAACCCAACGTGTACTTCAGTTATTAAAAAGACTAGTCACATTTTGATTAGGTCACGAAAACGTTATTAGAAATTGGTGAATAAAGGAGGTATAGTGATTTTAATAATGCGAAAAGCAAATAGCACGTTCGTTAATATGTATCATTAATATGTATCGTTACAGGTATCCAACAGAAGAACTCTTCTTACCCAGTGCCGGCCACCACCATTGCAGAAGCACACACAAGTACAAGACGTAACTAAGTCGTGAGGTTTATTCGTGTAGAGCTAGTCAAGAAATTATAGCTTTTCACTACCCTCCCCACGGGCATATTCTGCTTATGGAGCTGGCCCTGGCGGTCTAGGAAGGAAAAAGTGCCACTAGACCACGGAAATTTCTGAGTCTCCCTTTTCCCTACCGTGCAGCTCTCAATGAGGTGAGTTTTCAGGATGAATGATACGTAGTTAGCATTCCACGGTAAACTGAAGGGGATATTTCCTCGGAAGGATTACTGGGATAAGTTAGGGACACGGAAGTTCCCGAAGGTGCGTCCAAATGAAAGCTTTACACTAGGCTGTTGGGCCACACGAAATCATTGTTGTTACTGTGTCGTTAAGAGTTTCACAAGGATCATGTGGAAAACAAATCAGTGCTCAATCGTTTTCAACCCATATGTGTTGACTAAGACAAACGTGTCTGTTTACGTCAACGACTACAACTCTCAATATTAGTTTAATCAACCGCACAGTTACGTGATGTACAGTAGCATGTTACCCTTTTACTTAGTGCAGATACATTGGTCAGCGTCGATGTTAAGTGATAGCTCACAACACTAGCACTTACATACTTACATACATGATCCCACGAACTGATAGTATGCTACGGAAATTAATGCGTAACGATAATTACGGAAGAATAGAGGAGAAATTCGTCACTTGCTATTTGTATACTGTTTACGACCTTGGTAATTACCAGTTGGGGATTTTTAATTCATTTCTGCCGGACGTAGCACCTAATTATAAACCAATCTGTGATTACGATGGAGTAAACTAGGTGCCTTCAGCTACCTCAACCATGATGCTGGTATCTCAGCTCCTCGAACATCAGCTCCTTCGCTTCCCTCTGCGCTCATTAACGTTTTGTGAATGTTTGCCTCGGGTCGTTCCAGTCAGATAAGTATATTTCCTCACTTATTTTTGTAAACGTGTCGTCTTTGTTGAGATTCAACTCTTTACTGTGTCCACCTCAGTAGCTAGGCGGCCAGCGCGGCAGATTGCTAAACGAAAAGAGGTCCGGGTTCGATTCTCGGAAGCGTCGGAGAATTTTTCCGCTCGGTAAGTGGGTATTGTACTGTCCATCCGTTCGTACAATCGAAACTGACAAGAAAATTATCTCAAATGTGCTATCAAATCGTCCATTCATTACTGAGATGGCTGAATGAGTACTACCGAAATGCCAATAATAATAAAAAAAACTCTTCACTGAACTGACAAAGAAGAATAGTTTGAAATGCGTTTTCATTTGAGACGGTATGCTAGCTCAACTGAAAATGTCCGAGAAAATAAACGGCGGTGGCTTATAATTTAATCATGTCGACATTCACCTTAAACAGGACAGGACGGGATAGCTCTACGATTAGGTCTATCCATATGAACAAAAGTTTTACATCACGCCGATTATGTTGCTAGTGTGACCGTTTCTGTACAGATAGGAAGGTCACCCCTGACGTTGTTTGTAAACACACACGCAGTCACCAAGAGCTATACCTACGGACAGGACCTCGCACTCGAACGGACTGCGGTATTTCAGTTGAAAGTAAAGCAGCAGTAAAGACACAACAGAGATGTCTGTGGGACAGTAGAGTGAAGTTCCATCAAGCCACGAAGGACATTACTGACCAGTGATCTGGTCCGCATCATCATGTTACTGTCAGCAAGGGAAGTTCCTTGACATGTGCACCGGAGTGAAACTGATGTTGTGTGCAGTGGAATCAGTTCCAATTGACAGGTAGTGTTCACGATTTACACCACGCAAGCCGTCCACGTTCGACAGGTGCATTATGATTCAAGTGAAAGTGGGCTGTGAGCTCCAGTACTGAATTCTGCGTTCGAGGATGCTGCAGAACGTCATTTGTCACATGAAACTGTTAGGAGACGATTATATGATGCTAATCTCCGACGAGCATAGTGATCATGACTATACGGCCAGGTCAAGTCTTTAACGATGATTCCGGAAATCTTTCTTTGAACAAATTAACATCACCACGGAGGAAACTCGAATCATTTTGTGCCCTGATAACCACAGACAATGTATTTTAAGACAACACGGAAGTATGAAACGCCTCCAAGTGTCTCACATGTGTAAAAGGGTGGTGATGATTTGATATTCTGGAGCGACATTATACATGGCCGCTGTACACATCTCATGGTACTTGAGGGCGAGTCTACGATACAGGGACGAGGTTCTCCAAGAAAGAATAAGATTGTATCGCCAAAATTTTGGTGAAAATTACATCTTGACGTATGGTAACTCGCGTGCTCATCATGCTGTTTTCGTAAACACTTTCCTTTAGATTGCTAGGATCTCGAGGATGGTGTGTCCTGCTTTTTCCCCGGACATAATACTGACCGAACATGTTTGGGGTGATTGAAACGACCTGTTTCTCGATGTCAGCACCAATCACGTATTCTGCGCGGCTTGTACAGAATCGTCGTTGAAGAGTGGAATAATTTCGATTAGAGCTGGCTTGACGATGTCAACGTTGATATGCCACGACGGATTCAAGCCTCTGTCCCAGCGAGGGGACGTTCCACCAGGTGTTGATGATGCTGTGTCAAATCCCCTATGGGAATCAGGCGGTTCTGTCGGCGCGCAAGACTTTTTTGGTTCAAATGGTTCAAATGGCTCTGAGCACTATGGGACTCAACTGCTGAGGTCATTAGTCCCCTAGAACTTAGAACTAGTTAAACCTAACTAACCTAAGGACATCACAAACATCCATGCCCGAGGCAGGATTCGAACCTGCGACCGTAGCGGTCTTGCGGCTCTAGACTGCAGCGCCTTTAACCGCACGGCCACTTCGGCCGGCAAAACTTTTTTCTTTGTTTTTTGTTTTGGTGACTGGGAAACATTGTAAATGAATATGTACGCTTCTTTCATAGCGAATTTTTGTTTTCTGTGCTGCGACTTTGTAAACAAAGAGGTGATGCAAAACTTTTGTTAATATGTGTACTTTAACCCGTCTCTCCCGAATGTCGATTACTTAGCTACTTTATTAGAGTATCAGAAAATCAATAAGAAATAAATCGAATGAACAACCTTTCCGAATTCATCAGCAACAAGCGCGCGCTCTCTCTCTGTTTATCTTTCACTATCTTTACTATTGTTTACACCGTCATATGGCGTCCATTGTTTTTATAATCTGATAAATTTATTGTATTTTAATTCTTTTTGCCGGATGCCCTTTCCAGTACTGCTGCCGTCAGATAATCTGATGACAGGTAGTCGTACGTGACAACTCTCTGCGAATCGTGTACAGTTTGTTGTATTTGTTACCATGTTTCAGCTATTTGTGTTTCGTATTTTCTGAGATGGAGATTGGAGGGCCAGCCCAGCATTTGCCTGCGCGAGAGTGGGAAACTGCTTGAAAAGCACACTCAAGCTGACCGGTGTAGGAGACCAGCGGCAGTTAATCTGTCAGATGTCGATTCGTTTCGGTTTTGGCTCACTTCACTGCCCCGAAGGCTACCGCATTGCGCGTCCAACTGTACTAGCAGGTCAAGTCATTAACAACTTGATGATTACGGAAGGCATTTACTAATATCTTTTATCGAACATAATTATCCTTCGGAGCTTAAACGTAACATTATCAACGGGGAGTTGGGATACTCTACTAGTAACATCAAATGGAACTGAAGCAGGCAGCCGGCTGCGGTGCCCGAGCGATTCTAGGCGCTTCAGTCCGGAACAGAGCGACTGCAACGGTCGCAGGTTCGAATCCTGCTTGGATGTGTGTGATTCCCTTAGGTTAGTTAGGTTTATGTAGTTCCATGTTCTAGGGGACTGATAACCTCAGATATTAAGTCCCACAGTGCTCAGAGCCATTTGAACCATTCTGAAGCAGGCTAACTGTGCAATAGACTATTCAGGTAAATGATGGAGTGAATAGATGCGTTACATGGTCACCTTGAAGATAACAGCGATACAAAGTTACGCAATACGTAAAAACCAAAACAGTCTATAATAGCAACTATTTGCTTTATGCAATAATTATTTAATTTGGATTTTTTGATAATTATTGACAAAACAAATACTAGTAATTATAGTCTGTTTCGGTTTTTATATTGCGCAATAGAATATTTAACACATTCTTAAAATGAAGGCAGAGCTTCATTTCAATAGAAAACATCGATAGTACAGTAGTGAGAAGGGCCAAGATGCTGAAAGATTCGTCGAAATCTCGTTCTAAGACATTGTTTCCCATGAATCATTCCTTCAATAATTTTGTAACACGTGTCCCCGAAGAATAATTTCTGTATAAACAGAGAGGCCATGGCAGTCCAAAGGAAGGGTAACGATTCAACGAAATCAAAAACCTGGAACCTCAAGCTTAAAATAAGATCTGCAGATGGGAACTGATTGACAATAAACATTATAGTTGGCAATACTGAACAGAGCATGCTCCAAATTACTGATATTTAAGCATAAATATCATCACTATTGGAAATTAAATTTTTAACCGTATGTCAAATTTACTAGGATCCGGCCTCGTAACGTTCCTTTGTTGGCATCTCATTTCACAGATAATTCGTATCGTGACTATTAAACATTAATTGGAATTTTTGTCTAGCCATTGACTATCTACGACCGTAGGACTCACTGTCCGTTCGAACTCGAAATCCACAAATGTGATGCCATGCGTAAGGAATAAATCGCACAAAGAACAGATTGTTACCAGGAAAGAAGAGTAGTAGTGTCTAACGCCCATCTACGCTGCAGTAATGGGAGCTCTAACTATATCGACACTTACTTGGACGCGTTCCTGTTCAAAATGTTCAAATATGTGTGGAATCATATGGGACTTAACTGCTAAGGTCATCAGTCCCTAAGCTTACACGCAACGTAACCTAAACTATCCTAAGGACAAACACACACACACACACCCATGCCCGAGGGAGGATTCGAGCCTCCGCCGGGATCAGCCGCACAGTCCATGACTGCAGTGTCTCAGATCGCTCGGCTAATCCCATGCGGTCACGTTCCTGTTGGAAAATCTTTCCGGCTCAATGTCAAGTTTATTGATGAAGGCGAGACAAAATGGAGAGAGTGAAATACGCTGCCATCTTCAACAATATCAAGGGGGCCACGGAGAACTAAGCCCCCATCATACTGATGGATCATTATCAACAGTATGACATAGGCACTTACACCATAAAAACCCGGATTTCGTTTGGACACTGGCGCATACTCTGGTCATCAGAATTTTACGTTTCCTTATATCTGCCCCTAGTTGATCAAATACTGTAGATGAAAATTTACTTCACCAGTATTTCTAACTGCTATATCAGAACATGTTACCTGCAGATCTATCACGACCGCACCAGAAGCCAGTTATTATCTAGATTGTTCTACGATTTTGTTAAATCTGATACTGCAAAGAACAGTGTGTGTGTGGCAAGGTATAGCAAGAGTGAGAGTCAACAGTTGAAATATGTGGCATACGTTGATATTGTTACGCTAGTTCGCAGTAGCGCTATTCTTTTATTTCCAAGGTCCGATCGGTCTCAAAGTTAAAACCACAGCGCAGATATCGATCTTGTCACGTCACAGTTTTCAGTTCTGAGCGCACAGTGAGCATATAAAGATGCACAGAACAACAAAGCCCGCCACCAAAAGTAATTTGCGTGCTGTCATTGGATTTCTTCATGCTGAGGGGTTCCGCCTGGTCTCATGCAGCCCACATAACGTAACTGCCAGGTGTGACAACAAAGTGTAGCAGTGGTGAAGCAACTTGAAGCATGACATACAGACGTCCATAATGCAGTCGGTCACGGATGGCAATGAGTATCAACCGATGATCTTGTTCAGTGAGTGGAGAAAATCTTCTACTGAGGGGAATACAGAACAAGCGAAGAGGAATGTTGCTATTAGACATTGTTCTTAATGCTCTGCCACTTACTGCAGCTGTAGCAAAGACGCCTTTGCAGTATTTTCGATGGGAAGTGTTTAGCCACCTACCATACAGACCGGACTTGGCTCCCTCTAATCTTCATCCCTTTGCTCCCCTGGACCTTACGCTATGAGGACAGCATTTTGTCAAAAGCAACGAGCTGCAGACCAGTGTAGAGAATTGGCGGAACACACAGACAGCTGCCTCCTATAACGAGGGTTTTGGAAAGTTGGTACCGCTGCACGAAACATGTCCAAAATCAGAGCGACGACTTTGTAGAGAAGTAGCTGGAGAGTGTAGCTAAATGTTACAAATAATTTTCTTTTTTATTTTCACTGTGATTCCCATTCAGCAACCGATAGGACTTTAAAAAATAAATAAAAATAAATAAATAAATAAAAACTAAAAAATTATGCCCTCGTATTAGTGGCATAATACTAAACCATTATTTGAAGAAAAAAGAATAGGTTGGAAACTTAATTTTATCTTCTGCCACTTTTGGTGGAAGATAACGTAAGTTTACAGGAAAAAATTTCAGCCACGCCCTTAAAAGAGCACACTGGTCACTTTGTAGCAGTGGTTATGGAGTATCAGTGCACCTGACTCTCCACCGCTGACGTTAATCATTTTAGGGAACTAGTGTGTATGTGCTAGACGGTTGTGTGGAATCCCCGCAGTATGACAGTACATCAGGTAGACGTGACAGAATGGCAGAAAGAAGCTACAGTGTTTGGAGTGCCCATGGCCACACCCCAAATGAAGCCTGTTTTCTTGATGCATCATCGCGAACTGACCAACGTGTGCACAGGGGGTGGTGTACAAGGTGTGGGTATGAAACAGCGGGACTGATGCTGTCACCGAGCAAGTATGCGTACGCCAGAGATGAACGACCATTAGCAGTGTAGCGACACCCCTCAGTCGATGCAGCATTTCTGGAGCTTGTTAACAAATCAGTGTGACCGTGGCCTTAGTTTGTGTAAGAGTTGTTATTCTGTTTTGCTTCACAACTAATAAATGTAATAATAGGGCAACGAACTGTCGTGAAGTTCCACATGAAACTAGAACGAATTGATATTGAAAGCCATTTCTGCGCGGCAGCTCCCGCCTGAGGTTCGAGTCCTCCACCGGGCATGGGTGTATGTATTGTTCTTAGCATAAGTTAGTTTAAGTAGTGCGTAAGTCTAGGGACCGGTGACCTAAGCAGTTTGGTCCCTTAGGAATTCACACACATCTGAACATTCTGAAAATCATTTGTTATTGACAGAAGTGTATGTCGAAGACTGTTTATCACGTGCGCGAGTTTTTAGGTGGTTTCTAAGGTGGCTGAGGAGACGATGAAGATTACTCACGCCCGTGACGCACTTCAACATCAAAAACGAATGAAAATTTCGAAAGAGTAGGTAATTTGAACTGGCCGTCGTTTGAGTATTCGATTGATTGCTGAAAGTTCCAAAGATTGACAACGAATACGTAAGAAAATTCTACATAACCAATTTAACAAGCGAGGAGGGTCTACGAAACTGGTGCCGAAAATTTTCACGATCGAACAAAAAGAAACATGTAAAAATGTTTGTACTGAAACTTTGAATACCACTTGAAACGATTTTAATTTCTTTGAAACATGTGGCGAATCTTGGTCTTTCACTTATGATCCAGAAACTAAGCGGCAACCCATGCACTGGAGGGTTCCAGTTTCGCCAAGACCGAAAAAAGTTCAAACTCTTAGTCAACATTACTACCTTCGGGTTCTTGCCCAACTCCGTCAGAAAATAAGAAAAAAGAACGATCCGAACTGTGGAAGAATATGTCATGGGTTCTGCGTCAAGACAACGCACCGGCACATAGTGAAGTGCAGCACCCTTGTGTTAGACCACCTACCTTATTCGACTGAACCAGCACCATGTTACTTTTATCTGTTCTCCACCGTCAAATCTGCATTAAAACAAACCAGATTTCAGTCCGTTGAAACAGTGAAAGGCGTCCGTCGTCAAGGAGATGACTGAGTAAGACTTCCCACACTGTTGGCTGGGATAGACGATGGGAGTATATTTAGGGTGATAATAACTAAATGTGTGTGTTTCTGAAACATAATGTTTTACTGCGAAACTCCCGTTACTTTATAGCCATAGAATATATTATTCGCAGCCATGTAACACAGCGTAAGAATAGTGGCTGTAAGGAAATCAAAACCGACAGGGACCGAACACCAGTGTCGGGCACTACCAATGCCAATCGGTTCCAAACTCGACAGGAATTGCTGCTGTCAATTAATGTAGGACCAACGCAGCCGTTTTCCGAGCGAATATTGCGTAGGTAACTGCATACGGTCGGGTAGTTCGCAAAAAAGCATTGCCTACAATGGCACAAAGCTGCATGAGTTCCGGGGGTCGAACGATATAGATACTGGAGATTAGTTGACTGGAGGTTCGTAATGTGGTCCATCGAATCGCAGTTTCGCCTCTTTTCAAATCATGCAAGGCGTCAACTGCATCGCCTGCACATTTAGACGTACGGTTACTGTGGTTTTCTTTTTTTTTGGGCGGGGGGGGGGGGGGGGCGGAGGTTTTTGATACTACGATTTAGGTTCGCTCACTCACGTTATCGAAACGCCAGAAACACATTACATACGCTCCAGGAAAATATATTGCATTCAAAACACCTTCCAGTCATCTCATAATGGATAAACACGATGTAGCGCCAAACAAATTGGTATAGGCATGCGTATTCAAATCCTGGAATACGTAAACGGGCAGAATACGGCGCTGCGGTCGCCAACGCCTGTATAAGGCAATAAGTACCGGGCGCAGTTGCTAGATCGGTTATTGTTGCTGCAATGGCAAGTTATCAAGATTTAAGTGAGTTTGAATGTGGTGTTGTAGTCGGCACACGAGCGATGGGACATAGCATCTCCGAGGTAGCGATGAAGTGGGATTTTCCCGTACGACCATTTCACGAGTGTACCGTGAAGATCAGGAATCCGGTAAAACATCAAATCTCCGACGTGGCTGCGGCTGGAAAAAGATCCTGCAACAACGGGACCAGAGAGGCAGAAGTGCAACCGTTCCGGAAACTGCTCCAGATTTCAATGCTGGGCCATCAACAAGTGTCAACATGCGAACCATTCAATATTTCGGAGCCGATGCACTACATAAAGCCCGCATCTCGTGGTCGTGCGGTAGCGTTCTCGCTTCCCACGCCCGGGTTCCCGGGTTCGATTCCCGGCGGGGTCAGGGATTTTCTCTACCTCGTGATGGCTGGGTGTTGTGTGCTGTCCTTAGGTTAGTTAGGTTTAATTAGTTCTAAGTTCTAGGCGACTGATGACCTCAGCAGTTGAGTCGCATAGTGCTCAGAGCCATTTGAACCATTTGAACCACTACATAAAGCTTTACGCCTCGCCTTTGCCCGCAAGACCGACATCGGACTGTTGATGACTGGGAACATATTACCTGGTCGGACAAGTCTCGTTTCAAATTGTTTAGAGCGGATGAACGTCTACGGGTATGCAGACAACCTCAAGAATCCATGGACCCTGCATGTCAGCATGGGATTGATCAAGCTGGTGGAGGTTCTGTAATGGTGTGAAACGTGTGCAGTTGGAGTGATATGGGACTTCTGATACGTCTAGATATGACTCTGGCAGGTGACACGTACGTAAGCTTCCTGTCTGACCACCCGCATCCATTAATGTCCATTGCGCATTCCAACGGACTTTGGCAATTCCAGCAGGACAATGCGACACCCCATGCGCCCAGAATTATTACAGAGTGGCTCCAGGAACACTCTTCTGAGTTTAAACACTCCGCTAGCCCGGACATCAACATTATTGACCATATCTGGGATGCCTTGCAACGTGCTGTTCTCAAGAGACCTCCACCCAGTCGTACTCTTAAGGATTTATGGACAGCCCTACAGGATTCATGGTGTCAGCTCGCTCCAGAACTACTTCAGACATTAGTCGAGTCCATGCCATGTCGTTTGTGGCACATCTGGGTGCTCTACACAATACTAGGCAGATGTACCTGTTTCTTTGGCTCTTCAGTGGAAAGTCGAGAACATTGTTTCAAGAGAATCTTATGCCGTTCTCCCTGAGAAATAGTGCAAGTTCAGGCACACTGATGCAGAAGTAAGGCGACCACGTACCATTCTCACGAAAGTAGACCACAAAGGCTCGATATAGTTGAGATATGGTGACTGCAGTGGCCCTAAGAAGATCCGACAATTCATCCACGTTCTTAAAAAACCAGTCATGGGGGATTCGAGCTGTGTGAACAGGACCAATGTCGTCTTAGAACACAGCATCACCACTGGGAACAAATATTGTACCATGGGATGGACGTAATCCGCCGAATGGACCAGACCGTCCTAAATGGTCACATCATCTTTGGCGATAATGCGACCTTGCAGAATAACCATGGAGCCCATGGAATAACAGTAAATGGCTTTCTACAGCATCATAGAATCCCCACCTTGCTTCATTTTTGAGCCGTAAACTAGGCCAGTAATCGTAAACTGTGTGAAACAAAACCTCATTGCTCCATAGTACAGGTTTTATGCCTTCAACGCCACGTTTTCCTGTTGCAGGCATTTGCAACGCTGATGAGTGGTTTTGGAATTCCAGCTCTCCCTGCGATCCTCTGCTTATGGAGGCTACCTTCGTGTTGTTTTTTTGCTGACAGGTTTTGCCAATGCGACATTTGGTTTTGCAATGACTTTTGCTGTTGTCGTCACAATCCTCTTCACTGACCGTCTGTCACAGTCACTCGACACACGCTTCCTCTTGTGTCGTTGTGGCCACGGTAGACTCTTTTACCAGGGGAAGCAGGGGAGAGGGTGTTGTTTGGTGGCCAATATCCTCTGTCCATAACACTACAGCAGACAACGTACATTAACAGGGTTGATTATTTACCATAATAGAAAGCTACTTGTCTTTAAGCTAGTCCATGTGTTGTGGTACAAGCTCTTCCGTAATAATCCAGGTTAGCCTCACTGCTAGTGAAGTACAAGTCCCGCTATAAACGTTATGCTCTCGTAGCTGGTGACGCGAACTGAGAGACAGCAACTGTAATAGTGGCTGAGCTAGTAACTGAGCTGACTGCGACTGTGACTGGCTCTGTCTGCGACTGGGCTGACTGTCTGTGACTGCCTGAGCCCTCCAGTCTGCTGCGGCGATCTAGAGACTGGCGGTCGAGAGGGCGTTGGCAGAGCGTTGCTTGCGAGTCTGTCTCTGACCTCTCTCCTGTAGGTGCGCTTGATTCATTGCCTATTATCGATCTTCTGGCAACCTCTTTGCCGATCTGTGTGCCGGTGACAGCTTGCGCCAGCACGCTTTCGTCCGCTTTGCGGCTTAGCAGGTGATGTTTCTCCGCTTCCCGTTTGTAACAAGGGGCGAAACGTATCACTCAACATCATCCCCATAGTTTCCTAGCGAACTCGGATATATATATATATATATATATATATATATATATATATATATATATATACGGGCGCCCCGCTTTAAGTCCAGGCAGCAGTATCTAAATGGCTCCTTTCAAGAACATGTATTAACGTATAAGTATTCTATATGGTGCCCCATGAAACACTAAATACTTCGGCTACCTCGGCTACGGAAGGACTCACCATACAAACGCCGACAATTTCCCCACGCTCGAATTCTCTTAGTTCCCACACCATGCACCCATAACTACACAGAACACCGTTCTTACTACGACTGACACTCGCCACATATTGAGGACACTGCAACAGTGCAGTTTTTAGTCAAATACAGCAGCACGACATACAGGTTTAGCTGTCATCTACATTTATGTTCAGGCTTGAATTTCTCGCCATATTTCCATATTTTTGTCCGACCCCTGTACATCTTCCTGATGAAAATACTGTTGACACTCCCATCCTTCAAGTTTTTAATAGCACTGGTCACAGTGTTGTACGCATACAATCCTAGTATGACGAACGCACAGGTACCTCGTCACACCTCGCGTCCCCTCTAAATCACACGATCTTAATCCTATAGAGAACGTACAGGTACGTTTGTAACAAGGAGATAAACGTATCACTCAATATCCCCATACTTTACTAGCTCTACGAGATGTAATTATCGCTTAGGATCTTCAGTTGGCTATGACATACTGTGGTGTGGGGGGTAAATAATCAAAATTGTCGTTACTTTTGTTATTAAGCTTGTGAAAAGACACTTAAACTGTCTGTGCGCTCTTTACTTCTGCCTCTGCCGTTTACAAGACCTTGAAGACAATTTTTGTGGTCATTCAGTAAGCGATGGAGAACATACTGAACATAAATTTCAGTCTGCAAGTTCATATTACTGTTAGTACTCACTTAAAGAAAATGTTTCTACCTGCTGTTTACTCAGAGTGATCAGGAACTGTGACTACAAATAACAGTTCTGAGTTTTAACTGATTGAAATATTCTGTAGAAGTTCACAAGCACAAAGTATGATTATATCCCTAATAACAATAATAATATCCGTTTCCGAAACAACACTATTATTAGCTCAGAGGCGACCTCTACCGGAAGCTCCGAGTAAACCGGTCTATCGCCCCGAATTCTAATCAGCAAAAATTAATTAGTTCTTCTCAATGCCTCTTTGGATATATATATATATATATATATATATATATATATATATATATATATATATATATATATATGCACTGAGAAGAGACACTTCGTACTGAGAAATCAAACTGTCCGCGTCAGTCTAACGCTCGTGTCCGTTGTGCCTTGGATAACGTCAGAGATAAACAGGCTTGAAGACGTTTTCGGTAAAAGTAGGAAGCGAACTCGGAGGTATATATATATATATATATATATATATATATATATATATATATACGGGCGCCCCGCTTTAGGCACAGGTAGCAGCATCTAAATGGCCCCTTTCAAGGACGTGTATTAATTAATATCTCTGTCGTTCTACAATTTACAATATTCTTAATTTTTATATAAATATAGTTAATTTTACATGCTGTGACATTGTCGTGAATAAAACAATGATCCGTACATACAATAAGTTTCCTTTAATTTACGTCTTTGGTCACAAACTTTCTGTTAACAGATAACCCGTTTCGGTCTATAATGACCATCATCAGATCTGATTTATAAAAACAAAGTCCTAATGTACGGCAGCCATAGTGGCATCGTCAAATGTTAAATGCTCGTGCTGATTTTGCATTTAACATTTGACGATGCCACTACGTCCACTGCTGCCACACACACCCACGCGCGAGGAAGGACTCGAAGCCCCGGCGGGAAGGGCCGCGTTATCCGTGACATGGCGCCTCAAGCTGTGCGTCCACTCCGCGTGTCTTTTTGTACCGTATGCTTATATTCATACGGGTGCAAACTGAGGTGCTGTTATGTATACTATCTCTTGGACAGCATGTCAGCCAATAGTATGTAAACACAATTCGCCTGGGTTTCTCTTTTGAGTACGCCGGGTTCTTTTGTTCGGTTTACGTACGCAGCGCACATTGCTGACTGATTACATCTCAAACCACTATCGACGACGCCATCCGTCTAGCGTCGAACGCCCGGCGGTCGATAGCCGATTCTCGCACGCGGCGCGAGTGCATGTGCTGAAGTACAACAAATTTCTCCGCCAGTGACGCCTCGCCGAGAAATGAGTGTCCGTGAGATACTTGACTTAGCGGTACTAGCTTTCAACCCCGACATATCTCGCGTGTGTCATTAACATCGATGCGACGGAGGTGAGAAGGTCAGACCGTTGTTTCTAAGCACCATTATGGTCTGCTGCAGAGTTCTCTCGCGAACTCGCAGACGCCAACTAGTCTGTCTGTGACGCAGGAACAATGACAAAATCGAGTGACAGATGGGAACTGTTGCTTAATTAACTAAAAACGAAGTGTAAATGGAGCAAACAAAATAGGGGAAAAAATAACAGAATGAAAAAAAACACTAGGTCTTTCTCCCCTCGCTGTTTCTCTCTTTGTTTTTTTTTTTAATAAAAATCTATGCTGGAATTGCACAATGGAGGCGCTTTCGCGAATTACGAATATAGGATGTGACAAATCATTACGCAGATGATAGAACACGCTGATACCAAATTGATACCGGAGCGAGCATAAAACATGTGTTGATTAAATGGAAGTCTAATTGAAATGGACGCCCGCCGTATTGCTAGCAACAGATAAACGGACGCAGCGCGCACGACCGTGCACACACCGTAAACGAATCATACCCTGTCATCTGCTCAAATATTTATTTCAGCGAAACTTTCCAATTGAGTAGGTGCACCGGGATATGGGCGCGGCGTGAAAAACGATCGCCACGCCCCGCCGATGCGTGCCCAAATGTGGAATTGCACTTTCAGCCCGCGCTGTCGCTAAAACGCGGCGCCGGTCCACTTCGGCGCATTAAAGCCGCGTGTCAGCCGCGCAGACGGGCCTTTTGTGCGAGCCACTGCAGTTCCTCGGCGCGCTCTCGTTATTGTGACGCACACCAAACGTTACTGTCCCATTCTTCTTCGATGATGTTACAACAAAGGCGCCAACGAACCACTGTGTACGCCACGAACATACTTTAAGCTCAATGGAAGTACAGCCGCACAGCGTCGTAGAGGCGATTTCAATTTTTTTTCGCTTCTAAATTTGTCTCTTTAGTTTTAAAAGTTGGTGTGGTACCAACACGTGTCAGTTACGTAACAATACGCACTCAAGAAATCGTAAGCACAATGCTACATCGGAACAATACACTTACTTTTCATCTGCTTTTCGGTATAGGAGGTTTCAGAATAATGGAAACCCGTATCCTCTCGAACGCAGCAGTCGTAACACTGAGCTTTCTAGACTGAAATTGTCTTTTTTTATCGGTGAAGGTGTTAGTATTCAGTACGCATTGTTTAGTACTAGTCCGTGCAGCTACCCGTGTGTTCGTGAAGTAGTAGGCAACCACGGTGCGACTGGATCCCAAGCCGTCCCTTCTGACAGTTTTATATTGACTAAAGCCCAGGTGACAGTTGGCTGTTAATATTTTCAACGTTAGATTGTCAGTTATTAAGACCGCTCTGAAGGAACGTCTTAAAATAGCACTCATGAACATTTATTACAAGATAACCCACTCGGTGGAACCACAAGATCCAGCTAAAATACACCAATAATTACCCGGTCTTTCAAACACAGAAACGAACAGCTTAGTACAACAGGTTGCTCAGATTATAATTAATTGCTGAGAAATGCAGCCTGCTGCTTGTAGTCGACGCTGACCCCGGTGAAGTACTCCGGTATCTTCACTCTGCGCAGGCCCTCCTTGCGCAGCTCGTGGCTTCGGCCGCTCGGACCTCGTGACCACCTCTTGTCGCGACGCTACCGCCAATCCCCAAACTTCGTGCCTCTCTCTCGGGCCAGCGAATCCTATATATATACAGGCAAGCAAAGACCTCCTTAGGGCAGAACCCACAGATGTAACCTCTTCCTCCTAGATATTGGCAATGGGGCCGCAAGAAGGATAGTCTATACACCTGAGCCAGTGACGCCAGACGGAACAGCCTACTAATTCAATGGCGCCATGGCGCAAATGTAAACCAGAATCCTACACAGTTTCAGTTGAGAAAGAACAGCATTAAATAAACTGGACGACGACGAGAGATTACAAGTAAGTGCAAAAACGCTTCCAGTAAGCGAACATTTGTCCCATAAACGGATAAAACTCTTAGTAAAGTATACAATTTTCTCTCTTGGCAATTTAATTAAGATGTATAAACACACCTAGAACCAGAACCCCGCTGTGATCTCAATTACGACAAGAAAATACAACATGTCTAAACGTTTAGGGGAACTAGTACTATTCGTGAATTATCCACAAAGTATCAGGTACCAAGGCCTCAGACACACATAAGCGTGCAGTAAAATCCAGATCACGAACGTAAATACTGGTAAACACGCCTTAACAAGTATGTCAATTGAAGCTCAGAGTACACACACCCTACAGCACAGTGTAAGATGTTCGCCATCATATGCTTCTGCCACGCCGCTCGGCCTGTGTATCCGCTGGTAACAAAGAACAGGGTCAAACCAGGACCATCTTGCAGTTCGAGCGCCATGTATCCCAGCCCAGTGAATTCGGCAATCTAGACTTTCGCTCAGATTATGACCCGACTCCGGCAGGTGCTTCCAGCTATCCGGTCCCACATAACTGCCACTCTGATCTGCTCGATGGCCTTCCTCCTGCTAGCAGTAAGCAATGACAGATGCCGAGGCGATCCGGAGAGATGTTGAGTTAACGCGCCAGACCGCACGCGTTCCCACTGGCGCGACGGCAAGCAGAACGTTGCGTAGTGACCAGCATAGAGGTTACATTGCGTTTTCGATTAGATATCGAAAGCACGCATTGTTCACATTTCATACTGGTTCTAAAAATTTGTAGGCGGGCTTTCATGGGATATTTGATGTGCATCTTCAAGTATGCTTTTCAGCATTCCCTGATGCTCTTTCCCAGGCCGCATAAACCTGAAACCATTCATGTTATCCTTCAGTATATACATTTTGTATTTCCCGTTAGTCCTATTCGGTAGGGGTGCAAAACATTTGAGCAATATTCTTTGAGGGGCGTAGATTGATCGCACTTTCGCAGTATACTGCCAATGAACCGAACTCTGCCACCTGCTTCATCTAAGACTGAGCCCATGTTACAATCCATTTAAAGTACCCACAAATTATTACACCGTGGTAATTATATTAGTTGGCTCAATCCAGCAGTGAGTGATTGGTACTGTAGTCATTTTTGTATCCCGTGAAGTGAGTAACTTTACATTTATGGCCTTGTAAAACCAAATTTCCAATCTTTACCCAAATTTAAAACCTTAGCACGATCGTCCTCAGTATTTGTAGAGCTCTACTCAGATAGCAATGAACCTATGGTCTTTGGGGGTATGGACTGAACAGTCTAATTGATGCAAAACATGGACCGAGAGTAATCTGAAGGAACACAAAAATAATGGGAAGTGGCAGAAATGAGAATAGTGAAAAACTTAACATCAAACTTGGCAATCACGAAGTAGACAAAGTTAAGGAATTCTGACGTCTAGGAAGCAAAATAACCCGTGACCGACGGAGCAAGGAGGAAAAAAAAGGTGCAAAGAGGACATTTCTCGCGAAGAGTAGTATATTAGTATCAAACATAATCGTTAATTTGAGAAAAAAACTTCTGAGAATGACCTTTCGGAGCACAGCATTGTTTGGTAATGAAACATGAAATATGGGAAACCCGGTACAGAAGACAATCGAAGGATTTGAGTTATGATAGTACAGAAGAGGGTGGGAGATCAGGTGGACTGATAACATAAGGAATGAGGAGGTTCTACACAGAATTGGCAAGATTAGTACACTATAGGCCATTAAAATTGCTACACCACGAAGACGTCGTGCTACAGACGCGAAATTTAGCCGACAGGAAGAAGATGCTGTCATATGCAAATGATTAGCTTTTCAGAGCATTCACACAAGGTTGGCGCCGGTGGCGACACCTACAATGTGCTGACATGAGGAAAGTTTCCAACCGATTTCTCATACACGAACAGCAGTCGACCGGCGTTGCCTGGTGAAACGTTGTTGTAATGCCTCGTGTAAGGAGAAGAAATGTGTACCATCCCGTTTCCGACTCAGATAAAGGTCGGATTGTAGCCTATCGCGATTGCGGTTTATCGTATCGCGACATTGCTGCTCGCGTTGGTCGAGATCCAATAACTATTAGCAGAATATGGAGTCGGTGGGTTCAACAGGGTAATACGTAACGCAGTGCTGGATCCCAACGGCCTCGTATCACTAACAGTCGAGATGACAGGCATCTTATCCGCATGGCTGTAACGGATCGTGCAGCACGTCTCTATCCCTGAGTCAACAGATGGGGAAGTTTGGAAGACAACAACCATCTGCACGAACAGTTCGACGACGTTTGCAGCAGCGTGGACTATCAGCTCGGAGACCATGGCTGCGGTTACCCTTGACGCTGCACCACAGAGAGGAGCGCCTGCGATGGTGTACTCAACTACGAACCTGGATGCACGAATGGCAAAACGTCATTTTTTCGGATGAATCCAGGTTCTGTTTACGGCATCATGATGGTCGCATCCGTGTTAGGTGACATCGCGGTCAACGCACATTGGAATCATGTATTCGTCATCGTCATACTGGTGTATCACCAGGCGTGATGGTATGGGGTGCCATTGGTTACGCGTCTCGGTCACCTCTTGTTCGCTTTGATGGCACTTTGAACAGTGGATGTTACATTTCAGATGTGTTACGACCCATGGCTCTACCCTTCATTCGATCCCTGCGAAACCCTTCATTTGAGCAGGATAATGCACGACCGCATGTTGCAGGTCCTGTACGGGCCTTTCTGGATCCAGAAAATATTCGACTGCTGCTCTGGCCAGCACATTCTCCAGATCTCTCACCAATTGAAAGCGTCTGGTCAATGGTGGCCGAACAACTGACTCGTCGCAATACTCCAGTCACTACGCTTGGTGAACTGTGGTATCGTGTTGAAGCTGCATGGGCAGCTGTACCTGTACACGCCATCCAAGCTCTATTTGACTCAATGCCCAGGCGTATCAAGGCCGTTATTACGGTCAGAGGTAGTTGTTCTTGGTAGTGATTTCTCAGGAACTATGCACCCAAACTGCGTGAAATGTAATCACCTGCCAGTTCTATTATAATATATTTGTCCAATGAATACTCGTTTATCATCTGCATTTCTTCTTGGTGTAGCAATTTTAATGGCCACTAGTGTAATATACGGAAAACAATGATACGAAGAAGGGTCAGGATGATAGGACATCTGTTAAGACAGCAGCGAATAGCTTTCATGGTAGCAGAGGAAAATGTAGAGGGTAAAATCTGTAGAGGAACACAGAGATTGGGATACGTCTAGCAAATAGCTGAGGACATTGGTTGCAATTACTACTCTGAGATGAAAAGGTTGACATAGGAGAGGAATTAGCGGCAGTCTGCATCGAGCCAGTCAGAAGATTGATGACTCAGAAAAAGATCAGATAATACTTCATTATAGATAGACGTATAATCTGAAAAAAAAACATGAGATTTCTATTACAATTGTCTGCTAGGCAGCAAGTATTACCACACACTTCTTTGGGGAAGAGCTGAAGTTTCTTCTACACCTATCAATCACTCTCCACTGAAGGTGGCCTGCTGTGTCCATTCTACCTTAATCTTATCACAGGCATGAAGTGCTTTCTTTAATAATCGTTGATGTGTTACTGAGTCAAACGCTTTTTGAAAATCCAGAAATTCTGCATCTGTCAGACTGCGTTTGTCCGTGGCATCCAGGATGCCATCTGTAAAAAATGCGATATAAGGTAGCAGCTCGTTGTCCACATTCATTTGTCCAACAGTGAACGGATGGATATTATAATTTCAGCATCAGGGAAGATAGTAAAAAATAAATTTTTACTTACTGTGCGTAAAAAAGATAATAGGGAGAATAGTGCTTATACACTACTGGCCATTAAAATTGTTACACCAAGAAGAAATGCAGATGATAAACGGGTATTCATTGGACAAATATATTATACTAGAACTGACTTGTGATTACATTTTCACGCAATTTGGGTGCATAAATCCTGAGATATCAGTACCCAGAACAACCACCTCTGGCTGTAATAACAGCCTTGATACGCCAGGGCATTGAGTCAAACAGAGCTTGTATGGCGTGTACAGGTAAAGCTGCCCATGCAGCTTCAACACGATACCACAGTTCATCAAGAGTAGTGACTGGAGTATTGTGACGAGCCAGTTGCTCGGCCGCCATTGACCAGACGTTTTCAGTTGGTGAGAGATCTGGAGAATGTGCTGGCCAGAGCAGCAGTCGAACATTTTCTGTATCCAGAAAGGCCCGTACAGGACCTGCAACATGCGATCGTGGTTTATCCTGCTGATATGTAGGGTTTCGCAGGGATCGAATGAAGAGTAGAGCCATGGGTCGTAACACATCTGAAATGTAGCATCCACTGTTCAAAGTGCCGTTAATGCGAACAAGAGGTGACCGAGACGTGTAACCAATTGCACAACATACCATCACGCCGGGTGATACGCCGGTATGGCGATGACGAATACACGCTTCCAATGTGCGTTCACCGCGATGTCGCCAAACACGGATGCGACCATCATGATGCTGTAAACAGAACCTGGATTCATCCGAAAAAATGACGTTTTGCCGTTCGTGCACCCAGGTTCGTCGTTCAGTACACCGTCGCAGGCGCTTCTGTCTGTGATGCAGCGTCAAGGGTAACAGCAGCCATGGTCTTCGAGCTGATAGTCCACGCTGCTGCAAACGTCGTCGAACTGTTCGTGCAGATGGTTGTTGTCTTGCAAGCGTCCCCATGTGTTGACTCAGGGATCGAGACGTGGCTGCACGATCCGTTACAGCCATGCGGATAAGATGCCTCTCATCTCGACTATTAGTGATACGAGCCCGTTGGGATCCAGCACGGCGTTCCGTATTGCCCTCCTTAACCCACCGATTACATATTCTGCTAACAGTCGTTGGATCTCGACCAACGCGAGCAGAAACGTCGCGATACGATAAACCGCAATCGCGATAGGCTACAATCCGACCTTTATCAAAGTCGGAAGCATGATGGTACGCATTTCACAACAACGTTTCACCAGGAAACGCCGGTCAATTGCTGTTTGTGTATGAGAAATTGGTTGGAAACTTTCCCCATGTCAGCACGTTGTAGGTGTCGTCACCGGCGCCAACCTTGTGTGAATGCTCTGAAAAGCTAATAATTTGCATATCACAGCATATTCTTCCTGTCGGTTATATTTCGCGTCCGTAGCACGTCATCTTCGTGGTGTAGCAATTTTAATGGCCAGTAGTGTATTTTTAGGCGATTTTGAGTTAGACAGGGTGTGAGGTACAGAGGGATGCAACCTCAGGGATCAGGGATGGTTGTAGCATGGTTGGGCATCAAGTCGAACTGAACTTCTATTGCAGATACGAGTACGTCATTCTACATTGCTTCCACTTTACGGTACATTTCATTACGTGTAATGGGTGGCAAGCGGTGTCGTGCCAGTCACTCGGAAACCTGTATAGGCGTTTTCAGTAGATGACAGATCTGTAGAAACTCCTGATCAGGGCAACAGCTGAACGCCCACCGAATAGAGATAGGTCATGAAAGTACCGGTAACACATGGTCTTGCGATATATAGTCGGAAGATAAGGTCAGATGTAGCTATATGGTTCCTGAGACCGTTTCAAGTCTCCAACATCTATAATGTATATATGCAGACTATGGCCACCAATGAAAATTTGTACCACGGCATGTATTCGAACGCAGGTCTCCTGCTCATTAGGCAGATGAGCTAACCACTACGCCACCCTACGACAGTGCTTTGCATTACTGCACCGACTACCCTATCACGCCTCCCTCGTCAATCGAAATTCACGCCTCGGCCCACTTGGAATTCACCCTGAACTCGAACGCATTGAAAACACAACACATTACCATGCCTAGTAAGTTGTGGGAAACTCTTTGGTATTCCAAACAGCTTCCAGTTGCCTCTAAATTGACAAATACTGGTCCTGTATCGTTTTCAAGGCAATTTCATAGTTGTTTCTGCTAGGTTGTATGAGTACAGGTAACGATGGTGGAGGTAAATAGTGAACACGCACACTTCTCTCCAAAGCAACAAACAAAGACTCAATTATATTGAGGTCTGATGAGTGTCGTAGCCAGTGGAGATCCGATAAGTCATCCTCGTTATCACAAAATCAGTCCTGGATTCTGCGGCTTTGTGAGCAGTGTCCTGGAACACAGCATCACTACTGGGAACAAATATTGTGCCACGGAAAGGCCCTAACCAGCCAAAATGGTCGCATCATCATTGGAATTAATGCGTCATTGCAGAATAACCATGAAGCCCATGGTATACCACGTTATGTCTCCCCAAATCATCACCGAACCTCCGCCATGTTTCAATCTTGATACATAAACTCGGCCAGAATTTGGAAATAAGTGTGAAACAGGACTTATCCGACCAAATGAGTTTCTGTCATTTCTCGAAAGTCCAGCTTTTATGGATTCGGCACCACGTTTTCCTGTTACGGGAATTGGCATTGCTAACGAGTGGCTTTGGAGTTACAGCTCGCTCTGGGTTTCCCTGCTTAAGGAACTCCCCTCGCGTTGTTTTGGTGCTGGTAGGCTTCGTGAGTGCGACATCAGTTCTGCATTTACTTTTGCAACTGTCATCCTCTTATTTTTTGTCAAAATCCATTACAATGGCACGACTACCGAGCACACAGTTTCGTCCGTTTGCGAGATAGTAGACGATGCTTTTCCGCTTTCTCACTGTGCGGTATAAATCTTCGATACGGTGTCTCTTGAAACACGAAACACTTCTGCTCCCTTGTTTACGGAAGCACCCACCTTATGTGCAAAAACTATTTGCCCACGTTGTAATTCACTTAGCTGTGTCACACTGCACTTACAACTACACAGAACATCGTTCTCACGGCGACTGACTCTTGCAACGTAGTGAGGACATTTCACAGGTGCTGTTCGTGGTCAAATACAACAGCGTAACCTGGAGGCTTAGCTAGCATCTGCGTTTATGTTTAACCATGGATTTCTCGCGCAGTTTCCAAATTTTTGTCCAAACTCTGTAGCTGTCGTTTCTCCTACCTGCGCCAAAACTCTAATCATTTGCCATCTTCACATTGGTTGAAAGACGTCTTCACAGTGTTGCAAATGTAATGCCCACTAGTGCAGATTATACATGTTCCATATAGATATATATATAATCTGATCAAAAGTATCTGGACATCTATTAGTGGATATTAATATTGAGTATGTCTGCCCGTGCCCTTTATGACAGCCTGACCTCAACTGATGACACTTTCGCTGGGGTGCCTGAATGTCTGTGCAGGAACTGCAGACCATTTTTCCCGAAGAGTCGAAACCAGAGAAGGTAGTGATGTTCGACGCTGGCGGCTGAAGCAGAGTCGACGCTCTGCCTCATCCCAAATGAGCTCCATTGGCTTCAGGTCGGGTCTCTCAACAGGCCAATAGATTTCAGGACTGTTAATCTCCACAAAAGCTGACTCACAGATGCTGCTTTATGTCAGGGCGCATTGTCATACCAATAAAATCATCGACTGTCAACTGTTGCTCTATTGTACGCTGCACACAAAGTTGCAAATATGTTAATATCATTGTGTGCGTAGCGTTTTCTGAAGTGCAACTAAGTGTAAAAGAACGGACCCTCAGAATTACAGACCAATATCCCACACTTCGCTTTGCTGCAGAATCTCTGAGCATATTCTCAGTTCGAACATAATAAACTTCCTGGACACTGAGAAGCTTATGTCCACGAATCGGCATTGTTTTAGAAATCATCGCTCGTGCGAAACTTAGCTTGTCCTTTTCTCACATGATATACTGCGAACTATGGATGAAGAGAACAGGTAGAGTCCATATTTTTAGATTTCCGAAAAGCATTTGGCAATGTGCCCCATTGCAGGTTGTTAACTAAGGCACGAGCATATGGAATAAGTTCACAGATATGTGAGTGGCTCGAACGCTTCTTAAGCAACAGAACCCGGTATGATGTCCTCGACGGGAAGTGGTTATTAAAGGCAAGGGTATCGTCAGGAATGCTCCGGTGAAGTGTGATAGGACCGCTGTTGTACTTTATATATATAACTGATTTGGCGGACAGGTTGGGCAGCAATATGCGATTGTTTGTTGATGATGCTGTGGGGTACTGTAAAATACCGAAGTTGAGTGACGGAACGAAGATGCATGACGACTGAGACAAAATTTCCAATTGGTGTGGTGAATGGCAGCTAAAAATGTAAGTTAATGAAGACAGTTAGGAAGACCAAACCTGTAATGTTCGGATGCGGTATTACTAGTGTCCTGCTTGACACAGTCAGTCGTTTAAATATCAGTGCGTAACGTTGGAAAGAGATATGAAATAGAACGAGCATGTGAGAACTGTGGTGAGAAAGGCAAATGGTCGACTTCGGCTTATTGGGAGAATTTTAGGAAAGAGTGGTTCACCTGTAAAGGAGACCGTGTATACGACACTGGTGCGACCTATTCTTAAGTACTGCTCGAGTGTGTGGGATCCGTACCATGTCGGATTGAAAAAATGGTTCAAATGGCTCTGAGCACTGTGGGACTTAACATCTGAGGTCATCAGTCACCTAGAACTTAGAACTACTTAAACCTAACTAACCTACCGACATCACACACATCCATGCCCGAGGCAGGATTCGAACCTGCGACCGTAGCGGTCGCGCGGTTCCAGACTGAAGCGCCTAGAACCGTTCGGCAACACCGGCCGTCATGTCGGATTGAAGGAGGACATCGGATCGGGCTGCTAGATTTGTTATTGGTAGATTTCAACAACCTATAAGTGTTACGGAGATGCTTCGGGAACTCAAATATGAATCCCTGGAGGGAAGGCGACGTTCTTTTCGAGAAACTCTGGCCAGAAAATTTAGAAAACTGACATTTGAAGCCAAAAGATCCTACTGCCGCCTACATACATTGCGCTTAAGGACCACGAAAATAATATACGAGAAATTATGGCCCCTAGGGAGGCACACAGACAGTCGTTTTCTTACGAGTGAAACAGGGAAGCAAATAATCAGTAGTGGAATGGTACAGGGTGTCCTCCGCCACGCACTGTACAGAATCTTGCGGAGAACCCATGTAGATTTAGATGTAGAACGCACCCTAACCACCAGAAACATGCCGATATTGTAACACCACGTCCTCTGTACTTCACTGTTGGTATTACCCATGAATGCACATAACGGTCTCGGTATTCGCCAAACCCAAATCCTTTCATCGAATTGCCACAGGATATACCCTGATTCAGCACTTCAAATCACTTTTTACACCACCTCGAACGTCTCTTAGTAATGACTATATAGATGTGTGGCTCATGATGAGCTGCTCCACCACTGTACCCCATTATTTTTAATTCCCTGCGCACAGTCATTGCGATTGCTGGACTGCTAGAAGCACTTTGCAACTCACGAGCTATTTCGTCTGCTGATTTCATGCGATTTTTACAACCACCTCCCGCAGTGTTCCACGATCGCTGTTCGTCAGTGCATGAGGTCTGCTCCCCATTGCTTTTAGCTGTGGTTCTTCCTTCCGGTTTCTGCTCCACAATCACACCACCAACAGTCGACCTGTGCAGCTTTGGAAGGGCAGAAATGTCTCTGATGGACATGTTACTGTGGTAACATCCAATAACTTGTTCCCGTTCGGAGTTTCTAACCCCTCCTGACCTACCCATTGTGCTGTTACTGCTTCCTCCCCATCTTATACTGGCGGGTCTGTCTCTCGTGATATGTCATCGTTAGTTCCGCATTATGCAGGGGTACTTTTGATGAAATAGTATAATGATAATCACTCACCATGTACGTGGTTAGCAAGGCACTGGGGAATTTCAGAAATTCTTTTTTCTCAATAGACTGTCGGATTTTTGGGGAGTCTGTAAACGGAGAAACTATGGCGGAAACAGTGACGTTCAATTAGCACTTTATCGTGAGAAGTGAATGTGAAGAAAGATAGCACTAGCAGTGAGTTAGTCAGTCCGCACGTGTACGGCAGGCGGAGGATATGGCGTTCCTGCTGTGACCGCCTGCCCACGCCATCTCGCTCCCCAGTAGCGGGCGTCAGGATTGCAAATGGCGGCGCCTTCCGTGCTAGTCGTATTCCTGGCTCTGCCTGGTAATCTGCATTTACGTACATACACGCAAGTCATCGTACGGTGCATGGTGGAGCATACCTTGTACCAGTGCCATAGATTACCCTTCCTACTCCAAAGCAAATCGAGCGAGGGAAAAACGACCGTCTGTATGCTTCCATAAGAGCCCTTACTTCCCTTACCTTTGTAGTCCTTACGCGAGATCTACGTTGGTGGCAGTAGAATTATGCCATAGCCTGTCGCAAATGCTGGTTCTCTAAATATTCTCAACAACGAAAAATTTCTCTTGAGCTTCCAGCCGCATCAAGTGCTTTAAAATCAACGAGCTTTCGACCGGGTAGTTCTCGGCCATTGTCTAGTGGTGACTGTGTTTTGATTTCTGGTACCATTCTTATATAGACACGCTGCCTTCTGTGACGTCACTGGAGCTCACTCCAGCACCATATAAGGTAATGTTTACGTTTCGCACCATCCGCACCCACTTCAACCTTTTGATGGCCGGGTGCCAAACAGTACTTAGATGCAGGCCGCCGTCTTTATTATTAAAGGTTTTGCCACATACTTTTAACTCTATCGCTTCTTTTATGACGCTGTCCTAGGAACTATTAGTCCATGTAATAACAGATGTCGCGTTGAATGCGATGTCCATTTTCTAGAGCATATTCAGCTACTGCTGATGTCACAGGGTACCGAAAACGAAAACATCTCTCGTATTCTACTCAGCACTATTGAATAGTACGAACAGTCTGTCAAATACAAAATTGTCCACACACACACACACACACACACACACACACACATAGGTATTTTACATACCCCTGGCGTTCAGAGGTCTACATCATCAGGCCTCATGAGTTGTCCAACTTTTGCTGAACACCTGAAGATAGAATCGCTTTTATGCTAAAGTCTTGTCTAGAGAAGAATTTAGATGCGCCTGGTTTATTATAGGATGACAACCTGCACAAATTTAGCACTTGGTACATTAATGATAAGTAAATCCCTACAGTTTACAAATCAATAGATTTCAGTATATTTCTGTTTAGTTGAAATCTCACAAGTCGTTTACACAATTGTTAAAATGATATGATTACGAGCTTCTGGAGCTGATTTAAGATTGTTAAATGTGTTAATCAGTGATAATAGATTGGTATTTGATGAACTGGATCAGGCAATAAATTTGACTGTGGAATTTGAAAGCAGAAAAAATCCAAGGATTAGTACACCCTCGGCAGAAATGTCATAGCAAAGCAAGTAAGCAAATCTCCGTGTAGTGGCACTAATGAACCAGTTAGGGTCGACCGACAGCCATGTCATTCTTTGCCAATGGCGCCATCAGTTGCCGTAGGAAGGGGCGTGGCGTCAGCACACCGCTCTTCCAGCCTTCCGCCGACTGTTCAGACCGTGGAGCCGCTGCTAATTGGTCGAGTACCTCCTCAGCTGGCATCACGTGCCTCTGTGTACCCCTTTCGTCGTCTCACTAAGGAAAAATCCCTGTAAGTACTGGGAATCGAACCCTGGTCCTCGCTTGGCAGTCAGACACGCTGGCCATTACATTACGTGGGCATTAAACTACTACGACTGGTACATTATAATTAGTTTTAATTTGTTATATTTTTGTATAATTCATATCCTGAAATGAAGGGTACAAATGCAATGAGCTCATACATTTCTGTCACAGACTTACAACTAAAATAATAACATATGCATTTTATTTGTAATAACGTCAGAGTCACTTTCATAAGTGTTAGTATATCGTGAGTTTGAGATACACAAACCACTGCTATGTGGAGTTTCCCTGGAATGCATTTACCATCTCATTACGAGGCGGGGAATGATGTGTTAGTACTGTATCAGCCAACACATGGATTTCTGCACTGTGCATGGTTGACAGGAATGTCTGTGGTACTGAGCAAGATGATCATGGGGTTAAAACACTGGACTCCCATTCAGGAAAATGATGGTTCAAATCCAGCTTTCCTGAAAGCATTTAAACCAAATGCTGGATGGTTCCTTTGAAAAGGGCAGAAATTATTTCCATCCACATTTTTCCTGCATCTCTAATAGACGCACCATCGACAGAACGTTCAATAAAATTCTTCATCAGAGGGTGATGGGTATTGTGTACATATGGTTGCATTTCGAGAAGGACATTGTATTGCAAAGATGCAGACACTGTATAGACACAGATATTGCCGCCATCAATGATGTCATGTGGTTGCGGCTTGGGCAGACTGGAACCTGCTTCCAACAGTGTTGACTCTGTATTACGTCATCTCGTAATCCCACGTTTTGCTGGATATGTTGATCTGTCTCACATCTGGTTTAAATACAAAGGTCTCCCCTGACGCTCTGCTGAAATTTCTCATGGGTTTTACTTTTTCTCCGATTGGCCAGCTCTAGTTTTCAGTTACGCCAAACGAGTTATTTGTGGCAACTTTCGTTTGTCTTATTCAAAGCTCTCTTTCCACTCAATCACAACACATTCTTCCCAAAACCTGTACCCTGTGAAAGTATTCCAAAGTAATATTCAGTTGGCCGTTATCAGTATCAGAACCTGCACACTCGCAAATTCGTTGCCTCATAGTTACGTGGTTATATGGTCTAGAGAAAGAACTCTGGCTTGACCATATTACTTCACTCGCTGACATATATCCTGTAACTGTAACAGTGCTCTTACCTTCCCCTCCGCCATTTTTGTCAGGCGAAATGTGCCGTTATGCAGTCTTCAGGGCCCCCTCCTGTTCACACAAATTGCAAACACCATTATTTCACTCACAACACACATTTACCATTGCATCGTGTAAGTTCCCCCTCCATTTTCGAAATACTATAGTTCATTCAACTTGAAGGGGATCGAATCGTTCGAAGGTAGACAACATACAAACAAATCACGCCGGGCAATGAATAAAATGTGTGCCTGCTGTCCACGACGTGCCTGTAATTATAAGTCATAAATCAAAATGAATTTATTTCAGAGAAGCTGCTCTTTTTTATCATGTTATTTCAGTTCGGAAACGGTTAGAAAATGATCAGTGCCGTCTATAAATTAATCCGCTTGTCGGCGTCAACGCAATCAACGCATAATCACACGAATTGTGTAAGTTGTCATCTGCTCCCGTAAACTGGCCCTTGAGCAACGCCAAAATTTCTCTAATTGACACCTTCTGATTAAATTTCATAAATAAAGTAATCCATCGATATAACTGCTTAGATATTTCCCACATTGTTCTCCACGTGTTCTTTTCCTCGCTGCTCGATTGCTAGACGTTAACTCAGTCGACCAGATTCTAACTCCAAAACCACTACAGGCTACGCCGGCCGGTGTGGCCGTGCAGTTCTAGGCGCTTCAGTCTGGGACTGATGACCTAAGATGTTAAGTCCCATAGTGCTCAGAGCCATTTTGATCTACAGGCTTCGTATGCTGCGTACTGCCAAGTGTGCGAGATGATGGTGCTCCAGTCACAATGAACACGTGACGCGTAACAAGACCACTGCACCTTAATGCAGTGAGATATTAATTAGTATCCTCACCCCTCCCCCTCCTTTCACCAGCATCATCAACATTAGTGCCCAAATGAACTTTAAAATTAAATAAGGGTTTTCTTTGAACACTTCTGTTTTCAAAATGATGATGATGAGGTCCCATCCTCCGAGGAGCGTAGGGGACACCCTCACCGCTGTACTAGGCAAGGTCCTAGTGGATGTGGTTTGCCATTGCCTTCCTCCGACCGTAACGGGGATGAATGATGATGATGAAGATGACACAACAGCACCCAGTCATCACGAGGCAGGAAAAATCCCAGACTCCACCGGGAATCAAATCCGGGACCCCGTGCGCGGGAAACGAGAACGCTACCTCAAGATCAGGAGCTGCGGACTGTTTTTAAAATGACGAAAGGTAAATTGCTTTTAGTTTTTGTAGGCGTTTTATTAATCCACGAACTAATGAGTCAAAAAGACATTTGGTAATGCTTCTTTCCAACAACTATTCTTACAGAATGTTAAAGCAATCCTCAGTACATCGCACGTGCTGCCTATAGCTCCTTCTCAGAATAGAAAGCTACTATCTTCAGTGATGGTAGACGATTGTTACAAAACATGCTTCCTCTGCAATTCCCCCCAAAGCGACAATTCCTTCCTACATCCCGTGCACAGCCACTTACAATTAATCAAGTTAAAATGCGTGCACTGCACATAGTGTTTGTCACTAGATTGTTCGATTCCTTACTTCTGAGCTGGCGGAAATTGGAAGACTTCAGGCTGCCAATGTTTAGTGTCTGACCAATGACACTAACAGTATTAACAACAATAATAATAATAACAACAGTAAAAACCACAACAATGTTGTAGCCGTTAAAATAGCTACTACTGTGTTGTGCTCTCAATTAATTCGTTTCCCTGTTGTGGAGAGGTCTGGTCCACTGCAGAAATCATGCACAACTCAGGAAAGGAATTTCCACCAGATATTTAAGCATCCGTGACGTATATGTTCCGATATTGGTGTCACAGATGAGTGGTACACAGTATGTATGCAAGGGGTAGACGGTGCTGGGAACGTGTTGTCCATACATTCGTTGGGGGTTTAACGTTCTGTCGATTCCATGCATTTTTATCACAGGCTGTAACCTTCACCGCATTCTGTATCTCGTTAGTACTAATATTTGAACATAATGAAATTATTGGTAATTTATGTAATGGTTACTACTGTCTTACTAAATAGTCGTAATAGTAATGATATTTTCAAAACAATTTAGTTTCATAATCGAAACACAGTCGAACCTACTTGTTTGTACTCTTCCGAAAATTTAACTTCACCCTCAGGGAGTAATTAGCCCCAGGTTTGGAAGCACTGTAATACAGTGACAAAAAAATCTCAACACAAAAAAAATTAAAGAAGAGCAATGTAATTTCGTGAATACACTTGGCTAGGTAACATACTTAGTTGATAAACATTGCAAAAATTGGCACCCGTTTGGCCGTGCGGTCTAACGCACGGCTTTGCGGTTGGGAAGGAGCGCCTGGTCCCCGGCACGAATCCGCCCGGCGGACTTGTGTCGAGGTCCGATGAGCCGGCAAGTCTATGAATGGTTTTTAGGCGGTTTTCCATCTGCCTCGGCAAATGCAGGCTGGTTCCCTTTATTCCGCCTCAGCTACACTATGTCGGGGATTACTCCGCTAACAAGTTCTCCATGTACGCGTACACCACCTTTACTCTACCACGCAAACATAAGGGTTGCACTCGTCTGGTGTCAGACGTTCCCTCGGGGGTCCACCGGGGACCGAACCGCGCAATAACCCTGGATTCGGTGTGGGGCGGCGGAGGGGTGAAGTGGACTGCAGTAGTCGTCGTGGGGTTGCGGACCAGTGCCGCTGCGGCGGGGACGTAGCCTCTCCCTCGCTTCTAGGTCCCCGGTTAACCCTAACATAACATAACATTGTAAGATCACAGGTTAACGTAACATATGAAAATATGAAATGCTGGTACATTAATAACCAGTGTAACGACCAGAATGTTGAATGCAAGCATGCAAACGTGCATGCACTGTGCGTATAGGTGCTGGACATCAGTTTGTGGGATGGAGTTTCATGCCTGTTGCTCTTTCCCACGCCCGGGTTCCCGGGTTCGATTCCCGGCGAGGCCAGGGATTTTCTCTGCCTCGTGATGGCTGGGTGTTGTGTGCTGTCCTTAGGTTAGTTAGGTTTAAGTAGTTCTAAGTTCTAGGGGACTGATGACCATAGATGTTAAGTCCCATAGTGCTCAGAGCCATTTTTGAACCTGTTGCACTTGCCCAGTCAATACAGACACGGCTAAAGCTCGTTGTGGATGACGCTGGAGTTTTCCTCCTACGATGTTCCATATGTGGTCGACTAGAGCCAGATCCGGTGATCTAGCACTTCAAGGCAACGTTTCGACACTCTGTAGGGCGCGCTGGGTTACGACAGCGTTATGTGGGCGAGCGTTATCCTGTTGGAAAACACCCCCTGGAACGTTCTTCATGAATGGCAGCATAACAGGTCGAATCACCATACTGAAGTCAGGGTGCGTGGGATAACCAGCAGAGTGCTCCTGCTGCCATACTAAATCGCATGCGAGACCATTAAGTCCGGGAGAAGGCATAGAGTGTCTAGCAAGCAGACAGATTAGTTTCAGATCGTCAAATGGCCTCCTTCTAACCAACAGACGACCATCAATGACACGGATGAAGAACCAGCTGTCGCCAGAAGACACAACAGACCACCACACTGCCCTCCAATGAGCTCTCGCTTGGCACCACTGAAGTCGCAAATGGCGGTTGTTTGGCGTCGGTGGAATAACTGCTACAGGGAGTCTGGCTCGGAGCTGTCCTTGATGTAGCCGATTTGTAAGAGCTCGTTGTGTCACAGTGGTACCAACTGTTGCTCAAAGTACTGATGCAGACGCAGTACGATGCGACAGAGCTACAAGAGTATGAACACGATGGTCTTCCCTCTCGGTAATGGAGTGTGGCTGTCCGGAGCACGGTTTCTTGTGACTGTACATTCTCGTTACCACCGCTGCCAGCATTCATGTGCAGTGATTAAATTCCTGCTAGGTATTTCCGCAGTATCAAAATGGTTCAAATGGCTCTGAGCACTATGAAACTTAACATCTGAGGTCATCAGTACCCTAGACTTGGAACTACTTAAACCTAATTGACCTAAGGACATCACACACATCCGTGCCCGAGGCAGGATTCGAACCTGCGACCGTAGCAGCAGCGTGGTTCCGGAATGAAGCGCCTAGAACCGATCGGCCACAGCGGCCGGCTCCCGCAGTATCACAGAAGGAAAATCCAGCTTCTCATACCACTATTATACCTCGCTAAAACTCTGAGAGATGTGATAATGGTGTCTTTGTCACCTTAAAGACATTCTTGACAAGCGTAACACATCACGTCCAGTGTCAAAGGTAAATATCACTCACGACTGTCACAACATGTATTTAAGGCTAACCTGATTTACATCGTCATAGTGACGCTACTAGCACCACTGTTATGTGACTGACACAAAATTTGAATAGACATCACCTTTCAGATGTAGAGACACACCTACCAACATCCGTTTATGTCGCACAACTCCTTCTTGGTGTTGAGATGCTTTTTCCGTCAGTTTACAAGATATAGCTTTATGGTTAATGCTTAATAAGCCAAATAGCACAAGTGTTAACGACATTAGAAGTGTGCGAGTGGTTCAAAAACTTAGCCAGTCACAAAAATCGCCCTCTTTGCTGAAGGTCTGGTGTTTTCAATGGTCTAGGTAGGACACAATGCTTGTAATATTTCCTTCTTTAAATACTGTTGTAATATATTAGTTTAGTGTGGAAATTAGCCAAGCTGAGTCAGAAACGTGTCTGTAGAACATAAGAGGGATATATTTTTATTGGGAGGGGGGGGGGGGGGGGGGCTGGTGGCCTTCAGCCAATGCAGAAGCAGACCGTGGCAAAACACTGCTGCAGCCAAGCTCCAACAGAGACTTTTTGAGTGGTGCACTCACGGGAGTGATTCTAGGTGGTCTGCTGCTTGTGCTTGAAGAAGGCAGACATGCAGGTTGTAATGTGGGTTATTCAGTGTGGGTGACTGATTCTGGGCTGTGAACGGCTGCCACTATACTTTAACTTTTGAAGGAATTTTGTTTCCAGAGGACTGTTTATGCTCCAGAGTAGAACTCTGACTTTTTCCGTTTCGTTATGGGATTGTGAATAGACAGAGTAAGAGTCATTATTCTTTGTTTGTATTTCGTGTGTTTTGTAAATCGTAATGCTGAAATCTGAACTAGCTGAGCTGATCAATATTTCGTGTATTGTGATCACGAAATAGTCTTAGGTTCAGCAGGTCTTTGATGACTATTATCTCGGGGATTTTTCCAGCATTCTCGCAACACTCTTAATACGATTTTACTGCATTTAATAATATTATTTCTGTACTATATTTAGTTATCATAGCATCGTCTTCTGTTTATTTGAGTTTTACAGTCTTGTATAAATCTGATGTTTTTCATTGCAAGGTATACGTACTAAAGGCTCGAATATTTCTAATTTTTAATTTTTGAATTCAGCTTGTCTGCTCGAAACTGTGACTTCCCGTAATATAACTTTACCCTTGTTAAAATTTCATCGCGATGAAGACACCATTAGAGTTGCCGAAACCCAGGTCAGTGTATTAAAAAATTTCGTGGAGAACGAAAATTGTTCTTAATTTATGGGCAATTTTGAACTTGATGTGCCGCAATATATGTTAATGACATAAACGCAAACACTTGAAAATGGCATAAAAGACCGAAATCTGGATCGTAATTAAATAAACAACAATAGAGTCAAATGGCGGTGTGGCCATTTCAAAAAGTATTAAAAATTATTTGCAACCAGCTGGCTGTGTTATGTCTCCGTTTATTCCTTAACAAGCATTCTTCAACATAATTTTCTGTCACCTACATCAATTACAGGTGTTAATATCTTTATTTACTATGTCTTTTCGTTCCATTACTTTGGAATTCTAGCCAATGCATAGTTTCACTCACAGCTACGAATTATTATTTACAGAAAGTTAGCTGCTGGGAATTAAAGCAGACGTGCGTGGCTCTACCCTACGACGTCGAGTTATTCTTTTTAAATAGAGCCGTGCATAACCTAGTTACCTAAGGTACAAACAACATCGGCCTGCCGGTGTGGCCGAGTGGTTCTAGGCGCTTCCGTCTCGCACCGCGTGACCGCTACGGTCGCAGGTTCGAGTCCTGCATCGGGCATGGATGTGTGTGATGTCTTTAGGTTAGTTAGATTTAAGTAGTTTTAAGTTCTAGGGGACTGATGACCTCAGATGTTAAGTTCCCTAGCGCTCAGAGCCATTTGAACAAACAACATCAGGTAAAGTCGCAGTTGGTGTTCTCTTATGCAATGCTGGGTAGAGAGCAACTACTCAGCAGAATATCCCTTAGACAATGTCGCAGTTCTCAATATGACCATTGAAAACTGAAAGGGAAATGCTCTTCTTTCAAACTGCTGTTCCAGAAATTAATATGACATAAAAGCATTGAACACTTCAAGTTAGATAGGAAGATGGGATTTCTCTGGTTTCTATTGCAAACACAGTTTTCGGGCACAACTATGGATACTTATGCCAATATTTATGATAGCAGCAAATCATGTACCTACCAAAATTTCACTTTCAAGTTTAGTGCCTGCTTTGGTTTTCACAGTAAATGCTTTTAAGAAATATTTCCTCGATTCACAGTCGACTTTTCAAACACGAATATCAATAAAAAGTCACTTTCAATTAAATGTCCACACTTCTACTGCACATAGCCCCATTCTTTCTCTCAGATGAAATACCGCCGTTATCTCCTTCGTACACAGAGCTACGTTACCGTGAACATGTGCCAGAATGTTTATCCCAACATTCTCGACGATCAAGATGTTCTAGATCTACATGATGAGTGAGTTGCGGACACTCTCATTTACCAGCCATGTTCGTACGGCTTCAAGCAACACATTCCTGATCTGACGAACACTCAGTTACCATAACGCACCCGGACTGAGCCGCTAAATCATCCGGTGTTAACTCCATTGTTTGTAACATCGTAGCAAGTAACAGCGCAGCATTTGGTAGGTATCATGCAAATTGAAGGAGTATGGGGGAGAAAGGAAAGGGAAAGGGAAGGACTGTTGATGTAAACTGCATCGGGACTTTATTTGCAATCAACGGCGACAGGCAAAGATGTGTGGCAAACCGGAATACGAACCGGGGATCTCCTGCTTACCTCTCAGTGGCATTAACCATTGCGCTATCCACACAGTGTTGTGTGGACTTGTCACGCCTCCCGACCAACTCACATTCCCACCATGTGCCATCTATATGCAGTCTCCTCCCATGTCCTCCACGCTCGCTACTTCGAGATTCCCACACGGAGTCGAACGTAATTGTGCGTCGGCATTGAAGGTGGGGGATTCATTGCTAATCGAGGCGAAGCAGTTATTTGAATGTATGATGTCTGTTCGTCCGAAAGAAGACACCACGCAGAATCCGCAGCTTTGATATATGTCATGTGAATTGACTGTGTAAGAGGGAAAAGGAAAAGGAAAGGGAAAGAACTATTGATGTCAGGTGCATCGGGAATTTTGCGGAATCAGCTGCGACGAGTGAAAATGTGTGCCGGACCGGGATTCGAACCCAGGATCTCCTGTTTTCTAGGTTAAGGCAACTGCCTAGTAAGCCGTAAGCCAGAGAGGGCTCTCCGGCTTACTAGGCAGCTGCCTTAACCTAGAAAGCAGGCGATCCCGGGTTCGAATCCCGATACGGCACACATTTATCAGTCACCGCCGCTGATTCCGCAAAACTCCCGATGTAGTTGACATCAATAATTCCTTTCATTTCCTCTCAATTCTCCCCCCACCACCTTCCGTTTACAAAATTCGGATTCCGCTTGGTGTCTGTTCTTTCGGACACGTGTCTGAAAGAACAGATACCACGCATTAATATCAAAAAGTTTGATATGTCTATGTGATGCTATCGTCAGTGAGTGGCTTTAGCTGGATACGGCGCACTTGAAGAAACTTGTGAACTTTCTTCCTCAACAAAATGGTGTCATCGTCAAGGCAAGGTAGGGTATTACACAGTCTTAACGTGATGTCACATGGGGGAGGGATCAAATGTTTTGTCCAGTGTGCTCTCGTAGCACGAAATCCGCTTTGAAGTGACTTTAACGGCCACCGCACTACGTGACGATTTTGCGACGTCTTGGCAACCCCTGGGAAGTCCTTGCAAGTCCCCTGGCGCTGGGAGGAGTCCTCCGTTTTCACCCGCCGCGGCGCTGCCGTCGCCGTCGCCGCCCAGGCGACTCGCCCGTTTGTTTAGATTAACCCGTCTCTCGCTCCGGCACTGGACGCTGTTTTGTCTCCGCGGGGCTGCGCAGTTCTCGACCTCGGCGTATTTACGATCCGTACCTCATCCCCCCCCCCTCCCCCTCCTTCTGAACGAGGACACCGAAGACGACGGCGAGGACGAAGATGAGGGGAGGGTTAGGGCTCCAATTAACTGGCTGCCTCCCAAGCTCTGCGCCAACGACGCAACCTCCACGGCACCCCTCCACCACTCCACCGCCTTTCTCCCTCGCCGCCGCTCTGGGCTAACGTCGACGTCGCAGCGTTCTTGCTGGATACAGTTACAGATTAGTATGTCCGCAAACGCGATTACGTAGCGCTCTGCTTGGCTAGTACAGCGCAGTACAACGCGGAGATAAAGATTGACTTTGGCAACCGGTGCAGAGAATGGGGAGAGGTCACCAATCTTACTCGTAGTTATGACGTCAGAATTCTGCAAGCCTGGAACCTCCCGCACACATCAGTTCCTTCTTGCTTGTTTGAGAAAGTGGTGTCTGGAACCTTTACGACTAGAAAACACTGTCGGCTGTTTTGTGTTTCTCACCAAGTATGATGCAAACAGTCGAAGGAAGAAGTGCGGTAGTTTCTTTTGGCCTGCTAAAGAGAAGGAGCAGTGTGACCCTGCCACTTGCTGTTGAAACAGCATAAAGTGAGCTGCACTGTCTAAGAATTTGAGAAATCTCTTACAGACCTACAGGAGAGGGAAACAACAGACATCGCTGACATACCTGAAGAAGCAATCAAGAACGCTGGCGACAAAATGAAAATTGTGCTACTGGAATTGATTAGGAGAGATACTGACTTCCAAAAAGCAATATGAGTTCCATACCGCAGAAGGCGGTGGCTACCGAGCCGAAAGCCTAATATCTCATGCATCAAAAATCCTCATAAAGGTATTTTTGAGGAAAGCTGAAAACATGGGAGATATGCTGAGTGACGATCGGACTGGATTCAGACTGAAATTTGCAACACGAGAGGCGATTCTGGCAATGCGGCTATTTATCGAAAAGCAGTTATAGAAAAAAAAACTTGTTTTGCCTTCGTAGACTCGGAAAAGGCATCGGATAATGTTACCTGACAAGAGATGTTGAGAATTCAGGTCTTCTATTCAAAGGGATGCGGGTGATTCTCAGGTTCTATAAGTATGAAGTGACTGTGTTTTTGAGGTTTCAGCAGGAACAAGAAACAAAGATTAGAAAATGCCTGAGACAAGGATGTGCTCCCTCTCCTCTTATACTCAATGCTTGCATCCACGAAGATGTAGATTAAGTTAGTGAAACACCTGGGGTGGGTCTCAAAATTACTGGACAGGAGGGAGACATGATGCGTTATGCAGATGACGCTGCTGTGGTCACGGAGATGAAAGAAGACCTATAGAAGGTCCTCAGCACAATGGGAATGACTTTCTATAACCAATATTGTATGAAAACATACAAGAGATTAAAGTAGTGGTAACCAGTACGGAAGAAGAGTATGAACCTCTTAGAATGAGAACTGGAAGACTGGAATTAGAAGTGGTACAGAACTTTATCCATGTGGAAAGCAGTATCACACAAGGGATGTCGTAGAAGCCGGAAAGATATCGTGAGCACAATACAGCAGTCAAAATTGTATGTCAGGAAATGAGAAAATGAATCGTGATATCATTTTCTTGGAGTGAGGCTCTATACGAGTATGGAACTTGGACAACAGCAAAACAAGAGAGAGCACAGCTAGAAACCCTGTAAGATTTGGTACTACGGAAGGGTGCATGAAATCTGCTGGAGAGACAGAAATTACCCATGAAGGAGGTGCTGAGTAGAGTACAGGAAACCAGACTTCTGTGCGTCCACAACCAGATAAGAATATACACTCTTTGAGACACAATAACAGTACTGGAACAATAACAGATGGAGGTACTGAGACAAGGATGAATCAATATGCCATACATGCAGTAGATTATGAGCAATATAGGGTATGGTACGTATACGTAAATAAAAAGGAAGGCAGAAAGATGAAGGGGAAGGTGTACGGCTGCAGACAAACTTGAAGATTGTACGCTCCAGAAGAAGATAAAGCTTCCCGAAAATTCGTAATTCTCTACATTCAGCAATCTATAGGACGTTTCATGTCGACACCTCTAACAATAAATATTGTACACGGCCGTGTGATGTAATTTTCTGACGTAACTAATTCAACAACTGTTCGAATAAAGCTGTGTATCACCTTCTTGACTTGCATAGTTTGCAATTTTTTTTACTAAGAAACGTCCTTCTCAGTACTCTCCTCATCACAGGTGGCACACCTGCACAGCAACGCCACTTGGACATTCGAACGCTATCGTGGTACACAATACATCCGTCAAACCTGCTTCGTAGTGGGCTTTTGTTATCAGCAATACCAGCTATTGATGGTCATCACAAACAACATATCGTTGACAGGTACCCAAGGGGAATGTGCAAGTGTCTCGATACGATCAATTTGGCCTCTAGGCGTCACGTTACGAGAAAAAATACAAATCGCGCAGCGTCTCAGTATACGAAATTTGTTGGTAAAAGAATATCCAGAATTAAACTTAGAGCTCTACACCGACGATTACAAGTTTCGTCTGACACCTGATGACTATCGTAGAAGAGTGTAAGGCGCAAAGGTGCAAACGAAATTGCCAATTGTGCAGTCCAACGATTCCAGGATGGTTTCACGTGTGGAGGTCAGACACCTCTCATCGCTGTCGAGGGTAATTTGTGTGCCATTCAGTATCGCGATAGGATCCTCCCAGCTATTGTCCAACACCGCAGTCAACATTTGGGTGATGGGTTCACCATTCAAGACGATAGGGCACAAACGTACCGCGTCAACATTATGAACACATTATTCAAGCAATCAACCGAACTGAATCGTTTGCTGATGCAAGCATGTTTGGAATAAGTTTAATTATGCAGTTCGTCGTCTCAGAGGCTTCCCGGACGTGCTAAATGACCTCAGGAGCTTGCGGTCGGAGATTGAGAGAGTCATGAGCAGCAGCATCTTTACCGCCTACTGGACAGCATGACAACGAGGGTATCATCAGATCATACTGGAGCGAGTGGGAGAGGACAGCATTGAGCGTTATCCGACATCACATGTAGATTTAAGACATTTACACGACGAGTAATGTCGAGAATACTCTCTTTATGTTGGTTGTTGTTTTGTTTTGTTTTGTTTAGTCTGTAAGGTATAATCTCGTAAGGTATAATCTCGTAAGGTATAATCTTTCATTCCCTACTCCTCTAGAAACTAAGCCAATACACGTTCACATGTATGTAGTGTTGCAAAACGCTTTTTGCACAATTTAAATATCGATACTCAAATTGTCACATGCAATGCACAACATTTTGAAAGGAACTTTGTGGTGTCCTCTGGTACAAGTCTAAGGGAAAAAATACCCTCATTACTCAGCATTAAAGCTGTCAATAGCTTAGAAACTTGTTCATTATTTTGCAACATATATCTTTGATGAAATATCCAATTATTTGTTCAATGAGAAACAGGTAGCAAAGCAAATTTTAAATCGAGTAGAAAACATTCCTCCTGAACGACTCCTCACATTATGCAGACAGTTATTTTTATTATAAATTAGAGTGAGCAGTTTAATAGAGCAAGGTTGTTCTTTTTTCTGATAAATTTAAATATATTACAAAATATTAATGTCTTTATTAATGTTACATTCAAATTACAGTGCAATTTAGTAATTTATAAATAGCCGACTCGTAATCATTGTATGTAAACAAATCATCGTCGCGAAAGGTGAAAACAGAGTTATTCTAAGATCGATTGATTATTGAGATCGAACCAATGATATATGGACTAAGAAATCGAAATACGTTTTAACTGAGTAATAGCATAGAAATAAGAATTCATTTTATAATTTGTTAATACTGGTAATGTTTGTGTTTAACGAATCTATTTATTATTAACGACACCCAGAAATCCTTGATATAAAAGTACAGTGATATGACACTTATCACATCTTCCAGAAAACTGTTCAAATTTTATTGTGTTAGCTGCCTTAGATTTAACAGTCAAGTTGTTTTCGAAGTTTACTAGCTAATATTTTTACGAAAACCTTTTAAAAGTGTAATATCACTATATTCAGTTTTTCAAGGGTTCTCCAACAACGTTAACAATATAGACCTTTTACCTAAGAGAAAAAACATATTGTCTTTAACACTTCGGTACGTGATAAAATTTGGACATACAAAAAAATACGCCTCTGTTGGATTACCATTACTTGAAAACTTCTTTCGACGTCTTGTTCGGTAAATGCTATATGAAGGGCAGGACATCGAGATGACCGATTATGTTCAACTTTTCCGTACATGATTCTGCACGATTTTGAAATGCCCTCCTCCCCCCTTCCTCCCCTCGCCACACATAAGTGTTTTATTATGGAGTCAAATAACACGGCAGCCCACCACGCCCTCCCACTCAGATCTATCATATGCTTAACTTTATTCAGACTTCACTGTACCATTTCACGAGAGAGTCACGTCACCACAATAATATTAGTATCCTTAATGTGACTCTCCTACCAGAATAACATGATTTTATCGAGAGTTTATCTGAAGCAACATCAACAACGTAGCCGTAGCGCTAATTCGAAGACTTTGAAATTCATGAATCTAGTAACAAGTACACTTGCGATCTCTTACAGAGGACCATGAATTTCCGTTGTCTTCACTTGAATCCAATCTGCTGTCCAATTCTGAAATAAAAAATGCGATATCGTAGCAGGACATTTCTCATTATCCATTTCTCCAAGCTGTTGGAGCTGTGGATCTTTAAAGGAATTTCATCTGCCGTATCTTTGCAACTACATAGTACCTATTACCTTGTTTCTCTTTCTGTTGTTTATATCCTTGCTGATCCATCCTACGGAATGTGTAACACTAATCACTTAAGATAGCGACCTACAAACGACTGCTCTTCGCAGCTGTTTGAAAATTTTGACAAAATTGTCGGAGTGACAGCTATCACTCTTATACGAACCATGCTTTTTAAGAAACTTTCTTGTCGTTTCATAGGAATCACCATATCTTTGTACTCACCTTCATATAGAGGGTGTTTCGGAAATGATGGTCAATAATTCACATGGAAAGTACAGGCCAAAAGTAGGTAAAAAGTTCCAATAAATATGAGTCCACAACTCAACCGTTGTTGGGATACAACACATTTTCTGTTGCGGTTCATCAGTGCCTAGGAACACGAGGCATCTCTAAACGTTAAGGTAGGTGTTTGAAATGTTGTCCATACGTCTGAATGTAACACTGAACTTGTCTCTGAAATGAGTTGCGAATCCCCTCAGGCAGTCCTAGGGAATTTTTTAATGCTGGAAGACTGCATCAATCCACAAGAGTAATTCCTGAAGAGAGTTGAACTAGGTAGAGTAGATCAGGCTTTTGACGTGACCCCACACGCAGAAATCTATGGGATTCAAATACGGAGACGTTGGAGGCCATGTCTCAGGGCCTCCTCTACCTACCCAATGTTGCCCATCCGTCCGAATTAGAAACCAGCGCACTCGTAAATGAAAATGTGCTGGAGCAGCGTCATGCATGAACAACATGTGCAGGCGCTGGTTCAGACGGACATCATCATATACATCTGGAAGTACAGTCCGCAGAAACCACATGTACTGCTGTCCTGTTAGTCTCTGTCGTAGGAAGTATGGTCCAGTTATGCGGTCTCCGAGGAGTTCTCTCCAGACGTAAAACGTATAACGCTGGTGATGTCGTGATACGTGTGTAGCATTAGGACTGATATCGACCCAAATGTGACAGTTATGCTAGTTAAATCACGAGTGAATTCAGCCTCATCCGCGAGCCGAATACTGCTTACAAACAGCGGATTCAGGTTACACTGTTGTTGCACCGACTGGCAGACATTCTCCCTAGGAGGGAAGTCTGCATTATTCAGAGCTTGCACTCGTTGCCGATGTGAAATCCACTATGACTCATGATACACTCTTGGGTAGTAGAGAATACTCAGTATTGTAGAACACTCAGTATAATGTCGTTTATTGAAACTGAACTACACTTCTCGAACAATCACTATACACACAAAAAAACAAATAACTTGTTGACTACCATTCATCAAGAGTATTGGTGAGGTCTGTCGGAGCTGGTCCTAGCTCGGCGAGGAACTGGCTGTACTGCTGCTGCGCTGGCCTTATAAAGCCGGCGTAGGCCGGCGGAGTACTCCAACTTTCCCTGTATCTGTGAGGCGACCTCTGCAGCAAAAGGTTCTCATTAGTCTCCAGCAAGTTCTGTTTGTTTTGAAGAATTGTTTTCCTGTAGGTTGCGCCTGCAAGTGCTTATGTATGTTATATGGTACACAGGGGTGTCTTGAGTGTAGGCTGCTTGGCAGGGACCATCTGTGGTAGACGTAACAGGTAGCAACCCTCCTTGTTGAAGGACTTGGACGTTAATGTACGATGCACAACACCCTGCTCTCAACATCGGATGTTATGGATCTGGGTCGACCTTCTCGTACAAGGTGTGCCAAACTACCGGTTTCTCTAAGGCGCTGATGTAACCCGGTGAATGTACATCTGTTCGGCTGCCTGAGGTGAGAAAAAGCTTCTTCATACAATCGAGCAGCCTCAAGTGCTCTGTCATTCGCTTTGCCATACATGAAGTGCGTGTGTCCATAGTGCCGCGCGGGATAGCAGTGCGGTCTAGGGCGTCCTCCCACGGTTCAAGCAGCTGCCCCCGTACGAGGTTCGAGTCCTCCTTCGGTCATGATTGTGTGTGTTGTCCTTCGGATAAGTTTAAGTTAGATTAAGTAGTGGTTAAGCCTAGGGACCGATGACCTCAGCAGTTTGGTCCCATAGTCCTTACCACAAAATAAAAAATAAAGATCTGTCAATAGTGCCTTCACGTTCGTAACTGATTGTGAGGCCGGTAAGGCACAGTGCACGGATGGGGAAAGGGAAGTAGTTGCACATGCGTAAACAAACATGGTCGATCCCAAACGTTGAGATACCAACGTAAATACCTCAGCATCGAGCGGCATTTACATTTGGTTCCCAACTTGAATTAATGCGATACTTCGGCAACGGTTGATTTGCTGACTCATGTTTATTGGAGCTTTTAAACTACTTTTGGCCTGTATCTTCCATGTGTGAATTATTGACCATCACTTCTGAAATACTCTGCATATCTGACGGCCTCCGTTAAAGCTGTAAATGAATACCAAGGGGGCCGGCCGGGGTGGCCAAGCGATTCTGGGCACTACAGTCTGGAACCGCGCGACCACTATGGTCGCTGGTTCGAATCCTGCGTCGGGCATGGACGTGTGTGATGTCCTTAGGTTAGTTAGTTTTAAGTAGTCCTAAGTTCTAGGGGACTGATGACCTCAAAAGTTAAGTCCCATAGTGCTCAGAGCCATTTGAACCAGTACCAAGGGGATTTACTTAGAGGCATTCGTTTTATTAGTGTGGATGACTGCCTGGCGCAAGTCTTTCTTGTTGACGGCACGTGGGCTGTGTGTGTGTGTGTGTGTGTGTGTGTGTGTGTGTGTGTGTGTGCGCGCGCGCGCTAGGTGTCGTAACACATGTATAGTTGACTGTGCTGAACGTATGTTACAATAGTGTCATATATGTGCTGTTGGTGATGATTAAAGATGTTGTGGCGTAGGTTAACAGCCACGCCACTCGGAAGTAGCCGAAAGGCACGCGTTAACTCACGCAGGCTAGAGATAGGTCTGAAACAGGATACGTAATGAATGCTATAAAGAAAAGTACGTAGCTTTTGGAATACTTAACTTTAATCCATCCTTGTTGTATACATCGTTCTTGATGAGACATGCTTTATACGATAAGTATCAATTGCTATGGAAGGCTAATGGCGCCTTGCTAGGTCGTAGCCATGGACTTAGCTGAAGGCTATTCTAACTATCTGCTCGGCAAAGGAGCGAGGCTTCGTCAGTGTCGTCGCTAGCAAAGTCGTCCGTACAACTGGGGCGAGTGCTAGTCCGTCTCTCGAGACCTGCCTTGTGGTGGCGCTCGGTCTGCGATCACACAGTGGCGACACGCGGGTCCGACATGTACTAATGGACCGCGGCCGATTTAAAACTACCACCTAGCAAGTGTGGTGTCTGGCAGTGACACCACAAAAGAAGCAAGAGAGTGAAAGCCAGTACCACCACGCAGTCCCTCTCCTCTCGAATTACACCAAGGAAGGTGCAGAGCTTGACGACATATGCACCGTAGAGATCACCAACAGTTTCACCGAATCTCACACCAAGAGACTCTGTGGACAAGTTAGCCTTCTCTCAGCTTATGACATTTACTCAAGACCTGTCATAATGAAATTCGACGCCACCGATGTATACCTCCCTGTTGGCTAAAGATTTTCTTTGAGCACAAAGACTCGAACCGACTACCTTTTAATCAAGCGGCAACGCACATTCGTGCATTAACGACATCGGTAACGGTGACGAGTTATTTGTAGCAGAAGCACACGTACATAGACTACTTCCAAAAATAACGACAATGCCAACCGAGGCAGTTGGCAACATGTAACAGCTTTTCAGTGCCGTTTACCTGTGTGTTGGGCCATACGGTTGTTTGTCGTAGGTCCTTACTTGAGATAATGCGGTGTACACTCAAGTAATTCTACGTTTTACGAAAAAAAGTTGAAGTATCTGGTGCTTAGGTCGAGCTAAGGAACGTGAATCCTTCTAGCGTTACGTTACTACCACAGCGTATGGACGGTACGTTGTCATGCAACAGAAGATCTGAAAACAGCATCTTAATAATCCAACAGACACTGCATTCACACTGTTGTTTCCAACTACGTGGTATCGATTAACAAAATATCCCTCTGCCCCGAAAGACTATGTCCATAAACTCTAAAAATATATATATAAAAATAACTTTCATCCAAAGTCAGGGAAGGTAAATACCACCTCAAATCGATCTGGACGTCACAGCGTCTTACAAAAATTGACGTGACGCTGTGGTTCTACTGCCTTGTTGGCAGCCCTGAGCACTCACATCGCGTAATGAATATTTTAATTTAGGGCCTTGTTGTTCTCGTAGCCCATGTTTTCTGCGCTACATGAACGAATTCTGCGTAATTTATGACCAGCTTGGATCAATATATCCCTCGAAAGGGTCTGTTTGTTTTCTCAAGACGTGTTGTCTGTCTACTCGGATGGCGTGTAACACTTTCACAGCAAAGCCTATGGCTTTGCCTTTTCTGCAATTAATTTGATTGCCACTAATGAATGAACGTCAACTTTCAGATGATGTTAGATGAAATGTTGACGTAAAAAGGTAACAGCAGCAGTCAATGAAAGTGAAGTGTGTTATTTGTGCCACAATGTACCATAAGGGACTAAAGTTTTCACTTCAAAATCATTTTTTGCAGAAACACTGCATTTACTTCAGAATATAACTCTGCTAGGAAGAGAAACAACGAACGACGTCAGAAATGGCATCGGAGTGTTATGATACTTGTGTTAATCGTAGGAGCCAAGTGTATTCGTATGCGTAAACCAATGTGTTAAATCAAAACTACGTGGACTGTGTCTAAAGCATTCAGGAATCTTACTCCAACTTTCTGTTTTCTGAAAGAAATAAGAAACGGTTTTAACAAAAAAAAAAAAATGGTTCAAATGGCTCTGAGCACTATGGGACTTAACATCTATGGTCATCTGTCCCCTACAACTTAGAACTACTTAAACCTAACTAACCTAAGGACAGCACACAACACCCAGCCATCACGAGGCAGAGAAAATCCCTGACCCCGCCGGGAATCGAACCCGGGAACCCGGGCGTGGGAAGCGAGAACGCTACCGCACGACCACGAGATGCGGGCCGGTTTTAACACTTTGACTTCGAACAGCATGAAAACAAATATAAGTTTGGGTTTTGTGGTAACCTTTTATCGGACCAAAAATATGAGTTTAGAATTCTTCACAAAATTAACCTTTATTGTCGTAGTAAGCGAAATTGACAGAAGGTAAACAAGGAGGTGGTTTCATTTTGGAACGATTAGGACAAACCGTTTTCAACCACCCCACATTTCAGGTGATATATTTGAAAGCAAATTTGCATTTTTCCTAGACACTGTCCCACATCTCGAAACTTCCATGTACTCATAATGGCTTAAAAAATTATAGTTCTAAATAACAAGCAAGAATAGACTTAAGTTTAATAATTTTTGCATGAAAACTACGAACTTCCCCAGTTACTTAATTTCGAAACCACTCATAAAAGCAATAGTACAAACTCAAATTTAAGTTACAGTAATTTTAGATATTCTTTCTTTCCTGACAGTGACCTCCTCAATATGGTCACTGCAAAAAAGAAACGGATATCACAATCTCCTCACCGAATGTCGCTTTGAAATCTACGAGGCTTGGAACTTAAATAGTGGCAACTATTTATTCACAACCGATGCAAAATGATTACATGTCTGCAACTGTTACTGTCCTTCAAAGTAGTCACCAGCGTTGGGTAGAACCCGTTGCCAGCGATGTGGAAGGCGTAGTATACCGTTGGCAGAGCCTGTTCTGTTGATGACGCGAATGGAGCGGTTTACTGCCTGGCGAATCTCTGGAACAGTTCTAAAGCGAAAGCCACGAAGTGGTTCCTTCATCTTCGGAATAAAATCAAAGACACAAGGACTTAAGTCCGGGAAGTATGGTGGATGAAACAGTACTTCACAGTCCCATCGAGCCGGAGTGCTCAGCAGACTCGACTGCGCTCATAGAGCGAGAGGCCGGCCGCGGTGACCTAGCGGTTCTAGGCGCTTCAGTCCGGAACCGCGTGACTGCTATGGTCGCAGGTCCGAATCCTGCCTCGGGTATGGATGTGTATGATGTTCTTAGGTTAGTTAGGTTAAAGTAGTTCTAAGTTCTAGGAGACTGATGACCTCAGATGTTAAGTCCCATAGTGCTCAGAGCCATAGAGCGTGAGCGCACTCCAGGACAGCAAATGTTGGTCTGACTTGTGTCGTCACATGTCCTCTCTTTCTTTCCTTTCTTCTTGCCACTGTTTTCCACATGTTCCTTACTTCGCCGATTTTGCAGAGAACCTCCTCATTCCATATCTACCAGCCCACACTATAACAGGAAGAATACACAGTTACAGTTCTCGGTGCTTAGGGCGTACACAGGGTGAGCAGTTGAGTACACAGATCTGCCGTCTCCGGCAGGAACAACGGCTCTCAGTGGCCACTGGGTCCATTTTATCTTGGATGACTCCATTCTGCTTCAGCTTTATCCCAGTGCCTGGAGAGTGGCGGGGTGTCACTCTCTCTTCAAACCATGACCAGACATCTTGAAAGGGTAACAGAATGGAGAACGTTCTGGATAGGACAACAATCGAACTTCCTTTGTATCGAGATAGAACAAAATAGCATGAGCAACATGGAGCCTTCCGTTATCTTGTTGAAAGAAAGCATTATGGGTACCTCTAAGATAAGGCGCGGCCATCGAACTGAGTACGTCAGGAATGTGACATCTGCTGTCCAAATTATCGGCTATATGAAACAGAAATGATCATGTTGTATACTGTATGGTATTACCTTCGATCACACCACATGCTGGGCCGATATGACGACGGCCAATCCACTCTGGCAACTTTCGTCCTCTTCGAAGCCCTTACACACGGATAAGTCCATCGTGATACTGTACACAAAACTGGTACTTGTCTGAAAATACAACATCCTCTGCTAGAATATTGCTGCGCGGTGTGGGATCCTCACCAAGTGGGATTGACGGAGGGCATCGAAAGGGTGCAAAAAAGGGCAGCTCGTTTTGTATTATCACGTAATAGGGGAGAGAGTGTGGCAGATATGATACGCGAGTTGGGATGGAAGTCATCAAAGCAAAGACGTTTTTCGTCGCGGCGAGATCTATTTACGAAATTTCAGTCACCAACATTCTCTTCCAAATGCGAAAATATTTTGTTGAGCCCAACCTACAAAGGTAGGAATGATCATCAAAACAAAATAAGAGAAATCAGAGCTCGAACAGAAAGGTTTAGGTGTTCGTTTTTCCCGCGCGCTGTTCGGGAGTGGAATGGTAGAGAGATAGTGTGATTGTGGTTCGATGAACCCTCTGCCAAGCGCTTAAATGTGAATTGCAGAGTAATCATGTAGATGTAGATGCACCTCGCCTGTATAGCTGTTGTGGGGCGCATCATTATCGGCGGCGCCCACCTGTCTCAATCTTGGCTGCCGCACCAAGGCAAGCCGCACCAAATGTTGCCGTGCTGACAGTCCGCGGTGGTCGACACGTGGTCGTCATCCTGCCTGTGTAGGTACTTGTCTTGCTGCAGAGAAACTGATTTCCCGATTCAACGTATGTAACGTGCTGTACGACCGAGCGCGGCCGAGCGAACAATATGTCTTCTCTCGGGCACTCTTCACGTGGGACCGTTGAGCAGCCATCGATATGGTATTCGCATGACAGTTAGGGGATGCTGAGCAACGCTGGCAGCAATATTGTGTACCGATAAACAGAAATCTCTGTAGACATGATCTTCACGAGGTATAAGACGATGAAGCAACCAATATTGAGAGGCGTTTTCTGAATGACGTACTCGCAGAGCAAGTGTCATCGGTCCCTAGACTTACACACTACTTAAACTAATTTAATTTAATTTTATCCATATTTTGCAGCTTAAACTAACTTATGCTAAGAACAACACACGCACACACACACACACACACACACACACACACACACACACATCCCCGAGGGAGGACTCGAATCTCCGGCAGGAGGGGCCGCGCAATCCGTGACATAGCGCCTCTAATTGAGCGGCCACGCCACGCGGTAGGCTGCTATTACCCTAGAATTGAAGCACTCCTTTATATTGAGGCTTTTGTCGTTTTCTAGTGATTTTATGTGTTCATACAGGCTTGTTTATCATAATAGAGAGGATATTAATTTCTCTTCCGCTTCTTTTGTGTAATCGTAATTGCGTTTAGCTTGGAGCAGACGCTTCCTACGTTTTGTTCTCTGTTGGAGTGTTTTCATCTTCCACTACTGTTTCATCTGCTTTACTGTGGCCAGAGAAAATTATTCCATTTGGTACTCTGACAGGTTCTCCATATTTAAGCATTATTTGTGAAAAAATATATTGAAAAAAAAATGTGACTGCAGTGTACGACACAGTAATCAGACACGAAAACAGCGAAATCTTTTATTTAAAAGTGACCATAGCCGATATCAGATTTGAAAAATCGAATTTCCCGTGACTACTGCAGCTTTTTTAGTTCCTAATGTTTAGTTCCTCTAAGTGTATCACCCAGTTTCAGAACGTAAAACGAGACCTCAAGAAAGAACCCCTTAGCAGTCATCTGAAGAATATAGATATTTCAGAAACCGAATCCTTTGGTAGGAACTTCAAAAAATACGTACGAACTCGCTCTATAAGCTGATTAAAAAGACAGTGATCCAGGAAGTATGTACTTCGTTTCGTTAATTCTAGTTCATTTTATGACAAGAAACTGTCGTCAGATTATAATTTCGGTTTCTAACGACCACTTTGAGATTTATCAAGTAAAGGGAAAACAAATAAAACTGCCGACCAATCTAAATTAATTATGAAATAATGAAAAGAAAATGAACAACTTTAAAATGCTATCATAATCTATTGTGTGTTTGTACAGAGGCAGCGTAACTCTCATCGCACGAATTATCTACACTATATTCATCCAGTATTTGAGAATAAGATAATTCAGCGACTTTCAGCAAAGTTTACATTAAATTTCAAATCCCTTACGAAACTCACTCTCTCTCTCTCTCTCTCTCTCTCTCTCTCTCTCTGACTTCTCAACAAAACAAGAACAAAAAAGTATATCATTTATTATATTTTACCCGTTTATGCACTAAAGCTTCAGCATCCGACGAAACGTTTTAATTTATTGCTTCTTTACTATTAACACTATTCGTGACAGACTTTCAGAAAATATCCACAGAAAAATGGCTCTGAGCACTATGGGACTCAACTGCTGAGGTCATTAGTCCCCTAGAACGTAGAACTAGTTAAACCTAACTAACCTAAGGACATCACAAACATCCATGCCCAAGGCAGGATTCGATCCTGCGAACGTAGCGGTCTTGCGGTTCCAGACTGAAGCGCCTTTAACCGCACGACCACTTCGTTCGGCAAAATATCCACACATACCATTGAGTGTACCTGCAAAATTATATCATTGTGTGACACACAGCTCAGGAGATATGACGTCATAAACATTGAGACGCGTGAAAAACTAATTCTTGCTTAAAACGGAGCGCAGATTTCCCAGACTATACATATACAGTGTTTGTTAATGAGAGCACTTGGCGACTTCCAGCGAACTTTGGACGTAATTTCAAACCGTTTCTAAACGTCTTCTTGCTTACATATTCAACGTCAAATATTTGACACATAACCTCATTTGTAGACTAATCAGAACTTTGAAGCTGTTTTATTCTTTAGAGAATCAGGGGTTTACCGATAGTTGTCCTTATATGCTTAAACCAAAGAGACGTAGTCAAAAGATATAAACAAAATTATCTCGGACTCGACGAACAGATATAATAATACAGTGGAAACCAAAGATAGAGCAACAAGTAGCTGTAGGATTACGACGTAATTCAGGCGTGCTCCTTAGCACAAAGTGTGTTTCTACTGCCGCCCATACTGGAACTCCCTGTTCACTCGACTGTGGAAAATACTTTTCCAGTGATTCTTTCTTCTATTTTCAGTCACAATGACAGTCGCATCTAAGGTGTTGATTTTTCCTTCTCGCATGATTAATTCTGTCTCATCCGCCTGACAGGACACTTTGTCCATTGTCACGTTATACTTACAGCTCAGAAAAGAACTTTTACGTATGAACTCTGTTGACGTTTCGAATTTTATATTTGTCATATACCGTTCCATCGTCGATGCCAGGACTGTTGTTTTGCATGAAGCACTAATTCCTCAGTTGAAAGATGGGATTATTTAACATAACTTTAAGAATACACTACCTGTTCTAAAGTAAAAAACGTAGTAACACAAGATTTACGTCATTTGTTCCAAAGAATTGAGTGGGAAAAAAATGGAGAAACATTTTAGCATCAATCTAAATGGTCTGAAAGTGAGTTTGTGTTGTCATGGATTAGGAAGTAAGTGACTTGTGTTAGGTGATCATTGTGCGGCACTGTGTCTTTTTCGCCATTCACTTTTAAAATGCCTACACATAAAATCTGAATGTGCAGTCAAAGAATGCTGATACGGTTCCAACGTCAGGAAAAGTAGCTTTCACTGCTTTGTGGGATAGTCGTGGTATGATGCGTATTAAGTGTGTCCCTTAAGACATTGTACTTCTTTTTAACCCAGATGAATTCTGAGAAAACCATTGTTAAATGACCTATTGTCTCTTTCCATAGCTATTATTTACTGCTTTGTGGAATAGTCAAGGCTTGATGCATATACAATGTGATTCAGGTGATTTGTTCACCTGGAATGTTTCTGGAACCCTTTAAATCACCATAATTCTTTTTTCACCCACATGAATTGTGAGAAAGCTATTGTTAAACGATGTATAGCCTCTTTTTCATAGCTACATTGCTTTCAGATATTAGTATAGACTTCGCTTTTTCGAATGGTCCTGTAGAAATTTCTGCTGCTCTTATCGCAGTCCTAAGTGAGACGAATTCAACGGCGCTTCAATGTTCAGAATGTTATTACTAGTCTCAGGGTAATTTCTGTGTTTAGAACTTAGGATTTATTTGTTTTAAACATGAAACCAATTGGTGTTTTATGAGGAAATTCGTGATTTCACACCCAGATAAGAAAATACGTCACCACGGATGAAGACAGCGCTCCTCCGCATACTGCACAGCCAGTGAAGTGGTTGCGGCAGAAACATTGCGTGAACGATAGAATTATCAGCCGTTCAGATCGCGTGATCTTAATCCGTCTGATTTCTGACTGGGGGGTTGTCTGAAACACGTTGTGTTCAGTACTCCAACTACGAACGTAGCTGAAATGAAAGTAAGCATTGCACAATGCATTCTTCCGAGACACTCTGATCCTTTGTGGAGCATGCTGTTCCTCGAATTCAGCTTGTAGCTGAGAACGATGGACGGCATACTGAACAATTGTTGCGCCACTCTCACGCCAACTGGAAACCGTTGTCATTTAGTATTTTATGCAGTTTTTGGCTCCAGGATAATTAAAAACCGATGTCATTTTGGTTGTTGTGCAGTTTTGAGTCTCAGAACACTTAAAAACCGATTTCTCCCATCCGATGTGGTATGACCTTGCCGTAGGGGAAGGGCTTTCTAACTGACAGCGCCACGACTGTTGACCGCTGAACGTGCGCAGTCGCGAACATTGAACAGTACGGGTGGTGTGATATGCAACTCAACCCATGGCCGTCGAATGCGATTATCTGTCATTTTTAGCCGCCCCCCTACTACGCTAAGACGCTTACAGTGCCACCTATTGGTAAACTTCTCGTGATTCTTTTATTTTTATTTTTACATGACGTTTCCCCCTACGTCAATAAAATGGTGTTAAAATTTGTCCTTACAGAGCACTGTTCTCTTTCTACAGTGTTTTGAATCTAGGGCATTAATTATTATACCTTGTGAGTGTTTTGACCGTTGTTGCTCGTACTTCATATGTTAGCTCCAGAGAAACTACGAGTGCCTCTGCAATAAGTATGTCGAGCATTGTTCGTAAACAGCTTGAATACAGCTTCCGTCCGTATCATGTGTCCCTTTACCAGCCAGTTAACCAGGGGGATTGGAGAGACCACATAGAATTGTTTCGCTCGGTTCTGATGCAACTTCAGGACGATAGGTTCTTTCATAAATAACTCTTTTTGTCGACTAAACTACCTTTACCAGTCATGCGAAACCGAATGTAAGAAATATGCATCCGCCCTAACTGGGGCATGTTAAACGTCGAGGCAGTGGAATGTGAACTTCTGGTGCGCCGTTATTGGAGACTGTGTGATTGATCCTCTCTTCGTTAAAGAAACTTTGACGGATATAATGTATGAGTCTGGTGACATTCCTTCTGACTTCCGGAAAAATATCATCCACACCATTCCGAAGACTGTGAGAGCTGACGAGCGCAATTATCGCACAGTCAGCTTAACAGCTCACGCATCCAAGTTGCTGACATGAATAATATACATAGGAATGGGAAAGAAAATTGAGGATGTATTAGATGACGATCAGTTTGGCTTTAGGAGACGTAAAGGCACTAGAGAGGCAATTCTGACGTTGCGGTTGATAATGTAAGCAAGATTATAGAAAAATCAAGAAAAGTTCATAGGATTTTTCACCTGCACCTGGAAAACGCCTTCGACAGTGTAAAATGGTGTAAGATGTTCGAAATTGTGAGAAAAATAGGGGTAAGCTACAGGGTGAGACGGGTAATACACAATATGTACAAGAGCGAAGAGGGAATAATAAGAGTGGACGACCAAGAACGAAGTGCTCTGATTAAAAAGGGTGTAAGACCAACCCTACTGTTCAATATGTACAGCCAAGAAGCTATGATGGAAAGAAAAGAAAAGTTCAGGAGTGGAATTAAAATTCAAGGTGAATGTTCAAATGTGTGTGAATTCCTAAGGGACCAAACTGCATAGGTCATCGGTCCCTACACTTACACACTACTTAAACTAACTTATGCTAAGAACAACACAGACACCCATGCCCGCGGGAGGGGCCGTGCAGTCCGTGACAGGACGCCTCAAACCCCGCGGCCACTCCTCGCGGCTTAATTCAAGGTGAAGGGATATCAATAATTCGATTCGGGGGATGACATTGCTATCTTGAGTGAAAGTGGAGAAGAGTTGCATGATCTGCTCAATGGAATGAACAGGCTAATGAGTGCAGTACATGGACTGCGAGTAAATCGGAGAAAGATTAAATTAATGAAAGGAGCAGAAATGAGAACAACGAGAAACTTAACATCAGGCTTTATGATCACGAAGCAGCCATGATGATGCAGTTAATGTCCTCCCTCACGACAGATCTCTACAAATATGATTCTCTTGGCGAGGAGAGCCCTTTTTGCCAGTGCTAGTCTGCTTTGGATGTCCTCCTTGATCCGACCTTCAGTGACTATTTTGCCGTCTAGGTAGCAGAACTCCCTAACTTCATCGGCCGAGAATAGTTGACTTATAATATGAAAGATAGCTTTCTAGGTGTTAAACAACATCCATTTCAAGTACGGAATTACATCATTACCTATCCAAAACTGCAAAAAAACTTGCGCTGAAGTATTTGAGCTGTGTAATGACATCGTCAGCTTCTGATTGTTCCAAAATTCTGAAATGGTCCCTATCAACAACGCGATAATCTGAAAGGGGAACATGTCAAAAATGTTATTTTTACAGTCTGTGCACGAAGCGAAGCCTCTAACGCATGCCTGTGTGGTGGCTCTCGACTCGGATGTAAGCCAGTTCGAATGCTGGTGCTGTAAAATTTTCACTGCCAGTATTTAGCCGACAATGGAGTAAAGTTCCTGATTCGCGCCATTGTCCTGGTTTAAATTCCAAATCTCTCCGCAGTGTCTCAGGCAGAGAGGGTATGTAAAACCGTTGATGGTGGTCCGTCCGGTGAGTTTGGCGGCCCTTTTGCTGCTACTCGAAAGGAGAAGACTACGAGCCGGCACCTGGTTTCACCCTCTTCCTTCCATTCATTCAACACAGACCCAACAATACAGTGTAAAAGCCCTCATCACAATCATCCATACAATGGAGATACACAATTGACACTCCGTAACAGGTCAGAGCAGGGCAACGGGAAACCACCTCCACTAGGGCCTTACCACAAGCGGCGATGAAGTACATTCATTCCCTGAGTATGGTGTCAGTTTGACTGTTTTGATACAAAGCATTCTGTCTGTGGTAATTTTAATTATCACTATACTTATCGATTCATCGTCACCACCATCACCACCACCAGCATCGTCATCAGCATCATCATCAATGGCCTATACATCCTAACGGAAGATTCAAGTAGCATCATTCAGGCACTTTCTGTGGTGACTCAGAAGTCCATTCGAGAGCGCACTGGGAGCCCTCTGGCGGGGCAAGTGGAAATCGCCCCAAAAGAGGGATCCATCGCGCGTATCTACATGCTTGTTTCATAGTTAGGTTGTTGAGCCAAGCGCCGTCGTGGAACTTCCTGCCATCCTTGATGAATTTCCTCTATCTGCTGCGGTCTCAGGCGAGCTCCTTCCATTTGTCTGAGTCAATACTGAATACGTTCATGTCGCGCTTGGCGCTGTCTTTAAAGTGCGAAGCAGGTCTTTCAAGGGGTCTCTTGGCGTGTGCTATCTCATCAAGCAATGTGAGTCGGGGAAGATGGAAGTGGTCCACACGACGGACATCTCCCAGTCACTGCAGGCGACGAGAATGTCTGTTGATCCACTGTGGACGTGGAACAGCATCAAATATTTAACACGGATAATCGACAAACAGTATTACAGTTATAGAAGTTATTTTATTTTATTTTCACAACCAGTTTCGGGAATTTAATATGTCATCTTCAGGCTCCATATTCACTCCTATCGATAGCAGCATACTGGAGGGATCAGTATCTGTATGTCGTGAATTTGTATTTCAAGTGCTTCCCTCGAAGACTTGACAACAGTGTTTCGCGAATTTGTATTTCAAGCGCTTGAAATACAAATTGAGGACATGCCGTTGTCGACGCGTTTGAATGTCTATACATGAGGTGTATTTGGCGCCTGAAGATGGAATATTGAATTGTCGAACTATTTTAATTGGCAAAATATTGAATGGCTGAAACTGGTTTCGAAAATAAAATAAATAATAACTTCTAAAACTGTGCGGCTGTTTGGCGATTTTCCATGTTAAATAAAGGTTCCTTGAGAGTGGCGGTGATACTCGGTAGCTTCACTGCATTCAGGGTCGTCTCATTTGTTACACGGCCCCTCCATATCACCTTTAGATTGAGTCTTGAGCTTACACTGATGTTTGGCGTTTGACATCCACGTTTCAGCAGCATAGGACAGGGTGCTCTGCACGCATGCCTGATAGACAAGTATTTTTAATTTTTGTTGTCACCGTAAGGTGTTTGTTAGAGAGCTTCCCGAAAGTGTTCGCCGCTTTGCCAATTTCCATGCTTATTATTTCACCGTTAAAAAAAAAAAAAAAAAAAAAAAAAAAAAAAAAAAAAAAAAAAAAAAACACTTCTGACACTAGCGAGCTGAGGCAGTAGAATTTATCGACTGTTTTCAACAGAGAACCATGTAATCTTATGGATGTCATATCTGCGTATCCTTCGGTCGCTAGAGACCGGCATATAACGTGGATCATGTGGACGTGTAGTCCACCAGGAGCTGCACATGCACCCCTACTGAGTGGCTGTTGTTCATGCATTAAAATCAGCAGGTGTCCCTCAACACCTCCACTTTTGTGAGTGGCTGTTCACTGCAATAACCATGCTCGGCTTGGACATGGATCTGTTCTTTATGTCTGATGAAGCCTGATTTCACCTGAGTAGCTATGTCAACTCACAGAATGGCACGTTCTTGACAGCGGAGAATCCATATAACTTTCACGAAGACCATTGCATGATCAGAAGGCTGGGGTTTGGTGTGCAGTGTGTGTACACCGCATTACTGGTCCTATCTTCCTTCATTAGTGGCTGACTTCGAGCGTTACATTGCCAACATTTTCGAACCGTTTGTGGCAGCATTAACGAAGGATGAAAATACCTACAGTTAATTCCAACAGGGTGGAGCAACTCCCCATACAGCCGGCCGAATCCTGGAACACATTTACACAACTTTCGCACCTGACAGAGTCAGTCTGGTCGCGGCCCTAGCTGCCCACCCAGGTCACCTGACCGTCAGTGTGCGATTACTTTGCGTAAGGAGCCCTCAAGACTAAGTTGCACCGCAAAAACCTCCACAGTCTTCAAGAACTGCAGCAGAACGTTTCGGATGAGACTGCAGCAACTTCTGTAGTCTATCTTCGATTCGCCTTCATCGGCTTTCTGTCCAGGGCCCATAAATGCCTACATCATCTACTGTAGTCAGGTTAATAATGTATTTCATTTATTCTGCTGTGTTTATTTGTACCCAGAACTCTGTTTTCCGAGCTACTTTTATTTCCTCCATCCTGTATTTACGATATTGGATCTCTTGTATGTTGCTTCCTACACAATTGTATAAATTCATCATTTAACACCGGTGTTAAAAACACCGGCCACTTATATTAACACGCCGATGGTGAAATCTAAATCAGCACAGGTGACTTGGCAAAGTAACGAGCAGATACGATACGCGACAGCCCTACGGGGGAGTTACGCGGAAGTTCATACTCTGAGCACATTGTAGGTGTGTTTCTGAGTAAGAAGCACGTGTCTGAGTCGAGAGGACGTGGACGGCGACTTGGCACGGTGAGTGGGCGGTTACGGGGAGGGAACAAAGGAGCGAGGGGGTCGGACAGGCAGCGGCCGCACGTGCCTTTATTGGGATTACTGGCCGGTGGCGAGCGGTCAGCGGTGCGAACCTGCGCGGCAGGCGGCGGCGGCGGCGGCGGGCAGGAGGTTTTAATTTGCCTAATGGCGGGGCGGCCACTTGACAAATGGGCCCGCAGGGTCCTCCTCAACATCCACTGGGTGTTGCCATCTGGCCCCCACCCCGCGCCCGCCGCCGCTTTTATTGACTCCGGGCAGCCAGTGATGCATGCAAAGACGCGGGCGCCGGCTCTGCCCCTTCCTTCCCTTGTCCGAAGCCTTAAAGGGGGAGCGCACGCAGTCCCGAGCACGCAGGTTCAGCCTACATCTCGTTGTGAACGCTACGTGCGGCCTCCACCTGCACCTTGAGACGTTTCTGTGCCTTGCCGCCGTGGTTTCTTTACTGTCATCCAAAGCGCCTCGTGTGTTACAGCAGGCAACTGACTCAAATAAAAGCACTGGTCAGTGTTTGCGCGCAAGGAAAATTGCCACGTCTGCTATCGTATTTTTTATTATGCAGACTCGAGTTTAAGCTTTAATTACAAGCAAACCAATAGGTCTATCTCAAAATGAGATATACCATTTCTCTAGTTTTATTCTGCGTTAGGATATAAACCGATGAGCCAAAACATTATGATTACCTAGTTAATAACTTAGCCGTGCGGTCTTAGGCGCCTTGCAACGGTTCGCGCGGCACTCTCCCCCCCCCCCCTTCCCCCTTCCCCCCCCCCCCCTCCCCCGGTCGGAGGTTTGAGCCCTCCCTCGGGCATGGGTCTATGTGTTGTCGTTAGCGCAAGTTAGTTTTAGAGTAAGTAGTGTGTAACCCTAGGGACCGATGACCTCAGCAGTTTGAAGTCCATGCATTCTCGTGTTAGCAGCTGAAACGAAACAGACAGAGCAGTATTAGTGGAGGTAAGATTGTAACCCCCATCCCTTATGCCAGAAAGTCGTCAGGTTCTTTTAGCGAGCGGCAAAAATATATCTTTCACAGGCAAGATTGTCTGGGTAACTTAACATCCTTCTTTCAGTAATTAGAAATGGTTGGCCTGGAAAAATTAGATCTCTCCATACATCTACATCTACATCCATACTCCGCAAGCCACCTGACGGTGTGAGGTGGAGGGTACCTTGAGTACCTCTATCGGTTCTCTCTTCTATTCCAGTCTCGTATTGTTCGTGGAAAGAAGGATTGTCGGTATGCCTCTGTGTGGGCTCTAATCTCTCTGATTTCATGGTCTCTTCGCGAGATATACATAAGAGAGAGCAATATACTGCTTGACTCCTCGGTGAAGGTATGTTCTCGAAACTTCAACAAAAGCCCGTACCGAGCTGCTGAGCGTCTCTCCTGCAGAGTCTTCCACTGGAGTTTATCTATCATCTCCGTAACGCTTTCGCGATTACTAAATGATCCTGTAACGAAGCGTGCTGCTCTCCGTTGGATCTTCTCTATCTCTTCTATCAACCCTATCTGGTACGGATCCCACACTGCTGAGCAGTATTCAAGCAATGGGCGAACAAATGTACTTTGTTTTCGGATTGCATTTCCTTAGGATTCTTCCAATGAATCTCAGTCTGGCATCTCCTTTACCGACGAACAACTTTATAAGATCATTCCATTTTAAATCACTCCTAATGCCCACACCCAGATAATTTATGGAATTAACTGCTTCCAGTTGCTGACCTGCTATATTGTAGGTAAATGATAAGGGATCTTTCGTTCTGTGTATTCGCAGCACATTACACTTGTCTACATTGAGATTCAATTGCCATTCCCTGCACCATGCGTCAATTCGCTGCAAATCCTCCTGCGTTTCAGTACAATTTTCCATTGTTACAATCTCTCGATATACCACAGCATCATCCGCAAAAATCCTCAGTGAACTTCCGATGTCATCCACAAGGTCATTTATGTATATTGTGAATAGCAACGGTCCTACGACACTCCCCTGCGGCACACCTGAAATCACTCTTACTTCGGAAGACTTCTCTCCATTGAGAATGACATGCTGCGTTCTGTTATCTAGGAACTCTTCAATCCAATTACACAATTGGTCTGATAGTCCATATACTCTTACTTTGTTCATTAAACGACTGTGGGGAACTGTATCGAACACCTTGCGGAAGTCAAGAAACACGGCATCTACCTGGGAACCCGTGTCTATGGCCCTCTGAGTCTCATGAACGAATAGCGCGAACTGGGTTTCATACGGTCGTCTTTTGTGAAACCCATGCTGATTCCTACAGAGTAGATTTCTAGTCTCCAGAAAAGTAATTATACTCGAACATAATACGTGTTCCAAAATTCTACAACTGATCAACGTTAGAGATATAGGTCTATAGTTCTGCACATCTGTTCGATGTCCCTTCTTGAAAACGGGGATGACCTGTGCCCTTTTCCAATCCTTTGGAACGCTACGCTCTTCTAAAGACCTACGGTACACCGCTGCAAGAAGGGGGGCAAGTTCCTTCGCGTATTCTGTGTAAAATCGAAATGTTATCCCATCAGATCCAGCGGCCTTTCCTCTTTTAAGCGATTTTAATTGTTTCTCTATCCATCTGTCGTCTATTTCGATATCTACCATTTTGTCATCTGTGCGACAATCTAGAGAAGGAAGTAAATTAAGGACTGTGGTCCCATATAGATAGAGGTTGTCTGTCAAGACATGCCGATGCTCACCTTGAGAACGACGCCTCTCTAGTCTAAAATCTTCTTTTTTCAGAGAGGAAAGATTTGGAGTCGCTGATTCGATCCTCTTAGGATATTCAAAGTGGAGGTTTGCTCTCCCATTGTGGGAACCCCAGTTCTGTGGCTAGGTTGGTTACCAGGCCAACAGAACAGTCAAGAGTAGAGGGTTCAGGATAATTCGATTGGTTTTTGCCGTGTGGGGCGGTTTCCATTTTTTGATAATTCGGCTCCTGTACTGAGGCTTGGTGGAAAATGGTTGTGATTCCTTGCCTTTTTCGTCTTCTGGTCCTCCTCTGATGGAGAACTTCATGTCTTTCCATAGTGGGTGAGACCTGTGGTCTGTATCTTGTGGTGGACTATGAGCCAGTGGCAGTTTCCAACTGTACCACCAGTGGCACTGCATCTTAACTCGGACATATCCTGTGTCACGAAATTGAACTTATTCGTCCTGAGGTGACCGTCTGACGTTTGACAATTCCAGCATGCAATCTCGTGCCTGTGATTCGAACTTATTTGGGCTCTGATAGGGAAGTTCTGATAATCAGAACGCCATACCGTGTAGTCTGCAAATTTTCGTGGACGCGTCAGAACATTACAGCCGCCAAAGAGCACCGCTCCTCGCCCGCAGCGCACCGTTTTCTGTTGCCGCCTGAATCAGGGCTAAAATACAGCTGCATCAGCGTAGGGTTGTTAAATGATATTCACAGCTCCCTGTTGTCAGGTGAACCATAGTTTGTGGTATACTTGGTCATAGTTGATTCCATTTGAATAGAGTTGAGCCTCACAGTGGATTCATGTAAACAAAATCAGATTGCGTTGTAAAAGCGATTAATTCAGGGAAGAATTTGTATGGCTTCCAATCCAAAGTACACTCCACGAATTAAATACCATTCCATTTCTGATTCGTGTTTGTCATTTCTGCGTAAGATTTACCAGTTAGTTATAGTTACAATAGTATTAATAAAATTTGTTATTATTTTGTAAACTTAAATGCTCCACTCTTCTCATTCATACTCCCACAAATACTCACTGTTTTTATTTCATTGTCATGGTACATGGGTGCACCAGCAATATAAGGTTCAATCTAATTTAATTAATTAATTAAATTATTAACTTGAGTTCTGCAAGTGGCCACAGGCATAGGCAATAAAAGTGCCATGAGTAAATTCATTAATTCATATATAAAACATTAATCGTGTAGCTGACGATTTAAAGGTATTGCGAAGATAATAGTTTTCTTTATGTAAAAATAATAGCATTTAGCAACACTCAGACATATATTTATGATTAAAGCAGCGGCAGCTTACACCTATACAAGCTTGGATTGAGTGGAAAGCTATGTAAAGAAATAGTGTATAAGATAACTGTGTGAGCTATTCATGAAGAGGCCTATGAAAGTCTCGCAGTAGTTGAAAACACGAGTGGCAAATTTAAAAGTGATTGGCGGAATGATGATATTGCCGTGAAGTTGAAGGAGAACGAGGAAGCCTTTAATAGATGGTTAATGAGCAATAAGAATAATGATAGACACCAATAATTATCACAAAAAGTATGATGTTACAATTTAAGCGTGAAGAAATTAATACCTGCATAGGAAGTTCAAAGTCCAAAGAAGCATGACAGGTGATAAAACAACTAAGGAAAATCACAGAAGTAGTAAACTTATAGCTGATAAGCCTACATGGATGGAAGACATATTATGAAGAAGTATTTAAAGAAGATAGATCCGAGTTTCATGATATATGCTGTTTTTCAGGTAACGAACATGACACAGAAATCCAGCAGGTAACAACAGGGAAGATACAGGAGACAGTTAAACAGTTCAAAAAAGGAAAAACGCCAGAACGTGGAACTGTATACACGGAGCTGAAAATCCGGCCGTGTTATCTGAACACGTTGCGAAGCTATTTAATCTTTGTCTTTATAGGGAGGAAATCCCTGTCGAGTTTAAAGAAGGGTCTATCACAAACATATTCAGAATGGGAAGCAAGGATAACTACTTTAATTATCGAAGTGTCACAGTTCTCAGTTCTACATCTAGTGTAGATGTTTATATGGTAAGAGCCCTAAAACTAGAATTGAGAGAGAAACTGGGGACCCAGATGAACAGAGTGGTTTCCGAGCATGCAGGTCTTGTATCGATAATATCTGCGGAATTAAACAGTGAGTGACAAGAAAATGGACCTTGAGACAAGCGTGTTGCTACTCGTGATCCCCCTTTAAAATATTTTAGAATGAATCATTGAAAAATTGGAAAATTGAGTGCAAAAACTTGGGAATTAGAACAGGCAATGGAATCCTGTTCTCCCTAAATTTCTCCGACGATGAGTTTTATATGCTAAGAAAACTTAAGAATATCAGCAATGAGGAATAAAAATTAACTTTATAAAGAATGAATACTTTGTTGTCGGAGGTGTAAGAAAGGATCTTATTATGTCTGATGGGCCTATGGCATATGTAGCCGCTCATATAAATATTAAGAGACAATCATTTTAGACAAAGGTGGAAGTAACGAGGAAATAAATCTCAGAATAGGAGAAAGAGAGGTGGCAATTAAGCAGTTAGACTCCATTATTTCGAATAGAGATATGTCAAAATATTTGAAAAGGAGGATACAGAAAACTACAGTTGAGAACAATGCTCTGTATAGTGCTGAACTGTGGAAAGTCTCAAAGGTCAGTAAGAGAAATGAAATTTTGGAGACGAAGTTGTGAAGTAACAAAAATGGACAAAATAAGGAATGAAGCGCTACGAGAAGAGATGGGATTTCAACGATATTGCAGACACAATTGAAAACAAACGGCTAACATGCTGTTATCATCTTATAAGAGTGCCCATGTACATTGGAACGATGGAGTGAGACGTGCGATGCAGGATACGGCCGCTCAAGAAGAGAACTACCAAGATACAGGGAGGTGGAAACTTGGATATGGGAGACGCCGTATGGTATAGGAGACTCGCGAAAGAAAAAGAAGATTTCGTGCTCATGAGGAGTTGCTCCACAGTAGTACCTCATTATTTTTAACTCCCTCAACCACTGTGCTTACTCTACTGGTAGCACTTTGGAGAGCATGAATGATTCCTTCCGTTGATTTCATGCGATTTTCTGCAGCCACCCTCCGCAATACTGGGCAGTCCATGTCCGTCAGTGCACGACGTCTTCCTGCACTTGCGTTAGTTGTGGTTGCACCTTCGCGTTTCCACTTCAAAATCACACCACCGCCGACGTGGACAGTATTAGAAGGGTTGAAATGTCTCTACTGGATCTGTTACTCAGGCGACGTCCATCGACCACGTTCGAAGTCACTGAGCTCTCCTGATCGACCCATTCTACTGGTACCGCTTCTCCACTGGCAACGCTAATTGGCGGCCCACCTCTCGTGACATCTGGTGGACAATTCTTCACCACATATGGATGTCAGAATTCTTATGATCAGACACTGCGCGTGCTAGAAGCTGCAAAACTGCCTTACATCGTTCTTGCACTTAAGCGCCAAAGAATCTCGTATAGGCATCAGTATTCAAATACAGAGATATGTAAACAGGCAGAATACGGCGTTGCTGTCGGGAACGCCTACGTAAGACAACAAGTATCTGGCGCAGTTGTCAGATCGGTTCCTGCTGCTACAACGGCAGTTTATCAAGATTTAAGTGAGTTTGAACATGGTGCTATAGTTGGCGAACGAGTGATGGGACACAACACTCCGAGGTTGCACTGAAGTCAGGATTTTCACGTCTACCATTTCACGAGTGAACCGTGAATATCACAAATCCGGTAAAACATCAAATCTCCGACATCGCAAGTTCATGCAAGAACGGGACCAACGACGACTGAAGAGAATCGTTCAACGTGACAGAAGTGAAACCCTTCCTCAAATTACTGCAGATTTCAATGCTGGATCATCAACAAGTGTCAGCGTGCGAACCATTCAAGGAAACATCATCGGAACGTGCTTTCGCGTACCTTTGTTAACTGCGCGACACAAAGCTTTACGTCTCGCCTGGGCCTAACAATACCGATATTGGACTTTTGATGACTGGAGACATACTACATGGTCGGGCGAGTCTAGTTTCAAATTGTATCGAGGGGATGGACGTCTACGGGTAAAGAGACAACCTCATGAATCCATGGACCCTGCATGTCGGCGGGGGCTGTTCAAGCAGGTGGAGGCTCTGAGGCTCTGTAATGATGTGAGGTGAGAGCAGTTGGAGTGATATGGGACCCCTGATACGTCTAGACACGATTCTGGCAGGTGACACGAACGTAAGCGTCTTGTCTGATCATCTGCATCCATTCATGTCCGCTGCCCATTTCGACGAACTTGGGCAATTCCAGCAGGACAATGCGACACCGCAGACATCCATAATTGCTACAGAATGGCTCCAGGAACACTCTTCTGAGTTTAAACACTTCCGCAGGCTACAAAACTCCTTAGCCATGAAAATCGTTGAGCATATCTGGGATGCCTTGCAACGTGCTGTTCAGAAGAGATCTCCACCCCCTGGTACTATTACGGATTTGTGGACAGCCCTAGAGGATTCATGATGTCAGTTCCCTCCAGCACTACTTCAGACATTAGTCAATGTCACTTCGTGTTGCGGCACTTTTGCGTTCTGCCACGGACCGTACACGATAGTAGACAGGTGTACCAGTTTCTTTGGCTCTTCAGTGTAATACGAACTTGTTATCGCTATTACGTACTTACTGTGTGGGCCACATAAGCCGCAGTCGGTCTTTGGCCTCATAAATCAGCATCCTCCAGCGTCCTCGGTACATATATTCTTCTTCAGACAACCCCAGCGTACTCATATCCTCTCTGACATGATCAATCCATCGGGGTCGTGATCTTCCCCGTGGTTTTTTGCCTCTAATATCCTCCTCCACTACCATCCTAATGATCTGGCCTTCTCGACGCAGTACGTGTCCATACCACTTCAGTCTTGTTTCTTTGATCACTGCCACGATGTCCATCGACTTGTATAGCTTCTGAAATTCACCGTTCTTTCTTTTCCTCCATTCATCTCCGTCCTTCACTGGCCCAATTTTCTTTCCATCTTTTGGGTGATGGTCCAGGTCTCTGCTCCACATAAGACTACAGGTTGTATTATTATCTTGTAGATCTTGGTCTTTGAGGGTCTCGATAGAAGCAGGGTCTTTAACAGCTTCCCCAGAGCAAACCTTGACCTGTTTACTGATTGTATTCGTGCTGTAATTTCCTGGTCTATCTCGTTCCTTTCATTGACTATAGCCCCAAGATACTTAGTCTTTTACCTTTTTCAAAAACTTTTTCCTCCACCCTCAGGGGTCTGTCATCATTTTCTCTGCTAACCACGAGGTATTTTGTCTTATCCATATTCAACTTCAGGCCTGCTCTCATAGCCTCTTCCATTACTGTTCTTGTCATCTAAACAGGGTCTTGCTCTTTCTCTGCTATTAAAACTACATCATCCGTATATGCCAGGGTGTTGGTCCTTCTTCCCGGCTGCATTCCTGTCTCTAGGCTTGCTACCTTTCTCAGGGCTCTCTCCAGTACCAGATTAAACAGGAGAGGGGAGAGGCAGTCTCCTTGTCGCACTCCAGTCCTCACCTTGAACTTCTTTGATATGTTCCATTTACTTTCACCACGCATATTGCCTCCTGGGAGCATACCTGTGTTAGTTTTATAAATTTTCTGGGAAATTGAGACCTTTCTAGTTCTTGCAATATTGCTTGTCTATTCACACTATCATATGTTTTTTGGAAGTCCACAAAAAGGCAGTGCTAGCACTTGCCGTATTGTATGTAAATGGTTTACAGTTGACCTTCCGTTTTTGAAACCTGCTTGTTGGAATCCCAGTAGTTTCTTGACATTTGGTGTTAGTCGCTTAAGTAACAACATGCTCAAGATCTTACAAGCTGTACATAGTAGTGAGATTCCTCTATAGTTGCCACATCTCATTGCTTCTTTCTTTAGTATAGGGCAGATGACAGACTCCTTCCATTGTTCTGGGATCCTATCCTTCTTCCAAATTAAGCAGATTTAGTCGTATAGTCCTGCGTGTAGAGTAGCTCTTCCCTTCTTCAGGATCTCTGCAGGTATGCCGTCTATTCCTGGTGCCTTCCCCCTCTTCGGCAGTTTTATGGTCGCTCTTACCTCTTCCATGCTTGGAAGTTCATACTCCCCCAATGGTACAGTGTCTCTGTTTTCTCTATATGATTCTTCTTCTTCATTTTCTGTTGTAGCACCCATGGTGTTTACATCCGCATTGATGAGGTTTTCGAAGTAATTTTTTCGATTCCTCCATAGCTGTCATTTCATCTGTGGTTATCTGTCCTTATTGACCCCTGATCACTTCAATCCTTGGATTGTATCCTTTCTTGAAGAACTTGACTGTCCTGTAAAAGTATCTTGTATTTACTACTAGCTGCTTCCCTGTATCCCACCCTTGTTCTTTCAACCTGTTCGTTTGTCAGCCATAACAGTTTTGTTGCTTTTCTCTTGGTGACTGCATCTGTACACCTATCATTAAACCATCCTCTACTCTTTCTCCTTTTCTCCATTGGTTTCAGCACCTCACGTGCAGCATCTTTTAAACCTGTGTTGATTTTCGACCAAAAGTTTTGTTCTTACTTTTCCATTTTTATATTTGTCCCGTCTGTGTTTTGTAGATGTTATAGATTAATCTGCTGTGTCTGTACTTTCGGCCCAGTTTTCTTCATAATTGTGAACATCTCAGTCCATCTCTTCTAAGAGTCAGTATGATGTATCAGGAAACTTTTACAAATACTGGAAGTATATTTATAACATCAAAATAATAAAAAAGTACACGGAAAACCTGATAGCAACGTCGGTTTACTGTGTTTTCAGTAGAAACTTTACGCCGCCAATGTATAATGGGTAGTCAAATAAAAACGAGACAGATGGGAAAAATGAGTAGGTAAACTGTTTATTATTTCAAAACTAATCGTCGTAACTGTTAATGCATTTATCCTACTGTGAGACAAGACGGTCAATGCCTTCATCAAGAAATGTTCATGGCTGCCTACGAATCCACGATTGTTTCAAATCGACAGTCACGAATTTCAATATTCAGGACTCCAAAAATATGTAAATCCCATTGACATTGTATGGAGGATGCGTAAGTATTTTCCAACTTGCGTCTGCAGCGTAGTCGAAACAACCCTGCCAACGAAATGGCCAATCACACGTTGCCAAGGTCGTTTTGACTACGCTGCAGACGTTTCGCTGCGAAGATCTTGCACATCCTCCGTTAAGTCCCCATCTATCCCCACGCTATTTCCATAATTTTGAACCCGTGAAGAAAGACATTCGTGGGCGTCAATTTGTTGCGGACGCCTGGGTATAATCATGGTTCGGTAAGCAACCGCAGACATCTTTTCATGAAGGTATTCACCGTTTTGTCTCAATGTGTTAAATGTATTAACAGTTATGATGATTATTTTTGAAATAATAAACAGTTTACTTACTTTTTTCTATTTGTCTCGGTGTCGTTTGACAGTCGCTTGTACATTACGTAACACAATTTTATCATCTGGGCTTCACTGCAATGTCAACGCACCAAAAACAGTATCAATGGGAGGTTATAGTGCGTTTTCATCGAAAATACTGCGAAGCTTTAATGGAACACATACAGACTTGCCGAGTAACTTATTTTTGTTAAATTTTATGGTATAACTGCTAATTTTGTTGGTTTATGTTGTGTTTGATATCGTAATGAAGTAGCTACCACATATTTCTGACAGTATTATATGAATACATACACATCTAAATGACAAAACTACGTGTTTCAAAGAAGATATGTCATCAGCACAAAGACACTAATAACTTACCAAGTTATACGCCACAAACCACTAAAAAGCTTTTTACTTAAACATTCCAAGGAAAAAATGATGATTTGGTCGGTCCTCATAAATTATTGAAATTAAACTTGAAAATTAGTATTTCAACTGTTGGCACGTCCTCTGTTCCGTAACTTATTACCTGCCCGGATGATATTTCTGCGGATTTGATGGTGTGCGAGCGCATGCGCAAAAGCGCAAGCGACGTGAGTTTCAGACCGCCAGTCTTGTAGCTCAGATGACAACTGGACGGCTATTAGCCGAAATTTTAGCTTGCATACGGATGCATTCCCGTAATTTTACTTGCAGTACGCCGTGAAAACATGAAGGTTCACTCTTAAACACTAAGATTCACATACTGTTGCTTGCAAAAAGCTGTCGAATAGCAACTGCCGAATCAACATAAGCTTCGTCGCCGTGCTCTTTGTAGGAATTATTGTACCACACTTAAGGTCACTTACTTCGGTTTTTCTGTAGTCATGGACTGTGCAGCTGCTCCCGGCGGAAGTTCGAGTCCTCCCTCGGGCATGGGTGTGTGTGTGTGTTTGTCCTTAGGATAATTTAGGTTATGTAGCGTGTAAGCTTAGGGACTGATGACCTTAGCAGCTAAGTCCCATAAGATTTCACACACACTTCGGTTTTTCTGTTTCTAAATTCTAGTAAGAAAACTGTCCATTCACAATTTATCTTTGCGTACTTGCTCATCTTTAGTACATGTATTTTGATCGTCTGCAAGAGCACTGTTTGTATGTTCTTTAGAAAGCAATCATTTTCATTTGCCCGTCCCACAAGATCTTGACTGCTTTCAGCACGCATTTGTATGTGCTTATCTATCGGCAAACGTACCACATACTCAGAATGCTTCTAATGAGAGCGCCACATATCACTTGACAACTCAGTACATGTCGAGATTGAACCTTAAGGTCAAATGAGGTGAGTTTTCACGTATAGTTAACGCTCTATGCCCCCGCTCTGTATGAAGTAATTTTAGAATATGAATTTTATATGATGATGTTGATTGCTGCACATGTTCAGGGTCGCATATAGCAGGTTTTTCTCTATGTATCTCGTAATATGACGAAAACGCGGGTCTCTTTGGTAGCCGTCATTCACGTGTAGTTACAAAACAGTCGCGGAAACGAAAGGTAGCACAGCTCAACAGCTATACAAACACCAGCATACAAATTTCTGACCTGTCCAGGGGCACAGCTGTTCCCTCCCGTATGTCTTACAGAAGTCGATGTTTCGCTTTCTGAGGCGCCACCAGATGGAATGCTATAGGACGTTGTTAAATTTACACTTGTAGGTGTATTATTTCTCTGACCTACTTTACACCCATCTTTACGTTTCGCCTTCTTTCGCCCGTTTGTGTATCTTGTCGGACCACTCGCAAGGGAAGTCTCTCAGCTCGAACAGAATTTCGGTGTTCCTGTTGTATTTAGAAGCTTTAGGTACCACTTTGATTAGGATAGAGAAAGCATTCCATTGTGTTACTCTTAGTTTGCCCACTGTCGGATTTTAAAAATATACATGAGGTTCCTCAATAAAATGCATGAAATAATATACAGAATCCAATAGCCACACTTGGTGAAAGCAATATGTGGACAGTACTGAGAATCACACTCTTGAGCTGCAAATGAAATGCCACTTGAATCACATTCTTGAATTCAACAACATGTGACGGTGAATTGCACCCAGCCGCTTTCCATGAATACTGAAGCATAGGCTGATAGCCTGGAGCAGAAATCTCTTTATGAATAATATAAGGCATTGTCACTAAGAAAATTCTGTTTCCTAATTTAATGTCCAATTTAGGGTATGTTATCCTTCTTGCATACATATATGAGCTATGATGCTACAATATTTAAAATGTTCGAAGCATTAATGGTTTCATTCATTGTTACTGTATATGTATGTCAATGCTGAAATGCGTATGCTAAACATTTCAACTACTTGCGCAGGTGCTGTTGTGTACAAACCAAACGCAACACATGCCGTCACAGGCGTGGTTAGAAATGTGAGATAGGTCTCCGTACAGAACTTTAAATACAAACTCATGTTCGAGACGAGAGACGTCCCTTGTCAGACCAGTTGATTACCAAATGTTCAGCCTCCGCATTGACCGTATTTCAGTGCTTCATGAAACGCTTCACTACAATTTTGACAATAAATCCTTGTCTTTCAACTATTCTCTTTCCGATTTTGTAGCTCATTAAAAAAGTAACGTCTCCTGCAGGTGACCATTCAACATTTATCTGTAGCACATGTCACGCACACATCAGCAGAAGAGCACGAAGAGCTGAAAGGTTTGTCTTTTCCTCATATCCGGAACCTACCTGAGACATTCCCATTTTCTGGACATTAATCCGATATGGACACCCTCAGGCTTGCAAAGTATAGAGAGGACAACAGTTTATACAGGGCAATGAAACAGTGGAACATGATACAGTGAACAATAAACAAACTGCGAAGAATGTCAACAACAACAGGAATATTGATATCGAGTTTTGTTAACATCGCAATTCGAGGGTTTGATTTCATTTCTGATAGACGTCATTTTTAAGGATTAAGATGATAGGTACGGGAAATAGAGAAAAGACGAAAATGAATCGTGGGGAGATACTGGAGGGAGAGAGAGACAGTGAGTTAGTATTGGCCCGCCTTGTAGAGCCGGTGGTCATCCATCCTCGGATGCCGCTATGAGCTATGTGGGCTGCCCGCCAAGCACGTGCGCCGCGGGTTGCCCTCAGAGAAGGGGCCGTGAATCACGCGGACGCAGAGCTGGGCTGTGGACGCAGCAGGCAGTTTCCCGCGATGTCATTTGTCTAGCCGACGAAGGCCCTAAATATTTTTAGGACCTTAAATGAGCGTTCCATTCGTCACGGTGGCCGGTTGTCTTCCGGCATAGCGGCTTCCTCGCAGCTGACTTTTCTACTCCAGTTGCTCCACGCCTTCGTGGGTGCTTCCTCCTGTTTGACTTGGCCGCGGCCCTCCAGTTTTAAGCAGCACTCGTTAGCACCGCAGTTTGCTCGCCATCCCAAGCGCGAATTACCCTCTGGACTCCCAGAGGTGCTTCTGCCGGCCGCTGGAAATGGGGGGGAAACTTACTGCGTTTTAGCAGATAAGAGAAGAGCGTGAATTTTTAAATACAGGGCGCCTTCTCCTTTTTTTAATGTGGTCATGGATAAAGTAGAATGCTCCTTTGATCTTTTGTGTTAAACGGAGCCCATTTTTTCATTATGATGTCATGTATATTATGTGCACAGTGAAAGTTTCGATTAAAGAAACACGTAACTCTTGTAATAAAGAGGTAATTAAAAGTTATACATTCACATAGTTATTTGAAAAACACCAGTTTTGAGGAAAAGGAAATACAAAGGGAATTTAACACCTTCACTAACGGCCACTGGAACTGCAACTCTGTGAAGGGGGCATGCAACAGCCGTCGAATTAGCATGATATGTACTACATTTTTGGATATACATATTATTATCATTTCAGAAGAACTCCACTAAGCAGGTAGGAATAACACCATATATATTCTGTTAATGAGGAACGATTGCGCATCAGGTTTCTCATTCAGAAAGAACTGTTTAAAATTGGTTGTATCTGAGAAAATCATTTCGAGTAAAAAAGAAAAATCTAGCAAAACAAGTCATCATTCGACAGTGGCTCAGTCGAGATTGCAGTTTATTGTTCAGCAATACGCTGCTCCTGTTGGTCGCAATCCTACGGCTGTCATGCAAATAAGAAAACTATTGGTTCAAGGGAACCAAACTCGATGGCTGTGAAGAATGTCAGGGGCCACAACGGACTAACGCCTGGGAGGATAGACATATTGTTCGATCGGTTGTGCAGGATAGTAACGGCATGCCTCGAACGTTGGGTCAGGAAATAGGTTCTTCGCAGCAAGTTAAATACCTACGCGGACCATGTGAGGACGGCTAGAGTACCACTGACTGTCAGAATGGTTTCAGTTTGGCGAATTACCTTTATGCATCAGAGAAGTCCGACATTGGTGCAACCAAGGACAACACTTGACACAGGAGGGGCTCCACATCGTCAATTCCGATGAGTCCCGGTTCCGCGTAAGGCATCACGATTGGTATACATGTGTGTGGAGGTTCCTAGGAGAACGAACGTTACTAAATCGCTTTCGTTTAATGTATGATGGAGCGAGGTGAGACACTTTTGTGAAGTACTAAAAAGTGATACCCTCTAAGGAAGTAGTTCCCAACCTGGGGGTAATTACCCCATGAGGGTTAAAACGAAATTTTCAGAGCGATAAAAATAGTTTTTATTGTCTTTCTGTCACAAAATTAATTTACTTTTAAAAGATCAATACTCATATCTCTGTTACATAGGATTGTAATACGACATTTGTAACTAATAACTACATTTCTTTTTTCCCACACATATGCTTTATCATGAACACAGTGTGGTGGATGATACAGTTTATGAAATCAGTGTATGAACATCTTCCCCACTCAGTCTACCTACTGTTTTTACCATTCATTTGTTGTCGTGCTCTTCAGTCCAAGACTGGTTTGATGCGGCTCTCCATGCTACTCTATCCTGTGCAAGCTTCTTCATCTTCGAGTAACTATTGCACCTTAAATCCTTCTGAATCTGTTTAGTGTATTCATCTCTTGGTCTCCCTCTACGATTTTTGCCCTCTACGCTGCCCTCCAATACTGAATTGGCGATCGCTTGATGCCTCAAAACACGTCCTACCAGCCGATCCCTTCTTCTGGTCAAGTTGCATCTATGACAGTAAAACTGAGTCATGCATGTCACATATGCTTAAATTTCTCAAGAAAATACTTTCTCTGGGCTGTAGCTATTTCCCGCAACGGGCCATAAATTGCTTTATTATTCATTTCGCAACAGATAGAAAACTTATTATTATTACTGTTATTATCGTCACTATTAGTCGCAGTGGTCATGTAAAACATTGTAGCCTGAAGTCTTCTAACTTCTGACGGTTGAGAAGTAAGGAATCCAGCAACCGAATAATTCACAAACAGTAAGCATAGTGAACACATTTTAACTTGGTTGATTTTAAATGTGGATGCAGAGTGTAGGTGAGGCATGGGTAGGTATGGAGAGGAGTGATGCAGAGCAAGCATGTTTTACAACAAGTATCTACCTTTAATGTAGATAGTTAGGTCCTTTTCTGAGGAGGAGTAGTAGGTAGCACTGCTATGCACTGATAATTGCTTCACCAATCTTTAAACAAAAGTTGTTACAAATAATCAGTAGCAATTGTCTCATTAGTTCGTTGTTTAATAAAATACCTACAGAAATTATTTATCTTTTCTTTCTTTTTTTCCTTTCTTTCACTTGTGCTTTTTTCCCACAGGAACGCACGCAGGGTGGGCATGGTTAATCGAATTTGGCAATGTTCGATTAAGGGGGGGAGGGGGACGGATGCCCTTCCTGCCACCACCCCGCACCCCCCGGGACAGAATTAGTCTACCACAACTGTCTGCGACAAGTGTAATCCATTGAATAATGCGAAAGTGGTCAAGTGTCTGCGAGCCATGTAACTGAGGCGGGACATAGGGACCAGCCCGGTATTCACCTATGGGATGTGGAAAACCGCCTGAAAACCACATCCACGCTGGCCGGCACACCGACCGTCATCGTTAATCCGCCGGGCGGATTCTATCCGGGGCCGGCGCACCTACCCGAGTCCACGAAGCAGCGCATTAGCGCTCTCGGCTAACGTGGCGGGTCTGGATATTTATCTTTTGTCATTTTAAAAATGTGTGTTCAGTGAAGAAGACTTCTTCACATATTTAATCAATGTAGTAGAAATAAGAAGGTACCAAAGACTGACTGAGAGCCAAAGTAATATCTGTCTTTAAAAAGACGATAAAATTAATGTAGTAACTATGAAAGAATAAGCCTCCTGGGCCAAGCCTATAAATTATATGGCAAAATCTTGAAGGCAAGACTTAAAAATATCGCGGAAAAGCTAATATCTGAAGACAAATCAGGTTTTAGAAAAGCAGATCAACAACTGGCAATGTTTTTACACTGCAGTAAGTTATAGAAAAGAGACGAGAGTTCAGTAGGGGAAACCCCTCTTACTTTGCGGATTCTGGGAAAGCTTTCGATAATGTGAATAGGAGAAATGCTATGAAATATCATGGGTGAACGAGGTTATCCATCTCACCTCATAAATGAGTCTATACACAAACACCGAAATTGTTATACATATGTATGTATATATGTGGGAAGTATAACATCAAAGCCAATGAACACAAACAAAGGGGTACGTCAAGGATGAAGTTGTTTTAGATCGTGACTCTAGAATAATTGTAATTTTATATGCAGATGACCTAACTCTGATTACAAAGAATGAAGATGATCGTCAAATGGGAGTTTATAAGTTGCAGAAGGTAGCTTCAGACTACAGCCTACTGTTGTCGGTAGACGAAACGAAAGTGATGACATTTCAGGACAGGCTACCAGTAAGACCTAAAATGGTCTTGAATAATAAAATAGTGCAGTACATAAAATATTTTAAATATCTAGGATACAACATCACTTACATATATAACAATGACATTGACCCACAATTAAATAAAATTACTTATATACGTAGAAACACCGTAAAAAGAACATTGTAAGAAAGAACCCAACCTGAAGTTTTATAAAATAATTGCATTACCAACCCTTATTTATGTAAGTGAAGCATGGGTAACAACATGATGTCAAGAAAGTAGAATACAGGCTCAGGAAATGAGATTTCTAGAAGAGTAGAAGGATGCACAAGAGAAAATCGAAAAAGAAACGAAGATGTAAGGAGTGATTTAAGCATGTACAACCTAAACGAGAAAATAAAGGAAACCAGAAGAAAATGAAAGAAACGTGTAGACCGTATGGTTGGATAAAGATTCCCAGTAATGACTGTCAATTATAAATGTACTGGAAGAAGAAATGTGGGAGGACCATACAAAAGATAGAGTACCGTAACGGGCAATTTGCCTAACACGAAAAGTGAAGGAGAAAAACAAGAAGAATTGTTTTCATTCCAAAGTTTCGTTAGGCGCTAATGTTGTTGATAGTGGAAGGGGGCAGGGGGAGGGGAATACTAGCTAATATCTGATTGCACTCAGGCGTACTGGTCTTAGAGCGGTTGGGAACCTCTGCACTAAGGCGAAAGAAAAAACAGTGATAAAGTCTTCTTAACAAGTAGTAATGATGAGAAACGCGCAAAATTTTTTTGCGATTCACACAGTGGCGCACGTATCAATTTGTTCAGGAAGCTGGCAGACTGCCAAACACGAGTACAACATTAAAAAGAACGGTAAAGTCGTCCCATCAGGTAAAGTTGTTCCAGCTGCCTGTAGTCTCGTATGTTGCAGGAGCTGAATGGAGTTCTGTTCGATCCATCGTGTTTTAAGACCCTGTCACTTGCCTAAATAATGTCAAATAAATGTAGTTACGCTTTCTCAGGTAAGTCCTCCATTTTCGTCGAGCCCTATTTTTCTTGCATTGCTGGTCGTCTAAAGGATTTTAAAGTTATAATAGAAGCACCTATCGCTGTCTTACTGCCAGTACTAAGCACATTAAAAAGCAACTCCATGACGGGAGCGTACTAAGACTTCAAATCAGCAACAAATATAATACTTTCTTGGATATGCAAATCATTAGCGTTTCAGTGCAAACGCATTAAGTAAGACGGACAAACAGCAGGGACATTCCAAATGTAAGGACAAAGGACTTGGCGGGCTCGGGTTCCTCTTTCAGAAATGGCTTTTGAGTATTGGTTGTTTGTGAGATTATCGTGTTATGCGTCGTCGTCGTGTAAGGATCGTACAGTGACGTTACGTATACAGGCTCCGAAGCTGACGAACGTTGCCAAATTGCATTTCCCATTGTCATACGGATCAAGTACCCGGCACCGTGATAGTATGGGACGCCACTGAGTACACAACACGATCAGCTCTGGTTCGCACAGCTGGTAATTTGGACAGCAGCTTTCACATTTCTGACGTTGCTGTACCTTAGCTTCGAGGTCTCCCTAATGTTTTCTTTCAACAAGATACCGTTAGACCAAATATTTCCCATGCTGTCATGCAGTGCCTCAATACAAAGTCTATTTGACAGTTGCTCTGGCCAATACGTTCTCTAGATCTCTCAGCCACTGAAGACATCTGGGCACGAATTGCCGAGAGACTGGCACACCACCGCTAACCAACAACAATTGATTGATGTACTCTGGCACAGAAATGAAGCAGTATAGAAAACGTACATGCTGAAACCAAGGTAAAAGGTTCAGGATAGGAAAGGATCAAACATCAACACGTGGAAGGGAGGTCCATCAGATAGTTCCTCATTTTCACATAAAAACATTTATTTAAGGAAAACATACTGATAAATTAAATGCCAGATTAATAGCAACATGAAAACCATCAGCATTATAGTGACATATAAAGTGACAAACTACTGAAATTTACCAATATAAGCAGAGGAAACAGTATTCAATAAACATAAAAAGCCTCTGAGTTTATGAACAGTAAGAATGAAATTTGAATTGTTCAGTAAAGGGAAACTACATTTACCAAATACAGATTTTATGAAGAACACTTAGTAGAGAATTTGAACACTCTTCCTTTATGAACAGTAAGAGGATCAACAGCTTGATTATAATTTACAAGAGTTCATCAGTTAATCCTGCTAAACTCCAAAGCCTGCAACCTTGACGGCAGTTACTAAACCTAAATATAGCTCCAAGGAACAAGACAACGACTCAACGTTTGCTAGATGTGACAGAGGACGCGGGAAATCGCTCCTGCGGCAATAACGTAGACCTCGGGCGTTGGGCAGGATGCCACCGAGCTAGCGGCCCAGAAGTCACGGCTGCAAACACCAAGGTAGACTCGCGTGTTTAGCAATCAACTGTGAACATAAATCACACGCGTGGCAGCACCCTCAAACAATAACAGAATATACACTAACAAATGATGAGACTCGCTTTAGCAAGATAAATAAAACTCGTAACCTTAGATAAAACAAATAGTTAAAGCCAAACTTTTATATATATATATATATATATATATATATATATATATATATATATATATATATATATATATATATACGCCTTCACAAGGCTTTTAATCAGATCAGGGGAACTCGCTAAGACTGACAGAGATAATTAGAATGGATTTTGCCGTACACAATAAATACATACGTTCTGTCTAGGTAAAACAATAAGTGAGTACATGTAATTGAAGAGGTTCAGGTTCAAACAGAGCAGTTGCAGTTAAGCTCTCCGAGGCCTGAATAAGTATTGCTAAAACGCCTTAAGACTCACTAGTTAAGAAGAGCTTAAGCAAGGCAGAAAATTTCATTGAGTAGTAGCCCAACGTAATTCAATTATGACTAAAACACATCAACGTATGTTAAAATAAATACACCTTACTAAATCACAATTAGATTTAAAATTCATACTGTAGCATCACACGTGTAGCCCTCGAAATCTTTAAGAAATAATCTGGTGGGAATGTCCATGACAGTCGGATATACCTTGTGTCACGTGAGAGTAGGAGAGTTAAAACAGGTGGTAACCCATGGCGTCATCTCAGGTCGAGATATTTTACTGTGAAATCTTTGCTGAGTGATTGGCACAGTATACATGTAAATCATTTCTAAATTTTATTAGTTATTTAGGGAGTAAGGAATTTAATTAAGTAAATATGTTTTAGGATCAATAGGTAATGAGTCTTTATGAGATGGATATAAATGTGTTTTGACATGGCAGATCGCATTGCTGCGTTATGCATGATATTTTTTCTCTTTGAGAAGGATGATACCTTATGAGTTGCTTGAGTGCGCGGACAAGTCGTAATCGAGTGCGGATCCTCTGTAATTTTTATGAATGGACATAGAACTGATAATTCACAACCTGGAGTTGGTTTAGAAAATATTTAAATATCTTCAACATTTCGCAGCCCTGGCAGCAACTGTATAAATATTAATTTTAATTTTAATAATCAACAGCCTCAGTTGCACCGTTTACCTAGAATTTACCTAGGTTTCAGTCGGGATAACCCAATTTAATAATTAATAATTTATGGATTTGTAGTTTTAGCTTGACAATTTCCACTATGGACAAACGGTAGTTACTGTTATTCTGAAGAAGCTTGGGTTATCCCGACTGAAACCTAGGTAAATACTAGGTAAACGGTGGACATGAGGCTATTGATTATTAAAATTAAAATTAATTGAGAAAATATTCTAGGGAACCACGGCCAAACTTTGTTACAAACAAATCGTGCGCAGACTTTGAAATATCGGCGCGAAGTTTGAGATACGCGGTAGGCTATCGCGCGTTATAGTCGCGTGAAGGATTAAGTGACACTGACCGTGATTTATTGACACTCACTTAATAATAATTATCAAAGAATTATCGGAAGGGATAGTAAGTATTCTTGATGCTTAAAGCAAGTGTGAGTTCATTTACTGTGTGAATACGACAGATATTAGTCATGGAATAGTTAGCTAATTGATACGTTGCTTAGCAACCCATAAACAGATTGTGATCGGAACGATTATTTCAGTCATTAGAGACCACTACACACACACCAGAAAACTAACTACTCTCGCTGTGAATGACATTTGGAACGTATGAGTTTTGTTTTAGATCTTTGGGATCAATAAACTTCATCCGAAGTTGAAACTTTACAAAATGTGTCGTGTTCCTTCAGTTTGGTAGAATGATAGACATTATAGTCTACACCACCATTTACCTTTTTTTTTTTTTAAAAAAAAAGAGAGCACTTACGTTTTTCTTTTTCTTTTAGAGGAATGTTTCTGCTTCAGTCATCATTCTTCTCAAAACGGAGATAAGGGTGTCACTCACACACAGCACTACGTCATCGTGATCTACCACACACATGTGCCCCCCTTCTCCCTCACTTTTTGTGTTGAAAACCCTGAGATATAGCCGCGGTACGACGAAGGAAGAAGGAAGAGGAGAAGAGAGAGAAGAAAAGGAAGATAGGGCCAAAAAGGGGAGGTCACAATACCCAGTACCTGATACAGTGCCACTCACCAGTGTTACCGCTTGAATTCATAACATCGCACCCCGAGCGGGTGCACAGAAGCGGTTTACCAGTTAACAGAATCACGTGGCTTCAAAGGAGACGCACTAACAATCGCTGGCCACTCTCAAGCCAAGACACACTGCACAACAAACAAATACATATTACTCGCTGAACAAGACACAATACTGTTGCGCCAAATTTCCTTTAAACAATAAAACCACAGGGCCTGAATATCAATAGGCAGTAGTTTACAGTGTACCCTCCCCACCGTCAATTATCCTTTTAATTCCTTTTCAAATAACAGAAGGAGGCTCCCGTCACTAGAGTTCCAGAGCACGACCTTCGTCACATTCTTTAGCGGCTGCCCAACGCTCGACAAGTCACTCGCTGATCCGGCTGGGTACTGCGTTGTCCATCCCAAGTCGGCCCAACCAAACCCCGCCGCCACGCACTGCTGCTCTAGACCCCTCGTTGTCTCACGCGCCGTTCACAACTCACTCCGCCGCGCCGAGCCTCCACACCTCCACCAGGAAAACCAAAGATAAGTCACAAGCGAGGTGACTATCGACACCGGTGCCAGAGGTAGTTAGGCCAGCAAACCGTGCCGCCACGGCTCACACGCTTCTCTCATCTAAGCTCAGTCCGAGCAAAACGTCCAGACAAGTTAGAGCCATTGTGGATGCCAGGAGTATCAGAATTGTGCCCTAAATTCAGTAGTCTGTGTCCTCCATGTCAGCAACAACAAATTTAATCATTTTCTCGTTGTATACTATGATCTAAGAAGATATAAACTTCTTGATCATCCAGATTCTGTATAGAGGGGCATGGCGACAGCACACTGCTCTCCCAGTCGTTGCCATGATTCCAGGCCCTGGAGCGGCTACTTGTCATTCAAGTAGCTCTCAACTGGTATAATGGGGCTGTGAGTGTCCCCTTCTTGACGGTACTGGGATTTGAACCCAGGTCCTTCACATGCCAGTCAGGCATGCAGATCACTGTACTACGGATACAGACCATGCTATACTAAATACGCACAGAAGCAAAATTTCTAATTTAAAACAATTCTCATTTACTGTTCCGTCTCAGTATCACATTTTTAATTAGATCACATGTATCAGTCACTCTGAATCATCTTAAGATCTAAGTAGTTGCTTCAGCAACCCATCTTGTCTGCTTAGAACCACATATCAGAGTCCTTCAATCTGAAGATGATCCAAAGTGAATAAAATATGTAATCTGGCTAAAACTGTGCAACTCAGGTGTAACAATAAATGAGAATTGTCCTAAATATCAGTAGAGCTGCTGAATTTCTCAAAACGGTTATGTCGACTATTGTGAAGTAAAATTCTAACCAGCGCTGGAACTCGAATTTTAATGGCAAGTATTGCATGTGGAATGACTATGTTTTCATGATCTTGCCGGTTTCGGTTGATGGACGAGTACAAATGATTCAAATGGCTCTGAGCACTATGGGACTTAACTACTGAGGTCATCAGTCCCCTATAACTTAGAACTACTTTAACCTAAGTAACCTAAGTACAGCATACACATCCATGCCCAAAGTAGGATTCGAACCTGCGGCCGTAGCGGTCGCGTGGCTCCAGACTGTAGCGCCTAGAACCGCTCCGCCACCCCGGCCGGCCATGGACGAGTACACTACCGCCAGTTAACAAAAAAATGGTTCAAATGGCTCTGAGCACTATGGGACTTAACATCTGTGGTCATCAGTCCCCTAGAACATAGAACTACTTAAACCTAACTAACCTAAGGACATCACACACATCCATGCCCGAGGCAGGATTCGAACCTGCGACCGTAGCAGTCGCGCGCCAGTTAACACATTACAGGTTTGGCTAGGGGCACGTTCTTTACCTCAGGCCAGTCGATTCTCCGTCTGCTCCAGTAGTTGCGCACTCCTTCCACCCCCATCCCTCTTTCTGGCCATTGCTACGACCGCGCACTTTATCTTGCCCCGAGGCCATTTATTGGCCGAAGAGCTTTTTTCATCCCTTTAGTCGGGCTCTTTGATATCGTTCTCAGAGTTAGAACGTATAGGAGGGGCATGATTCATAGCAGTCGCTAGATAATACTCGTGCAGGCAGCCGGTGGTTCACTTCCCAGTCTCGTGGTATCCTTTTTATGTCTGTTACGTTAGTCTCGCTAATCCTTTGTCTGGAAAGAGAATTTGTCTACCCCATCGTGCTTCCATAAATTGTAGGCGTTGAACGTTAATTTTCACCGTACAATGACAGTTATTACATCACTAATTGTCCCTCAAATTAAACTGTTATATGTTTTTCTTTCAACCAGTACTAAAGATTTAATGTTTTCATCAGGTGAAAACCAAACGCCGTTTAGAATTAAAAAAAAAAGCATTTTAACCATTAGCTGTTTTATTTAACTTATGTATCATCTATCGGTTTCGGGTATAGACATCATCGCTGAATATAAGTGATCTGTTTTACCTTACATCCAGTGATGATGGTTATGACTGAAAGCGAAAGATAATATCTACGATAAATAAAACAGTTGATAGTTAAAATGCGTTTCCTAATGTATTTTGGATGTCTTGCTAGCGTCCAGTAGTTTCTTACCTATTATTCGTCATTATTTCATAAATGCTCGTCTCATAATTCACGACAATGTACAAAAATTTATTTTTTACGACTACTACTTGCACCGTGATTGACAAGTGTTTTTGATTTTAAGATTTTTGTTTATTCCTTTAATAGTTTACCACGCCTCCCACGACCCATGGGCTTTGCCACGGTGGTGGGATTTGGTTTCCTCAATGATTCAAATAGCTGAACCTTAGCTGCCATCACATTAGAGGCATATCTACGTAGAATCCAAAGTAATAATTTGTTACTGAAGAGAGATTCCACTTTCTTCAGTAGTTGCAGGTATGATTGACTGATCTGAACTTGTTATATTAGTCTTAGGTGAAAGCAAGGGAATCTGCAATCGTGTAATGATGATGCCACACTTGGTTCTACGGGAGATTCTGTTCAAAGGTGCGTCGACAGAAAAAAAAATTCGGATTTTCTGCTGCTTGGACATCCTTTTATCAGGTTGATAGGCTATAGACATGCTTAAATTACAATAGATATCATTATCGTCATCTGTATTGGCTACACCTTATCGCTACAACGATTGTCCCTTATTTCCTGTAATGTACTTAATTTCTTCGTCCCTTCCATCTATTTACTTTTTTCTCCTGTTGGATTCCTTTCCCAAAAATTGTCTTTCCATTATGTCTGTTAAAAACTTATTGTGTCTGCGCGAATGTCCAAAAAGTTTTGTTTTCCTATTTCGGACAGGTGTGATGAAGTTTCACTGGTCGTTGATGTCTTTCATAGCACGTATCAGAAATGATTTAAAGTATGTACTTAGACAGAACAGGATACCTTATTGGTTGAGTACAGAATCAAAAACCATAATGAAAGAGGTGTAATGTAGGGTTAGATAAAGTATTTAACGATAAAATAGGAATGTTGACTGATTCCTAAGAACAGGTTGGTGAATGGATCACCATAGCAAAGGCAAACAACAGCAGCAGCAGAAATATACCTTATTAATAGCACAGTGGATGATGACCTTCAAAAAGTGTATGAGGTCAAAGAAGAAGATATTTAGTAAGTATTTAAAAATTTATTGGTGACGAGTGAATGAATTCGGTAGAAGAAAAATTGACAGAAAAAAAGGGGAATGTAGGGTGGAGCAGGCAAAATGAAGTTGAAACCATTTGGAACAATCTGATACGGTGCACAATTTAATAATTGCAGGCACTTACTTTATGAATCGAGAAAGAAGGTTGTGTACGTGAAAGAGACCCGAGACGCTGAACAGATAGATTGTATAATGGCAAGGCATAAATTTGAAAACCAAGTTTAGAATTGAAAAACACTTCCAGCTGCAAATGTGGACACTGGCCACAATTTATTGGTTATGGAATGCAGCTTACAGTTTCAGAAATAGCAGAAAGTAAATAAATGGAGTTGGTACAAGGTTCTGTTTAAACAGTCAGAGACTTCTGACAAGGGAACCTTTCCATCGCACCCCCGTCAGATTTAGTTATAAGTTGGCACAGTGGATAGGCCTTGAAAAGCTGAACACAGATCAATCGGGAAAGCAGGAAGAAGTTGTGTGGAACTATGAAAAAAATAAGCAAAATATACAAACTGAGTAGTCCATGAGCAAGATAGGCAACATCAACGAGAGTGTGAGCTTGGGAGCGCCGTGGTCCCGTGGTGAGCGTGAGCAGCTGCGGAACGGGAAGTCCTTGGTTCAAGTCTTCCCTCGAGTGAATAGTTTACTTTCTTTATTTTCACAAAGTTATGATATGTCCGTTCGTTCATTGACGTCTCTGTTCACTATAATAACTTTAGTGTCTGTGTTTTGCGACCGCACCGCAAAACCGTGCAATTAGTTGACGGTAGGACGTGCCTCTCCAATAGAAACCGAAAACATTTGATCGCAAGGTCATAGGTCAACCGATTCCTCCACAGGAAAACACTTCTGATATATTCTATACGAAGCTGGTGCCTGCATGTGCGTCACATGACTGGAATCTGTTGTCGAGCCACCTAACTTGTACACTTGGCAAATGGGTAAAACGATTCTTCTACCTTGCCCGATTTAGGTTTTCTTGCGGATGTGATAATCACTCCCAAAAAAGTGATGTTTTCACATAAACTGCAACAAATGAATGCAACAGTTTCACAGTCGCACAGTTTTCCTTGTGCTCTGTCAAAACATATGTTTTGAACGTTTTCAAATTTTTCCGTGTGTAGACCGTCAAATCCTGCATATGTCCAAGCAAATCTGAACATGTCCTGGAATTTTGGAGAGCGAAGTTGATTATGTGTGAGTGCCTGAGCTTTGATAATTGTCTGAAAATAAAAAATTAAACTTTTCACTCGAGAGAAGACTTGAACCAAAGACCTCTCATTCCGTAGCTGCTCACGCTAACCACGGGACCACGGCGCTACCGACCTTACACTGTCCTTGATGTTACTTATCTGGCTCATGGACTACTCAGTTTGTACACTTTGCTTATTTTTTTCATAGTTCCACACAACTTCTTCCTGTTTTCTCAATTGATCTGTGTTCAGTTTTTCAAGGCCTATCCACTGTGCCAACTCATAACTAAATCTGAGGGGGGTGCGATGGAGAGGTTCCCTTGTGAGAGCCATTAGAGACGGAGCACATGTTTAGAGTATAGAGCTATAAGTGAGGAAATCAGCCGTCTCCTATACAAAGATATTTCATTTAAGCTACGTACGGGAGGTACTGAAACCTAAATGTGTATAACTCCACAGAGATTTCAGCTCCTTGCCATTGGAATGCGAGTCAAATGTCTCACCACTGCGCTACCTCACAAATCTCTCTTGACCAGGGAACTTCTGTAAGTACAGTTATAAACCATAAAAACTTATTCTTGCGGTATCGAGCGAATTCGTACCTAATGAAAATATATCCGACGCATCAGTTCTCTGTTACAGTCTATCTGCGCCTGTTGCTCAGATAATTAACCTTTACCATCCGTGATCTGTACTTCCCGAGCACAGTGCAGTGGTGTGAAGACACAGTACCTGTATTTTGGAAGAACAAGGTCCAACCGAACGCTAATTGATTAGTGGTGGCAAATTAAAACCATCGTCGGACTGGCTTCCTAACTCGAACAGATGCCCTCTGTGGGGAGCGGTCTATAAACTGAACCATGTGATAAAGCTGATTCAGGGATAGAAGGCTTCAACCCGTCTCTTTCTCATTTAATTACGGAATGTCTTTGGAAATTTGAAGCAAATGAAAGGATCGATAATCAATGGATAAATCCAGCCGTGGGAGGTGCCATTGTACCACCAGTGTACGGCTCACAAAAGATGTCTATACTTAGAGTCTTTGTCAAGTACAAAATACAATGTGTTTCAAAAAAAGCCTGCTTTGACAAAACTGTATCTTCCATATGAATGAAGATTGAAACTTGGGGTGCAAATCAAGATACACCAAAGACTAACAAGTCCTTATTTTTGAAATAACCATTTGCTTTTACAAGGCTATATCTTCTACATTAATGTATATACGATCAAGGAGTACTCTTTAGAATTAAGTTTAGAATTAAAGATTTCTTTTACTTTTCAAAAAGATTTAGTGTGTTCTCCACTTGATGCGCGGCGTACATCCTGGCGGTAGTCACTCAAGTCGCGTAGTACTTTTGCGAACATGTCTGTAGTCACTGCATTCACTGATATTGATATACGGCGTCCAATTCATCCATATTTATTGTATGGGAGTCTTTCACCCCCCCCCCCCCCTCCGAAAAGAACAACTTTTAGATAAGGCGCCAGATGCCTATGGTACGTCCCTTTCGGTTGGTCCTCAGTTGAAGCAGCTCACTGCTAAGATATGCTTTTACTTCCATGTGCTAGTGTGATGGTGCTCCTTCCTGAAGCAAAATTAAATTCTTAACAGTTGAGGAAAATGCCAGCTGTCCATCACATTCAACTACGTGATTTCTGTAACAGTCTTTCCCTCAAAGAAACAGAATTGCCCATAAATCTTTTCACGGAAAACAGCGCATATCTTTCTTCCCCACGTCTAGAACGAATTGTTGTTTATTACCATCAACAACGGCTTGCAGCAATTGAAACGCGTACTGTTTGGAACACAACCGTCACCGTGAAACACTCTAGACAGACGCATTAGGAGTGGCTAACTCTCGGCTGGTCAAAACGGGTAGACCTCAGCAGACTACGTGAAAAACTCTGGAATGCGCTCTAATTCACGAATGAGCTCGCGGGGCGATCTGGGATTTACGTTTACACTAATAATTAGTGTCTTGAATCTGCTGATGCCATCGTCGAATACTTACATCTGTAGCATATGTGACGAAAATCAAGCGTAACTGCTTTAAACATGTAACCCTAAACGCCTTTGGTTGCTGTGTTGTAGCCATCTCCACTCAACTCACGTAAGGGAATGCACGAGCGAGCACTGGAGGCCCCTACCAGCTACCACATGGGCCTGTAAATTACAAATGAGCCCAAGCTAAGCATTTTGTTTCGACGCGTAAGTTAAAATTCACACCAGTTCCTATCTCAACCAGTATTTTATCAGACGTAATGAGGGAGTGAGATAAGGTAGTAGCCTATCCCCGATATTATTCAGTCTGCACATTGAACAGGCAGTAAAGGAAATTGAGGAGAAATTAAGAAAGGAAGTCAAAGTTCATGGAGAAGAAATGAAAATGTTGAGGTTTGCTGATATTACAGTTTTGTCGGAGGTGGCTAAGGACTTAGAAGAGCAACTGAATGGAACGGATAGTGTCTTAGCCAAAGAGATCAGTAAAACAGGGCAATGGAATGTAGCCAAATTAAGACAGGCGATGCTGAGTAAAATAGATTAGGAAATGATAAACTAAACGTAGTAGATGAGTTATGCTATTCGCACAGTAAAATAACTGATGACGATGGAAGTACAAATAACATAAAACATAGATTGGCAATGGTAAGGACTGCGTTTCTGAAAAAGAGAAATTTGTTAACATCCAATACAAAGCAAAGTCTTAGGAAGTCTTTTGTGAAGGAATTTGTCTCGAGTATAGCTGGTATGGAAGTAAAACGTGGAAGATAAGCAATTCAGGCAAGAAGAAAACAGAAGTTTTTGAAATGTCGTGCTACAGAAAAATGCTGATGATTAAATGGATAGATCGCGTAACTAATGAGAATTAGGGAGAAAAGTACTTTGTGTCATAACTTGACTAAAAGAAGGACTCCGTTGATAGGACATGTTCTGACATATCAAGAAATCGTCATTTTAATATTGGAGGGAAGTGTGAGGCATAAAAATTGTAGATGGAGGGCAAGAGACGAGTACAGTACGAAGATTCAAATGGGTGTAGGTTACAGTAGTTACTAGGAGTTGAAGAGGCTTGCACAGGGTATAGTAGCGTGGAGATCTGCGTCAAACCTGTGTTTGGACTGAAGACCACAACAACAAAAACAACACTCCAATAATCCTTATATTTTTATGCTTTCTACTGATTGTGACTTTCGAACTACGAAAAAGTTTCAGAAGCGAGTTTTTACTTTCGCATCTCAGTGAAACCTATAGACTTCACCCTCAAACTGCACTTGATGTAACTTTATGCTCGCTAGTAGTTGGAAGTAAATATTACTTCTATTGCATATGAAGCTCATGTGTTTAAAGTACTTACGTGCCCAATTTCGTACCTTATGTGCAATTCTTATGAACACAACGTATCTGATTTACAGCATGTGAATAACTTTATAGCTGTAAAATGTAAACTTTCATGGCCGGAAATGCCACAGTTAATAAAGTTTTCCAGGCTATTATGCCGTGGTCGAATGGATTTCACTTTAAAACCCGACGTTTCGTCCCCATCTGAGGAGGACATTTTCGAGGAGGATCGTAGCTTTGTTGAACGTCCGATTCACACACCCTGACTCGCTACTGACTACGCAAAATTCCGCTTCCGCCAACTGCCATGCAGTGGCCTGACGTTACATGTTTTGAATACGCGAGCGCAATTGGCCGTTATTAACTTCCGTCGTCCGCTGTTTCTATCATCCCATTGTGGAAGACTGGTACACATCCTCTTCAGCACAGGAATCCAAATGTCATTTAATTTCACGGCCTCCTTCTTCCTGGGGTGTTTTCCAATCTCTATGGCCTCTCTGTATAGCCCTTCATGGTATCCGCTTGTAAAATTCAAATGGCTCTGAGCACTATGGGACTTAACTTCTAAGGTCATCAGTCCCCTAGAACTTAGAACTACTTAAAGCTAACTAACCTAAGGACATCACACACATCCATGCCCGATGCAGGATTCGAACCTGCGACCGTAGCGGTCGCGCGGTTCCAGACTGTAGCGCCTAGAACCGCTTGGCCACCCGGCCGGCTATACGCTTGTAGCTGCCAGTATTTGAGATCTACCAAAACGAATGTGGTGGTCTACCGGCTGTAAGGCATGATCCGCAACAGCTGATCTGTAACTGTCCACTCTTATGTAATTGCCCTTATGCTCATCGAGTCGCTTTTTGACAGTTCTTTTTGTAGTATCCACGTACGCCTTCTCACAACTAAACGGAATCCTATAAATTCCAGCTTTTTCCAGAGGTTGGTGAGCGTCCTTGGCCGATTTTAGGTGACCTTGTATCTTTTGAATGGGTGTGTACATTACCGCGATGTTCCACTTTTGCATGTATTTCGTAAGCTCTCCGTCAAGTCCTTAATGAATAGCAGGAAAACTTTCGATTTTACCGGCTGTTGATTATCGCTATAATTTCTATGCGGTGGTCTTAAGGCTCTTTCCACCTCAGTGAACGAATAATTTAATTCTACATCAAGCAGCTCTCATTCGCAGATTTTCGTTGCTCTATCCGCCAACGTTTTTATGATGCCTTGTTTTTGTTCTGAGTGGTGGTTCGAATTCCGGTGTATTAAACGGCCTGTGTGCGTGGGTTTTCGGTAAACCGTATGGCCCAAGCTACATCTTCTTTCTTGAAAACTAGCACATCAAGGAAATTTAATCTTCCACCTGGCTCCTCCTCCATGGCAAACTGAATCTTCGGATTGATCAAGTTCAGATGTTTGTGAAAACGACCAAGTTCCACCCTCCCATGCCGCCACAGAACAAACGCATCATCCACTTAACGGAACCAGATATTCGATTTATTGTTCGCAGTTTCCAATGCCTGTCTTCGACTTTTTTTTAAAAAAAATAAAAATAAAAGTTCGATACAGCCGGGTTTAGGGGGCTCACCATAGCGACACCATCCGTCTGTTCATAGAACTCTTCGTTCTATTTGAAATACGTGGTTTTGAGGCAATCTTTAAACAGTTCTACAATATCGGGAGGAAAACTCCGATTCCGCTGTTACAATACTTCATTGAGAGCGTCCATAGTGAACAGTGAAATCACATCAAAACTAACTAATATGTCCTACGGCTCTACCACTATACCATTCAATTTACGGATAAAATGTGCCGAATTCTTGATGTACGAATCAAATCGGCCCATACACGGTTGTAATAATGTTGTCAAGAACATGGCAATCGATTAGGTGGGCGAACCAATAGCACTCACTATAGGACTTAGAGGAACATGTTCTTTGTGCACCTTCGGCAATCCATAAAATCTTGATGATAGCGCATCTGAATTGAACAGACTTTTCTGAATGCTCTATTCGATAGAGGACGTTTTCATCAACCGCGTAATAGTTCAAAGAACTTTGTCAGTGGGATCTGTACTTAGTTTCCTACATATTTGCGGATCTAATAAGTCGTTAATCTTACTCCAGTGGTTGGTGACATTCAAAAAAACCGTTGCATTTCCCTGTCAGCGGGAACAATGATATCACAATAGTCCTCATTCAGGCGTTTTATGGCATTTCTTTCACCCACATTTAAATTACCTTTTGGAGGCTTTGCACGAGACAATACTCTTACAGTTTCTATACGGATTTATTCGGGCATAACCTTATCCAGACTACGAATGCCTGCTGCTGTAAATTTCCACCCTTGGCAAGCACAGATCTCTCATCGTCAGACGACTGACATGCTTAATCCTGGCCCTAATAATCATTTCGATTATCAGTGCGGCAGCGGTTGTTGCTAAGCAACGGCATCTCTATAACACGCTGGAAGAAATCACACTGCTTTTACCATTACTAAAAACACAACTTGAGCAGTTTAGTGCAAATGCGCCAAGCGCCAGCAGGATATAAATTAATTATCGGATCTCGTAAGCTGTAATGCGAAGCCGTATTACTTTTCTTTTAAAAAGGCCTTCGGATAGCAAATCGGATGTGGAGACAGTGTGGAATAATTTTAAGGTACTTTAAACCAGATTAAAAAATCTGTGAAGATATACACTGCCACGAATAAGTGCAACGACATCAGATACTGAAAATAAATTTCATAACGTCATAATTTGAAATAAAGATTGTTTTGCAATGAGTAATTTAAAAAGTAAAAGGGCTCGGACTGATATAGTTTTCCTCCGAGTCAGTGCATATTCTGTATTATTTGACGACAAAATTTACACGTGTTTCTCATATGTGACAGTTAATAGAAAAATACCTCACATCACCAAACAGTAACCACAGTGATTGGTGCTATATACGACTAATGTGGATGAAAGGAGCGTTCGTCAAATGTTTCTGACATGATTCGTGACTAGTCGGTTAGCGCATTAACTTATAGATTCAAGCTGAGACTGTAGTCGAGCAAAGGAATGTGTGTCATCGGACGTTAGACTCCTCCATTGCACGCCAGTGAAGGACGATGGCTGAAATACCACAATCCGATGTAAACATTCCTAAAAGGACTAAACCAGAATGCCTTCACTACTTGCTTCACCCGTGCCCTGTTAACAAGCCTTGGGCCTAGTCTCATGCCATTTTGAACAACGGAACATCCATCCTATTCATTAAATTTATTGTTCTATGAATTTCACCCGTTTCCACTTCTAAGAATTTGCTCCTGGCGTTTCGCGCCAAAAATATTTGATTTGTCGTAGCGAGGCAAATTATTTCTTTCTCTTCTCCACATCTTCCCCCCCCCCCCTCCCCCCCCCTCAATAATATGAGAACTTACAACGTTTATAACTGCATAGAACAGACTTACGTGTTATTCCTCAAACAACAAGTCAAGGGTCTTTCTGACTTAATGCCTCTTAGTATAAGTCTTATTGTAGCTCAGGTAAGAGCCCCAAAATTACAGTATATTACAAATATAAAGCCTAAAGTGAACGCCAGGCCTTGGGTCTTACGCCTGTTCCGACTAGCCTGCTGCTGCCTGCACGTCAGTACGAGAGCGATATATGATCTCGGGACACGTGATCAACATGTCACCAGCCCCGTTATTACCAGCAGACGTATCTTAACGATTCCACTGCGTCTTTATCCAACCAGCTCCGCACTTGAACATACGAGGCTGAGCGAAGCCATTGCAAACCTCCCAACATCAGGATAATCTGAGGACGTGTTGGGGAACGAACGCAGTCTTCCAGCACGTTAACCATTCGGCTACCGAGGCGGTCTGTCTGCAAATTTTATCCTAAAAATAATATTGATGTTGGAAGCACACTTTATCAGCTATCTTGAGCGTGTTTCTAAATATTTCTGTAGATTTTCCATGATGTGTGTACCTCTTTCAAATGGCTCTAAGCACTATGGTTCAAATGGCTCTGAGCACTATGGGACTTAACATCTGAGATCGTCAGTCCCCTATAGCTTAGAACTACTTAAACCTAAGTAACCTAACGGCATTACACACATCCATGCCCGAGACAGGATCCGAACCTGCGACCGTAGCAGCTGCGTGGTTCCGGACTGAAGCGCCTAGAACCGCCCGACACAGCGGACCGCTAATGTCCGTCTTTCACCTTATTTTCTCAGATAATGCAAAAGACATCTGTCGGCCGACAAGATGGTGCACCTCACTGTAATTCCTTTCAACGAGACTGCTGGTTAGTCTGACGAACTGTTTTGGTTAACAAATCGCCTGTTGCTGTTTACACCTGAGCATATTTTTCCATCTCCCAGTTAACTTAGTTGTTAATCAAAAGTATCCTGCACAGTACCTACAGCATTGTCATTTGAAGTATGCAAAATGGTTCAAATGGCTCTGAGCACTATGGGACTTAACTTCTGAGGTCATCAGTCCCCTAGAACTTAGAACTACTTAAACTTAACTAACCTAAGGACATCACACATATCCATGCCCGAGGCAGGATTCGAACCTGCGACCGTAGCGGTCGCGCGGTTCCATACTGTAGCGCCTAGAACCGCTCGGCCACTACGGCCGGCTGAAGTGTGCAGAAAGAAATGTTTTTGACAGTGAAATGCATAATTGTGACGTACCATCAACTGGAAAACTGTACTTTGCTCATATAACGGTTACATGATAATCTATGGAAACAGAGGAATAGCAACCACAAAAACCACTGACGATGCCTAATCTGAATAAGTGAATGTATCGTTGAAAAAAAAATATAGATTCTGTTTCAAAAGAAGGATAATATTTGTTTTTGTCTACGTGATAAAAATAACTGAAGTATCAGCTGCAGAAAAATGGTTGCAAATATACAGTATAATAACTTTCTGGTTTAATTACTAAAAGATACTAACGTATTCACAAATCAGCTTATAGTTTATGGTGGAATATTTACTAAACTTACCTACTCATTTGAAACCAATTCCCTATAGATCCCTATAGAAAAGACAAAAGTCTTCTGAAAAATTGGTCTGATTTTTTATTGTTTCTACTGAAGATAATGCGATGATACCATTTTTGATAAACTAACGAAAAAGTCAAGACTGGAAAATATAACGAGAGAAAATATTCCCATGTTTACTGCAAATAATTTTTTCTTGAGACCAAAAATGCGTTGTCCCTTTGAAGTATGATACATTAACAATTGTCTGAGACCCAAAAATGACAAAAATGTCTGTTTTTTTACATTGCCACCAAAGCAACACACGTCATTCTTCTCCACTGAATTGAGGGCACGACTAGAAGCCAGTCGATTAGCATCTAAAAGGGAAAACGCTTGCCGCTAATGACCAATGAAGATTAATAACACGAGACGTCGATTCAGCAGCGTAAATAAAGCAGATAGTTCAACAGCCGAAAAAGAATCATTAGGCTAACATTGCTGCATGTGCTACGATGAGTGGAATGTCTCTGAACAAACATAGAAATGATATTAGAAGCTAAAAGAACATTTGGAATGAACAACGGAATCTATTATCCAATTAAAGATGATAAGTCAAAATGATTTTAATGTGTCACACGTAATAAACACAACATACTGCTCACAGGAAAGATAAGTAATCAGAACGGTCTTGATATTTCCGCAGAATAGAAATGAAAATCTACAGATAACGTTTATTTAATATTAACCATAATTCTGTTGCGTGATCTGACATTTACTGATGACAAACATGTAAGGAGTGAAATCATTTGCTGAAAATTATACAATAAAAATAGCACAGGGAAATTCTTAGTACTAAGTAAGTCTGTAGATGGATAAATCGATTCATAATTGTACAATAACCTAATCTAATGGCGTGTGACGAGGGCCTCCCGTCGGGTAAACCGCTCGCCTGGTGCTAAGTCTTTCGATTTGACGCCACTTCGGTGACTTGCGCGTCGATGGGGATGAAATGATGATGATTAGGACAACACAACACCCAGTCCCTGAGCGGAGAAAATCTCCGGCCCAGCGGGAATCGAACCCGGGCCCTTAGGATTGACAGTCTGTCGCGCTGACCACTCAGCTACCGGGGGCGGACCCATAATTATACAATAAAAATAAGACAGGGAAATTTTTAGTTTTAAATAAGTCTGTGGATGGATGAAACGTTTCAAAAGTATTGTTAATCATTATGTCGCATTTCCTTGGATTATCGTCACTGATATCTGCCGACATAAGAAAATGAATTTTTGCGCTCTTATGTCATATTTTACAATATTTCTCATCGTTTTAATATCTCAATATTCCTAACCGAACACCCATGATTCCTTTTTTTCATTTTTGGTTGTACGTTTTTCTTCTGTAACTAAGCATCTAAATCCACCAACATAGAATATGTTGTAAATGTATTTGTATATTAAGGATCGTTCGCCCTTATCACTATCGCAAACAATGATGATTTTACTACTGTCGTAGAAGGAATATATATTAACTCTTCTGTTTACAAATAGCTTGGTAAATTAATGATTGCAGTTTATTGAGCACTTCAGTCATTCCACTTGTTTCTGAATACACATTAATAGCATTATCAACTTTAACTATTCCTTATGAACAGTAGTCTCATTGTAAATAATGATTAGAAAATTGAAGAAAAGAAAGTGTTCTCACAAAATAAACCTTTCTGTAGAGCTTAAGGCCTGACTTTACCTATAGACACATCATATAATAAATAGGACTTTTAAGCTTCCTAACATGATCCGAAAAACAAACTTAAAATGCAAGGATTAGCAAAGAAATAAAGCAAATTTATCCAATATAATCTGATGTGAAAGGCTTGAGCAGGAATGAAGGAGAACAGAAACGCGTGACTTGGGAAACTACGCAAAGCATAACTGCGCTTCAAACACATCGAAGTAAGTACCAAAAAACAAGAGCAAACAATTCTGCTGTAGAACCTTTGACACGAGGAAATTACCAGTGATTGGTGTACTTCAAAATGGCAATAAAGCAGACTGTTAATGGTTGAGGATATGGTTTCCTGGAACGAAAAATACCTTTCGGGCAAGAACAATCATATGATAGGAATCTATAAGGTCATCTTTTGTCAGCACGATCTTCCTTATGTAGTCACCCGGTGCCTCGTTCGAAGGAACTCTACCAACCCTTCACGTTCACAAAAGTGTCTTGCTCGGTTTATTTTCCAGTGACCTTACGGCTGTAGTGACACATGATTAGTCTCTTACTTTACTTTTCCGGTATTGTCAGGTAGCGTGGAAGGTAATGGCTGCGGCCATTTGTATGAAACAATCCACTATTCGCTCAAAGTGAATTATAGAAACTGTGAAAAGTGTCTGTCCTGCACGTGGCAAAGTTTACGAGATAACGAAATATGTCAGGACGTAGAAAAATTTGAAATAAATGTCAATCGCTCAAACTCCCATTCTTATTGCGGAATTTATTGTGGCTGAAAATTCGTTACATTACGAAAGGCAGAAGGTAATCAAGAGAGATATATCACGAAGCAACCGTCGACAGAAATATATTTGCTATTGATATTAAGAGAACTTCTACAGAACTTGGCAAGCGACTTACGAGCGGACTTTATTGAGTAATATCAATACATTGGAGTTCGTCACATCTGATAAATGTGGAATTCTGTACTGAAATGCTCATCGTTTGTCATCGGACAAATTTTAGTAATCTGTTTTTCTTCTTCTTCTCCTCTCTCTTTTATTTTTTATTTTTTATTTATTTATTTATTTATTTATTTTTGAGAGAGAGAGAGAGGAATATTTTGTGCATTTCGTTGGAATGTGACAGGAAAACATTGTGCTGCCATAAAAATATTTATTTTAGAATAAACTTTGTGCTAGGATACTGACTATTCTATAGTACTGCCAAGATACTGACATCCACATCATTCTTTTGGTACATGGTAGAAATTCGTTTGGTGTAGGATTTGATAGATGGTTTTCATGCTTTCACAGGGGATAAATCATGGAATACTGTCTTGATTTTTGATTACACCTAATAGAAGTCGCCTTAGTGCATCTCACCTTCGATTAAGATTTCATGCAAAGGTCTTCCTTCCTAGAGCGTTTTATGACGCTGACTATTCTGTGGTAGTAACCAGTTTGTTATGTTATTTTACGCGACTCGCCGTTCAACAGTACTGGACACTCTACAGCACTACTCATTTAGTGATACTGACCACTATATGTTTCTGGCCGTACTATATTAGCGTCAGGATTCTTTTATTTTTATATATTTGGCTTGGCTGAGAACTTAATGGATTAGTTCAGTGTTTCCCACTTATGTAAATTTGGAATCCAGCCGGGTCTTGATTTGCTCTCAAAGAAATTATCACAGTATTGCTTTCGTCTGCTTTGCAACAACTCAGCCAGAATCACGGGCTAAGCCGATATTTCAGTCATTCGTTGCCTAACGCTCCCTATGAAACTCTCAATACCTTCTGAGTCTTTCAATTTATCCAAGTTGGACCTTAATTTCCTACCATTCTGCAATCTTTTCAGTTTGATTCAGCAGTTTGTAACCAATGATGTATGCTCAGTCACCACGTCTGAAACCTTCTCGTGATGATAGTGACCTTAATGTAATACTAGTCATTTGTTGCTGTTGATTATTCTCCAATACTTGCCCCTATAAACTGTGAGGAACCACAGCACATCCAGTTTTGCACTGTCCCACTCGCTATTAACCTAACATCTAAACAAGACATACTAAACTACGTAGAAAGTTCTAAGTTTTTAGATGCGCATGTTGGTGAAAACATAAACTGGCAAAAATATACAGTAGACCTGATAATAGGTTCGTCTACTTTTGTCACAATAAAAGATGTCAACTCCTGGGGGACAGGAGTCAATAAGTTAATATATTTTCCATATTTTTTATTCACTGATGTCTTACAGGATAACATTATGTTGCAGCTCATCACTTAGCCAAAAATTATTCTTAGCACTAAAGTAACTAATTAGAATTACGTGTTGGGTTCAGACATACATATACCTTGCAGGTATCTCTTTAAGCAGCTGGGAATACTACCCACACCCTCACAGCACATTTATTCACTTACGAAATTCGTTATAAACGATGCATCTACGTTTGAGAATAACAGAAATATTCACAAACACAATACTACAACGTAAAATGATCTGCATTACCATTTAATAAGTCTGACTTCGGCATAGAACAAGATGGAATAGGCAGCTGAAAAATTATTTGACAATCTACCCATAGAAATGAAATGTCTAAGTCAGACAGGAGAAGTATTTTCAAATGTAGGTTAAGGAGGTTTCTCCTTAAATATTGCTTCTTTAATATACAGGCGTTATTGAATAAAAGTAATTATTTATAAGGAAGGCAACCTGTACATGGTCAACAGGTGGCCATACAAATATTTTTCTTTTTAATTCTTCATTAGTTTTTAACGATGTGTTTGCTATTCGTTCTGTTGGAACGTCTCACATGATGAAATTTATTATCATCGTCCATCGAGCAAGAACTAACTTTGACACTAGCCATATTACATTACTGGCCGATATAGGAAGCTGACCGCTGTACCGAAACTGGCCACTCTGTTAACAAGTCGTTTTAGGGTAATGGCTGTTATGTAACAACGTCAAGATCCTGGCATTCGTTTTATTCGACAGTAAATCATTTAGGTCTTAGTGGGTCACTTAAGTGCCTGAACAAACTTTGGAACTACACCCTTGTTTTGATTAACTGTCAATTAAATCAGCACAATGTCGTTTTCATTTGCGTCGTTCCTGTTTTTCAATCTGAATCACGTATCTAACCGTGATTACTTTCCCAAGTAGCTCTTGACCGGTCGCATTTGAGACGAGAGACCTGAAGATGTAACGGTGTAATGGTGTCGGGGGTGCAGTCATCGTTTCTGCCCGAGGCTGACATGTCCAAGATGTGTGTGGTCTCCCAGGCGCCAGTTGCTACCTTAGCGTAGCATATAGTGACATCCTTGGCTCCGACAATATGTTTGCACGAGGGAGGCACGTGTGTTTTCTGCGCAAAGCAGCAGCAGCTGGTGCAGTCTTGCAGACGGAAGGCCTATGTGAGGCCTTTGGCAAGCGGCAACCGACGCCGAATGCGCGGCCGCTGCTGACACTCCATCAGGCGTGCTGGTGCTCTAGCACCCTGGCAGCAAACACAGGACACATAGAACATCCCCAGAGGCCAGTTGAGGACACCTTAGAGGAGATCGGCTTGGTGGCACCGTCTCGAAGCACAGAACTAGAAGATCTTGGAGCAGCTCGTAGACCAGGCCTACAAGCTGATGACGCTGCTAGACGTGTTTAAAGCTCCTTGGCCCACTTGGGACCGATGGTTGGCATGAAGTATTTCACGGCACTGGCAGTAGTCAAAGACATGGTGTTGCAAGGATCTAATCCCTGCCCAATTTTGTTGTGTACAGCTCACCAGTGTCATGGACCAGGGTCATGCACCCATGTTCTGCCAGCAGCAGTATTCCAGCGCACGGCAGCAAGATTCCTTGGACTGTTCGTCTTCCCGCTTCTCGACAGGTTGCTTTTTCAGGGCAGACGCAAGTGCTGTGGCATCACGTGCTTTGCTCATTCGCAAGAATGGCCAAAGCATATATTTGAAAGGAGTCATGTTGGTGCTGAATAGGTCGCCATAAATGGTCTCTTGTTGTCCATTTTTTTTTTTTTAGCGCGATTCGGGCGGAGCCATCCTCAGAACGTCATAACGCCTTCATACAAAGTATACAGCGACATACACCCATTCCCACCATCACTGCTCAACTGAGCACTGATGATTATGTGACGCAATACTTTGTATGAAGGCTGTTTTATTTGACGTTCTGAAGATGAGCTGCTCCCGAAACGCGCTGCTGTAACAAATGTTTGAACTACATTTATAGTGTCTCTGTTGATCCGTCATGGAGAACGGACATCAGCTGGTCAAGTAATTATCAATGAAATTCGCCAATAGCGGTGTAATTGAGATGTTATTTCACTTTATTTTGACCACCACTTTCGGCCGTTTTCAGGCCCCATGTACATATTCTTGAGAGATGTATATGAGGCTTGAAGATAGCATAGTGGAATGTCGAAACTGGGAGTCAGAATATAATAAAATAATATCCCAGTTACACTGCTGTTCACGAATTTCATTGATAATTACGTTTATGGCGATCTGTTCAGCATTGACGTAAGTCGCCTCATGTTTAAGTCATGGTCACAGGCCTTTTCCGCGACTTTATGTCGCAGCTGAAGGCAGAGGATATATGCCCAAAATATCGATGGAGGAACTATAGCTAAAGGACTACCGGGCCAAAAAGGATGAATCAGTGATTAAGGCCGGACATCAAGAAGACGTACATAAATCGGCACAACCTGGCGGCGCTCTGAATTCTGCTCTGCCAGAATGCAGACTCTCTCTCCTAATCACTGCGTCAGCGTGCTCATTACCAGCCTTCGGTCCTGCAGATCCCTGATCACATGGTGCTGCAGCGGCGGGGATTATTTTCCCATCAGCACGGCAGCCGGAATCTACTTATCGGCGGTCGCAGACACGCGGCCGAAAGCAGAGACGCGTGTTTGTACGGCGCGGCGCCGAGCTTTGTTCGCTGCCGCCGCCACGGGTACCATGTGATGGGGTAGGGGGGGGGGGGGGGGGAGTTGCGGCCTCATCCGAGCGCGCCTCCAGCGTCGCGGGCTTATTTAATTTCCCAGCGGCCAGCGCGCGCGCCGCACACGATACTTTGCGACCGCGCGCGTGTGCGTAGCGCAGAAACAGAAGACAAACAGGCCGCGGGCGGCTGTCATCCTCCATTTGCCGAAGAGATGAGCGGCGGCGCGGCGCGTGACGTCACGGCGCGGCCACGCGGCCGCAGCTTCTGGTTTCAGGCGGGCGGTGCCTTGCCCCGTGGCCGGCGGCTGCGCTTTTTAGCGTCTGCAAACACTCGCCGGCTGCTTAATAGGCTCGGCGACTCGCAAACATATCGCTTACCCCGCCTTTCAACCGATACCCGCTGATCTTTCCGTCTACGCTAAAGCAGTCGTCAGTCTAAAGTTTTTGATTATATATCTCTAGTTTATTCGATTCAGGCTAGAAAATATTCGCCACAGCAGTTATCTGGGTCATAATTCCTGCCGTTTTTACAATGCTAACAACACAGGTTTAAAAAAATATCAAGAGCGGGTCGTCTTAGGTGTGCAGTACATGCAACAGCTTCTACCGTTTCATTTACTGAGAGGAATGCATCATGAAGCATGCCAGTTTGTTTCACATACAGACACCATTTCTCTTCACCTACACATCTACATTACATTATTACTCTGAAATTCACATCCAAATGCTTGTCAGAGGGCTCACAGAACCACCTTCAAACTAATTCTCGACGTTACATGAAATCTATTTGCGAATGTGGTCAACCAACTGTGGTGTGATGAAATAACGACAGTGCGAGCCCGGATTTCGGCTTACCGCGAGCGGTAGCATCGCCATTAGCCTATCCGCGCACGAGTAACGGCCAGACACAATCCTCCAAATGTCGTCAACCACGTGCCTACAGCCTGCACTTGTACGTTCATTAGGTATATTCCCGTATAGGGGAGACATTTCAACTAGAAGTCGCTTGCCCGATCACGCATATAAATGCGATGCTACAGTGCTTGTGTTGTTCCGAAGTACGATGCATGGTTTCCTCGGACCTGCATGCATGTCCTAAGGAACTTTCCATCTTGCTTCTGAAGAACACAGGCGCTGCACTGATCGTATCGTATCGAATTGTCGACCGTTCCACTCTCGAACAGCACGTGGCAAAAATGAAGATCTAAACACGTCCGTGCGAGCTCTGTTGTCTCTTATTTTATTATGATGATCATTTCTCCCTATGTGGGTGGGAGACAAAAAAACATTTTCCCATTCGGAGAAGAATGTTGGCTATTGTAATTTTGTGAAAAGATTTCACTGCAATGAGAATCGCCTGTTTTGATTATTGCCACCCGAGCTCGTGTATCATATCTGTAACCTTTTCTACACTCCTGGAAATTGAAATAAGAACACCGTGAATTCGCTGTCCCAGGAAGGGGAAACTGTATTGACACATTCCTGGGGTCAGATACATCACATGATCACAATGACAGAACAACAGGCACATAGACACAGGCAACAGAGCATGCACAAAGTCGGCACTAGTACAGTGTATATCCACCTTTCGCAGCAATGCAGGCTGCTATTCTCCCATGGAGACGATCGTAGAGATGCTGGATGTAGTCCTGTGGAACGGCTTGCCATGCCATTTCCACCTGGCGCCTCAGTTGGACCAGCGTTCGTGCTGGACGTGCAGACCGCGTGACACGACGCTTCATCCAGTCCCAAACATGCTCAATGGGGGACAGATCCGGAGATCTTGCTGGCCAGGGTAGTTGACTTACACCTTCTAGAGCACGTTGGGTGGCACGGTATAAATGCGGACGTGCATTGTCCTGTTGGAACAGCAAGTTCCCTTGCCGGTCTAGGAATGGTAGAACGATGGGTTCGATGACGGTTTGGATGTACCGTGCACTATTCAGTGTCCCCTCGACGATCACCAGTGGTGTACGGCCAGTGTAGGAGATCGCTCCCCACACCATGATGCCGGGTGTTGGCTCTGTGTACCTCGGTCGTATGCAGTCCTGATTGTGGCGCTCACCTGCACGGCGCCAAACACGCATACGGCCATCATTGGCACCAAGGCAGAAGCGACTCTCATCGCTGAAGACGACACGTCTCCATTCGTCCCTTCATTCACGCCTGTCGCGACACCACTGGAGGCGGGCTGCACGATGTTGGGGCGTGAGCGGAAGACGGCCTAATGGTGTGCGGGACCGTAGCCCAGCTTCATGGAGACGGTTGCGAATGGTCCTCGCCGATACCCCAGGAGCAACAGTGTCCCTAATTTGCTGGGAAGTGGCGGTGCGGTCCCCTACGGCACTGTGTAGGATCCTACGGTCTTGGCGTGCATCCGTGTGTCGCTGCGGTCCGGTCCCAGGTCGACGGGCACGTGCACCTTCCCCCCACCACTGGCGACAACATCGATGTACTGTGGAGACCTCACGCCCCACGTGTTGAGCAATGCGGTGGTACGTCCACCCGGCCTCCCGCATGCCCACTATATGCCCTCGCTCAAAGTCCGTCAGCTGCACATACGGTTCACGTCCACGCTGTCGCGGCATGCTACCAGTGTTAAAGACTGCGATGGAGCTCCGTATGCCACGGCAAACTGGCTGACACTGACGGCGGCGGTGCACAAATGCTGCGCAGCTAGCGCCATTCGACGGCCAACACCGCGGTTCCTGGTGTGTCCGCTGTGCCGTGAGTGTGATCATTGCTTGTACAGCCCTCTCGCAGTGTCCGGAGCAAGTATGGTGGGTCTGACACACCGGTGTCAATGTGTTCTTTTTTCCATTTCCAGGAGTGTATTTCACGATAATACAAAACGATCTGCCTTCTTTGAACTTTTTCGATGCCCTGTGGCAGCAACGCTCTACAGGAGAACGGACATACGTAGCGTAGACAGTCTCTCTAAAAGATTTGTTGCACCTTCTAAGCGTTGCAATAAAAGGCAGTCTTTAGTTGGCCTTCCTCACAACGTTTTCTATGTGATAGTTCCAAATTAACAGGTTAGTGATGGTAGCCCCCAGATAGGCCTATGTAGTTCAATCGACACAATTTATATTTGTATTTTTTATCCTGTAACCTACAACAATGCTATTAACGAATGGTTTGTACTTATGACATGACAAACTGTAACGAATCGGTTAAGACGATCATTATGGCTATTCGCTGAGTTTGTTGGTGTCGCTTAAGTAATGTGATACCTTGCCCAAATAATACAGCTGGCGTGGAATGGTTGTGTAATCGCCTTACATAATTTCTACCCATTCCCGAATTTTTTGCGAGAATTATTGAGAAGAAACTGATTTAGGCAATGTTCACTAAAAACTGAAGGTCTTCCAGAACGTGGTTCATCACACAAGTCGAATTTTCCTGCTCGAAAACGAGAAAATCAGTTCTGTGCCTCCTCTCAGAAAATGCTTCCCTCCCGTACATACCGCAAATTCTTCTCGTTGCTTCTGTAGCCTATATCTTCGATTACACTCGAAGAGTAAAATGTATTGCAAGTGTTCATTTTTCTCTACTTGTTATTCCATAGCGATTAGCCTAGGAAAAGGTTGAGTGAGCTGTTAACAATTTACAAGTTCCTGTTTGCATCAAGCTCGAAAACAAAGAAGAATAATTGAAGCAAGAAACAACAAGGTTTCACAATGCAGTGGTGCCAAACCAACGAACAACGGTGCGGACGCAGGCACAGCGAGCTGTCGATTATTATATTATTATTATAGCTTTCTTTTTTCAAAAAAAAGTAAGAAAAGAGATAGACAAAGACTGAAGTCTTCTATTTGTGTCACGAACAGAAAGTATATTTTACTTAGGAATATACTATCATGAACGTGACTCGCGTTTACTACAGTCTCACCGACGGAGATTTCTTTTTTCGTTGTTTCCTATATGATATTCGGGTAAATACGGTTACCCATATTATCTTCAGGCAGTTGCAGAGACTGTACCCTTGCAACACGTCCGCGACTATTTGCTGTCTATATGCCTAAACGTTTCTCTGGGAAAACATCTATATTTTTTATTGTCCGTGTGGTCTCAGGTCCACATTAATCCACACAATTGGAAGTTTGCCCTAACACGCCATTTTCTCGCTTGACCCTTGAGGTAGTTCCTCAAACTATATTTAGGAGGACCTGTCTTTTGACAAAGAATGGAAACCGTGATTCAATTTTTGACATGAAAACTACAACTGTTTAACTACACATCACGACAGAGTTGAGTGACAATTTTGTAACCACTGAATTTTTGTTATAACTTCTGTATTGCAATCCGTGTGACCACGCGTCGTTCGTATGCCAATAATGCACCAAAGGTGGCTTCTGCTCCATGTTGGTACTCGATGTGAGGAACTAAAGTACGAAAAGTTCCACATCACTGTGCCTACGTACGACTTTTGTCTATTATTGTATTAGGTTGGTGCATAAGTTTGTAGCGGTTTTGCGTTGAAAAAAGATTTTCCACAAGTTTAATAATCATAACAGATACACAAGGAAGTTGCTTCAAGGTTTTTCGATGGCGAAAAGATGAAAATCTGGGAGTGTAAGATCTGATGAATGAGGAGGGTGCGGAATGTCTTCCCAACGCAACTTCTGTACAGTGCTTTTTGTCAGTCTAGAAGAATGCGGACGTGCGTTATCGTGGAGTAGCATCATGTCACGCACACCTTCTGGTCGTTTTTCTCTGATTGCGTCTGCAAGACATCTCAGGTGTTGATAATAAATATCAGCAGTGACATACTGCTGACATCGGAGAAGAAATTCGTAGTACAGCCCACCGACATTGTTCCATCAGAGGCATAACATACTCTTTTGTCGATGTGCGCAGTTCTTTGTACGGGGAGTTTCTGCTTTGTTTGTACGCAACCACTCCTTTCTCTTCCATACTGTATAGACACGATATCTCGTCACTGGTAACGACACAAGATAGGAATGGTCGGTGTTGTTTACGCGCCACTGGGTGCTTCCGCTACTGTCATCCCTCTATTGAACTCAAACAGAAGAATATGTCGGAAAACTTCCAATATCTCCACTTAGCCCTTCGTTTTCTGACGTTCACAGTTCCATTCAGATTCTCCACGTGACAAGATGACAATATGCAAATTCAAATAGCAACAATGAACAACAAATAAAAAGTTACAATCGATAAATAAACCCACAGCAAACGGAATACCAAGATGCAAAGCAGAAACGCTACGAACTTACGCACAAGTGTAATAAGTAGTAGCAACGATTGGAAATCTGGACAGTTATTTGTCTGTTATGCCATGAAGTGTCTATGAAGTGTTAATTTTGGACAATAACGTAAAGTTAACGGTGATTTTTGGTCACTGATGAGCGGATGGAGCCTGATGCCTGTCGTGTAGTCTGTGTGATTTTTCAATTACGATATCGTGAAGAGTTGGTTACTGTATTTGCTGTCTATTTCTCGTAGTACGGGTGGCCCGGCTCGCACCGAAGATTACGAAAAACATTTTATTTTTAAGCTGTTGGATGCGTAGGAGGTGGTATCCTGTAGCAATGAACCTACCTCCATACCGAAAGGAAAGTCTAAGATAAGTAGTACTTGCTTGTAGATTTCTAACTCAACTTTGTTCGATAAATTATCGCCTTTCACAAAGAATAGCAAGCGTTGTAATAAGTGTTTCCATTGTGTGTGTGTGTGTGTGTGTGTGTGTGTGTGTGTGTCTGTGTTTCTGTGTGTGAGTGCTCGCATGTATGTGTGTGAGGTGCATTCCAAGCTATTTGTCACTGCCACATCAAGTCAAGAACCGAGTAAGGACTCGACTCAACAAAATGTTGCTCGTAGCTCAGTAGCAGATCACGATAGCTGTATGGTTACTAAACTTACTTTTAGCATTTGTTAGTAAATTAATTTCAGCATTAATAAGCAAACGTTGGAATTTAAAATTTATTGGCAACACAATCCTAAAAATGGGGAAACGAATAGTAAAGACCATGGATAAGTGCGATGATCGCCAGAAGCTACAAGAAAGGGCTCGAATGGATTACGTTGATTATGAAGAATCAAAGAAGCCAGGTGTGTAGAACGAATGAGAGAGTAAAGGGAACGCTATAAAGTTGAGAAACTGAAAGCCGCGTGTACACTTGGAACTCAGGAACTATTACGTCGGAAAATCGTGCTCAGTGCCTGTAGTATCAGGGTAACATTTTTTTTTAAGTATGTGCCTCTGATTCATAAATCATGAATATCGCACTTCCCGTGTTGTTATCCAGCAATGAATGACATTTAACAACCCATATAATACAACTTTTATTGTAATTCACTATGTTACCCTTGAAATAAGTGTATTCCGATGTATAAAGCTGCCAATTCTAATCATATTTCTACACGCATCTGTACGTTTTCGAACAGGAAACTTCGATATTATCTGCATCTAAACCTACATCTACACTGCAAATTACCGGGAGGTGCATGGCAGAGGGTATTTCCCATAGTACCGGTGAAAGGTACAGCAAGAAACCCTAAGGCTTTTTCCTGTTCCATTCACATATGTAGCGCGGAAAGAATGATTGTCTGAATGCTTCTGTGAGTGCAGTAATTATTCTAATCTGATCCTCACGATCCTATGTTAGCGATATGTAGGAGGTGGTGGTATATCCCTAAAGTAATGTTTTAAAACCGGTTCTTGAAACTTTGTCAATCGGCTTTGTTGGAATAGTTTAGGTCTGTCTTCAAGAGTCTGTTTGTTCAGTTCCCTCAATACCTCTCTCCCACTGATTAAGTAAGTCTGTGACCACTCGTGCTGCCCTTCTCTGTATACTTTCAATAGCCTCTGGTAGTCCTATATGGTACGGGTCCCACACATCTGAGCAATATTCTAGAACCGGTCGCACGAGCAATTTGTAACAAATCTATTTTGTAGACTGCTTGCCCTTCCCTAGTATTCTGCCAATACTGCTTTATCCGCGACGGAAGCTATGTGATCATTCCATTTCATATCCCTACAATGTGTTACAGCCAGGTATGAGTTGACCGGTTCCAACACTGACTCATTGATATTGTAGTCGTAGATACAACTTTTTTATTTTGTGAAGTGCAAAGTTTTACATTTCTGATCATATAGAGCAAGTAGCCAATGGCTGCACCACGTCGAAATCTTATCAGGATCTGACTAGGTATTTATGCAGCTTCTCTCAGATATTAATTCATTCCTGATAACTGCATTATCTGCAAAACACCTAATTTTACTATTAATACTACCTGCAACGTCATTAATATACAATATGAACAGCAAGGGTCTTTCCTAGGGTACATCCGATGTTACTTCTACGTCTGGCGATGATTCTCCATCCAGGATAACATGTGGTCCTTCCTACCAAAAAGTCCTCAATCCACTCTCAAATTTCACTTGATAACCCATACGGTCATACTTTTGGCGATAAGCGTAGGTGCGATACTGAGTCAAATGCTGTTCGGAAATCAATAAATGCTGCATCTACCTTGTTGCCTTGATCACCACTACCACTGGCTACCTAGATTTTTATTAAGTCTAGTTTCCATTATTTTATTTCCATAGTGAAAGGTTAGCTCTGGTAAAAACCTCAAGCCTTTCGCTGAGCAGCTCTCCGCGACATCCTCTAATGTTTGGATCGAGAGAGATAGGAAGTGGTACAACTGAAGCGGAGATGGAAGCTTTTAAGTCGTACCTGAATAGCTAAGTCTGGAGGAACATTACCCACGATTGACTAGGTTCCGGGTTCGGAATCTGTCAGGATGTTCCATTATTATGTTATCGCTGTTTATGCTGCGGGTTTCTGGAGGAAATACGGAAGACTGAGAAACGATACAAATTATAAAATTCTGTTTGTATGTTCCACATCTCATCCTAAACCACTGCACCGGTTTCAACCAAACCTGGTACACGTATCATTTACTGTCTAGAATGAATCTCTGTATGGGTGTGAGCCACCTACCTATTAATGTGCTGGGTGTGAGGGTGCAAAAGGAGTGTAGCACACGATAAGCGAATACCCAGACTTTATTCGTCCACCACGTAAGTGACTTGCAACAAACTTTGAATCTTTACAAGACTTTTTCTCGCTTGAAACCCTCACAATATGGTGGAAGGAAGAAAGGTTTCTCGCATACTATATTTTCGCTAATCATGCAGTAACACAGAGGCCTGACGTTTTGATTTATTACTTTTTACTACTAACTATATTCGGGGCACGTTCTGCAGACAGTGTTCACATATACCACTGAGTGTAGCTGCAAAATTATAGACTACTGGCCATTACAATTGCTATACCACGAAGAAATGAAGATGATAAACGGGTAGTCATTGAACAAATATATTATACTAGAACTGACATGTGATTACACTTTCACGCAATTTGGGTGCATAGATCCTGGGAAATCAGTACCCAGAACAACAACCTCTGGCCGTAATAACGGCCTTGATACGCCTCGGCATTGAGTCAAACATAGCTTGGATGGCGTGTACAGGTACAGCTGCCCATTCAGCTTCAACACGATACCACAGTGCATCAAGAGTAGTGACTGGCGTATTGTGACGAGCCAGTTGCTCGGCCACCATTCACCAGACATTTCCAATTGGTGAGAGGTCTGCAGAATGTGCTGGCCGGGGCAGCAGTCGAACATTTTCTGTATCCAGAAAGGCCCGTACAGGACCTGCAACATGCGGTCGTGCATTATCCTGCTGAAAGGTAGGGTTTCGCGGCGATCGAATGAAGTGTAGAGCCACGGGTTGTAACACATCTGAAATGTTATGTCCACTGTTCAAAGTGCCGTCAATGCGTACAAGAGGTGACCGAGACGTGTAACCAATGGCAGCCCATACCATCACGCTGGGTGATACGCCAGTATGGCGATGACGAATACACGCTTCCAATGTGCGTTCACCGCGATGTTGCCAAACACGGATGCGACCATCATGATGCTGTAAATAGAACCGAAAAAATGCCGTTTTGCCACCCGCGCACCCAGGTTTGTCGTTGAGTACACCATCGCCATCGCAGGCGCTCCTGTCTGTGATGTAGCGTCGAGGGTAACCGCAGACATGGTCTACGAGCTGATAGTCCATGCTGCTGCAAACGTCGTCGAACTGTTGGTGCAGATGGTTGTTGTCTTGAAAACGTCCCCATCTGTTGACTCAGGGATCGGGACATGGCTGCACGATCCGTTACAGCCATGCGGATAAGATGCCTGTCATCTCGACTGCTATTGATACGAGGCCGTTTGGATCCAGCATGGCGTTCCGTTTACCCTCCTGAACCCACCGATTCCATATTCTGCTAACAGTCATTGGATCTCGACCAACGTGAGCAGCAATGTCGCGATACGATAAACCGCAATCGCGATAGGCTGCAATCCGACCTTTATCTAAGTCGGAAACGTGATGGTACGCATTTCTCCTTCTTACACGAGGCATCACAACAACGTTTCACCAGGCAACGGAGGTCAACTGCTGTTTGTGTATGAGAAATCGGTTGGAAACTTTCCTCATGTCAGCACGTTGTAGGTGTCGCCACCGGCGCCAACCTTGTGTGAATGCTCTGAAAAGCTAATCATTTGCATATCACAGCATCTTCTTCCTGTCGGTTAAATTTCGCGTCTGTAGCACGTCATCTTCGAGGTGTAGCAATTTTAATGGCCAGCAGTGTATCACTGTATAACACATACACTGAGGTGACAAAAGTTAAGGTATGGCTGTAGGCACTTATATTGATGGCGGTAGTACCGCGTACACGACGTATAAACTGGTGGGGCTATTCGCGCTCAGGCGGTTGATGTGAAAAGATTTCCGACGATATTATGGCCGCACAACGGGAATTAACAGACTTTGAACGGGGAGTTAGACGCGTGGGACATTCCATTTCGAAAGTCGTTAGCGAATTCAATATTCCGAGATCCACAAGTGTCAAGAGTGTGCTGAGAATACCAAGTTTCAGGGGTTACCTGTCACCACGGAAAATGCAATGACTGACGGCCTTCACTTGCCGGTCGAGAGCAGCGGCGTTTGCTTCGAGTTGTCAGTGTTAACAGACTAGCAACACTGCGTGAAATAACAGCAGACATCAACGCAGGACGTACAACGAACGTATCCGTTAGGATGGTGCGGTGAAATGTGGCATAAATGAGCTATGGCTGCAAACGACCGACGTAAGTGCCCTTGCTAACAGCACGACATCGCCTGTAGCGCCTCTGCTGGGCTCGTGAGCATATCGGTTGGGCCCTAGAAAATGTAAATCCTTGGCCCGATTAGATGAGTCCCAATTTCAGTTGGTAAGAGCAGATGGTAGAGAGTGATTGTGGCGTATATCCCACGAAGCCACAAACCTCAGTTGTCAACAAGTCACCTTGCGAATTGGTGGTGGCTTCATAATGGTGTGGGCTGTGTTTACGTGGAATGGTATGGGTCCTCTGGTCCAACTGAACCGATCAATGACTGTAAATGTCTACGTTCGGCTACTTGGAGACTATTTCCAGCCAATCATGACTTCAAATTCCCAGACACGTCACTGGGCCAGAAATTGATCTTGATTGATTTTAAGAACATTCTAGACAATTCGAGAGAATTTGGCCACCCAGATCACCCGACATCCAATCAAACATTTATTGAACATGATCGAAAAGTCACTTCGTGCACAAAATCTTGCACTAGCAACACAATCGCAATTGTAGGCGTTTATAGAGGCAGTATGGCTCAAAATTTCCACAGGGGACTTCCAACGACGTGTTGAGTCCATGTCACATGGATTTGCTTCTCTACGCTGGACAAAATGAAGTCCGAAACGAAATTAGATGGTATCTTACGACTTGTGTCACCTCGATGTAGCTCAAGAGATGTGACGTCTTAAACATTGAGTTGCTTGGGAGCTGCCGCATCATGCATGAAATTGAAATTTGTTACTTATTTGCCACAAATTCCACTCGCAACACATTTCTCAGACAGCATCACACATAACGTTGAATTTGCCTACAGAATTGTACCATTGTATGACATATAGCTCAGGGAAAATTACGTTATAATCATTGAACGCAATGAAAACGAAACTGCAGGTTGAAATTGGCTAGAGATTCAGGTGAATACGTATGAAGAAATAAATTCAATATATGTGAAACATACGTAATACGTGCGTGTGCTCTCAATGCCATGGGTAAAAAGCTCCTCATAAACCCCTGGATCGAGTCATCCAAATCATACTATCTGGAAAGAATTACTGTGGGGGTGACAACCAGCAACCTCCTACTAGGATAACTGTGATAACATGGAGACAGAAGAAAGCGGAGGAGCTGCCAGAGGGAAGGGAGGAGATAGACTGACAGAAGACTGGAATACGTACTTTGACAAGGAGAAGTACTTAGCTAGTATTAATCAAAAAATTCAGATAAGACGAATGCAGTTTAGAAATGGACACAATAAGTGTTAAACGAATAACTAGGCTCTTACATGTTAAACAAATTTATTTACAGATTTTGCAATGACCGTTTTTGTGATTGAAGTATACCACCGGTGTTTAGCTTGCCGCAGATATACGCATACAACTTGTGTTTTCAACAAATTTAGTGACGCTGACAAAACTCTCTGCACAAACGTACGATAAACGTGCAATTACTTTCAATACATATCTGTGATCAACATAGAGCGAATATTACGTTAACATGGATTATTGAACTTATTGTCAGCGGGTGTCTACACTTTCACGAAACCAATGAAGCTCGACATTTGGAACTGCCAATCGGTAACCGCTGCTAGCGGATTAATTGGATTCGTATTATCCACGTGAAGCTTGTTCAGTCCTGATGACTGTAACATGTACATTTCAAATCACTACAGCGACGAAAATTTACGTACGATATCCGCCCCACGTTTCTTACATCGTTTCTGTAAAGTCAGATGTGTCAAGTGATCAACAGCCAATCAATTGAGCCTCTTTCTTTCCTTAAGTATAGATTTTCGGCTTCATGACCATTTTGGACATCAGTTTTATTAACGGTGATGCTATACGTAATTGCATATTTAGCTGTACGTCAGTGAACTTACATTGACATCCGACCGTGTCTTCTGGGTGCTACACATTTTTTGTCAGGCAGTCTTTATAAAAATAAAGTAACGCATTCAGTTCCAGAAACATTATGGATGACGTAAATTTTAGTGATACTGTTTAATTTTCATTCAAGAAATCATTTTTAGAGAAATTTATGACATAATTTTCTGGAGATACATACCACACCGCGTAAAACCATATTCCCGCCGGCTATATCAACAGACCACCTGCATTTAACAGTATGTTTAGTACACTTCTTGGTTACTTATCTTTATGATATGAATTTTAAGTTTCTGGATGTCCACATCCTTGCGATATACTTCCGTTGTTTTGATCTCTAGCAAAAGTGATATGTATTTATTAATTCATTTATTTATGTTTCTCCTCTTTGCTTGATGTAGCTTCACCCAGTGATGCTTTGCTGACACAAATTACATAGGCCTTTTAAAAAATTGTGGCATTTAACGTTTTTTTATACACTTACTCAAGACATGATAGTAAGGTGAAACAGTCGATCCATGAGTTATTTTTCGAAAGTAATCCTTTTCACACCAATATGAACTGGTCAGAAATTATTGTTCATGTAAAATGTGAATCTATTGTTTATATCATTACGAAGTGCAGAGAGTGCGAGAGTATCTTCCTCAGGTGGTATTGTAAAAATCTACCTAAGGCGACGGCCGTCCACCGTGTGTGGCCTCCGAAAGTTCTGTCGGAATAATCATCGAGAGAGAAATCCCTTCTTGAAACATACTGGCAGATTAAAACAGTGTGCCGGACCGAGACTCGAACTCGGGACGTTTGAAGTCAGGATAGCTGCTGGGAACCTGTGAAGCGCCTTCGACGCTGGTAAAACATACAGAGTTTTATTCATAAAGTTTACAAATCGTCATCCTTGCTCACCCGGCTCTGTTGTTGCCAAAGGTCCGGAATTCGAGTCTCGGTCCGGCATTTTTAATCTGTCGGCAAGTTTCATATCAGTGCATACTCCGCTACAAAGTGAAAATTTCATTCTAAATTCCATCTTTATTCACGGCGTGTAAAGCGTCCCGTTCACTTCCGAATCTTGAGCATTACATGACTGAGATCCGCAAGCTCACGTTAGTTAACGTCACAAAACGAAATGTCTATCTTTATGTTCAGTGCAGTTGTTACTATTAACATCAGTGGACCAACGGTATGCAAGTTAAGATAGCTGCAAGACAGTTAGGAAATCTTGTCTGAGAGAACCGTAATAGTCACGTGGCCTCATTTCGGCATAGCGAAATACCAGTGCTCTTTTCACTCCTGTCTGACCTGCTTCTTCTAGGTAAATCCGGTGCAAAGTAATCTGATATAATAGACTGTGTAAGTTGAGAGACCTTCTGTTACAGTTCAGTTTTTTTATGACAAACGAATGTCCTTTGATTCAGGATAATTCTACACGTTGATGTTGGCGCTCTTATCTTTGAATAAATTTAAGTATGTCTAACGCTGGGAAGTTAGTTGTTTTATTTCAAGTTCTGATAGCCTACTAATCCTAAGCCACTTCAAAGAAAAATCATATGACCGATTAACTTCCTGACAGGAATGACATCTGTAGTAAAAATGGTGATACCTGGCAAGAGTTTGGCTATGATTCTATCTTGTAAATGTTTTTAGAACCCTGATGAATAACTTGAAGCCGGCCGAAGTGGCCGTGCGGTTCTAGGTGCTGTAGTCTGGAACCGCGAGACCGCTACGGTCGCAGGTTCGAATCCTGCCTCGGGCATGGATGTGTGTGATGTTCTTAGGTTAGTTAGGTTTAACTAGTTGTATCTAATATTCCAAGCAGGTAGAAAACGTTGAGTGGCTCACAGTCCACGTTAAACGCAGAAGGTAAAGAAAAAGGGACTTGATCGAGTAATAGAGCAGGACAAGAAATGAGATGGGTTTCGAAGTACCGTTGAAACTAACACAGACAACTTTCATTCCGTTGGGGAGGCCATCAGCCATAAAGGCAAGCAAATTATTGCCAACAATATCAACATAGAGTACAGTGATATTCGTGGCTTTACGGTATTTACTGATAAACACAGCTCACACCGAGAGCCATGGGAGTATTCTCCATAGCACCAAACTGACGTGATCGGCTCGTGTACTTGTAGGCGTGTATCAAACTGCAATTCTTCTGAAAGATTACCTTCGATGACAGCATCGTTAGAGGCGGAGCACAAGATCAGATTACGGAAGGAAATCGGCCGGTTCCTTCAAGCAAAACCTTAATATGTATGGTCGGTCCGGAATTTGAATGGTCGTCCAATGAATATCTTATGTCTTGCCAAGACTGAAAGGGTTCACCTGACAAGAATGCAAACTCTCTGTGATATTGTTCGTCCGGCGCTCTACTTATTTGGACGTGTATGACAGAACAGAACATTGTGGTTCGATCCCATGTACGGCGGGGGTGGAGGGGGGAAGAGAGAGAGGGGAGCGTGCCATTCTGACGACCGCGGTGAATGTAGGATGTTATGCAAGCTGTGCAGATAAAATCATTAAAAAATCGTTGCGTATGTCAAACTATAACTAAACAATCACCGACAGATCAACAGTAAATTTCTTTCTTCACGTTCCCTTACAACTTTCCACTCAGACGTTTCTGATCAAGGCTTACCAGTTTCATAATAATACATTGCACTTCTCCGTCACACCCAAAAGCAGGGGAGAACCCTGTACACTGTTGTTTCGAAGAACAAGCGACAGCTTGCTAATTAAAAGAAACGTTTCACAGAAATTACGTATTTACTTTGTAATGACGTAAGTACGCGTCGTTTTGCTCACAATAACATGCATAGCGTACAGATTACCAACCTAATATTTTAAACAATTTCTATAGAGGATGTCGAAAGTTGAGAAACGTCTGTTTCACACAGTGGCGGTGAACCGATGAACTCTCTCTGTCCGAAGCGTTTCTAGTAAAGATATGATCTACATCATAATTAATAAGTCAGAAGATAACTATGTTAAGTAATTATTTTGCTCGTTGAGGGACAGATTCAGACATTTATCAGTGAATTACAACTTTAAACAAAGTCCCACAAAGATAATATCATTTACGCAAGGACTGTTCAGATAAAATAAATACTGTTATTTTATTTTTAACTACCAATAGATTTCTTATACCGCCAGAAGGAAATGTCCACGGGTTAAAACAAACTTACACTGGGCGTGCGTCAACAAAAAAAAAAAAAAAAAAAAAAAAGACCGTAGCATGCAGACGTGCACAACCAGTAAAAAGTGTGTATCTGACACAAGTGCGTTTTGCAACAGGAAGAATAGCGAAAGAGATGGGTAACACAGAATTAAAAAGAAATATTTATTCCAAACTAACAACTCTCCCAGGCCACTTGGGTAGCACTATACAGAGGGCCGAGCAGAGACACCTCTCTGTCAAGTGAGGATAGCTGTTAGGAACCTGTGAAGCGTACTCGATGCTAGTAAAACATTACTAGAGTATAGAGTTTTATCATAATGTTTACAAGTCGTCGTTCTTGGACACTCAGCTGGGTTGTTGCTCATTCAGCTTCATGTTGGATTCTAGCTGACGTCCTTCAAGTGAAGTCAACGTCTGCACTGCCAGGAGAAGATGTCTGCTACCCTGGCGCCACGGTGATTCTCAGGCTGAGAAGCATGCCCAATGCCAAGAACAAAATGATGCTGGTGCTGGCTGCTGGAATGGCCTCATCCCCATTCCAGATTCTATGATGACCACCTATGACCCATGCACGGCATACCTGGGGTCAGTAGTCTTGTAGTGGATTGATCTCCTTCCAACCCCTGGTAATTTTCAACACAAAGAGATGCATGTTTGTTGAACAGAAATGGGGACCCCAAGAGATCCTGATGCTGGCCTCCACATTGAAGTTCCATGCTGGGTACACTCTGTGATGTGGTGTTGTTGGAAGGCAGTAAATTTCTACGGTATCTTAGTCATGGAATAGAGTGTTGTTACTTTGAATGAAATCAATTCGAATCATCAACTCATGATGAGGGCTGGAGAGCGGGGGTATTTAGAGGGACCTAGCTTTAGGCAATGATACAAGGCTTGGTATGTAATGACCACATGTGTCGTCCTTATTCTGGTATATTCTCTTAATGGGCTGTTGACTTATGTGTCAGTTCCTCACTAGGTGCTCTTGTGAAGGAGACAGAGTTTTTTGCAGCATGTCTTATGAGCTAACGAATATGTTTTTCTCAGTTCCTTTGGTTTTTTGTCGCTGTCTGCTTTCTGCTGAAACCATTCCTCGCTCAGCAGACAGTATCTTAATATGTCGATGACCTGACCCACTTGTGACACACTGGCTTGCTTCCTGTTTCACCTCTCTCTCTGGCATAAATTCAGTTTGTCTGTGACGTTGTGAATAAGGTTTAATAAAATTTTGTAACTTCTACCACTTACGGTTATGTTATGTACCAACTAAGTATCTACCAAGATACAACTTGTTTGGCATAGGGGTAGTAAATTGTATGCCATCTTTGTGAATTAGTCAATTTATTATTGAAAACTGCTTCAAAATCTGTACAGCAGTCTCTGAGATTAGCCTCAACGTAGACAGAAATCGTGGCGGGAGGTTTTAATTTATAAAATGTATATTGAAGATCAAGATATGTATAGACTGTGGTAAAAATAATTTCATATGATCACTGGCCTGGTTCGAGTCTTTCGAATGGACACCACTTTGGCGACTTGCATGTCCCCAATCTACCCCACTTACACAAATGGGGGAAGGGGATCTACAGGTTAACGTAGGATTCGGAACCTGTCGTTTCTGTCGAGTCTCCACACCACTGACAGGTGTATGCTAGGTTATAAGACAGACTGAAGAGTCCATGACCCTACCGGGACTCAATCCTGCAACCTTTCAGTCTCCAGACACGAACTTTACCGCTAACCCACCAAACCTGACACAGATTGTCGTTAAGCTTCGCTCCTCTTTGCAGTAGCAGAGGCTGGTTACTTTATTGCTTTTCCCTCCAGATACCACCTCCGCACTAGCTGACCAGCTCGTAGGTTCCGTCATTGCCACAAGACGTCGTCACTCCAAAACACAATTACGTATGAAACAAATCACAACACACATATTACACATTCGTCATTACTTAGCGGTAATGAATTATCACGCAAAAACTTTCCCGCCCGTCCGTCTATTAGTCAAAACTATGTCAAAATCCTTCCAGTATTTTCTGATATCAGCCTGAACATGGAGACAGAAGCCATGACAGGGATCTTTAATTTATAAGAATTGTAGAAGATTAAGAACTTTTGGGGAAATGACACCTATCTTGGAATTTATTGAGGCCTCGATTTCCGACTGAAAGAAATCAGTTTACATAATGTCCCTCAAAATGTCAGGTCTTTGGACATGGGAATTCTTTAATAATTTGATTGTGTTGGTTTTGCAAGAGGGAAACAGTATCATTGAAAGCTAAAAATAAACATAATTACTTTCCCTCTGTAATTTAAAACTGCGCAAATAATATGTTGATGCATATCATTTCCTGGCATTATTTGAGTAAATTTTTTGGTTTTAACAATTTTCTGCTCTGTAAATTCATTAAGTAATTAATGTTTTAATGTGGACGTATTAATTAACTCAGTAATAACGAAAATAAAGTAGTTTACGGGAATCAGATTGCCTGTACTGTAATAATAAAAACCCTGAGATAAGTGATGTAATGAAAGTGATGCAGTTGTGTACGAATGGAAATCATAACAATTCAGTTGTGATGCTGCTCCTCAATAGTCATCCATAAAACCAGTTGTGGCATCATGATAATGTGCTTTTGTTTCTTTCAATGAATGTTAGTACAGCACACAAAACAGAAAATTGGAAGTATATATGGGATTCACTCACAGACATCTATGTGCACACATTCATTGCATGTGTACCATTAAACTATGAGGGGTAGTCAAATGAATACGAGACAGATAAACAAAAGGTCACCTGTGAGTGCGGCTCGCGCTCTGAGCGTTCCGCACAAACTTAATTATGTACAATGGTAAGTTCATCCAAACCTGGTAACTGAGAACTCGACCATTTTTGCGTGTTATCGACCTCGATACTGGCAATATATCGGTCCCAGGAATTCCAAGACATTCGAGAATGTTTTAATATATGTTTTAAGTTTAAATTTTTTGTGTGAATTCGCGTTTGCTATTGTAATTTCGGAGGAAAAGGGTCCTAAACAGACGGGCAGAATGACACTAGGTTAACGAATGGAAAGAGTGCTTTTTTCGTGAGATATAATTACAAGTTAACAATTTTCGAACTTTTTTGCCTCACCTGTGTTGTGAAATCCTGCTTGTTGACAAACTTCTTGATTCTAGGTCAACTGGAAGTGCCCTATAGGTTTTGAGTAGCGAGTTCGCAAGTATCGAAATATATGACATAAATGAGCGTATCTTTTAATGTCATTGACTTAGAGGATTAACTGTAATGCATCGCGAAGGGACGACAGGCCTCAGTATGTGACATAAATTTCAACTTGACACGTCTACCCGTTTCAGAGAAAGGGTCTTAACAGTCGGACAGATGGCAGATAGACAGACAGACGAATGCACGAATGGACAACGAAGCCATTCTATATGGTTTCTGTGTTTATCGATTGAGATACAGAACTCTAAAAGTAAATAAGCCGATTATTTCAAACGGTATAGCTGTAACTGTTACTACATTGAGCCCACTGTGAGACAAGATGGTCAATACCTTCTTGGAAAAATGTTTAACGTTGCCAACGGAACCATGATACTTATTTAATTTAAATGTAAACTTCAAAATTTATGATTCAGGTATAGAATATCTAAATATATTTTCCAATATCGGCTCTACCACACACAGGAGAAGATACTTATGGGTTTTCTCCAGGGGAGCCCGATTTCCTAGTGTCATTCGAATGAGCCAGTCCAAGTACGCAGGTTTTGCGAATTCAAACTTCCAGAAAACAGAAACAAAAATAGAGGAAATCTATGGTTTGGACAGTAGTTTCAGTTGTCTGCTTACTTTCAAGCATAAAAGATCGATTGCATGCAAATGAGGATATCTTCGGCTTATATCCTGAATTTTCATAGCGGCATGGTTATTTTTTGAATGTACATACAAATTGTTCTGACAACACTATTCTTCTTTTTCTACTTTCAAATGGTTCAAATGGCTCTGAGCACTATGGGTCTTAACATCTGAGGTCATCATTCCCCTACATCTTAGAACTACTTACACCTAACTAACCTAAAGACATCACACACATCCATGTCCGAGCCAGGATTAGCACCTGCGACCGTAGTTGTCGCGCGGTTTGCAGACTGAAGCGCCTAGAACCGCTCGGTCACACCGGCCGGCTTTTCCTAATTTCCTTAGTGTAAAGGACAGCCAAATGGTAAGGAGACAGGCGAAGAAGTAGTAAGTAAACTGTGTATCGTTTGAAAAGTAATGGCTGTAACTATTAATACAGTTATCCAACTATGAGACAGGACATTGCCTTCGTGGAAAAATGTTTCTGCCCAGGCGTGCACCTCTTCGTCCAAAGCAAATCGACTTCCACAAATCTCTTTCTTCACGGCTCCAGAAATACGAAAATCGCTTGTGGAGAGATCGAAACTGTACGGATCATGTGTAAGAGTTTCCGGTAAAACTTCTGCAACGTAGTCGAAACACACTTGGCAACATGTGAGTGGGCATTTTGTTGGCAGGTTGTTTCGATTCGCTGCAGAAGTTTATCGGAAACTTCTTACAAATGATCCATACAGTCTCGATTTCTCCAAAAGTGATTTCCATATATTTTGAGCCCTGATTTGCTTTGGACGAAGAGGTACACGTCTGTATACAATAATGGTTCCGTAGTCAACCATAAACATTTTTCCGAGATGGTACTGATCGACTTGTCCCACAGTGGGCTCAGTGTAGTAACAGCGATTAGTACTATTCAATTCTCAGTTGCTCAGTGATTATTTGGAAATATTGGATAGTCACCTACATTTATCATTTTAGTGTCAGTTCCTGCACTCGATACAATGTCCTGAAACTGAATATGGCGCTGAGATTTCTGTAGACATAAACAAACTGAGAGATGGAAATAGAGTAATGAATACTAACTCGCTTTCGATCAGATTTCGCTGCTTGTCAAATCAATCCAGTTGAAGAGTGTGTCAAAATGTGCGTGTTGCAACATGTTCGTCGTGAAGGGCAACAATCTTCCTTCCTACTTGAGCCTATAAGAAAAAAAGTTGGGAACAAGTTGTATGAATGGAGTGGTCACGAGAGAGGACTTCTTTTCATCCAGCTGAAGTGAACATTTGACATGGATGTTGGTGCGCAAATTCCGCTTCGTCAAGTTCCAAGTCGAAAATCTGTAGAGTTCATAAACTTCGGTCGTTGCTTTGTAGTACCTCTAACATGTGTCCCTCAACCTTTGGAATCTTGTTGGAAACATGGTGTACATCAGCTGTCTCCAAAGTGAGTACCTCACCTCACACAATCTATTTTCTTCCTTATCGCTTCCATTTCCCTGTCAGTACACGAAAATTATTCCTGCTAATTCCGTAACCAGATACAGTACCATTTCACTAGGGCATCATTTTTAAACGCTGTCTTCAGGTCATTGGTCCAGTTTCTAGTCCACACCATTCAGTGTGTATGATGTGTTGGTCTGTGTTGCCTACCCTTGAGGGTGTTGCAAAAGCTTCACCCATTTTGCAAAACTATATCTGCTACAGGAATGAAAATAGAAACTTGGGGTGAATCTTAACTTACGCATAAGACAAAAATGTTGTTATCTTCCGAAGATCTATTTTACACAGCTATATCTGTTATATGTACGCACGTACAACATTGGGATACTTTTCATAGATACTTTTAGGGTGCAAGTTGTTGTTTACCTTTCAGAAAGTTTCAGTATGTCTTCCACCGGACGCACGCCAAAAAAACTCGCCTCACACTTTTGTGAGACTGTCTCGAGTTACAGCATTTAGTGTTGCTGCCATGCAGTGACTCGATTCCGTCAAAATATCTGGAAGGGAAGACATAGAGATGGATTCTTTGAAAAAAAATCACATATCGTGAGATTAGGTGACCTTAGAGGCCAGAGGTGCCATGTGAGATCCGTAAAGGATCCGTAAGTCATTGTTGAGATAGCTCATTACTAAGAAACCTCCTTATATGAAGATGACAGTGCGGTATTGGACCGTCCAGTTCAAGAAAGAAACGCATTTTATTGTCGTGTTAACGCTACCTAAATTCGATGCGCGTTAGACAATGAGCGAACGAGCAAGCGATCCAGTTGCCAGGAAGGTGCGCTATACCGGCAGTCACATGAACAAGCAAATTATGAAGGACGCTACGGTAGAGTTTTAGTTTCGGTGTACACATTAAGACTTACCTCTAGTTTCTGTCTTCATACCTGTAGAAGATACAGTGTTGTGAAACACCCTGTACGTGTTAGTAACTCCGTGCGCCATAAATCAGCTGATAACACATAGTAGATACGCCGATGCAAAGTGTAGTATCGTCGTCGCCACTGTAGAATCTTGTACCGTACGAATCAAGGGAGAGGATGTTGTTTGGTGGCCGGAATCCTCTTTGTACAACACAAATACATATGTGGATTAATGTGGTTCTTCATTTACATAACTGGAAGTATTTGCTTGACGGGAATAGAGTCGATGTTCGTGCTACAAGCTCATCAGTAATAGTCCTCTTGCAGACAATATCGGTAATATGGCTATAGCCACAATCTGGACGTTATGTACTGGCGTAGCCAGTGCTGAACTGTTACGTCCACGAATGAATAACAAACGCCAACCTGGAGTAGTGAGTCGAGTCAGTCAGTTAGTTAGTGACTGAGGCCTTCCGGTCAGCTACGGCGATCTAAATACTTCATGTCGAGTGGGCGTTGGCGGCTTGTTGCTTGTCAGTTGGCCTCTCTTGTAACAGGCGCTCTTGATCCACCGTCTACATCTTCGCCGATCAGTGTGCTGGTGACAGCTTACACCAGCGCACAGAGGATCTCATAGTTCTCTTGTAGAGCTATCCCTTATCACGTGTGGCTTCATAGCTTACGTCTGAGTCGTTTCCGGAGCAGGGTTTCTTATATAATTTAGAACATTGGTCCTACCCCGTCATCCTTCAAAGTTTGTATCCTCGTCACGGGAAACAGCAGTATACTAACAATGAATTTAAACATCTCATTGGGTCGTCAGCACACTCTTCGTTTTGCTTAAACTAATGAGACTAGTCGGGCGACACTACTGGTCGCGCACTTTTACGCGGCCCGTCTGTGATCGGTGGAACTCGAATGACTTCGTGCCGATCCGTAATGTTTACGCTCATTGGCAACTTCAGCTATATAATTTTATTGTGAGCCGTAACAGTAATTGGCCATTGTGAATATAGCAGTGATCTGTGTACGTTGCTGAGCGTAGTGATTGTTAATATCATGAACAAAAAAGGACAGAGAGACTGCACCTGGTCCTTCGAGCAAGTCGCTATAAACTTTCATGTCACTTCTGAAACCTATTAATCGATCACATATTCGATTCCTTAATACGCTATATGCTGACTGCTCTGGGAAAAGGAGACGAGGCTTGTCTCGGCAGCCAAGGTGCTTACGAGCCTATCGCAAGCTTCTGCTCCCAGCATCCTCCGCTCAGGGGCCAAGTGAAAATTTTGTACATAGCTGCTAAGGTTCAGTGACCGTGTAAGAATTATATTAGAACAAATAAGCCCTCGGTCACAAATATGAAGTCAAAATTGACCATATTTCGACGCTACTATGTGCGTCGTCTTCAGAATTAAACTAACTGTTCTAAAACATAATAGGTATATAAGACATTAACAAACTAAACTGAGTACCGACTGGAAAGAGATGCAGTACTTACAAGTCACATTCCGAAAAATCTAAGCCGGAAAGGCGACGTCATGAAAAGTTGTAAATAAGATAAGATGGCGAGCCGCTAAGGGCTGCTCGTACCTGAGTACGAATAGTAGGAATAATTTCCGTGTACTGACAAGGAAATGGAAGCGATAAGAAAGCAAATAGATTATGTGGGATGAGGTACTCACTTTGGAGACAGCTGATGTACACCAGATATCCAACAAGATTTCAAAGGTTGAGGGACACATTTCGATCGGTACACCCCTACAGACCGCCGCTATCCCGCTTATGTGCTGTTTGCTCCACTTAAGGCATGCAGTCTTATGTGCTGCTCCAGACAATGACCCTTTGTGAGGTTCAAAATGGTTCAAATGGCTCTCAGCACTATGGAACTTAACTTCTGAGGTCATCGGTCCCATAGAACTTAGAACTACTTAAACCTAACTAACCTAAGGACATAACACACATCCACGCCCGAGGCAGGATTCGAACCTGCGACCGCAGCGGTCGCGCGGTTCCAGACTGTAGCGCCTAGAACCGCTCGGCCACATTGGCCGGCCTTTGTGAGGTAGCCGTCTCCAAATGCCCATAACTTGCGCTTTCCTCTTAAGTGTTCGCTCGGAAACTGGTTGAGATAGACTAGCATACACTGACGGCAAGAATGTCTTATCCGGTTTGAAACCGATTGTCAGCGACGAGGCATGATACTCGTCTCCAGTCACTGCCAGTCAAGATCTGTTTGCGACCACTGTTATTTCGCTGTGTTACATCGATGCGAGTGGTACATCATTCCTTGTAGACACTTTAGACCGTCTGTGTTGATTCACCGATAAATTGGACAAATTTATTGACTGATCATAGGGACGTCCAAACATGATAGCTTCTTTCTGGATTTTTGTCACGTCCACATCCACTCATCTTACTGTGCTGACACAGTACAACTGACTTGCCTCTCTCTCTCTCTCTCTTTCTCTCTCTGTCTCTCTCTCTCTCTCTCTCTCTCTCTCTCTCTCTCTCTCTCTCTCTCTCTCTCACACACACACACACACACACACACACACACACATACATACATTCCACCACATTGAGGTAGAAAAAGTCATGGTATACCTCCAAAAGTCGTGTCAGAGCTCCTTTTACATGCTGTAATGAAGCATGACGTCAACAAGCCACTGGAAGTCCCCTGCCGAAATAATGAGCCATACTGTCTCCATAGCCGTCCATAATTGCGAACTGTGTTGCCGGCGCCAGATTTTGTGCATGAAATATCCTCTGGATTATGTCTCTTAAATGTTCGACGGGATTCACGTTGGGCGATCTGGGTGGCAAAATTATTCGCTGGAATTATCCAAAATGTTCTTCAAAGCAATCGCAAACTATTGTGGCCTGGTGACCTGACATCGTTGGTTGGGACATGAAGTCAATGAATGGCTGGAAATGGTCTCCAACTAACCGAACATAACCATTTACCGTCAATCCCTAAAACCTCCATCGTTTTTTCGTAACACGACATCCATGAATGGTTGCAAATGGTCTCCAAGTAGCTGAACAAAACCGTTTACAGACAATTATCGGCTCAGTTTGAAAAGGGAACACTGTCAATTCCATGTAAACACAGCACACGCCACTATGGAGCCACCATCAGCTTGCAAAGTGGCTTGTTGACAACCTTGGTTCGTGGCTTCGTGGGGTCTGCGCCATACTCGAACCTTACCATCAGCTCATACCAACTGGAATCAGGACTCACGTGACCACGCCGCTGTTTTCCATTCGTCTAGGGTCTAACCGATATGGTCACGAGCCCAGGAGAGGTGCCGCAGGCGATGTCGTGGAGTTAACAAAGGCACTCGCGTCTCTAGTCTGCTCCCATAGCCTGTTTATACTAAATTTCACGGCACTATCCTAACGAATGCGTTCGTCGTCCGTCACACAATCATTTCTGCCATTATTTCAACGAGTGTTGCTTGTCTGTTACCATTGGAAACTCTACGCAAACTGCGCTGCTCTAGGTCGTTGAGTGAAGACCGTCGGCCAAAGCGTTGTCCGTGGTGAGAAATGTGGAATTCTCGACACACTCTTGACACTGTGCATCTCCGAATACTGAATTTATTACGATTTCCGAAATGGATTGTCCCTTGCGTCCAGCACCATCTACCATTCCGCTTTCAGAGTCTGTTAATTCCCATCGTGTGGCAATAATCATGTCCAAAACCCTTTTACACGAATCACATGAGTACAAATGACAGCTCCGTCCCTTTTAACCTTGTGTACGTGATATTACCGCCATCTTATATGAGCGTATTGCTATCGCATGACTTTCGTCACCTCAGTGTACTTCACTGTCATAACTTAGGTCATCGGTGGAGAGTCACGTTATCGCCTGTTACCATTCTTACACCGTCTACATCACTGCAAAGCCGTAAATGTGCTCCTCTAAAGTTGTGACTAATATTTTGTTCTCCGAGTCTATATGCAGTGATAGTGCAAATGGACATCAATTCTCTTACGACTTTTAGCAGATTCATCCGAACATGTGCTTAAAAGAAATGTGTCAGAACTGGTCGGGGACGTTAGCTGTGCTTTTATTCCGCCTTTTCGAAAGGCGTTATCCAAGTTCGACGCCCTACACTGCGCGCTCCGCAGTACCCGCGTCCGGTGCCTCTGGAGGCAAGCAGTGCATCGACCGCCGCAGCCGCCGTGAAAAATCCGCGCTCCGTCCCCACGCTGGCTGGTCCCAGGGGGCGCCGGGAGCCCGCCCCTACTGGCGTCACACACACACACGCACACACACACACAGAGAACAGGATTACGCCCGCTTCCGCAGCTTACACGTCGTCCGTCAGCCTCCGTTCCTCTTGAGCTCGCTTCCCCTGTGCGTATCCTGCAACGAATATTTCATGCTTATACTTATTTATGCTTACTTTCTGACTGATATTTAGCAATATGTCTTTTTGATGATAGACACAATTACTCTGCTAGGCGCACAAGTAACGTGCGTTGACCACTCATCTTCTGACTACAGCCCAAAATGAATCAACACGATTAGTCAATAATCTGCGCAACGGACTATCTATGTGCACCTATCCCATGCCTTGTAGAGGTCTCACGTACTGGGGATTCCGTGTATGTATACTTCATCCATCTTTGGAATCGAGAATTTCAACGATTTTTAGCTCTTATCACTGTCAATACTAGCACGATCTTGGTCCCGGCAAATCTAAGATCGTATCAAAGACTCTCCAGCAGTTTGTTGTTTTGTAGGGCGGGCAACCACAGCCAAACTTCGACATTTTTTCAAAGAAAATTCCGCACTGGTTGTATGAATGGTTTTTATTAAATTTGCGACCGGTTTCGCATCACTTATCGGTGCATTCTCAGGCAATATACGCTATTTATAACATAGTAACGTTGAACATTCCCCTGTAGCCATTCTCCACCATTCACGTCCAAAATACCGTCATCTGGTGAAAGCGGTAGTTACAATTTAAAAATCTTGCTCGAAAATTTTTTTAAAATGATGGGAGCGGCAATGACCATGCAAGTTATGAAGAGCCGCGCGGCAGAAGACACGGCCTAACTGACTGGCCGAAACCCGGAAAGCGTGTATATTGTCTGAGGATGCACCGATAAGTGGTACGAAAGCGGTCGCAGATTTAATAAAAGTCATTCAAACAGCCAGTGCGGAATTTTCTTTGAAAAAATGTCTACAGTAGTTCCTCAGACTAGCCAGGACTGGTAAAAAGAAGCGAGCAGAGGACTTCGGTTCGTATACGTAGAGAGAGAAGATTTAATAAAATATTTTTACTTACTTACTAAAACGTGAAAATGTTATGTTTTCCTGCAGTAATGTTCGTCTATTATGCTTTTGACAGATGATGGATGCAATGTATGCTCAAATAGCAAAAGATAGTCTCTAAGTGATATATTAACACTTTAACAAGTTTTGGATTTTTTCTTTACTTGTAAAGCGAAACCTTGCTTCATGCCGAATTTCGTGATTCTAGGTCAACGGGAAGTATTCTACACGTTTTGATGAGGGAATCTTCGAATATCAAAATATGCTACATAAATGGCCGTATCTTTTTATTGCATTGACTTAGAAAAAAAATGGTTCAAAGTGCTCTGAGCACTATGGGACTTCACATCTGAGGTCAGAACTTAGAACTACTTAGACCTAACTAACCTAAGGACATCACACACATCCATGCCCGAGGCTGGATTCGAACCTGCGACCGTAACAGTCGCGCGGTTCCAGACTGAAGCGCCTAGAACCGCTCGGCCACGGCGGGCGGCCATTGACTTAGAAGCTTTAAATTTTTAAATCTCCAAGTTTTTGTGGACCTTAGAATGTGACATAAATTTTAACTTGATACGCCGCACTGTTCCAGAAAAAAAGGGTCTGACAGACGGACAGACAAACAGACAGACTGATAAAAAATGACCAAAAATTGTATTTTGTTGTTATATAACTACAAATTAACAACTTTCGGATTTTTTACTTTTTTTGCCAAAGTTCACGATTTACGATTCTAGGCCCATGTGAAGTATCCTATAGGTTTTGGTGCGAGAGCTGTCGAGTATCAAAATATGTGACGTAAATGGCAGTATCTTTTGATTGAAGTTGCTTAGAAGCTTAAAACTTTTACACCTCCTACTCACCAGAGGTCTTCAACTGTGACATAAATCTGAACTTGATCCTGAGGAAAGACAGAGAGATGGACAAGAAGGCGATCTATAATGGTCCGCCCACCGGGGTGGCCGAGCGGTTCTAGGCGCTACAGTCTGGAACCGCGCGACCGCTACGGTCGCAGGTTCGAATCCTGCCTCGGGCATGGGTGTGTGTGATGTCCTTAGGTTAGTTAGGTTTAAGTAGTTCTAAGTTCTGGGGGACTGATGACCTCAGAAGTTAAGTCCCATAGTGCTCAGAGCCATTTGAACCATATAACGGTCCCGTGTTTACAGGTTGAGGCACCGAACCCAAACTACAGAATGTCATCATACGAAACACAGACTGAGGTTAGTGGTAGATTGCGCAGGGGCTGTGTAAAATCAGAAACAATTTCAAATAAAACTACTTTGGGTCGAAAACTGCAAAAGCAATGGGGGCTACAATCACAATCTAAGGACACACAAACACTAACAGGACACCAGTGTAAGTCTTGCGAAATCTTACAACACTTCTGATTAAGGAAAGGCCTAAAAATCACGTTGAGAATGGGTATAAGAGAATACTAAGAAAAAATGAGACGCAATAACGTCAGTGTGGGCCAGAAAACGGGTCGAATTACCGATTGATCGTTATGCACGTTAAGATCCACGAAAACCAAATAGTCTAAATTCTTCGACCATAATACACCCAGATTTAGCCCTTAATTCTTCTTTTTCGTCGGTTTGCATGTATTGTTCATTTGCCTGTTACGCTCTCTTTGTTGAAATTATTAATCTTCGCACTTTTTCTCGGCCTTCCTAAAGATCGTCTGCCCAATGGATAATAATTCATCATTGATTTTGTTATTCTGACGTTTTCCGTTCTTATGACATATTCCTTCCACTTGTCCTAAAATCTGCTGATTTATACTTTTCACTACTAGTTGTTCTCTTACCAGTATGTCAGTATTCTTCCTCCAGTCGGACAGTGTGGACCTAGCTACTATTCTCACGAATATCATCTCTGATGCTTGCATTCTTTGTTCATTTCTTTCTGTTAAAGTCCACGACACACTTTCATATGCCATTCTTGGCACTGATATTGCTTTTTAGAAGCAGTATTTCCTATGTTACGTTAGTTCTGGGAGTTCCGTGGATTGTTCCGTTACTGTAATTAAATCTGTCTCCTTTCTAAGTGCCTTTCTATCATGAAGGAAACAGTATTTCCCAAGAAGTTGAGCGAGATTACTGTTTCTGTTGTCTGATCATTTGTTATTATTTCCTGTTCACTGCCTTATGGTGCCTGAAAGCGATAACACTTGCTTAGTTTGAGAATACTAATAGGTTAAATAACTTAGCTGTTGTGAATAAAATATGAGAAGCAGTTTTCGAGTGCGATCTCGCTATCACAAATCATAATATGATCATAAGCAAAGAACAATGTCATAGAATTATACTATTAGACCATTCTTTTCTGGTGGCCAAATTATGATTGCTGACAGCGATAACATACTCGGAAACAGCTTCTCACAGGTTTAAATAATTTATGCATCTGTTGCCTCTGCATGTCATCAGTACAAATATTAAAAGGCATCGGATACAAACCGTTTTACTCCCAAACTTGTCCCGGTTTTAAGTTTTCCATTTCCTGCAATAATGATTTCTGATGCTTGGTACATGCTTTCTTCTACCTTTATTGTGTGTAAGAATATTCCTCTTTTGTGCACCATCTTCCACGGCTTTTCTCTGTTTACTTTACTGTTCGCTTTCACATTGTCTACGAACTGTAAATGTGTCCCTCTCTTGAACTCTCTGTTCTTTTCTAATTAACTTTTTCTGATATCAGTAACAATAGGAATGTTCAAAAGCCTCATGTGAAACGTGCCCAAGAAAAATGGAGGTTTCGTTACCCACAGCTTGCAGCGTTAATGCGTACAGGACAGCTCCGCTCTCTGTCGTACTCACCAGGAAATGACGGGTCCACACAGTTACACCTGCGCTTCCGCCTAATTGAAATCTCTCATCTCATCTCTGATCGACTTACCAAAGACGCACGCGTTTCTCGTGCGTAAAAAGTTTTCCGCTTCAGGAAATCGACTCTGCTGAGTGTCTTTGCATCAGTAGGTATTTCGACTGCTGAAGACTGACGAAGTACTAGAAGCATGGTGAAGTAAATGTGATCTGCCAGGAAGTTTCATATCAGCGCACACTCCAATGCAGAGTAAAAATCTCATTATGTGATGAATGTTTATGCCGTATATATAGATAACACAGCCAACCTTCAATATAACTAGAGATATCGGAGGGATGAACAGCAGAAACAGTAGTGAAAATATGATTCCTCAAAAATGGTTCAAATGGCTCTGAGCACTATGCGACTTAACTTCTGAGGTCATCAGTCCCCTAGAACTTGGAACTAATTAAACCTAGCTAATCTAAGGACATCAAACACATCCATGCCCGAGGCAACATTCGAACCAGACTGTAGCGCCTAGAACCGCACGGCCACTCCGACAGGCTATGATTCCTCGTAGGCGATTGTTATATGTTATAAAAAAATTACGTGTTCACTGTGCGTCTGAGATCGGAACACTTTGCCATAGCCAGGTAACGTTGCTATAATCTGTTATTGAATATAGTACACGTTTGTATTTACACATTAGGTGTTCATCCGATATGTGGCGTCGTCTAAGATGCCTTTTCGGTTCTTCTGTATGTAGAAAGGAGCAAGAGACAGTGAATCCTCATGATAAGCAGCAGCAGGAGCCGTTAGACATGCTCTGTTAGACAAAGGCGTGTTTCACGCTTTGTAGGCATTGAAAAGTTCTATTACGAGCGTTCACTTTGCTCTTGCCTGTTTTCTAGGGTGATCTACATTTGCCATTAACACATCGTCTTGGTTTTTTCTTATTTCATGGAATCGAACAAAGAACTTCCTTCGTCCATGAACCACCCATTCGTCTGTCTACAAGTTCTGTCAAATTCTATTTAATTTTTATTGCTGCCATAATCGCAGCATCCATTCTATTCTGTTCCATGATTCATTTGTTTCTTTTCACGCCTCTCATAATAATTCTCAACAATTCTCTCAATCGCTCGCTAAGAAACCTTCAGTTCTGAAATGTGTGGTTTGTGGAGGAATAACCTCTTCCTTATAAGGATCAACTCCGCTCTGTTTGAGCACCCTCATTTCCCTCGCACACTGTCCAGAGCTTGCCAGAGAGCGAATTAATTAATTTTGGGCCCGTAGCAAGTCAACTGCCAATTTTGAAATATAATATAAGCAAATTAACTATTGAATCGAAAGTGGCCTCTAGACTTTATTCCCTAGAAAAGAATGAAACAAAGTTTGAATCATCTTCATGTTAAAGTCCGAACACTGAAGCTGTGCATCTACTAAAGTGCAGTATTATGATGATATTTGTACTGTGAACAAAATGCAGTTTTATTACTTTAAGAGAACAGAACACTCAAGAAAGTTTCGTGTTGTAATCATCCTAATACATTCAAAGTTGCTCACACGCTACTCCTAAAACTAAATATTTATGCTGATAAAAACATCATATAACGAATACATATGCTACCGAACACTAATAGGCTGTATACAGGGCCCAGTCACATTAATGTAACCACCTCCTACGTCCGGCCTCAACGTGCAATAAACACTCACAGACGGCAAGTGGCAGCACTAGCAATGGAGGGTATATAAAGCATGACGGGGGAACGCTGAAAATAGTCCAGCCGTTGTCGTAATGCCAAAACGGAGCGATTTATTTTACGCCCTTAAGGTCATGATCATTGGCTTTCGAGCCAAGTGTGGAAGCATTTCCGAAACGACTACGTCTGTAAACCGATCACTTTCTGCCGTGGTCAAAGTACACCGTGCATGGAAAAATGGCGCTATTCAGAAACTGCGCCGAGGCAGCAGTGGTGCACCACGAGCCATAGACGACGCGGATGGACAACAGCTGCGGAGATTTGTATGGATAGAGGTGCAGCTGTAGAGCAACTGGCCGCCCAAATGAACCAAGGGGCGACAAACAGCGTCTCCTCAACAACCGTTTAGCGAACGTTGCTGTCTGTGGGCCTCCATAGCAGGCGCCTGGTTCATGCACCTGTGCTAACTTCTGTTCATCTAAGACGCAGGCTGGAATTTGAGCACCAATACTGTTGTGTTCTGTTCACTCGTCTAGTATCGGGTGCCTAGGAAACCTGCTTCCTCAGCTTGCTAGACAATAATTCAAGCAAATCTGAAATCTGGTTTCGTAGAACAGAACGGAACGGGTTGTGGAAAGGGGCCAAGGTCAATTACTGTTAGTTATACAAGAACACACAAAACTTTACTGCTCGAACCAACGCACAGTTTTCTCTTTAAAACAACAAAAATCAATTCACGGCTGAGGGCCCAAGTAACTTCTCCAGAATAAGTTTGAATGATTGCTTTTCAAACACCAGGATTCAAAGTAACGGCTCAAGGCATTACATAAGCAAAATTACAATATCTTCTCGGCTAAAGGCCGAAATAATATTTCAGGTCAGCTAAGGAATTCTTTAAAAGCCAAGTATTTACAAATTACGGCTAAAGGCCATATTAAGGAAAATTCAAGTTAATTCTTCGGTTGAAGGAGACACAAAAAAATTTCTTTACATAATAAAATAGAGGCTTTAAAGATAAGATTTTACACAGTACAACAGAAAAACACCTTAAGAAAACTTGAAGTATCTTGTCAGCTGAAGGCCCAAACAATTACTCAAGAATAATTAAAGACAACCTTAAGATAAAACATTTACGGAACACGGCTGAAGGCCGTTACAAGAATTCAAGATAATTAAAGGTAAACCTTACACACGAGTATTTACATATTAAAGCCACAGATACTGAAACAAATACGGCTTAAGGCCTAAATACAGTTCAACACGAATTTTAAATGAAACACGGCTGAAGGCCTAATCTTAAAGTTGTTATGAAGTTCGGCTGAAGGCCATATACTAAACATAAAACAGACAATATTAATACACGTCTGAAGGCCTGGCACAGTACCTGCGACCAAATAAAATGACAATCACAAACAACAAACAGTGGTTTTCTGAAGTGTTGCAATGGTCGGCCTTGGGAGAAAACTCTAAGTTTAGGTGAGACAGACAGCCAAGCATAACATTAAACAATCGGGTTGCAGCACGACCTACGGACGGCTGGCGAACCAACCAACCGCCTAATCAATTCCCTTCCACCCGACCAACAGCACGACAACCAAAAGTATTAGTGAAGACGAGCATCGCAGCAGGATTATGTCTTAATAACTGCCATACAAGCACAGTCAAGGCACAATAAACACTCAAAGAAAAAAAAAAGAGAGAATAACACCAAGCTGTCGAACTACACGCCTTGCCTGACAGCATCAACACTGCAAGGAAAACACACTGCCAGAAAATTATGCTAACATCCTGGGCAGGTAACTGGGGTGTTAACGGCCACAAGGCAGAAAATACCGCTGGTGCACTTCACTGATAAGTAACAACCAATCTAATAGTTAAAGACCATACAGGAAGACGGCTGCAAAATTTCACCGACTCCAACACACCATACGTTGCTGCTTGCGAGGACAACCCAGGATGAGACAACCAGCAATCCACGAAGAGATGTCACAACGGTTGAGCTTTCATGACAGGTTCACAGATTACTCAGCTTCAGTATGCAGGTGCGGTGGGCGACGAACTTAGCAGTTCTCGCACCTAGTGCCACACAACCACACAACTGCGACCGCGTGTGCACGCCGCCAGTGGCCCCGGCCTGGTTACACTCCGCAGAGCCTTCTTCGCTGCTCTGCCGCAACCGACCAACTGCCACACACACCTTGACACGGAAATATAACTGCCACACCAAAGAAGTTACGGAAGTACTAGTATCGTTAAACGCTGCTGCCACTGACGGAGGCAAGTGAGCAACTCTTTCACATAGTAACTGAGGGAGGAATAAGACGCCACTGAATGGTGACAAAATGCCCAAAAGAAAAAAAACGGCATTAGTGCGAGCCGACCACGGCTCGGAATCGTATTAATGAATTTTTTTTACAGTAACGTAAATCACAATACCTAGCTTTTGTGGAACACAGAAGTGTCGCAAGCTATGGGTGACAGACAAATAAGAAGTTTCTTCAATGTGTACAACTCCAGACACAAATGAAGCAATATAGATCCTAAGTCGCTGCTGTAGCGTTCGTAGATCGGCTCGTCTTCAACTGGGCTTGGAGCTTACTTCCTCTTCGTGTAGATGGCGCTACCCTCTGGTTGTAGTCATAGTCAGCGTACTATTGGCTGATGTGTTCTCACAGCCCTCTATGCTGTAACGTTCCTGGCCGACGTGTCGGCGCTTGATGTTACGCCGAAACAAATACCACAACTGAATATCAACTGTTCAGATGAATCACATTCTATGCTCCATCGGACAGATGACCGTTGGCGTGTAATGCATGAAACATCTGAGTCCAGGCCTTAGGAAGAACTGTTGTGGTCTGGAGATGTTTTCGTGACATTCTCTGGATGAGCTCGTCATTCTGGAAGGCCGAATGGATCAACACAAGTATACATCTATACTTGAGGATTATGGCCACCCCTACAAGCAGTTTTCTTTCCTCGGCGCGATGCCTTCTATCTGCAGAACAAGGCAACGTGTCGCACAGCTCGCGGTGAACGTGTGTGGTTCGAAGAGCACAAAGATTAGTTTACGTTGCTCCTCTGACCACCAAACTCGTCAGACTTAAGCCCAATGGAGAATCATTCGGACCACCTAGATAGGGCTGTTCGCGCCGTGGATCCTGCACCGAGAAACTTAGCACAGCTGACGAAGGCACTGGAGTGGGCACATCCCTGTCGGTACGTTCCAGAAACTCATTGATCCTCTTCCTCCAAATTTCGCAGCAGTCTGTGCTGCAAAATGTGGCTATCGAGGCTTTTGACAGGTAGTCACATTATGTGACTGGATAGTGTACATAGCTAAGCATATTTGCCCATAGGTGTGTGTTATACTGAACTTTTACGCAACATGATTCTCAGCAGATACTGAGTCGCCCCTGCGTCGTCTACCGTCACAACCGAAAATGAAGTCTTGTCCCACGGTTTTTAGCATATTGGCGTCTGTATTGCACAGAACTGCTCGATTTCGAACTGAGTCAATAGGCGATCGTCAAATACCCCGCCAAAAGCCAGGTCTTTTCCCCTGGTTTGCAAAAAGAACAATGTTTTATTACTTGTAACTCAGCACACAGGTCTCCGTTTAATGGAAGTTTTTTTTGCGCTTTCTTACTAAACCAAATCTCCCACTGTGCTAAGTAATTTTAGCACACTTGATTTAGCGCCGTGGTCCGGTCCCACGTTTACACTGACCCTTTGAAAATCTCCCTCCTCTGGAGGGCTAGCAGGTATGCTTTATCGAGAGAAACACCTCTGGAAAGCACTTCTCTCAGATTAGACGCAAAAGTTCTTGTACACTGGCTCCACAGCCGATTGTATATGCCCCAAGCACATTCCGCGATCTCCTTACCTTATACACATGTCTCACTATCACAGCAAGAAAGGCTTTCAATAAGTAATGCAACACTTCTTTCTGAAAGCAAGTTGGTTTTATTCAGGATTCCAATAAACCATATTATTGCCCGCTCTTTTGACTACAAAACCCTTACGCCACGTTACTGGGAGAACTTTTATGGTCGCATGGCACCACTCGACTGGCCAACGTCGGAGCCATCGACCTGCTGCGTCAGTAACCTTATCATCAACCACCTACCGCTTCCAGTGCAGCGCATCCTTCGTTGGGCCAAACATATGGACACTTAAAGGTGCGAGTTCCGGGCTGTAGGATGGATGAGAAAGAACAGTTCAGTGGAGTTTTGTGAGCTCCTCTCCTGTGCAGCACGGTTGTGTGAGGCTTTACGTTGCCACGGAACAGAAGAAGTTTGTGTCGACGAACACGCTGAAGTAGTTTCTTCAGTTTTTTGAAGACAGCACAGTGCACTTCAGAGTTTATCGTTGCACCATGAGGGAGGAAATCAAACAAAACTTCTGCGTCCCAGAGGACCTTCGCCAAGATTTTACCGGCCGAGAGTGCGACTTTTCCTTCGGATGTTCGACAAAAAAATTGTCACTATCAGCGTCGCAGCGTGCAAGCAGTTCCGCACAGATGGTCCTTCGATGCCCTCTGTGGTCTTCTCTTAGGCGGTGGGGTACCCAGCCGGCACACATCTTTGGGAACCCCAACTGGTGGATAAGTGTGTCTGCAGTACCAATAGAGACACCTACACTACTGGCCATTAAAATTGCTACACCGCGAAGATGAGGTGCTACAGACGCGAAATTTAACAGACAGGAAGAAGATGCTGTGATATGCAAATGATTAGCTTTTCAGAGCATTCACACAAGGTTGGCGCCCGTGGCGACACCTACAACGTGCTCACATGAGGAAAGTTTCCAACCGATTTCTCATACACAAACAGCAGTTGACCTCCGTTGCTTGGTGAAACGTTGTTGTGATGCCTCGTGTAAGAAGGAGAAATGCGTACCACCACGTTTCCGACTTTGATAAAGGTCGGATTGCAACCTATCGCGATTGCGGTTTATCGTATCGCGACACTGCTGCTCGCGTTGGTCGAGATCCAATGACTGTTAGTAGAATATGGAATCGGTGGTTTCAGGAGCGTAATACGGAACGCCGTGCTGGATCCCAACGGCATTGTATCACTAGCAGTCGAGATGACAGGCATCTTACCCGCATGGCTGTAGCGGATCGTACAGCCCCGTCTCGATCCCCGAGTCAACAGATGGGACGTTTGCAAGACAACAACCATCTGCACTAACAGTTCGACGACGTTTGCAGCAGCATGGACTATCAGCTCGGAGACCATGGCTGCTGTTACCCTTGACGCTGCATCACAGACAGAAGCGCCTGCGGTGATGTACTCAAAGACGAACCTGGGTGCACGAATGGCAAAACGTCATTTTTTCGGATGAATCCAGGTTCTGTTTACAGCATCATGATGGCCGCATCCGTGTTTGGCGACATCGCGGTGAACGCACATTGGAAGCGTGTATTCGTCATCGCCATACTGGCGTATCACTCGGCGTGATGGTATGGGGTGCCATTGGTTACACGTCTCGGTCACCTCTTGTCCGCATTGACGGCACTTTGAACAGTGGACGTTACATTTCAGATGTGTTACGATCCGTGGTTCTACCTTTCATTCCATACCTGCGAAACCCTACATTTCAGCAGGGTAATACACGACCGCATGTTGCAGGTCCTCTACGGGCCTTTCTGGATACAGAAAATGTTCGACTGCTGCCCTGGCCAGCACATTCTCCAGATCTCTCACCAACTGAAAACGTCTGGTTAATGGTGGCCGAGCAACTATCTCGTCACAATACGCCAGTCACTACTCTTGATGAACTGTGGTATCGTGTTGAAGCTGCATGGGCAGCTGTACCTGTACACGCCATCCAACCTCTGTTGTACTCAATGCCCAGGCGTATCAAGGCTGTTATTACGGCCAGAGGTGGTTGTTCTGAGTACTGATTTCTCAGGATCTATGCACCAAATTGTAGTCACTTGTCAGTTGTAGTACAATATATTTGTCCAATGAATACCCGTTTATTATCTGCATTTCTTCTTGGTGTAGCAATTTTGATGGCCTGTGGTGTAATTGTCCGGCGAGGTGTTTGACTGTGATCCGTCGATCACTTCGAATGAGAGTGTCGGTAGTTTCCAACATTGCAGGAGTCACAACTGCGAGCGGCTGGCAGGCACACGGAAGATGAGACAGGTTTGTGCGACTTTACTGCGATGAGGACAGACGCCTCACCCAATAACTCACCGTGGTCACTGCCTTGACTCCATAGACATTCTGCAAGCGCCTACGAATATCCGCGATACTTTGGTTTTCCGTAAAAAGAAACTCGATGACAGCTCTTTGCTTGGCGCGCACCTCTGTTATAGACGCTATTTTGGAGGTTATGAACAGTGCCGCCACCCATTGGAAATTCATGAAACTACAGGGGCCGAAGTGGGAATATTTCACGATGTTCCACAATAAATTCTGGAATTTTTTAACTGAAATTGGCCTATAAAACTAGCGATACTACAGAAAATCTTACCATTTCAGACACATAATAACCTTCATTTAGAACATTCTATTTATTTTCCCTAAAGCACGTCAGACTAACCTACTTTTTTCCTTTCCATCAGTTTCATCTGCAACTGCCATAACAGAAAAACTTAAAGAGCAACTGACAGTGAACGTATCAACTGTTACTTCAGCTACTTTGCTGTCGTGATTATTTCACAAAACGGATTTTGATGGAGGTAATATATTGTCTAACTCTTCTTGGAATGCGCTGTCTCGAAAATTTAACACTGCGCTGCTGCGCGATAAACAATGCCTAGAACTTGATGAGTATCTCTGTATCGTCCTCGCGCTTACTGAGTGAGCCCGTGGCAAAATGCGATGCTCCTCTGAGGATATTTTCTGTGTTATTTATTAATCCTATCTGGTCCCGGTTTTGCGAGGAAAAAGCTCAGACATGGGCCGAACGAATTTTTGGAAGCCACTTGTTTTGTGGATAAGCTCATTTCATTAGGTTTCTGTCAACAGATCTCAGAGTAGCGTCTGCTTTTCCTTCACTAACACGATCACTCCACTATATGTGTATTTTACGGATATTACCGTTTCGAGTGATGTGCCAGCAACAGTTATATCGAACAGTACTGGATCTTTTCCCTACTAATGCGGAATTAAAATTATGTTATCAGATGCCTACCTTCCACCATTTCGATACCGTCTTATGGACTGTATCTTTCCTATTTACAAGAACAGCTTCGGTAAACACCCTCACTACGTATTTAGTGAGCAACAAGAACCTTGTAGCACTCTTCTAAGTTGGGACAATCTGGAAGCAACTCATAGATTTGATGAGTTCAGCCATTTAAGAATAATATGTGAAGTTGCGCGCACTAAGACACTCTCTGCATGGTAGTATTTTGGTTAGTAAGGAACACAGCAGAACCATATCGACTTCTTTCCAGAACCCACAGAACAGGGGAACAGTTCATGCGTCGTCATCTACGTTCTTTGGATCTCATTAACGAACAGGAAGCACTGATTTTCATACGAGGTCTGTGGAATCGCTCTTAGGCAATATCTCTGCTCACACACCATAGTGGTTACGGCTACTGTAACGGAGAAAATAATTTTTTTCAGAACTGAGATAAAAATTAAGATTGAAAGGACATCGATGATAAGACTCGCTGATTACACTGTCATCCTTGATAAAAGAGAGGAATAATTACAAGACCTGAAGAATGTGATGGATAGGCTACGAGTGAAGAACATTGATTGAATGTGACACATGGCAGTATGCTGTCATAACACTGCGCAAGCTAAAGCTGATAACTGAACGAACTGAACATTTAAGTATAAGAACTAAGCACAGTAATTAGCTGGAAAACGAGATTATTGATGCAGTGTGTTACTACTCGAAGAATGGTGAAAACAGCGTAATAATCGGAGTATACATAGTGGAAATGTTTGAGTTTTAATTCGTTGAGCCTGCCAGAAGTTACTCAGAGGTTGCTGGAGCTGAGGTAGCCAGATAGCGCGTTTAGGGGCAGATGCGGTCGGCGGACCCAAATATTTCCAGTCAGCATGGCGGGCGAAGCCAGCTGGGTCTGAAAAGTGGAGGAGCAGGCGCAGCGATGCTGAAAAAAACTCCAAAGTAAAAGTAAGACTTAGTTTGCTGGGGCAGACATCCTTTCACTTTCATTCTTGTGGTCGAGTCCACATTACGTTTATTGCGGTGGACAGTAAGTAATTCGCCATTTTTAATAAAGCTTAGAGGTTGACTCCAGGTCAGTGAATCGTAGGGAATGATATAATTACAAGCAGAATTAATACTTGGTAAACTGTAATGTCCGACATCGCTGCCAGCGAGAATCGTGAGTGGTGGGGCGACGAGCTATTGTTAGAGAGACGCGGCTCGGCGTTTGAACTGGACGGACAAATTAACTGCACAATAAGCTGTCTAAATGAAGTCGCACAGGCGGTGAGCTTTATGACTGTCTTTTAAGTATGCTTCTGTCGAAGCTTAGACGCAGGTGCTTGATGAGCACAGCACAAATAAGTTTCTGCGTCAGTCACTTGTTTATTTTGCCACTACCGGTTTCGATCGTTTACACGCAGCCCTCATAATGCCGTCCCTTACGGACGTAACATTCACTAATGAGCACAGCTTATGGTGTGTGAGACGCATCACTCCCAAACCTGAAGGCAGGTTGACAGCGGCGTACTGCCAAGCTATAACTCAACTGTTGTTGATATTATCGTTACTCATGACCCTTTGGTCGCGACTAGCAAGTTGTGGGTTTTATTGACTTGCAGAATGCCTAACTAATATTCCTTGTGTTTACTGAGTTTGCAGTTAAAATTGTTAGATGTAAGGTGCGCCAATTATGCAAAACACCGTTCTTTCCAAGTTCCTAAAAATGTTTCAGCACCTCTATGCCACCATAACACGATTACAGTGTGTTTCGGCGAAGTGCAAAGTAGTTTTACGACCATATTTGTGAAAATATGTGCTATATTTACTTGTGCTTCACAACACCTCATCGGGATGTGTAGGAAAAAGGACTTGCCATACTAAAACATGACAAGCTACCTGTAATAAATAATACACAAGTGGTCCTAAAAAACTATGAAAACCGAGTATAAAGATTAAATAAAATAGAAACCCACTGATGATGACACAGAGGTGCTGAATCCTGTTTGGGAACATGGAAAAACTGCTTTGCATAACTGGCGGACCTTACATCCAACAATTTTGATTAATTAATATTTCGGTTTTCCAACCCATCCTTGCGAGTTTTGAGAAGTCCCGCTTGGAGAGAGCATTAATTGCATTTCCCCAACAAAGATAAGCTATGTTGTGGAAATTATAAAACATGAACTATTATGTGAGTGAAGTTTCGTGTGTGGGCTTTGTACCACTAGTATCGACTCACTCGTGTTTGAGCCAGCTCTGCGAATTCAGTTAAATGCCATCTTTGATTTTTTTGCGATGTAATTACGGATGCACAACCACTTAATTTGAAGACACTGTGCGTCCACAATATAACCCAGAATTAGCTTCACTTCATACGTAGTTATATTTAAGTTCCCCAAGTGTGGTTGTCTTCAATACTTAATTAGGCAGAATTCGCATTTTGCACTGCAGCGTAGTGGTAACTGCACTGGAGGTAAGGTCAGATAAATTTGACAGGTAGATGAAGGGTTGCTTGCAAGCTATCACGCAGTACTGGCCGCACCCCTGTAAACTGCCACCATCTATAACAGAGTGTTATGTCTGAAAGTACGTTACAGTTAGCGTTTGTCATTCCATATTCTCTCTGACCTGGCCAACGTATTTTTGCTGTGTTCAGTACCAACACAATTGAGGATATTGGAAAGGTTTCAAGAGAAAAACCAAAGAAAGATGATAGTATTAATGAGCAGCAGAAGTGAGATAAGTGACAAACTTAACATCAAAAGTGGGGACCTTGTAGCATGTACTTGTAGCTGTAGATCTAGATTTAGACGAAACAGAAGGATTCTGCTACCAGAGAAGCAAAATAACGCTTGACGGGTAAAAGTAGTGGAATATAAGAAGCAGTATATCACAGACAACTCGTGAAGAGAAGTCTACTTGTAGAGAACACAGGCTTCAATGTGAGAAAGAAATTTCTGCGAAAGTACATTTCGAACGCTACGCTGTACGGAAGTGAATCATGGACTGTGGGAATACCGGAAGAGGAGAGGATTGAGGCGTTTGAGATGTGTACTGCAGATAGGTGCTGATATGTAAGTGAATTTTTAAGAAATGGGGTTCTCAGGAGGAATATGTCGAAAAACCTATCTATATTCCGTTCGTCATAAGAATAAACTAGAAGTAAACATTACGCCATGTATCCTTCCGCGTTTGTTTGAATCTCATTGAATTTCGCTTCACGTGGAGCGGAAACCAAGCCGCGACCATTACAGTCAAGTACGGTCATAAGGATACGTTTTAAGCTGTGTTACGTGCACATAGACTGAGCGACAATGCGGGACAAGACCTCTACCTACGCATTGAACTTGTACGGCACCGACCAGCCAGCGGTTCAACTAACCTGCAGTGACTTGAGCAGTTGCAGTTCAGACGTTAAAAGAGACGGACAGGAAACAACACACCTTCGAATTTCATTTAATTTTTAAAGAAAATGAAATAATATTCGGCAAGACTCCAGCACTACAGCGCACTTCATAGGTGACCAGACGGAAAGCATGAAATGCTCTCCTTCTCACCTGACATGGTATTCTAATTACAAACATGAGTGATGAAAATTCCTAACTTAAACGTAGGGTACTTTTTCTGAGCGAGCTATGTGAGATGCAAAAGCATACTGTAAGGAATTCACCGTACCGGTGAATAATGAAGCCACTGAAGGTATTAGTTAGTCAGTCGTCTGGTAATCTCATAGCTCCTTCCTTATCCGAATCCGAGAAATATTTCAGTTCGGGAACTGTCATCTGCTACGTTGATAACGAGTCGATGAACAACAGAATGCACGAAACCAACCAGGTACCGCATTTTCTCCTTTTCTTTTATGAAGTGCCGTTCTACATCCTGCCTACATTCGGCAGTGACCTGTGAGAAAGCTGCATGCGTTAGATCGTTACGTCTATGCAGCTTAACAGTCTTGTTACTTCTCGGGCCAAATCCCTCAACTTGGCTCCAGATCAGTTCTGTTGCTTCATATTGTAGTGGTCCAGTGGAAAATGTAAAAATGCAGTATTTCTGTGGTATGCTCGATGCTCGGAAAATGATTATTTTCCATGTTTCTAGACCTATCTACATCTGTGGTATAAAACAATGGATACAGTCCGAATAAAGAGTATTTGATCTTTCATTTTTGCCTACAAAAATAAACTGTTATGTCTTTTTTTTAAGAAAAATTAAGAAACCTTTATTTTCAGTCTTTCATAGAATATTGATAACTAAGAATTTATATTTGAAATAAAAACAGGAATTTTGCGGAAATATGTAACTAAAAACAAGAACGTGTACCTTATCCATACAAATGATGATGAATTTTACAATTACGAGGTGTAGGTATTTCAAACTGAACGAGAAAAACAAATGACTCAGACTTGATGGTTCAAATTATTAATCATATACGCTACCATTTCTGTGTCTCGCCGGCCGTTGTGGCCGAGCGGTTCTAGACGATTCAGTCTGGAACCGCGCGACCACTACGGTCGCAGGTTCGAATCCTGCCTCGGGCACTGGATGTGTGTGATGTCCTTAGGTTAGTTAGGTTTAAGTAGTTCTAAGTTCTAGGGGACTGATGACCTCAGATGTTAAGTCCCATAGTGCTCAGAGCCGTTTCTGTGTCTCAACTGTATCTATTACAGTCCCTAGGAAAACTTGAAAGCCCATTATCTCTGTAAATTTATAAACACATATTAAGAACAACTTATGCCTCAGCACTTTTTAACCATGTTCCGCAAGCGTGTTTCACTACGGAAAAGGAGGCAGCCTCAGCCATTTTCATATAGCGTCGTAGAAGAGCGACAATCGGAGCACAACAGTGCTGAGGCTGTGATTGTACACGATTTTTGAAATACAAACTACATAGCCAAAGCGTTATTAAGGCAAACTTTGATGACTGGTAATACATTTGAGTATCTTAAAGTTTCATTTAACGTAACTTAGTAATAATGTAACTAGTATATAACTAAGACCTACTTCCAAGAGCGTAAGGACACCATTGTAAGTATGTCACGGCTTCTGAACAATCACCGCGTGTGTGTTTGTTTGCAACAGATTTATTCTTATGACGAACGGAGTGTAGAAGATGGGATACGATGATTCGATATGTATTAAGACATTTAAGACATCGGGGAATAACTGCATGGTGCTAGCGGAAGAACGAAACTTTAGTGGATGACTGATGTTATATGATATACAACCAAAAAGTAAAGTCGCTGAGTGTGCCTGCTACTGTGAGATGAAGGGGTTGCCTCGGATGAGGAAACCGTGGCGGGGCAATTTGCTCGGGAAGGCGACCACCTACTTGCTGTTCACTTTGCTCCGTGGCTTCCACGGGAAACCTCGTGGCTTCTACCGCAGAACGTCTGGCTGTACCGGCCCCGCCCAGACCGTGGCGATGTCGACAAATTGGATTAGCGTCCAGGCAGCGGGCAGCCGGTCACCGGCGTAGGACTCAGCCGCGTACAGCTACCATTGCGACGGCAAGCGAAGGATTTCTCAGTGATATACGAGCATTGTCCTGCATTGATATCAGTGGGATGCTGCAAAATGTTCAGTAACGTAAGTTAAAACTCGACCTATGAAATGGGCTAAATGTCTTTTCGGTACTCTCTCTCTCTCTCTCTCTCTCTCTCTATCTCTCTCTCACACACACACACACACACACACACACACGCGCGCGCGCGCGCGCGCGTACAAAGATACACACTCGCGCATAGTTGTATATGTAAAGGGCGTTTCACAATTCATATTATACACTTCTAGAGGTTCTAGAGGGGACTTGGCTGATTAAGTTTTACATAGGAACCCACTTCCGGAAAGGCCATCCAACGACTCTACCGAGCGTCAAAGTCATAGCCGCAGGCACCTGTAAATGTATGTATGTACAGAGTGATTCCGTGATGATGTTACAAACTTTCAAGGATGATGGTGAAGCATAAATGTATCAATTCGAGGTAAGGGTCCCTGTACCGAAAACGAACGAATCGAATCTAAAATGTCCCCCCCCCACCCACCCTCCTTCGAGAATATACATTTTCATTATCGTCGTCCCATTATACAGCTTATGGCCGTCTATATTCACAAATTCGGATACATTTCATGTATTTCATAAGGGCTGTAGTCGCCGCAGTGCATGTCCGAAGGAACAATGCTCCGTACTGCAGTGACGTAAGTTTACTCACTGCCCGGTACGACACAGGCAATCTCTGCTGCTGACATCCGTCGCCTCGAACACTTTGCAGTCGCAAACACTGAACTCTGCTTGAAGAGAACTTGCTCAGCGTGCCTCTGAGTCACGAGTTATCACTCTTTCGCCAGAAGGAGCATACACTATCTCTGCCCAGCGACTCATAGACCCAGAGTGGACCATCCTTGTTACAAAAACCAAAAGTAATGCCGTCTTTAGCACACAGTTTGCAGAAGTTAATTACCAGTATAAGGTATTCTCTCTCTTTATTTGCGGATGTTATCTTACCTTCAACCATATTTAATTGCAGCTGTCATAATATCTATATCCAGCGAAGATTATTTCCTTGCAGAAAGTAAGATTTCAGTGTGCGATCTGAGAATGCGACTGTCACTGCTTCCCAAATTGTTTATGTACGTTTTTATGAGGGAATATATGACCGCCAATTAGTCTCCACTTTTATCATAATCAGCTTCGGCATTGTCATCATCTTGTGGCGAACGTAATCAAGTAATGGTGGCTGGTTGGGGAGAGCCATACACTTTGCTTATATACGGTTGTTGTTGTAGTCTTCCGTCAAAAGACTAGTTTGATGCAGCTCTCCATACTGCTCTGTCCTATGCAAGCCTCTTCATCACCGAGTAAATACTGTAACCTACATCCTTCTGAATCTGATTACTGTAGTCATCTCTTGATCTCCCTCTACGACTTTTACCCTCCACCCCCCGCCCATCCCTCCCACGCGGCCCTTCAGTACTGAATTGGCGATCCCTTGATACCTCAGAATGTGTCCTACCAACTGTTCCCTTCTCTTCACCAGGTTGTGTCACAAATTTCTCTTCTCTCCAATTCTATTCAGTACCTCCTCATTAGTTACATGATCCTCCCATCTCATCTAAAGCGTTCTTCTGTAGCACCACATTTCAAAAGCTTCTATGCTCTTCTTGTCTGAACTATTTATCGTCCATGTTTCACTTCCATACATGGCTACACTCCATACAAATACCTTAAGAAAAGAGTTCCTGATACTTAAATCTATACTCGATGTTAACAAATTTCTCTCCTTCAAAAAAGATTTTCTTGCTATTGCCAGTCTGCATTTTACATCCTCCCTACTTCGACTATCATCTTCCCGAATAGCGTTACTCATCTACTACTTTAAGTGTCTGAATTTCTAATCTAATTTCCTCACCATCACCTGATTTACTGCGCGTACATTCCGTCATCCTCGTTTTGCTTTTGTTGATGTTAATCTTGTATCCCCCTTTGAAATCACTGATCATTCCGTTCAACTGTTTTTCCAAGTTCTTTCCTGTCTCTGACAGAATTACAATTTCGTAGGCAAACCACAAAGTTTCTTTTTGTTCTCCCTGGACTTAAATTACCATTCCAAATTTTTCTTTCGTTTCCTTTACTGTTTGCTCAATATAATATAAAGCATTAATAACGTAAGCTCCGCCAAAAGGCCGTGGCGAGTCCATCGAAACCGACCGACCGCCGTGTCGTCCTCTGGCAATGGCGTCACTGGATGTGGAATGGAGCGGTGTGGAGTCAGAATAGCGCTTTCCAGGCTGTTGTGTCAGTTTTCGTGACCTGGAGCCACTGCTACACGGTTACGCAGCTCCTGTTGGCATCACGAGGCAAAGTATACCCCATTCAGCCCTCCCATCAGGAGAAAATCTCTGGCTCTACCAGTAATCGAACACAGCTTCTGCATATGTCAATTAGCTCACTCTGAGCACTCAGCTACGGAGGTGGACCTATAGAACATTAAGCATTGTACCACTCGTAATGTAATGTTTCACGTTATTTGATAATAACAACTCGCTTTAAAAAGCCTACATTATCGGTCACAAGTTGAGGCTGGGCTTTCCTAATAAAATGGCATTTTCACATTTTAGCTTACCTGGTAGTCTGTCTTATTTTTTCAAACACTTGGAAAGGGTGACGTGCAAGCCACACAAGATTTTTGTGTGCTTAGGGAATTGCCGTTCCTGTTAAGCTTCCTTACGAGATCCCATCCCGTTCAACATTCGCTGTTGGATCTAATGTGCTACACTGCTTGACAAAAAAGTGATGCATTCAGAAAATCTGGTCGGATATAAACGTTCTGTAGTCTTTCATACACAACGGTAAGGAGAGGTGGGCCACAGAGTGGTGCAGCAGCTGCCGTAGCAGAGAAGTGGGACAGGAGCAGAAATGATTATCGAACACGTTATCACACTAAACGGAAGATTTACTTAACTTGTACCTTCCTCCAAGTGCTACCAAGAAGCTCAGTAAAAGAACAAACAGCAATAAAGTTCAGCTATTACAAGAAGCAAAAGAGCGTCTTGCGGTGTGAGGCTCCCGCTGCTAATGCATGAATGAACTGTTGAAGACTGACTAAAACTGAAGACTGTCGAACACTGTGGCTGAGACTGCGATGGGTAGCTGCCGTCCGCCATCCAGTAGCGTGGCGGCGGAGACCACTCATAGTCAGAGCCGCTGAAGACGTGGCTCAGCGGGCGTGCATCATTGGATCCGCTGGGTTTCCCCGCGCGAACGCTATCGGCACCTGTCAGCAGAGCGCGTTTCCGTTACCAACTGTGAGACACTGGTGAGGCTGATATCGATCTATGATACTACGCCGCGCGGGATTAGCCGAGCGGTCTCGGGCGCTGCAGTCATGGACTGTGGGGCTGGTCCCGGCGGAGGTTCGAGTCCTCCCTCGGGCATGGGTGTGTGTGCTTGTCCTTAGGATAATTTAGGTTAAGTAGTGTGAAAGCTTAGCAGTTAAGTCCCATAATATTTCACACACATTTGAACATTTGTATGATACCACAATAAAGTTCATAGACGTGCACGCCATCGTGGAGCACGCGTTTGATTAGAGATGTGCTTCTCTGTGGCAGCAAGGACACAAGAATGCATTGTTGTTGTTCGCATTTAGTGTTGTTACCTGGTCTGGTATGATATGTAAGGGGAATGGCGACAAAGTGCATTAGTGCTGTTGTGTTTAATATTGTAATCAGGGCCGTCAAGGTAGGCCTGTACGGGGTGTTGCAAGAATGATGGTCAATATTTCACACATGGAAAGTACAGGTTAAAAGTAGCTAAAATGCTCCAATAAAAGTGGGTCCACAAATCAGCCGCTGTCGAGATACAACGCATTTTCTTTGCGGTTCATCGTTGTTTAGGAACACGTGGCATTTCTAAATGTTCATGTAGGTGTTCGAAATGTTGTCTGTGCGTCTGATTGCAACACTGAACTAGACTCTAAAATGAGCTGGGAATCCTAACAGGCAGTCCTGGAGAATTCTGTAAATGTTGGAAGGATGCTTTAATCTGCAACCGTAACCTCTCAAGAGAGTTGGTATCGGTAGCGTAGACCGGGCGTTTGACATGAGCCACACAAAGAAATCCATGGATTCAAATCTGGAGACTTTGGAGGCCATGGCACAGGCCCTCCTTTACCTATCCAACGTTGGCCATACGTCCGAGTTATAAGCCGACGCACTCGTAAACGAAAATGTGCTGGAGCATCATCATGCATGAACCACATGTTCAGGCATTGGTTCAGTGCAACATCATTAGATACATCTGGAAGTACAGTCGCAGAAACAGGATGTACTGCTGTCCAGTTAGTCTTTGTGGTAGGAAGTGTGGTTCAGTTATGTGGCCTCTGTACTGTCCTGCCCAGACGTTCAACGAATAACGCTGCTGATGTGATACGTATTTTGCATTAGGATTGACATCGGCCCAAATGTCACAGTTATGATAGTTAAAAACACCGTAAGTCCAGCCTCATACATGAATAGATTACTGCTTACAGACCGGGGATTCAGGATACACTGTCTTTAGACCCATTGGCAGAATTTCTCTCTAGGAGCGAAGTCTGCATTGTTGAGTCTTTCCACTCACTGGATATGATATGGATAGAGTGCTTCCCAATTTAAAAACCGCCACACACTGCTATCACTCAGGACACGCTCTTGGGTAGCAATCCTCCTTGTTGAAGTACTCGAACGTTCGTGTACAACGCATAACACTCTGTCCTCAATGTCGGTTGTTATCGATGTGGGTCGACCTTCTCGTGCGTTGTGTGTGAAACTCCCGGTTTCTCTAAGGCGCTGATGTAGCCGGCTAGATGTACCCCTGTGGGGCTGTCTGCGGAGAGGGAAATCTTCTTCATACACTCGTGGAGCCTCAAGGGCACTGACATTCACTTTGTCATACATGAAGTGCATGTCAGCATACTCTTCATTTGTGTGCCTTCTGTCCATGGTGCCTTCAGGTTCGTAACTGATTGTGAGGTCGATACGGCACAGTGCACGGAGAGGAAAGGGAAGCAGTTACGCATGCGTAAACAAACAGATAGTCGATCCCAAACCTTGAGATACCAACGTAAATACTGCTGATTCGAGGGGCGTTTGCGGTTAGTTCCGAACTGGGCAGCGGTTGATTTGCCGACCCAAGTTTTATTGGAGCTGTGTAGTTACTGTTGGCCTGTACTTTTCAGTTGTCAATTATTGACCATCACTTCTGAAACATCCTGTATAAGTAGCATCACCTGAACTCATTGGAGATCTCCAGTTTGCCAGCTGGTCGAATCGTGACCTATCCAGTTCTGTGGGGCGTTCGGATGTGACAGTGGCCCATTGTTGGACTGTGGGAACATGGGGGCAGGTGTACACGTCAAGGTTCCAGACGGCGACATGTGACTGCTGCAAGTGAGGATTGGCATATTCTCAATATCAAAAACCGTTCATATCCACGTTTGCCATCCGAGAAAGAGTAACGGACTACCCGCACCATTGGTCAAAGACTAGCAGCAGCCAGAAAAAGGAATTGGCATCCAGTCCGTAGGCTGCCGTTAGCATCGAAACAGAAACATCTGCCTCTGGAGCGATGCCCTAATCGCAAAGTGTGGACTTCTAATGATTGGTGAATCACGGCTGTGCACTACCATGGACGACCACCTGCGGCGAGTATGTCGGGTATCCCCTTTCTTACAATGTTTTGTATTTATGATGGCGTCATGGGAGCCATCAGATAAACTTCGTGTCACGGCTAATAGTGACTGAGAAATCTCAGATGGGATAACTGTATGTCGCGAACATCTTGCGTTGTCATGTGTTAGCCTCCATGGGCAGTATTGTGATGCTATTTCTCAACAGGAAAAAGTTCGTCCATACACGGCACGTGTCTCTATGAAGAACCTGCCTGCTGTTGAGGTCCTCCCATGGCCATGAATATCCCCAGAGCTGTATCCGATTGAACTTGTGTGGAACCAGCTCGGACCTCAACTCCCTGCCATTTCAGTATCCAGGACAACAACGACCAGTTACAACAGTTCTGGGTGGACCAGCTTGCCTCAGGACCAGACACGACGGCTTGATGACACACTTCCGAACCGAATAAGTGGTTGTATCCAGGCCGGAGAGGGTGAAACGTCATACTGATAAATGGGCTCATTCAGCCAGGTTCTTTGTAAATTTTACTCGACTTACCAATCACTGACATTGCATCACATACCTTCTCAGTCCACGGAGATTCATTTGGTTTCTTCCTCCACCTATGAATTAAAAAAAAATGTTGAGATGTGTGTGAAATCTTATGGGACTTAACTGCTAAGGTCATCAGTCCCTAAGCTTACACACTACTTAACCTAAATTATCCTAAGGACAAACACACATACCCATGCCTAGGAGGACTCGAACCTCCGCCGGGACCAGCCGCACAGTCCATGGCTGCAGCGCCTTAGACCGCTCGGCTAATCCCTCACGGCACCTATGAGTACTTCGCTTTTTTCGGCTACTTCACTTTTCTTGTCAGACTGTGTATCCGGTACACCTTCCAGTATAGGACAGCCTTGCTCCCCTAAAACACGCAGCGGCAGGGAGGTCGCACGAGGAAAAAAAAAGCGGCGTCATATGGGCGTCACATCGTTGTCGCCAATATTATGCTGCGAAGAGTACGTTTCCACGGGAAACATTCAGACCCTTCACTTGTTTTAGGAATTTGTCGAGGGCGGAATTTGAGCCCCTAGGGTGCTACATGGCCGCTTGTTCGTTTTTATAACCGCTGCGCGACGGAGGAAAAACGCCTCCTCTCGCTTACCGGTCGCGTTCGCAGCCGCAAAGGGCACACGCGCCGAACTTCCGCGTCGCCTACCGCCACGTCCGCCCACTACCGCTGCGCTTGTACGATTCCTCGCAACAAGAACCGGCGGGTCGCTTTTTTTTTTTCGCTCCGGTGCACGAGAACGGCGCGGGGCATATTTTAATCCGCCATCACCGAGAGGAGCGTCGACCAGCGCACCAGCGCCAGTTTTTATTTCCCTCCGCTGCCCTCGAGAAGCGAGCGTCGGAGTTTTAATAGCTTTCGACCGGCTACCGCTCGCCACCCCTACCGTGCGATCGTTCTGCTACTGCCGCCGCAGCCGCCGCCGCCGCAGGCAGAACTCGCCCTGTTCGTGGAGACTTTTTTCCATTATTATCAAATTTGCGGCAAGCCAGCGCCGATCTAAGCCAGTTCCGATGTCAGAATAATGGCGGTCGGCTGTAGGACGGAGATGGAGCAAAGTGCCGTGAATCAACTTGCAGTGGACGCGTGAGCACAGTAACGAAAAGTCACGAGACTAAAGGACTCCATCAGTTACTCGTCTTCCCCACACCTCTTCTGCTTAATTTCGTTATTTTCCATATCTGGCACGCTATATCGTTATTTGCCATATCTAGCACTGTCACATATCCATAAACATTATGAAAAGCGCTAACAGAAAGCATTGATGCTCAAATCGTTATCGGCACTGAAAACTGGCTAAAGCCAAAGATAAGTTCAGCCGAAATTTTTACGAGGAGCCTAACGGTGTTAAGAAAGGATAGGCTAAACACCGGAGTTGGCGGTGGCGTGTTTGTAGCTGGTAGAAGTAGTTTATCTTGTAGTGAAATTTAAGTAGGTTTTCCAGTGTGTTAGTATGGGCAGAAATCATTCTTGGCAACCGGAAAAAAATACTAATTGGATCCTTTTACCGACCTCCCAACTCAGATGATACAATTCCTAAAAGCTTCAAATAAAACTTGAGTTTAATTTCAAACACATACCCAACAAATAAAATTATGCTTGGTGGTGACTTTAATTTACCCTCGATATGTTGGTGAAATTGTTGAAATCTGGAGGTACGCATAAAGCATCGTCCGAAATTGTGCTAAATGCATATTCTGACAATTATTGCGAGTATACTTATACGGATATGGTGTCTGTTCTTTCGGACATGGGTCTCGCGGGAGATTACTGCAATCTATAATTTACAAATCAGTAACAGCTTGCACTGTACTTGCTTGAACTTTGTCCTGCAAAATTATGGTCAGGTCCTGCAGAAAGTGCCATCACTTCTGTCTCTATGCTGTTCATTTTTGGAACACAACCTACGACCAGCTTAGAGACCGAAGTGATGAGACTTTCTGCACGACCTGCCCATCATTTTGTAGGACAATTCACGTACAGTGTAAGCTGTTACTGTTTTGTTGGACTGATGGGGGTGCTAAGTGCAGTAGGTGGTAACCTACTGCACTCCCCTGTCTTAAGCCCTCTTAAGTTCAACTCGATTTCTAAACTGAAGGAAACACTTCACGGCTTTCACTTCAGAGCTGCTACAAATTCGTCGGGCAATAGACCGCACTGCTCGAACTGTCAACACAACTGGCACTGCTAAGAGTATCCTACGACTTCCACATCGCTAGCAACGGGTTATACACAATGCTGGTGCCTACTTTGAAGGTCAGTAATACTTTGAAACACGTATCTATTTCGTACGAGCTGTAAATAAATAGTTGCCATTATTAAATTTCCAACCCTCGTGTTTTGTTGACGCCGACCTACATAGAGAAAACCGTTCATCATGATAATATAATGGACGTCAGAGCTCGCACGGAAAGATACAGGTTTTCATTTTTTCCAGTCGCTGTTGGAGATTGAAATAATAGAGAATTATTGTGAAGGTAGTTCGATGAACCAACTGCCAGGTACTTAAGTGTGATTCGCTGAGTATGCATATAGATGCAGATGCATGTAGATGTACGAGGGTCGGTATAGAAGTAATGACTCCTATTTATTTCTCCTTAAGTAAACTTTGTTAAGTGAGAAATTTGAATTTGACGTTACCGTTCCAAGCTTCTTCCCCAATTCATTGCAGTAGTAACTTTCTGCGTCAACAGATGCCAGTACCGCAGTCGCTTGAAAAATGGCCTACATAGGTTTTCGTATTAGACAGCGTTGTGTTATAGAATTCTTGAATTAAGAAGGTGTAATGCCCACTCGCTTTCATGGAAGACTGAAAAATGTGTACTGTGATGCAACAGTGGATATCAGCACTGTTAGACGATGGGTTCGTCGTTGTAACGAAGCTGAAGGGCAAACACCGTTGGCTGATGAAGCACGGCATATCGGCATAAATGTTAGTCAGCGAGTGAAAGTCATAGACCTGCTGACCAGTGGGTGACTGCAGATGATTAGTGTGGCCTTACCTCCCTCAATAAAGGCAATGTGATGACGGTTATCCAACAGCTAGATTACTTAAAGGTTTGTGAAACTTGGGTACCAAGAATGTTAACCGATCAGAATAAAGCGACAAGAAAAACAACTGCCTCCAAATTCTTTCAGCTCTTTCGTTTGAAGGGAGAGGAGTTCCCGGAATAAACTGTGACTCGAGTCGAAACATGGGTTCATTTTTTGAACCAAAATCAAAGAAGCAGTTAATGGAATGGCATTACAGGAATCCACCGAAGAAGAAAAGCTCAAAACTATGGAGGGAAATGTATGGCTACAGTATTCTGGGATGCAGAGGGTGTGATTATGGTTGATTTTTTGGAGCAGGGATGCACACTAAATTCTGTCGGAGCTGTCGAAGAGCTTAAAGCATGTCTTCGGCGAATTCGTCCAACAAAAGCTATGGGGGATGTTCTTTTTTTGCATGACATTGCAAGACCACGCACCAGTCGTTACACCAATAGAGAGTTTGTGAAAACTGTATTGGAAGTCTTGCCTCAGCCCGCATACAGCCCCTACCTAGCACATTAGACAATCTTGAGAACTTTTAACATTGCAGCGGGTCAGCAATAGTGAATAATTTAATGATTATAAAGAATCCACCTCGACTGCAAATAGAAACCGGATGTTGACCTAGGTTTCGGCGCTGATAACCACGCCTTCTTCGGAACACACTAAAACTACAAACAGCCTAAAGAGGCGTGGTCCAACATTAATATAGAACGCCCTGAAGGGCAAAAGACTCGCATAAAATATAAAATAAACGATACGTGTGTACCATGTTAATAGCTGCACTTAGCTCAAACGTCAGAAGCGTGCATCCTCACCCCAGGCGACGTTCGGTGGGCGGCGGGCTCTCAGGTAAACTCAGGATTTACTGGTTACTTAATATCTGGAAAGAATCACTTTCGGGGTACGAACTACCTGCATCCCTTAGGGTCAATGATGAATATGTGGTTACATTGAAGCGTAATTCAGGAACACCTGGAGCAATTTCACAGAAAAATATTGCGCAGTAAGACACCTCAGCTATCCCATTGAGCTTGGATGAGAAGGGGTGGGGCAAAAATTTTCGCAGACACAGCTGAATGGCGAAATTCAAGTGAGAAACATGTACAAATATCTGCGAAATATGTTAAATGTACCTGTAAATTATGTCACTTGCGCCTATGCTGGAGACGTCGTGGGTAAAAAGTTAGTCGGACGATAAAATACTAAAGGATAATAGGAATTGAAAATGGAGTAAGGAGGAAAGGTGGGAGATAGAAGGCGACTTGAAACAGTATGTTACACATGTCGCCCCACTTGAAGACCATCGCGCAACAAGAGTGATCAATTGTTAGAAGAAAGTACATGTTCTGGGTTCCCTGCATACACATTTCTGCCGCGTCAGCTGGAAACGTATAACAAAGTTGAAGTACGAGAAACTGGAAATTTGTTGGAAGTTCTATGGGACCAAACTACTGAGGTCATCGGTCCCTAGGCTTACACACTACTTAATCTAACTTACGCTTAGGACAACACACACACCCATGCCCAAGGGAGGACTCGAGGACTCGAACCTCCGACGGGGGAGGGGGGGAGGGGGGCGGCGCGAACCGTGACAAGGATCTGAGACGGTGAGTGAGTGAGACGGCACGGCTACCCCGCGCGGCGAAGTACAAGAGACAGTGCGATCCTGCCCCCATGTTGCACAGATTGACCGAGAAATTCTGGAGGCATATTGACCTACCAGATGGTAGAGTTTAGTCATGGCTGGATCTCCCAAGGCTATCATTAGAACTACTGATAGCCTTGGCGGAGTCAGGCATGACAAAACTCTACCATTTTGCGAATAAGATGTATGAGACGGGCGAAATACCCTCAGACGTCAAGAAGAATATCGTAATTCCAATTCCAATGACAAGTGTAAAAATTACCAAACTATCAGTCTAGTAAGTCATGGCTGCAAAATGCCAACACGATTTCTTTACATACGAATGGAAAAACTGGTAGAAGCAGACGTCGGGGAAGATCAGTTTGGATCCCGTAGAATTGTTGGAACATGCAAGCAATACTGACCCTACGACTTGTCTTAGAAGATAGATTAAGGAAAGGAAAATCTGCGTTTCTAGCATTTGTAGACTTAGAGAACGCCTCTGACAATGTTGACTGGAATACTTTCTTTCAAATTCTGAAGGTTGCAAGGGTAAAATACAACAAGGAGCAAAAGCCCAGTTATAAGAGTTGAGGGGCATGAAAAGGAAGCAGCGGTTGAGAAGGGAGTGATACAGGACTGTCGCCTATCCCCGATGTTATTCAATCAGTATACTGAGCAAACAGTAAAGGAAATAAAAGAAAAATATGGGGTAGGAATTAAAATCCACGAAGAAGAAATAAAAACTTTGAGGTTTTCCGATGACTTTGTAATTCTGTCGGAGACAGCCAAGAACCCGGAGGAGCAGTTGCACGGAATGAACAGTGTCTTGAAAGGAGGATATAAGATGAACATCAACAAAAGCAAAACGAGGATGACGGAATGTACGCGAATTAAATCAGGTGATGCTGAGGAAATTAGCTCAGAAATTGAGACACTTAAAGTAGTAGATGGGAAGCAAAAAAGAAACTGATGATGGTCGAAGTAGGGAGGATATAAAATGCAGACTAGCAATGGCAAGAAAAGTGTTTCTGAAGAAGAGAAATTTGCTAACATCGAGTATAGATTTAAGTGCCAGGAAGTCTTTTCTGAAAGTATTTGCATGGAGGGCTGCCATGTATCGAAGTGAAACATGGACAACGAATAGTGTAGACGAGAAGAGAATAGAAGCTTCTGAAATGTGGTGCTACAGAAGAGTGCTGAAGATTAGATGGGTAGGTCACCCAAATAACGAGTAGGTACTGAATAGAATTGATGAGAAGAGGAATTTGTGGCACAACCTGACTTGAAGAAGGGATCTATTGGTTGGACACATTCTGAGGCATCAAGGGATCACAAATTTAGTGGTGGAGGGAAGCGTGGAGGGAAAAAACCGTAGAGGGAAAGCAAGAGATGAATACAGTAAGCAGATTCAGAAGGATGTAGGCTGCTGTAGTTACTTGGAGGTGAAGAAGCTTGGACGCGATAGAGTAGCATGGAGATCTGCATCAAACCAGTCTCTGGACTGAAGACCACGACAGCAACACATGGACTTACACCCCTGTCACACCCAGCCGTAGTGAAACGGTGCCAACAATTTGACCCCCAGAGGTAGATGATGCTGACCGGGAAGGAATGCTACCGATATCGACCACATATGACAGTGTCCAGGAATTCGAGGAACTGATTCGTAGCATTCGCAGGTTTTTCATCTGTATGGAGATTAACACAGCTGTTCTCGAATGGCTGCGTGACCAAGGAGTGGATTTCTATAGTCGAAGAACCGAAAGTCTGATGGAACGTTCCGACCGTTGCTTGCAGGAACTTGTTGACTATTTTAAAAAATAGTTTCATATGTCTGTGTCTCTCTGAAGTGTAGTGCAGCATTCAATCTAAGTTACTTGGCTTTGAATAATAATTTTTAACTTACTTTCTGAAAGTCCCATCGTAATTCGATACCGTACTGACGCTTTGGCTAAACAATATTCAACAATGCAGTTGGTAGTGTAGAGAGGCTTGCGAGAAGAGAATTGTGAATAGCTACTTTTTCGAAAGTTAAATCATTAATTTGCTTTTGGAAGTAGGGAAGTGTGTGACTTTGCTGATGTTCTGGTAGGCAAGGTCTTGGGATAAACATTTGTGGTACAAGGGGAGACGGAAACCAGTTTAGAACATAATAATCTACTATCTCATAGGTTTTGGTGATGTAATTGATGTGTTTGAAGACAGATATGTGACTATTTACGATTATTGAATAGCTAATACGGGGTATAACAATAGCTTCTTTAAAATGTCTTGAGCAGAAAAGTTGCCCATAGGAAGAAGTAGGGGAAAGTGGAGTAAAGTGGCGAGGACGGTAAAAGTGGCCACTGCACACGTTTACCTTGAGTAGTGCTGCTGCCTAGCGAGAAGCGGTCCTACTAGTTCTAATATGCAACGTCACTGTTGTCCGTGAGTTTGTCACAAGAAGTTTGCTCCTTTATATTTTAGTAAAAACTTTCCTGGTTTTCAGTCGTCTGATGTAATGTAAGTAAAATATCCTAGTTTTGTTACCTCATATGACGAGCAATACTTTTTTACCATATCAATGTTTTAACACAGTCTTTTGGACCACAGACAGAGTTCTTTATTGTTTGCTTCTGTTTCTTAGTTTCATCTGAGAACCACCAATGGTGACCGATTGGGAAAAGTGGCCACATTCCTCGTATGGAAATGTGGCCAAGTTGTTTACCTGGTAATGGTTAGTAGCTCCCATACATCACGCATAATACTTCAGGTCAGATTTACTTCCAAACCCTATTATATAAAGAACTATCGCCTGTCATTCTATCTCCTGAATTAATTTATGTTATTTTAAACCAAGGTCGATTTGCATTAGAGTTTTGGAACATATACTGTATTCGAACATTATGAAGTACCTCGAAGAAAACGACTTATTGACACATAGTCAGTACGGTTTCAGAAAATATCGTCCTTGCGAAACACAACTAGCTCTTTATACTCATTAAGTAATAAGTGCTATCGACAGGGGATGTCAAATTGATTCCATATTTTTAGATTTCCAGAAGGCTTTCGACACCGTCCCTCACATGTGTCTTCTAAACAAACTGCGTGCCTACGGAGTATCAACTCAATTGTGCGACTGGATTCGTGATTTCCTGGCAGAAAGGTCACAGTTCGTAGTAATAGAAAGAAAGTTGTCGAGTAAAACAGAAGTAATATCCGGCGTTCCCCAAGGAAGTGTTATAGACCCTCTATTGTTCCTAATCTATATTAACGACACAGGAGACAATCTGAGTAGCCGTCTTAGATTGTCTGCAGATGATGCTGTCATTTACCGTCTTGTAAAGTCATAAGCTGATCAAAACGACTTGCAAAATGATTTAGATAAGATATGTGTATGGTGCTAAAAGTGACAATTGACCCTGAATGGGGAAAACTGTGAAGTTATTCACACGAGTACTAAAAGAAACCAGCTAAATTTCGATTAAGCGATAAGTCACACAAATCTGAAAGCTGTAAATTCAACTAAATACTTAGGGATTACAATTACAAATAACCTAAATTGGAACGATCACACAGATAATATTGTGGGTAGAGCAAGCCAAAGACTGCGATTCATTGGCAGAACACTTAGAAGGTGCAACAGGTCTACCAAAGAGACTGCTTACACCACACTTGTCAGCCCTATTGTGGAGTACTGCTGTGCGTTGTGGGATCCGCATCAGGTGGAACTGACGGATGAAATCGAAAAAGTACAAAGAAGGGCAGCTCGTTTTGTATTATCGCGAAATAGGGGAGATAGAGTCACAGACATGATACGTGAATTGGAGTGGCAATCATTAAAACAAAGGCGTTTTTCTTTGCGACCAGGTCTTCTCATGAATTTTCAATCACCAATTTTCTCCTGCGATTGCGAAAACATTCTGTTGGCACCCACCTACATAGGGAGAAATGACATCACGATATAATAAGAGAAATCATGGCTGGCACAGAAAAATTTAAGTGCTCGTTTTTCCCGCGTGCTGTTCGAGAGTGGAACGGTAGAGAGACAGCTTGAAGATGGTTCATTGATCCCTCTGCCAGGCACTTTATTGTGAATAGCAGAATAATCACGTAGGTGTAGATGTAGAAACCGTCTCAGTTCTATTATATGTGGCGTAACACAAAAACCCGGCTGAAAGCGATCTGGCCAAGGCGGGTGGTACTGTTTCAGATATTAGGACATCAAAATGTCTAGAAAGTATGTCCGGAATGCAGAACAACGAACATGGGATCCTATTGCGATGGAACGGACCACATCGCCCCACTAGGTAAAGAAAAGTGGTCACTTCCTAAACCTTCAGAGAAATGCATATAGCTCATATATATTATTTTCGTTTCCACTTACAAATATTGTATGTAATATTTACATTCAAAAAGTGTAGGTGGCAAACTTCTATCGATAACAATGGTTTGGTGAATATTCCATTTCCCACAGAGTGGCCACTTTACCCCATCTTCCCCTAATGCGGTCATAAAATGGCGTGCCGACTGTCACACTCTGGACGTTATGACGAGGCCATAGCGTTTGAAGTCATCGGAGTTTGTGAAATAATTTTCTAATTAATCTGTTTGGCAAGAAAGGATGCAGACAATACATGGAAGATATAGACTTCAGCGGTGTCTTCACAAGATACAAAGTAGTTACAAAAATCGCCGACATCACAGATATAAAACGTCTCACTTCAATGAAGAGAAGGAATAAGGTGGCTTTAGAAGTATATGTACAACATTAGACCATGTACAGATCCTGAACGAAACTATAGTTCGTAGTAATGAGTGTAAACTTCCCTTTGCTGGGATTATCAGATTTTGAGTACATTTTTCCAGAATTCCCACGAGGTATTTGCCGTCATTTCCCTTAAAAAATTGCGCTGCTTCAACATAGCTTAGTACGAGGTTTCGCTGAAAAATAACCGAAATGTTTTCTTAACATACAAACAGTGCAGACATCCGTGTCGATCTCTGCCCTACCATGTCATGAGATATCCCCCCCCCCCCCCTCCCCATTTCCGGTTCCCCGCCCATCCGCCTTGTCCCAAGTTCGGCCACGGCCTTCGTTTGTATCCGAACATATGCTCGCTGCCCGTTGAAAATATGCTTAGTGTTTTGAAGGAGTAGCGGATAAATGTGAAATTTCAGTGAAACTTGGAAATGCCGACACAGATGCCCATTCTTTGTTGAAACAAGTGCACAGTGACGACTATATTTCACGCGCTCCAGGTTCTGAGTAGCTCAAGCGGTTCACAGAGGGACATGAAGAGAATGAAAATGAGTCACTTTCAGGGGGGCCCTCAACCTCAACAACTGATGAAAACCTTGGAAACTTTGGATATTTTATCAGAAGAAAATAGAGGTTGATATTATAAGAAAAAAATGTGTGAAATCTCAAGGGACTTAATTGATAAGGTCATCAGTCCCTAAGCTTACACGCTACTTAACCTAAATTATCCAAGGACAAACACACACACACCCATGCCCGAGGGAGGACTCGAACCTACGCCGGACATTACAAGAATCCGCAAAGAAATATTTCGGCAGATTTTACATGAAGTCTCTGGTATGAGGTAAGTTTGTTCAGTACCTCTGCCAAGAACTTGCCGCCTGAGCGAAATGACTCTCGAATGAATATTTGTGCTGACATACTGATAACCATCGAAAAGAACGCTTAATATCTTGAGAAAGTATTAACACTCTCAAATGAAACTATATGGTTCCAAAGGCCTTTACAGGTCTCAAGCATATACGGTGTATATATGCAGACTGAAGTGATGAATGTAAATTTGTACTAAGGCCGAGATTCGAACCAAAGTCTCCTGCTAGTTAGGAAAACGCGCTAACCAGTGCGCCACCCTGCAGCAGTGGCTTTGCACAGCTGTACTAACTACCCCGGATTGTCTCTCCTCAACCCAAATTCTCATTCACGCCTCAGCCCACTTGGTATTCCCCCTAGAGAAGGGATGTAGGCTATGATAGTCCACGTAGTTGTGAAAAGTCCCTGTGTCAGGGTGGTGTAGAGGTCAGTGCATCCGCTAGTGAGCAGGAGACACGGGTTCAAATCCTGGCCTTGGTATAAACTTTAATTCGTGAGACTCGAATGTCAAAATCAAAATTCAAAGCAATGATGATTATGTTTTACGATAACCGTGGTATTGTTTACGTGAACTCAGTGCCTGAAGGTATACGTGTAAATAAGGAATATCAGCCTAAAGTCCTTTCTTCGCTCAGTGAACGTGTGAGAGGAAAGTGATCCGAGCTGCGAGAAACACGTCACGGATTTTGTCCATACTGAATCGGTTGTCAAGTCGTTTTTGGCTGAGCATGGAATTCCTGTGTTGGAACATCCATCCCTCCTGCGCGTGACTTTTTTCTGATACCGAAAGTGGGTCAGCTGAAATCGTGAAAGAAAGAATGACGGAGACCATTGACATAATTCAGAAGATAACTTCAAACAATGATCCGAGCCGTGGAAAATTCGCAGGCAGCTGTATCAGGAACGAGGAAAGGAGTGTTTTGAAAGGGATAATGCAACTGTTCTGAAGTAGCAAAAATAAAGAATGTTATATCCATAAACCCGTTTTCTTAGCCAGACCTCTAATACTGAAAAATTTAAATGTAAGCGGTAATGATAGAGCTTCCACTAGACTTCATCATGACACCGGAAAATTCAGAACTAAAAGGGGAATCAGGCATGCAGATTTATTACCGTCCAACCTATTGTCAGTAGCAATAGAGAAAGTGTTCAGATCTTTGATCTGCGGAAAGGGTGAAATACACCGTAATCAGACCTAAACTGGGTGAACCACTACAAAACAGAAACTAAACCGCAATATATTCAAGGACGGCTAACTGAAATTTGTCGGCTAAGAAACACAACAGTCAAACTCTTTGAAAAAAAGTGGTGTAATTATTTCGTGACTGCGAAGGGAGTTTTCTGATCGCCTTTTTGACACTCACTTGTCTACTTGAGATTTAGTGGACACAAGACGAAAATCACGAAAAGCTACTGGTATTTAAAAGCACACTTGGCTACTCCCAGGTCTGTTAGCTATCTTCTAATTCATGTTATTGACTTGTTAACCACGTGACTCAGTACGGAGGTAAAGTATAAAGTTTTGGATAATTTACGGCATGGTGCTTCTTGTATGACTACACTATAGTAGACAGACGAAACTCTTTTGCAATGAGTTTTTATTCTTAGGTCTATTTTCTCAATACGTGGCTACTTATGACCGGAAACTGTCATTTATGAACAGACGACCGACAGTGCGTCTAGCAATAACACTGTTAAAATACTGATAATTACGGGCTTCTCCTATGGCAAGACATCATTCATTTAGTCCCGACCTGACATCAAGCAGGTACATTCGTTTCGCCACTGAAAGAGATCATATGGGCGGAACGCGTTTTATCGACGAACCAGGGGGTGAAGTGGAGCCTTATGCCAACGGTCAAGGAAAATGGCGTGAAAGTTTAATGAATGTTGCGTTTGTCTATGCGTGAAGTACGCTATAGCCATGGTTTCCAAGGACAACCTTGTTCGTTACTTTGTGAAGCTGTGACAGATAGTAGGTGAAAAAATCAACATGTTAAATTGTTGTTGTTGTGGTGGTCTTCAGCAGAAAAAGTGGTTTCATGCCTCAGGTTATGTACTATCAACCTCTCTCTTCTGCCAATCAAGTTATGCCATAAAGCTCTTTTCTCTCTGATTCTGTTTAGTGGCGTTTTAATAGTTGTCGAGACTACTAATCCAGTCTGCAACATTTCAGAGGCTTCCATTCACTTCTTAGTGTTGTTTTTATCTCCAAAGTTGCACTTGCGTATAAGGCTTCACTCCAGGAAAATACTTTCAGAAAAGATTTCCTAACAATTAATTTATTTCAGATGTTAACTTGGTTTTCTTTTTCAGAAAACTATTTTCCTGCTGTTGTCATTTTAAACCTGTGATCGCCACTTATTTTGCTGCTGAGGTAGCAAAACTCATATCTTCTATGTCTCTTTTTTTTATGTTCCCTCAGCATTGCTTGATTTAATTCGACTACATTAAATTACCCTTATTTTACTTCTGTTGAGGTCATCGGGTAATCTCTTTTCAAGACACTATCCATTCCGTTTAGCTTGTATTCCAAGTCCTTTGCCATACGCGACGGAATTCCGACGTCATCGGCAAACCTTAACGTTTTTAAAGTTTTTATTACTTCTCCCCGAATTTTAATTCATTTTCAGTATTTTTCCTTGGTTTCGCCCACCACTTGCGCAATGAACACACTAATTAACAAGATAATAGCTTACAGCCTTTTCAAGTGCTAAACGTTAATGCTTTTTTTATGTAGAACCTTTTAATAGCCCATATAGCATTATTTTAACAGTCACTGGTTCGGCTGAGCAATTACCGTCTTCAGATCTGAAATGCACAGAAAACTGCACATAAAGATAAAATAGTGTAAAGCACACTGAAGGCAAATACATATCAATGAACAAATGGAGTGCTCTTTCTAATGACAAGATTGGGTAAAGTCAATTTGTCATGAATATACGTTTTAAGACAACAAAACGACGCACTACGAAGGAATTATCCGAAAGGGTCGGAAATCGGTAGATGTGACATACATGTACAGACAAATGAATGATTATAATTTCAGAAAAACTGGATGATTTATTCAAGAGAAAGAGCTTCAAAAGCTGAGCAGTCAGTTCTGACATCCATGAAAGCATTTATTTGGCTTCGCATTGATTGGCAGAATTGATTGGCAGAGTTACTGCATGTCCTCCTGCGGGGTGTCATACCAAATTCTGTCCAATTGGCGCGTTAGGTTGTCAAGATAACAAGCTGGTTGGAGCGCCGTGCCCACAATGCTCAGTTCTCAGTTCGGGAGAGATGCGGCGGCCTCACTGGTCAAGGCAGGATTTGGCAAGCACGAAGACAAGAAACTCACGCTGTGTGCAGGCGGGCGTTATCTAGCTCAAACCTAAACCCAAGATTGCTCACCATGAACAGCAACAAAACGGGGTGTAGAATTTCGTCGACGCACTGTTGCGCTTTGCTGTAAGAGTACTGCGGATCACCACGTAACGGACGCTGCTATGAAAAGAAATGGCACCTGTTGCCTAGTTATCGCAGCTCAGTTCGAAGTGAGACTCCTCACTGAAGACAATTCTACGGCCGACAATGAGATTCCAGGTCAAAGACCTGTTAGAAGACACCCTGAACAGAGGAAGGATACCAACCCTGGTGTCGCCTGCCAAACGGCCAGACAACCAGGCGTGATGATCTGGAGTGTCATCCTGGGTTTATATCTCAGCAAGGTAAAGCGCGCACGCACACGCCCAGACTTTCTTGCCAAACCCTGCCTTTGCCAGCAAGGTCGCCGGATCTCTCCCTAATTGAGAACGTTTGGACACTATGGACAGGGGGCTCGGACCAACTCGTTATTCTGACCATCTAACGCGCCAATCGGATAGAACGTGGCATACTATCTCTCATGTCTGCATCTACATGGATACCCTGCAAATCACAATTAAGTGCCTGGCAGAGGGTTCATCGAACCACCTTCCCAATTCTCTATTTTTCCAATCTCGTATAACGCGCGGAAAGAACGAACACCTATATCTTTCAGTACGAGCTCTGATTTCCCTTATTTTATCGTGGTGATCGTTCCGCCCTATGTAGGTCAATGTCAACAAAATATTTTCGCATTCGGAGGAGAAAGTTGGTGATTGGAATTTCGTGAGACGATTCCGTCGCAATGAAAAACGCCTTTCTTTTAATGGTTTCCAGCCCAAATCCTGTATCATTTCTGTGACACTCTCTCCCATATTTCGCGATAATACAGAACGTGCAGCCTTTCTTTGAACTTTTTCGATGTACTCCGTCAGTCCTAGATGGTAAGGATCCCACACCGCGCAGTAGTATTCTAATAGACGACGGACAAGCGTTGTTTAGGCGGTCTCCCTAGTAGGTCTGTTACATTTTCTAAGTGTCCTGCAGATAAAACGCAGTCTTTTGTTAGCCTTCCCCACAACATTTTCTATGTGTTCCTTTCAATTTCAGTTGTTCGTAATTTTAATACATATGTGTTTAGTTGAATTTACGGCTTTTAGATTATACTGATTTATCGTGTAACCGATGTTTAACGAATTCCTTTTAGCACTCATGTGGATGACCTCACACTATCAATTTTCGCACCATTCAGATATCTTTTCTAAATCGTTTTGATATTTGTTTTGATCTTCCGATGACTTTATTAGTCGATAAGCGACAGCGTCATCTGCAAACAACCTAAGACGGCTGCTCAGATTGTCTCCCACATCGTTTATATAGATACGAAACAGTAAAAGGCCTATAACACTACCTTGGGGAACGCCAGAAATCACATCCGTTTTACTCGATAACTTTCCGTCAATTACTACGAACTGTGGGCCCTCTGACAGGAAATCAGAAATCCAGTCAAATACCTGAGACGATATTCCATAAGCACGCAATTTCACTGCAAGCCGCTTGTGTGGTACAGTGTCAAAAGCCGTCCGGAAATCCAGAAATACGGAATCGATCTGAAATCACTTGTCGATAGAACTCAGCACTTCATGTGAATAAAGAGCTAGTTGTGTTTCACAGGAACGATGTTTTCTAATCCTATGTTGACTGTGTGTCAATAGACCGTTTTCTTCGTGGTAATTCATTATGTTCGAACACAATATATGTTCTAAAATCCTGCTGCATGTCGACGTTAACGATATGGGCCTGTAATTTAGTGGATTACTCCTACTACCTTTCTTGAATATTGGTGTGACCTGTGCAAATTTTCAGACTTTGGAAACGGATCTTTCGTCGAGTGAACGGTTGTATATGATTGTTAAGTATGGAGCTAATACATCAGCGTACTCCGAAAGGAACCTAATTGGTTTACAGTCTGGACCAGAAGACTTGCTTTTATTGATTTAAGTTGCTTCACTACTCCGAGGATATTTACTTCTATGTTACTCATGTTGGCAGCTGTTCTCGATTCGAGTTCTTGAATATTTACTTCTTCTTCTTTTTTGAGGGCATTTCGGAAGGCTGTTTTTAGTAACTTTGCTTTGGCAGCACTGTCTTCGATATTATCTTTATTGCTACCGCGCAGAGAAGGCATTGACTGTTTCTTGCCGCTAACATACTTCACATACGACCATAATCTCTTCGGATTTTCTACCAGGTTTCGAGACGAAGTTTCGTTATGGAAACTGTTGTAAGCATTTCGCATTGAAGTGCGAGCTAAATTTCGAACTTTGTAAAAGATCGCCAATCTTGGAGATTTTGCGTCTGTTTGAATTTGACATGTTTGTTCCATTGTTTCTGCAACAGTGTACTAACCCGTTTTGGGTACCAAGGAGGATCTGGCAATTATCAAACAATGCCAAGCCGAGTAACTGCTTGTACAATGTCGTTAATTTATGGAACTCTTTTTCTTGAATAAATCATCTAAGCTTTCTAAAACTGCAATCTGTCGTTGCCTGTACATGTAAATGTCATCTACTACATTTCGTTTCCGTCCCATTCAGATAATCTTGGTGCGCAGTTTTCTTTTGCCCCTTAGAGTGTGACAGATGCTTGTGCACCAAAGTGGCCGAAGGAAACGTTTTGCATAGTACAAATCGGTGAAACATTACGTAAGCAAGTTATAACAAATGCGTCGTTGCACCAATGGAAGCTTAAGAAGACAAACCTCTCTTACTCAAGTTTGCAAGAACGTCATACTGTACAGTAGCATCGTACCACTTAATAACAGCTTATGTTATGTGCCCAACACAGAGCAGTGAAAAGACCTGCAGCCTTAACCCCGCGTCATTCAAAACCAGTGATGTCTGCCCAATTCAGAGCAAGGAGCAGACCGACTGACTGGTTGGTTGGTTGGTTCGGGGAAGAGGACCAAACAGCGAGGTCATCGGTCCTAAAGGATTAGGAAGGATGGAAAACGAAGGCGGCCGAGCCATTTCAAAGGAACCATCCCGGCATTTACCTGAAACGATTTAGGTAAATCACTTAAAACCTGAATCAGGATGGCCAGAAGCGGGTTTGAACCATCGTCCTTCCGAATGCTAGTCCAGTGTGCTAACCACTGCACTACCTCGCTAGGTCGGAGTGACTGATATTATGCGTCCTGGCTCACAGGAAAATGACATTCCAACAGGTGGAACTGTGGTAAACTAAATGAAGCATATTATGTTTAAAATACAAATATTAAGTGAAATGAAGCGGAAAACAGTAATACCGGTAAAAGATAAAACTATGAAACGGATAGCTTCCGATCTAAAACTGTGAACGAACGTAAGTATAATAAGTACCCATTCTGTATGGGGACCAAGATGTCGGTAGGTGGCACACAAGCACACATAATTAAGAGTCTAAATGAAGTTTATGACAATGTAATTATTAAGAGAAAAGTTCTCGATGAGCACAAAATCTAAAAAACAAAATCCTTAAATATTTTGAACAATTTTGCACTTTAGCAACAGTTAGACATCAGTAAATAAATGCAAAGTAGCCAACGAATGGCAACAAAAATGTTGAAATTAGTCAAAATAGGTTACATGTATACGATATTTCAGCACCTATATTATTCCGAATTACGATGCAAAGTTCCGTGATTGAATGTCCGAAGGCACTTTGCATCGTAATTCGGAATGATACAATCACTTTAATATCGCATTTATCCGCCACCAGCGGGCAAACAACTTTCAAGTAAAATGTCTCCCCTGTACGGGAATATAAGTAGTAGATGTGCGAGTACAGGTTGTAGACACGTGGTTGGCAACATATGGAAATTTGGGGGTGGCCGTGAATTTGTCTCGGATAGGCTAATGGTAAGGTGATCGCTCATAATAAGCGAGAAATCTGTGTTCGGGACACGGTCCGGCGTGTCGTTGTTAAATTATGCTGCTGGCGGTATTCCATTTCGCAACTGCAAATACATTTCATGGGTTACCTGTATTTCTGAAATTTTCGGTGAAATATCCACAACCAGTGACAGAAGACCAATAGTGTTCCACAGAAATTAACCCAAACAATATGAAAATTGTGAAGGAAAGAGTTCGTAACATGAAAACGTGCTGTCGTCCGCTTCACATCTCCTTTGCAGCAAGCTACGTAAATTTAAGTATTAACTGTGTTTTTCATACTTGTCACTTCTTTTTCCGAGTGATTTTGCTTTTAGGAAGCTTTAATTTTCGAGTACTAGTAATAGTGTTCCATGGATTTCGTGTTGTTTTGAATACAGATAGTGCTTATTTTCATTGTTTCGAAAACGAAGTATCTAGTAACCACAGTTTAGTCAGCTATCAGCCGCCTTTAGTGAATTAGCAGTCTAGTTAAAAGTTGATTGCTTAACTCTCTACAGTTAATTTTTGATTTCTTAGGCATCGAGGCATCGGAAGATACATATCTGCCATCTGCACGAGGTGTTGCCGTCACAGTGGGAGAAGTCCGCATTGTCAATGTTTATTCGCCCTCCGGGTCATTCCGTCATAAAGAAAGGGTCACATTTTATTCCGACGAAATTTCTCCACTCCTGGATGGGAATAGGAAACATTACATCATAGGCAGCTATTTTAATAATGTCTTGAATCCAACAGACCAAACACCACACTACTCCACATGCCTGGCACTACGGGCACTCGTGCGAGACCTGCCACTACATGACACGTGGCGTCTCCTTCACGGGGATAGCGGTGGCTATACGTATTTCACCGACCACTCTGCCAGCTGCCTCGACTGGGTGTATGTCTCCCTACGACTCTGCACCGCGACAAGGGACGCGGAACTTTGGCTGACAGCCTTCACTGACCATTTGGCATACATCTGCTCAGTCACATTCCCCCGACAGCTCACATACCGCAGCCGTGGTCCATAGACGCTGAACGTTTCCTACTTGTACGAGGATGCATGTCGGCGGGAGATCGGTGCTACGTTGGTCCGCTGCCTCTGGAGTTTGCATGCACGTCCTTCCACTTTACATTGGTGGCTCTACTGCGCCAAGCCGGCCGTCTGACAGACACTAATGGGATATGGCCGTGAAAGAGCGTGCTGGTGTCGGGCGACGTCGGAATTTTATTATACTGTGCAGTGGGAACTAATGACCCGGCCACCATCACGTGAACGACAGACAGTAGTTAATCATCTCAAAGCTCGCCTACTCCGTCTCACCACGGAGCAGCTTGACAGAGCCCGAGTCTGGGCGAGGGTGCAGGATACCATCTCCATCAAAATGGCATTCGTATATCACGTTATCAGAGAGAGACGCCACCGCAAGCGCCAACTTATAACACCAGCAGAGGCATTAGAGGGTGTACTCGTCGCCCAACAGTGTACCATCGCTGCAGCATTCGTCCAGCATTACAGGACATTTTACGCCGAGGACCCACAGACTGTTCGCGAGTCCGAAGACGTCCTGTGCGGTCTGCCTGACCCCAGAGTAGAGGCACAGGACGACGCCCTGCTGGCGTCCATAACTGCTGACGACTTAACAGTGGCCTTGGCACACGGCGCCCCGAACAAGTCACTGGGCCCAGACGGCTTGCCAAACGAAATCTACCGCGCCTTCTATCCCCTCATGGGCGCTCAGTGGATTCAGATGTTTCAAGACCTCCTCTGCGACGATTTTACCGTCCTCACAGATTTCCTCGAAGGCATCATGATACCTGTTCCCAAACCGAGCGGTTCTCGCCGTTGTCACGACTATCGACCTCTGACGCTCCTGAATGCGGATTATAAACTTTTCGCCCGTATCCTCCGCACACGTCTTCATACCACCATGGAACGCATGATCCATCCTGACCAGATATGTGTAAGTGGTGACAACAACATCCACAAGGCACTTGGCGCCTACCGCGACGTCACAAAGCTGGCAGCGGCCTGCAGCCTCCGAGGCGCTCTTGTGACCGTCGTCGACTTTGATCACGCCTTTGATCGTATTGACAGTTTCCTTTGCGCCGCGCTTGAACGCATGGGCCTCTCGCAGGCGTCAGCAAGGGTGATCTTACGCTTAATCCACGTGGCGCGTTCGAGGATTATGGTTAACGGCTACCAGACTGAAAACATCACTCTTGGATGGTCGGTGCGACTGGGATGTCCTTTATCAGGAGTGTTATTTGCGGCGGCGCTTGAACCTGCACTGCATGGCCTTCAACAACGACTGGAAGGCATCTGCTTTCAAGACGTACGTAGAATCTATGAACGCTACAAATAATTCAATACCTTATCTTGCTGATAGTACGGGTAATGTAACTGATGATGGTATACATGAGGCCGAAATTCTAAACCTAGCTTTCAAAAACTCGTTTACGTTAGAGGACTGCAGCACCATTCCCCCTTTCAATTATCAAACAAACGAAAGGATGGCTGACATAGTGTTTAGTGTATCTGGTATTGTAAAACAGTTAAGATCCTTAGACGCCAGAAAGGCATCTGGCCCAGACGGTATCCCCGTAAGATTTTATGTTGACTGTGCTACGAATATAGCACCATTCTTATCCTTCATCTATCAGAGATCATTGGAACGGCGGAAATTTCCACGGAACTGGAAGAAGCCCCAGAGCATAGCAATTTATAAAAAGAGAAAATCGGATGCTCAAAACTACCGGCCAATTTGACTGACATCGATTTGTTGTAGAATCATGGAACATATTTTGTGTTCGGATATAATGACCTTTCTAGACTCTGAGAAACTCATCTGCAGAAACCAGCACGGTTTTAGGCAACAGCGGTCATGCGAGACTCAGCTGGCCCTCTTTTTGCATGATATACAACAGGCTCTAGATTCCGGCTCCTAGGTTGATGCCATATTTTTCGACTTTCGAAAGGCGTTCGATACTCCAGAGAGAGCGGGATCGAATTCCGTTCAGACCGCAACTTTTTCACTATGATTTTTAACCGAGCATTCACTTTTCATTGCCGGCCGCGGTGGTCTCGCGGTTCTGGGCGCGCAGTCCGGAACCGTGCGACTGCTACGGTCGCAGGTTCGAATCCTGCCTCGGGCATGGATGTGTGTGGTGTCCTTAGGTTAGTTAGGTTCAAGTAGTTCTAAGTTCTAGGGGACTGATGACCACAGATGTTTAGTCCCATAGTGCTCAGAGCCATTTGAACCATTTGAACACGTTCCCAATGAAAAACAGGCAAAGCCTTCCTCCTAGCAAATCCTCCTGAAGAGGACTGCAGCGTCGAGACGTCGGCATTTTAGCTGTTTTAGTAGTTAAGATGACATGGCGCTATAGCGAAAAAGTATTTCCTGAAAAATGCTTTTATTGTCGATAAAATTCTTTATCCAGAGGTTGAAACGCACTAGTAGTTCCAGGCGCAATCCACATTACTTCTATAGATTTTTCGTCGTCCTACACAAAAACAGAGGCGTCGTTATGTCCAGACATGAATCGAACAAAAGCAATGAAGACACAATAAATATTAATTAACTTTACCTGTATTGTCAATACTACCAATATTGCAAAAAGCAACTGATAATTTGTAATAGATGTTACTTGAGTGGCTGATTCGAGAGAGTAATAACTGTGTACTGTAGTGTCTGAGAAACTGTCAACGAACGGCTACCTCAAACGTGATTTACATATTACGATTGGGTTGTGTCGTGCTTCCCGTTTGAAAATGTACCGCCGACCTCTACCGCCGCTTGGCACGATACGAATTTGGCAATTTCCAGCTACTTATTTTTAATACTTGCAGAGCCTCTTAGCAGCTAAAATTTTGACAAATCATTTCTTTCGTTGTCTTCTTCCTGTGTAAAAACTTTCATGGTAGGTTTCGACATGTCTTATTGGACCATTCCCTTATAAGATGGCCTATGTAGTGTATTCAGTAGGTGATCCGTAGTACATGTGTAAGGTATGTAATTCACAAGAAGCACTGACTATCATAGCTGCAATCTGGCTGCTGTGCAGTTTGTTAAAGTAAGTAGACCGAATGCGAGCAAGGTTAATATTGCCATAACCTAACAGCCTACGTAGACACATGGATAGGGGGATCTGGAGGGCGTGGAAGGGGAATTAAGGCATTAGCGTCGCCCGACTCGGCGACGAGGAGAGGTGACGCCGTGCGCGGCACATCAGCCGGACATAACAAACACAGCACGGCGGCGAGCGAGTCGGCGGGATTGGCGGTGACACCAGAGGAACAATGGAACGTCAGCGTGACGGCGGCGGCGGCAGCTCTGCGGCGGGGGCGGGTTGGGGGTGGGCTGCCTGGGACGTCTGTTTGGGGCTCTTTCCGCGAGTGCGGCGCCACCTGCGACTGTGTGTGCGCGCTCGCGTGCGTGCTGCGTGTGTGTGTGTGTGTGTGTGTGTGTGGTAGGCTGACGGGGGAGCGGCCGTCCACAATGGCCGGGGCGAGCAGAGAGGAAGGCTTTATTCAGGCAGATTTAATGGCTGCGGGTGACTACTGTAGGTAGAGCCGGGACAATAGAGTGGCCATCTGCCGCGCGGCAGGTAGGGAGCTGAGCCAGCCAGCCCTGCGCGCACAGTACATGCGCACGAGTCAGGGGAGCTGGCAGAGCGCGCGCGCGCAATGCTGGCAAAGTCGTTCCCTGCCCCGCCCTGCAGCACCGAGCCATCAGCACCGACGCTGATGATTATCGCTAGCGCACTCGCTACAGTGTATCTTTGGTAGTCCCAGTGGCGAAATAAGCTGGAGCGTGTGCCCTGGGCGCAGTTTCCGTGGTGTCGTAGTTTTATGACAGGCAAAGACTATGAGGAAGGGCGAAATAAATGGGAAAAGGAAGAAAAAAGTAAGATGGGAAAGAATAATAATGATACGAAGAAGGTGAATAAGATCAGACTGTATTAAGCAACACTTTTCGAAGAATTTTTTTTTTTTTTTAACAGTGACAGATTGGTCAGGTGTGAATAGGACTTGTGCTCTGAGAGTTCCGCACAGACTTACTTATGGATACTTATAGACAGTTCATCCATCACGGGAATCGAGAATGCTGACCATTTTTGCCCGTTTCGACATCGATACTGACCAGTTATTGATAGCGAAACTTTCGATAATGTTTTCATTTTAGTTTGAGGTCGAATAAAAAATGACAAAAGAAATGTTTTTATCGTGTGGCATAACGATATTTTAACATTTTTCTGACTTTTTCCTTTACGTGTACTGCGAAACCTCGTTTATTGTCAAGTTTCATGGTCAATAGGAAGTTCAAATGGCTCTGGGCACTATGGGCCTTAACATCTGAGGTCATCAGTCCCCTAGAACTTAGAACTACTTCAACCTAACTTACCTAAGGACATCACACACATCCCTGCCCGAGGCAGGATTCGAACCTGCGACCGTAGCAGTCGCTCGGTTCCAGACTGAAGCGCCTAGAACCGCACGGCCACCACGGCCGGCAATAGGAAGTACCCTATAGATTTTACTGAGTGAGTTTAAGAGTACCAAAAATAAGAGACATAAATAACAGTGTGTTTTGACTGCACTGACTTAGAAGCTTACGTTTATTATATCTCCAAGGAATCACCGACCTTAGTGTGTAATATAAACGTGAACTTCATACGTCTACCGTTCTGAGAAAAAGGCGACTTAACAGACTGCGGTATAGACAGACAGATAACAAAAGCCCAATTTTTTTTTTCGTCTGATAGAATTACATATTAGCATTTTCTGGATTTTCTTTTACTTTCCTTGTACTGCGAAACAACGCTTAACTCCACATTTAATAATTATAGATCAACGGGAAGTACCCTTGAGATTTCGATGAGTGATATGAGGTCCGCCAGTTACGCAAAACACCGTTTTTCTCAGTACCCAAACATGTTTCAGCACCACTGTACCTCCATCAGTGGGTTTTCGTTTTTATTCTGCAATGTGAACATTTTTGTTACATAATTATAAAATTGTGTGCATTTTTAGTTCAAACAACAGATCTTTTCTTTATGTAAATACCTTTCATTTGGTGAGCATGAATTTTCTGGACCACTTTTGTGTTAATTATTACAGGTAGCTTGTCATCTGCAGACAAACGATGTTGATGAGAAAGTTTTTTTTTACTGAGAGTTAGTCTATCTTCTAAAGTCTAATTCAGTTTTTCGCGATGTTTTGGCGGCTAGTTTCGTATTTACTTAAGTTTTCGTGTGGCAAGCACTTCCATTCTCCGTATCATGCTGAGATGTTGTGATGCATATGTAGCTATAACAAGTATTTTCCACAAATAACGTAGTAAAACGCTTTTCACTATACCAGAACACAGTGTGATCGTGGTTTGTTATGTGTCAGAGCCCAGTCATTGTTCATTTGTTCACCAGAGAGTTCGGCGCCAAATATTATAAAATTCAAATTTGGCGCCGAACTCTCTGGTGAACAAATGAACACTCACTGGGCTGTTGTTCAGAAGCGTACTAACACTTCGACTGAAATGTGCAGGAGCTCCATCGTGCATGAACCACATGTTGTGTCGTGTAAAGGCACATGTTCTAGCAGCACAGGCAGAGTATCCCGTATGAAATCATGATAACGTGCTCCATTGAGCGTAGGTGGAAGAACATGGGGCCCAATCAAGACATCACCAACAATGCCTGGCCAAACGTTCACAGAGAATCTGTGTTGATGACGTGATTGCACAATTGCGTGCGGATTCTCGTCAGCCCGTAAATGTTGATTGTGAAAATTTACAATTTGATCACGTTGGAATGAAGCCTCATCTGTTAAGAGAACATTTGCACTGAAATGAGGATTGACACATTGTTGGATGAACCATTCGCAGAAGTGTACCCGTGGAGGCCAATCAGCTGCTGATAGTGCTTGCACACGCTGTACATGGTACGGAAACAACTGGTTCTCCCATAGCACTCTCCATACGGTGACGTGGTCAACGTTACCTTGTACAGCAGCAACTTATCTGACGCTGACATTTGGGTTATCGTCAACTGCACGAAGAATTGCCTCGTCCATTGCAGGTGTCCTCGTCGTTCTAGGTCTTCCCCAATCGCGAGTCATAGGCTGGAATGTTCCGTGCTCCCTAAGACGCCGATCAATTGCTTCGAACGTCTTCCTATCGGGACACCTTCGTTGTGGAAACCTGTTTCGATACAAACGTACCGCGCCACGGCTATTGCCCCGTGCTAATCCATACATCAAATGGACATCTGCCAACTCCGCATTTGTAAACATTGCACTGACTGCAAAACCACGTTCGCGATGAACACTAACCCGTTGATGCTACGTACTGATGTGCTTGATGCTAGTACTGTAGAGCAATGAGTCGCATGTCAACACAAGCACCGAAGTCAACATTACCTCCCTTCAATTGGGCCAACTGGCGGTTAATCGAGGAAGTACAGTACATATTGACGAAACTAAAATGAGCTCTAACATGGAAATTAATCGTTTCCGGACACATGTCCACATAATATCTTTTCTTTATTTGTGTGTGAGGAATATTTCCTGAAAGTTTGGCCTTACCTTTTTGTAAGACCCTGTACAAGGAGACTCGGCTACCCCTCTTGATAGCTTTTATGTAAACCGCAACGCCTTCTAAAACCACGTGCAAGTTTTTCATATTCTGTCGCTTGCTACGCACGAACTGTTAGTCCTACAGGTAAAATCAACATAACCTTTTCTGTAGAAAATTTAATATAGTTAAATTTTTTACTGGGATACGTTTTCGATGGAGGCACGATTCTTGAGTTATTAAAAAAGGCGTTCGACGTTTCTTTTGCAACGTTTTTCTTGAATGACTCGAAAACTACAGCATCTTGCAAAAATGTATTCCACCACGAAATTTAACTACATTACGTTTTCTACAAGAAGGTCCTGTTCACTTTTCCTGTTGCACTAACAGTTTGTGCTTAGCGAGTGGGACAATATGAAAATCTTGCAGGTGGTATCGGTACGCTTTGTGGGTTGCATCAAGCCCATGTGTAGGGGCGGCTACTTCAAATGGCTCTGAGCACTATGCGACTTAACTTCTGAGGTCATCAGTCCCCTAGAACTTAGAACTACTTAAACCTAACTAACCTAAGGACATCACACACATCCATGCCCGAGGCAGGATTCGAACCTGCGACCGTAGCGGTCGCGCGGTTCCAGAGTGCGGCTGGATCACCCTGTATGTTCTGAGGTGACAAAAGTCATGGGATAGCGATATGTGCATAAACAGATGACAAAAGTCATGGAACAGTGATATGTACATGCACAGATTGCGTAGTATCGTGTACATAGGGTATAAAAGGGCAGTGCATTGGCAGAGCTGTCACATTGTAACCAGGTGATTCATGTGAAAAGGTTTAAGACATGATTATGGCCGCACGACGGGAATTAATAGACTTTTAACGCCGGATAGCAGTTGGAGCTAGACATATGGAACGTTCCAAATCGGAAACACTTATGGAATTCAGTATTCCGCGATCCACAGTGTCTAGAATGTGCCAAGAATACTAAATTTCAGGCATTAACTCTCATCACGTATAATGCAGTTCCCGAAGGTCTTCACTTAACGACCGACAGCAGCGGCGTTTTCATAGTGTTGTCAGTGCTAACAGACAAGCAACACTGCGTGAAATATCCGCAGAAATCAACGTGGGACGTACGAAGGACGTATCTGTTGGGACAGCACGGCGAAAGTTCGCGTTAGTGGCGTATGGCAGCAGACAACTGGCATCGCCTGCAGCGCCTCTCCTGAGCTAGTGACCATGTCGACTGGTCCCCACACGACAGGAAAACCGTGGCCTGGTCAGATGAGTCGCGATTTCAGTTGGTAAGAACTGATGGTAGGTTTCCAACGTGGAGCTAACCCCACGAAGCCATGGACCCAAACTATAAACATGGCACTGTACAAGCTGGTGACTGTTCATAATGGCGTGGGCTGTGCGTACAAGCAAAGGACTGGGCCCTCTGGTGCAACTGAACCCTATCATTGGCGAGAAATAGTTAAGCTCGAATAGTTGGAGACCATTTGCAGCCATTCATGGACTTTATGTCCTCAACCAACGATGTCATATCATCAGGTCACAATCGATCGCGATTGGTTTGAGGAACATTCTGGTCACTTCGAGCGAATAATTTGGTCACACAGATCCTCCGACATGAATCCGATCTAACATTTATGGGACATAATTGAAGGATCAGTTCATGCTCAACATCCTGCACTAGCAACACTTTCACAGTTATGGTCGGCTGTAGAGACAGCAAGGATTAATATTTCTGCAGGGGACTTCCAACGACTTGTTGAGTTCATGCACATCGAGTTGCTTCACTACGCAACACTAAAGGGTGTCCGACACGATATTAGGAGGTATCCCATGACTTTTGCCACCTCAGTGTATATGCTCCGTTCCATTAAAAACTGCAGGGTGCCAATAGTCTTGCCCTGTTTTCAGACGTTCGATAACGTGAAATGCCAGAAACAATGCAGAGAGTTCTGTGACAGTTTAGGGTTTATGAGAAGAACTGTTGAAGATTCGATTCTCATGTCTTCTGCAGGACCACGTCGTGACAATCCCACAATATTTCATTGGGGCAACTGCCCGATACACTCATGTGGTCGCTGCTTGCATGTGACAAGTAGTCAGTCTTTGTTTCAGTTCTCTCGCCTCCACTTTTATGTCAAAGCTGTGGCTCTGCTTTTAAAAATTATATGTAAATTTTACAAACTTAGATTGTTACAAGTGACTCCCACTGCACAGACGTTAAAGAGATTTTATTCTAGAGCAGAACAAGTCTCCATACATATATCTCCGATCACTTACTCTTTTTCGTTTTGAAAAGATACGCACATGAGAAACTTCCTTTTGCTGCCAACAAAACGTGTCACCTTCAGGAACGTTATGAAGTACTGGTCGCCATGTGCTGTAGATATTTACGAGATATATATACCACCTCCTAAACCACTCTTCGTCGAAAATTTCCGTGACCCAGAAAAAGGGCTTATTGGTGGAGGACCACTTTAAGACGTATCCTTTCAATTTCGTGTGCACAACGTCTAATGAATAAGGTGATTTTTAGGCTCTAGGCGTAGATCTTAAGATGGGAGACTTAGACAATAATTTAATGTGACAGGACGGTGTCTGACGAAAGCTCTGTTTTCGGAGTGACTAGGATGTGGGCTACGCCATTCTCAATATAACGATGATGTTGACTTTTATTTAACCCAAATATGAAGCGCCAAAGAAACTGGTATAAGCATGCGTATTCAAATACAAAGATATGCAAACAGGCAGAATATGGTGCCGTGGACGGCAACGTCTATATAGGACAAGTGTCTGGTGCAGTTGTTAGATCGGTTACTGTTGCTACAATGGCAGTTTATCTAGATATAAGTGAGTCTGAAGGCGGCGTTATAGCCGGCGCATAAGCGATGGGACACAGCATCACCGAGGTAGCGATGAAGTGGCGATTTTCGCGTACGAACATTTCATGATTGTACCGTGAATATCAGGAATCCGGTAAAAACCACAAATCTCCGACATCGCTGCGGCCGGAAAAAGATGTTGCAAGCACGGGACCAACGGCGACTGAAGAGAATCGTCCAATGTAACAGATGTGCAACACTTCCGCAAATTACTGCAGATTTCAATGCTAGACCATCAACAAGTGTCAGCGTGCAAACCATTCAACGAAACATCATCGTTACAAGCTTTCGGAGTCGAAGGCCTACTCGTGTACGCCTGATGACTGCACGACACAAAGCTTTACGCCTCACCTGGGCCCGTCAACACCGACATTGGACTGTTGATGACTGGAAACATGTTGCCTGGTCAGACAAGTCTCATTTCAGATTGCATCGAGAGGATTATCGTGTGCGGGTGTGGAGACAACCTCATGAATCCATGGATCCTGCATGTCATCAGGGGACTGTTCAAGGCGGTGGAGGCTCTGTAATGGTGTGGGGCGTTTGCAGTTGGAATGACTCGTTTAGATACGACTCTGACAGGTGGTACGTACGTAAGCATCCTATCTGAACATCTGCATCCGTTCATGTCCATTGTGCATTCCGACGGACTGCGCATTTCCAGCAGGACTGCGACACCCCACACATTCATAATTCCTATGTACGAGGGCTATGCCGAAAGTTTTTAGCAGAATGTGTGAAAAAAAATTATTAGCAAAAAAACGTTTCCAACTTTTCAAAATACTCTCCACTAGCATGTATACATTTTTCCATTCTCTGAAACCACTTAGAAAATGTGTCAGTCCAAGCTTCATTTGGGATGTCACTTAGTGCCCTTTCGTACGCTGCAATGGCCTCTTCATCTGATGAAAACAGCTGCCCTCGAATTTTTTCCTTAGTCTTAGGGAACAGAAAGAAGTCACAGGGGGCCAGGTCAGGTGAATAGGGGAATGGGGTAACACTCGCACTTTTTTCTTCTCCAGAAAGTCCATCGTTCTGGCAGCCCTGTGTGCAGATGCATTGTCGTGATGCAGCAGAAGGTGCCCACTCTTGAACTTTGGATGCTGTGACTTCCATGTGGGGATGACTTTTGGAAGACAATCGTTCACGTACCATTCAGCATTGACTGTACGACGTGTGTCCAAGGTCACAGAGGTGAGATGCCCGATCTTTGTGAAAAAAGTTGCCACCATATTTTTTCCAGAGCTCCGACTTCGTCGAACTTTTGTGGGTGGTTCCTCCCCTGGAAAGCACCCTACAGAAGACTGTCTCTTCGTTTCAGGGTCATAATGGTAGACCCACGTTTCATCACCTGTGACGATGCTTTAAGTGTCTTGGAACTTCCCTCCACTGAATTTTTCGAGCATGAAACAACACCAGTCCACTCTCGCCTCCTTTTGGCTTTCTGTCAGGGAATGTGGCACCCAACGGGCACATCTCTTAGTAAGGCCTAAGTGACTATGAACGATGGTCTGTGCTGCTGTTGATCCAAATGTAGGGTCCCTTCAATGTCGAAAAATGTAAGGTGTGGATCTTCTTTGATCATTTTCCTCACAACATCAATGTTTTCAGGAGTCACAGCTGTTGCTGGCCGAACGGGAGGAGGTTCATCTTCAATTGACTGCCGACCCCTCGAAAACTCACGAAACCAATTTACAACTGTGGCCCTAGAAGGGGAAGCTTCACCAAAAACACTCAGCAAAGAAGAATGGCATTCTTCGGCACTTAAACCCTTTTTATAATCGTAAAAAATCATGGCGCGAAAGTCGAGGCGCGACAGCTCCATCCTGCGCCGTCTCTGACTCAGCACTGCCTGTGCTTTCTTACCGCGCTGTGGGGGGATCACCGCCAACCAGGGGCTGCGCGCGCACGTACCAATGTCGAAAGACATTGCTGTTTCGAATGAAAACAACCCCATTGTCCTCCGCCTTACGGTTTACGGGCTGCTAAAAGCTTTCGGCATAGCCCTCGTAGTAGCTCTAGGAATCTCTTCTGAGTTTAAACATTTCCGCTGGCCACCAAACTACCCAGACGTGAACAATGTTGAGCATATCTGGGATACGTTGCAACGTGCTGTTCAGAAGAGATCGTCACCCCCTCGTATTCTTACGGATATATCGACAGCCCTGCCGGATTCGTGATGTCAGTTCCCTCCAGCATTACTTCAGACATTAGTCGAGTCCAAGCCACGCCGTGTAGCGGGTCTTCTACGTGCTCGCGGAGGCACTACACGATATTAGGCAGGTGTACCAGTTTCATTGGCTCTCCATTGTATATGCACTAAGTAGTTCGAGCGAGCATAAACGTCAGATGCAGACCTATGTTTGTTAATAGATATCCATGAAACGAATATCACTAACCTGGAACCGCTCTATCGAATGAGTAAGCAAACTTCTGCTTTAAAAATCATTTTGTAAATAACGAGACAGAAACCGACGCTTTTTGTCAACAATGGGCGTCGCATGAAAGATGTGATGCACACTTAAACACATATTGCAAAGTAATACATATTTTAAGGTCCCCACTACGTGTTTCTTATGAAATATAGCCCATATTTACCCCTTTGCTCTATAAAAGGTCTGTGTATTACCAAAACTATGTACCCAACGTAAACTCGTATACTGACCTCTGAGTAAACAAACCCTTATTTGAACTAAACTGTAACTGCCCCTGAATACAACTTGTCTTCATATTAAATGCCCAGCTAAAGTAAAACAGTTATCTGGACCTAATCAATATTTTCACTTACCTCGAGTGTTGACAACATTGTTGCAAATTTCTCAAAAGTACAACAGCAAACATCAAGCAGACAGCCGCTAAGCTATATTTTTTAAATAAAATTCCCAAATAACATTCATCATGTGCATAACATGTGGTGCTATGTGGTAATGCGTAATGATAAACTATCTTTAAACAGTGGGACTGGGAGAGGAATTGCTCCTATTAAATTATATTCGAAGACACCGATTTTAGATTTTAATACGTATTCAGTAAGACAGAGTAAAACTTGACGTGATCTTCGCACTTAACATTGTTCTAAACAATACTACCTTCAAGATAGTGAAGAATAATTTAAAAAGGGAATAATGCTAACAACGAATTTCTATAAAAGCCAAACGCTTAATCAGTTAATATGTTAATGCATGACTCAGGGAATTGGTGTGGGCTTTCTCTCAGCTCTGAACAAGTGAACAAAGTTAACTACCTGGCAATAATCATTCCTACGAACTAGCTGCGTAATGCTGCAGTCTTACTTACATTTCTTCTCTTAAAAAATATTATAATCTTTTCGCCTTTCAATCAATATATACATCATATTCATCGTTGGTGTACTTTAAGATAAATCTTCCTCTATCTGACATATAGAATCACAGCACTACTGAATACATCCATCGCCTACCACACTTCAACTAAGAATGTATCGACCGCTACGGTCGCAGGTTCGAATCCTGCCTCGGGCATGGATGTGTGTGATGTCCTTAGGTTAGCTAGGTTTAAGTAGTTCTAAGTTCTGGGGGACTGATGACCACAGATGTTAAGTCCCATAGTGCTCAGAGCCATTTGAACCAGCCGTAAGAATGTATCTGATTCTACAGAGGCAAAGACTATGCCTCAACAAGACCAAAGGTTGTTTAACAGTGACGTCCACATCGATAACTTGCAAATGACAATATCTATGCAAAACCTGAATTCGTGACTGGTAAAACAAATACGTATAGTCACAGCAGAAATCTAAATTTTGGTTGGGGCAATGATCAACATTGTCCCAAAAATATAGACAGTTCAACACCACGGTTGTGATCAATGTTTTCGTTAAGTCTTCCTTGGTTTCATTCGGTTATCTGGCGAATGTCGGATCTGTAATCCCCCATCTAATTATTCACAGCTGGGAATCACCCTGCCCGAATTCTAGCCTAATGGGATATTTGGCTGAGAAGAACAAATTTCTACAGATTGACGAAATATTTAGCTTTCTGTCGTACTACGTGCGAATCGACTGGAGGTCAGCAGTCGTTTGTGCAAACTACTTGCCACACTCGCGAATTCAACTCACAAACAACCAAACAAGCGATTCTCTATTCAGATAGAACCCCACACAATCGTACAACTTTTAAATTGATAATTATTCGCTCTGGTAAGTGCTGATACAGCTCTAATTTCACTAACCACAAAATAAAATTTCATTCAGTTCATATAATTAAAAAAGACCCAGCTAACTTTATCGATTAAAAGAAAAGAACGTGTTTCTCGTAATAATACTTGTGTTACATTGGAAAAACCGTCACACTAAGACTTCAATTCAGCGAACTAGAATTCTTTGACGAATTAATTTTCAATGAAAAGGGTCGTCTCATCAGAATGTTGTGGGAGGAAATTATGGAGTGAAAAAAGCTATCTTAAAAATACTAATTTATATGCTCTCTGTCAATATTGTTCAAATAGAAATTGGACTGATTTACAGTTACTTAGATTAAAATATGTAAAAAGCAATATGCATACAATGTTAAGATTTTTCTGACTCATCATCGTGATGATATCCACATTTATGAACACTGCATCTGCGGGGAAGACACCCGAATGTTCTCTGGAAGATTGTAAATTGAGATGCAAATCACTTTTCAAAGTCTGAGCAACTCACAAAATGGACATAATTATTCTGGATAGCATCGACTTTTGATGTCAGTGTGATAGAGAACCAACGATAAAAAGCAGTCACAACTTGAAAAACAGACACACAAATTCTGAGCTCTGCAGTGCAAGGACAATGCAAACACTAAACGCGGCACTTACTCCAAAACAGCTAAAGGGGCGCCAAGGTGTAGCAGAGCACCGAAAAGCAACTTTCCAGCTACACTCATCTTCAGGAAAAAGAGAACGCCCTAAACGACCAGAGATGGGACATTCACAGGACATGTACATCAGTATGATCTGCAGAAGTGATAGCATTTCAGTCACCTTGGTTCGCCAAGTGTCCTTTTGTGTAGTAGCCACAGGGTCTGCCATGGGTCTGCCTTTCCCTTTTTAAATTTTCTAACCTACCTTCCCGATTAAGGCATCTGACAGTCCACGTGCCGGCCGCGGTGGTCTAGCGGTTCAGGCGCTCAGTCCGGAACCGCACGACTGCTACTGTCGCAGGTTCGAATCCTGCCTCGGGCATGGATGTGTGGGATGTCCTTAGGTTAGTTAGGTTTAAGTAGTTCTAAGTTCTAGGGGACTGATGACCACAGATGTTACGCCCCTTGGTGCTCAGAGCCATTTGAACCATTTTTTGAACCAGTCCACGTTCCGATCCGTAGATCGCCAGTTTTCTTTTTGCTGATAACGATGTCCTCCTGAGTAGTCCCCGCCCGGAGACTCGAATGGGGGTCTGTTTAACTCTGGAATATTTTACCCAATATGACGCCGTCATCATTCAACCATACAGTAAAGTTGCATGCTCTCAGGAAAAATTACGGCTGTAGTTTCCCCTCGCTTTCAGCCGTTCGCAGTACCATCACAGCAAGGCCATTTTGGTTAATGTCAAAAGGCAGATCAGTCAATCATCCAGACTGTTGCCCTGAACCGTTGCCTACTGAAAAGGCTCCCTTCAGGAACCACACGTTTGTCTGGCCTCTGATTAGATGCCCCTCCGTTGTGGTTGCACCTACGGTACGGCTATCTGTATCGCTGTGGCACGCAAACCTCCCCACCAACAACAAGGTCCATGGTTTTATTTTAATTTCGTACGCTTCTCTCTCGGAGAATGTATTAACAGCAAATGTATTACACGTTTGCTGCAGTTATTGGATAGTACCACAACAGTTTTCTTTTTTTATTCTTTTCCTACGCTTTCCTGTAGACAAATATACTAAGAGCAAATGTATCCTTGTCTCCTACATGGACAGCTGTATAGCTGCATTGTTCGACCGCAAAATAATTTTATTTTCCCACTGTTCATTTCGACTGTTTTTTCTGAGAAGAATGTGTTACTGTGTATGTCTGTTTTATTTGCTGTACGTATACGAAGTAGAGTTCAAGAACTGTGTTACATGTTGATAGAGCGCAGTTATGTCGGTCAAGAGTCGTTCGACAGGAGCTATAGCAACTCGTGTCAACAGTTTGCCGCGTCGTCGGCTGAAATGGCACTGAACAGGCTATGCATAAATGAGCATTCAACACTATAGGTAACGTTGTGAATAGAACAATATAGGTAACATTGTTTCGTGCAACTAGACAGCACAGGCTGAAAAACATACAACGTCATGAGCTGGTGACTCATGGTGTCATTTCATATCCTTAAGTTTTTCTTTCTTTCCCAGTTTCAGTTTGTATCGGCAGCCTACGATGAAGAGAAACAAGAGGCACTTAGCGCAGCAGGCGGCATCTGGCGCCGGAGGTGCCAACCTCGTCGAGTACAGTCTCCGATATATCTCACGTATTTTCTCGAGAATGGAAAGAGATATGACTCACCTTTATGAGAGAAAAGCCGACTGTTTAAAATCGGTACTGGTAGTTTCGTTCTGATGAATGGTTGATATGGCTCTGAGCACTATGGGACTTAACATCTGAGGTCATCAGTCCCCTAGAACTTGGAACTACTTAAACCTAACTAACCTAAGGACATCACACACATCCATGCTCGAGGCAGGATTCGAACGTGCGAACGAAGCGGTCGCGCGGTTTCAGACTGAAGTGCCTAGAACCGCTCGGCCACAGCGGCCGGCTCCTTCTGAGTAACCGATATTTTCCGGTATTTGATTGGTCTCGGTTATAACAGTTGTTTATTTTTTTATTTTTTTACTGGGAGCCGAATAAAAAACATATCAATTAGCCACAGCGTCAGGGGCTAAAGTTTTTCAGTTTTAAATAAACCTTTTTTTAAAAAAAACAGTTATTTTTATTCGTAATATTTGCATTGGTTGGAAATACTGTGTTGTTATAAAATTGAGGAAAGCGATCAGTGCTATTTTAACAACAATATCCGCCTCCGATAGCTGAGTGGTCAGCGCGTCAGAATGTCGCTCGTAAGGGCCCGAATTCGATTCCCAGCTGGGTCGCAGATTTTCTCCGCTCAGGGACTGGGTGTTGTGTTGTCTTAATCATCATCATTTCATCCCCATCGACGCGCAAGTCGCCGAAGAGGGTTCAAATGGCTCTGAGCACTATGGGAATTAACTTCTGAGGTCATCAGTCCCCTAGAACTTAGAACTACTTGAAGCTAACTAACCTAAGGACATCACACACATCCATGCCCGAGGCAGGATTCTAACCTGCGACCGTAGCGGTCGCGCGGTTCCAGACTGCAGCGCCTAGAACCGCTCGGCCACACCGGCCAGCAGGCCCTAGTCACACGACATTTACATTTTTATTTTAACAACGATGCCGACGAAAGGAGCAACAAACACGTGGCATAAGAATCCGTACAGCACTGCCGAGACAATAACGTCGCGGTTGGCGTGTATCGTGGCTTAAGATACGCGTGTACGGGCAGTGTACAGGACCTGCTCCCGCCTAGTACACATGGTAGTTCCTCGCGGCCGTCGCCGGACATCCGTCGGTGCTGCAGAATGGTACCAATCATCGCCTGGAAATAGTTTACGAAGTGACACAGCAATGAAGCACAACGCTACAATTGATTTAAAATATTAAATATTTATCTGTCATTTCTATGAAATAATAAAAGAGAAAGGAAATCATGGTAACAGCAATAAATTAAAAAATAAAGTACAATTCATTAATAGTATACAACAAAAGCAGAAAGCATGTGACCTGCTGCCTCTGCTGAAGAACAATGGGCCACCTTTCGACTGTCTAGATGGCATGTTGACGTCTGCACTCTAGGCGTTCCTTTCTGTGAAGACGCTTCAGAGGTACAAAGTCTCCTACAATAAAAGCCAGTCTGTCGAAGCATTACGTGCACCGTTTGCCTCGATACAATACGTCCAATGGATGCTGCGAGACCAGGCGCCAGTTGCCGTGCAGTACAAAGGTGGTGCCGTTACAGCCAAATAACGGTCCTCCCTTTCTGATGTCACGCGTGGTCAGCCCTGCCCTGCTCTATGAGATATAGTTTCTGTCTCTACAAACTGTTGCCACATCCAGGAAACAACAGGAACGATTCACATGAAGCCATCGGGCCACATCAGTTTGCGACTGTGCTGCTTCCGTTCTTTCCATGGCTCTCCACTTCACAGAGTCTGGTAGGTGTTTTCTCTGTGCTATACTGCACCGTCTGTGACTGTGTACACAGCGATTGCGGATGTGGGACTGCCCGTCAAATACTACCCCATTTTATGGGTTTATTTATCGTATGGCTTTACCAGTGCAAGTGCGGCATTGACATAGTAAATTTACATAACATAACATATAAATACAAATATACATATACACACATACATAATAATATAAACAGAACAAACACCAGTTATTATTAAATATGAGCCAAGTTGAAATATAATCACAGCTACAAAAAAATGGTTCAAATGGCTCTGAGCACTATGAGACTTCACATCTATGGTCATCAGTCCCCTAGAACTACTTAAACCTAACTAACCTAAGGACATCACACAACACCCAGTCATCACGAGGCAAAGAAAATCCCTGACCCAGCCGGGAATCGAACCCGGGAACCCGGGAGCGGCAAGCGAGAACGCTATCGCACGATCACGAGTTGCGGACAATCACAGCTACAATTCGTCAAAAAGTTATGTCCAAACGTGACAGCCATTTAATGGCAGCAGGGCTGGCCTCCACGAAGTCTCTCCAGTCACCACAGAATCTTCGCAGTGGGCAATCTTGCACTAGATGCTGTAATGTTTGTTCATCAGTTTCGCAGTCACACTTTGGGTTATCATTGGCGCCCCATTTGTACAGCAGGGATTTAGTTCTCGCGTGTCCAGTTCTCACACGGTTAAGCTGGCACCAGATTTTACGAGGAAGCTGTATTCCTGGGAGTTGTTGGCTGGGGTCCTCTATATTGTGTCGGTTAACGTCACTATTGTTCCACTTGGTTTTCCAGGATTTGTGGAAGTTCGTCGCCTCACATCCGTCAGTACTGCAGAATGGTACCAATCCTCGCCTGGAAATAGTTTTACGAAGTGACACGACAATGAAGTACAACGCTACAGTTGATTTAAAAGATTAAAGATTTATCTGTCATTTCTGTGAAATAATAAAAGAGAAAGGAAATCACGGTAACAACAATAAATTAAAAAATAAAGAACGATTCATTAGTAGTATACAACAAAAACAGAAAGCAATTGACCTGATGCCTCTGTCCACGTAATATGCCTTCATCTGCTTACAGCCCTTGAAAACGGACAAATTAATATGGGCAACATAGTTCTTTAACCTGTCTCCACCTTTGAGCGTTGACTATTCGCAGTGTCGAAACAGTGGTATGATCCCTGGTTACAATACGATTTTTGAGCAGAGTTTCAAAATTTAGTATCAGTAGCAGAATACTGGTGATTGTTTTACACTATTGAACCACGTATCACTTTTCGTAAAAAGCAGCGAACAGTGGATAGACTAAGCTATATTTTATTTCCCTTTTTAAGCTAATATTTACAATTCTATCTATCTTGAATTTGAGTGAGTCAAAATTTTTACCGGAAATAACAGGAATAAGAAACCGAAACTCAATTATTTCAGAAACTGGCTATTCTGAGCGGTTTTAACAGGCAGTCTAAACTGTCGTGAAAAAAAGACCCATGTAACCGACAAGCTGGTTGTTTCAGCGATAATCATCACCCAGTTAAAAACAATTTCGAAATGTTAGCTACATTTCGTACACAGAACAGTTAGCATAAAACGCACCAAACGTAAACTGGCAAGCAACTACAATTTTCCCTGCAAACTTTTTCAAAATATGCGCGGTGTTGTACTTCACTTTGAAGTATCATACTAACTATGGGCCACAACTAAAAGGAAACGAGCCCATTGGCAAGCTACAATCTTTGCCTATGAGATGCGGAAAAATACACTGTTGTCCAAAATAAACGCAACAAACGGAAAATTTGGAAGATTGCATTTTTTCCCACAAAACAGTATAAACAGGTGACAGTAAAGTAGAAACAATGTAAAGAATACAAAACGTAAACAACTGCAAAGTGGATAACAATAGACAAAAACGTCCACACACATTCGGACAACTGATTATTGTGTTCAGTATATGATGTGATCACCTCTGGCAGCAATACAGGCCTGCCCTGCTCTTTGAGATATAGTTTCTGTCTCTACAAACTGTTGCCCTATCCGGGAAACAACAGAAACGATTCACATGAAGCCGTCGGGCCACATCAGTTCGCGACTGTCGTGCTTCCGGTCTTCCTATGGCTCTCCACTTCAGAGAGTCACTTCTCTGTGCCATACGGCACCGTCTGTGACTGTGTACACAACAATTGCGGATGTGAGACTACCCGACACATACTACCCCGTTTGATGGGAGCCCTGACGTCATCGCTGTCGATCGTGTCCGCTGACCACAAGAACATCTTCCGTGCAGAACACAATCGTACGCGGATCTGTTGGCAGTTGGTATGATTGAATTGTGACTTAGACCAGGACGGGAAAATAGCAGTCTGATGCTTTAATTGTGGAGACCAGTTTAATATTTTCCTACCGAATAGCTTGCTCAAAACCGAATGAGAAGGTCTGCACAGGGGAGAACACGCATGAATTCCGAAACATTGTCTTATTTTTTTGCGCAAAAAGTAAAAGTTTGAAAGTGCAATGAAATCACTACGCTTAGCTGCATACAGGCGTTGATTTACGTCAACGGGGACCGTCGGAAATGTGTGCCCTGACCGGGACTCGAACCTGGGATCTCCTGTTTATATGGCAGACGCTCTATCCAGTCGAGCCACCGAGGACACAGAGGATAGTGCGACTGCAGGGACTTATCTCCGGCACTCCTCCCGTGAGACCCACATTCTCAACTTATTGTCCCGCACTGTATTCACAGTGCCCAGTAAAAGTTTTACTGAGACACTAACTAGAGAGACGGATGTAGCTTTGCTTCATTTACATAAAACAATTTTTATAGGCAAATCTAATGGCTTGAAATTTCACTCCCCGCGTATCGTGCAGTAGGAGTTACGTGGGCGAATAGAAGCTCTATGGTTGTGGGTAACCAGACGGAGGTGAAGCCTGACACGTCTCGGGCGCCCCGAAGGCCAATCTATTTGCTTCTGTGCTCTGTAGCTTCGATCTGACGCGGTCTGAACACCGAGGAAATTTTGTTTCCCACACGTCGGTCGCGGCAGCACCGCAGATGGTGTCCCCCGACCTCGTGACCTGCAGCGGCCGAGCGGCTGACTGGATGCAGACACTGCGGTGGGAGGCTGTTGGAGGCGTGTCGCGACAGCAGGGCGGCAGCGCGAGGCGGCCGGCCAGCCACCTGCTTCGCCGGCGGAAGGCCCGTTTAGTCACAGCGGGCGCGCCACGTGCCGGCCACGTGCGGTGCCTGCGCGCCGCCATTGTACGGCGGCCGTGACTGCGCAGTCGGCGCCGGCGCGTGGCGCGCACCCGGCCACAAAGCCGCTCCTCCCAGACCGCCGTCCGCCGACGCGCCGCCTTTATTTGCCCACTCCACTCTCTCGGGGAACATCCAGATACGTTCGACAGCGGTCGCCGCCGTGATCTCTGTCATTCCTCTCACCGAAAACGCCGCTTTGCAACAATACACAAAACACTCGTCCCACTCACAAAGGGCAGTAATTTTCCTTCCCGACAGTTGTTCGGCGCGACGTCCCCGTATCTGTGCAGCGGCTGTAATAACTGCGTCCTAACGAAACAAACACAAAGGCTCGTGCAGTGGTTATACAGCGAGGGCGGGGCACACTTCAGCGACTTCACGACAATGAGGTCACTACAGATGCACCAGGAACTCGAATCGTAAAAGATGCGGAGGGAACTGAAGCGAGTATGCGGACATTCGGTTGGAGTGATTTTGGTCACTCAATAATTTAATTTGATTGAAATTAATTAAATAAAGGAAAGTTTCATTAACATAGTGAGAAATGAAAGGGTTGCTCTAGCGATCTACAGAATGAAAGTTCTGTCCAAAATAACAGTTTGATTTATTATGACTAAACTCAAAATCATAAACAAAACACATGAAACATTTACAATACATCAAATTGGATACTCAAATAATTGCTGTGAAGGTGAAGTTGTCCATAAACTAGATTGTGACATTTATGACGAAGTGGTATGTGGAGCCAATTCCTTGCAACTCAAATCTTGAGAGAAACACCCAGACAACCCAACATTAATTGCTGCTACAGTAGTGAGAACTCAGACAATGAACATCCAAGACAGAACCACGTAAGAAAAGACGGGAACAGGCGTGCTCTGCTGAGCTCTGATTATCATAGAGCAAATTCCCTAATCTGCCGATGCTGCGGACATACATTACCAAGCTGTCTTCTTAACTGCAAGAACACGATCTGGCGTACCGGACGCGATGGCTGGTTGCTTCGACGTCCCGTCGTGGTGATGTTAATGTCGCGAGTATAGCCCGAAACAGATTATCCTGGTCTAGTTGTTCCAGACTAAAGACTTCCTATCAATACAAATGCGCCTCTGAGGGAGACGAAGAAAGCCCGCCACACTATCACTGACGGTACAGTGATTGATTTTAACAAGCGAAGTCACACAATAACTCCGATACAGCCAACTTTAGCCAAAACTGCTCAAGATGGACAACATAGGCCGCTTGTATGCAAAACGCTCAATTGCCAACTGTTCTCGGATAGTTGAAGTCGAAACTTCAGCAACTTCGTCAAACAGTTACAATTAAATAAAAGTATATTAGACAGGCAATGGAAGGATGGCTGTCCAAAGCAGCGAGAGCTCAGTCTTGTAACCTACACCGACCGAAAGGCGAAAGCCGACCCTCTCAAGAGCACCTGTACAAACCGAACACAGAACATTCCCGCCCCCACGACAGTGGCCGTGGTTAAACGTTCCAATCAGCAACTCGAAAACCGGCGGAAAATTCCACTCTATTGCCGAAGCACTACCATTTCACCAATGGAGATTCTTGGCGCCAATTTCTGCGCCGATTTTGCTACGTCACGGAGCTATGCCCTGAGCAAGCCAATCACAGTTACCGATTTTTGAGAAAACGCGGGAATTTGCCCCCCCAAGACTGCCTGGGAACACAAGTCATTCCCACGCCTCGCTGGTAGCCTGCCAGAAACGATTTTCACTGAGTTTCTGCGAAGTAACGGAATCTCTAGCCCAGCCGCCCCTTCCGGCCCATCTGGGCGTGTCGCTCCCGCTCTCATGACAATGTCGGCGTCTGGAAAGCATCCACTCGACTCCCTCACACCCGTCGGCTTAACCCTTTCAAGCTCAGCAGAACTCGCCTGTCACCGGACCACCCGGGTGACGAGAGATGCTGCGTGGGAAGTCCGCGTGTGAAGGAATAGCAAGTTTTCACAGCATTCAGTTAGAGAGGAAAATCGAATTACTCAGAGTAAGATAGAAATATGAGAGGGGCTCATGCCACCTCTCAAACCCACCTAAATTTCATTCGGATTATTACGTAGTATTCTGCCCAGTGGCACGTCCGTTTCTTCTTACGGAGAATTTATGATGTCCATGTTCCTTGTCTTCAGCTTCTTCCTTCAGTCCGCCGTATCTCTTTCCATCTTTCAGACGATCCAGATATTGAATTCCTCTTCTTCCTCGCCCTGTATGTAGTTCCTGTGTTATCGACAGCTACGATGCCACGGTGTAGGTGCAAGTTCATAGGTTGGCACTACGACACTGCCACCGACGACAGCACCCTCTAGCATGCGCTTTCAGCTCTACGAGCACCGCTGCAGGTTCTCCCCATTTGATCAAGAGCAGACGGCCGGGACACTTCGCTCCATATAGAGACTTTGCACTACTTACGACGGGTCTAAGACTTCGCACCTACGTGTTCAAGTTATGTAACCATTTATTTACTTGGTTTTTGCCTACAGTATACATCTATAATTTTACACGCAGTATAGAAGTGTTTTACCTCTCCTGCTCCTACTCGCTTTCGTCATTCGGCCAACCTTTCAGTTTTCAGGAACAGACCCACGCGCCGCCTTCCAGGCGGGATACAAAAGTTCCTTTGATCTTTCCCTCGATGACGCCGTGTATGAGCCCTTCGTGTCTACGTATGTGTACGATACAGTCTGCCTTGCTCTGAAGAACTGCTTTCAAAGTAGTTTTCTTCTCTCTTTTCCTTCTCAGCACATGGTCGTTTGTCAACCGACCTGTCCACATGATCACTATTCTTCTAGAGCAACACATTTTAAAACTCTCAAGGAATTTGTTATCCATTTTTCTCATGGTCCACTTGTCTACTCAGTACAGTGCAACGCTCGAGATGTGGCACTTCACCAGTTTCTTCCTTAATTCCAAGTTCGACTTGCTGGTCAGCAGGATACAATTGTTGTTGAATGCGTCTTGGACCATGGCTTCCTACGTGTAGCAATTTCTTTCTTTGACTCTGTCGAAGGCCTTCTGCCAGTCTATAAAAAAAAGCATAAAATTCTTCGTTAACAGCCAGAACTACCTCCGACAAAATCCTCAGCATGCCGATGTCGTCTCTAGTTCCTTTTCCTTTCCTAAAACCATACTGGTCCTTTCACGTTATTCTCTCTTCTATAATCACTACATTCCTCCTGTTCTTGTTGCTTCTCAAGAACAATCATTGTGAAGTCCAGCAAGTCCTTAGGCCATTCTTCTGTTTCGTAGATTTTGTTCATGAGATGCACTGTCATCAGAACTGAAATTATATATCACATTGCGTGCATTACAATCGAGAACACTCGGCATGCTATAAGATACAAATTTTGTTGGTAATGACGCTATTTCATTAACACCAATAATTATTAACATTAACAGTAATAATTATTAACATTAGCAACAATAATTATTTGAAGCAGGCCGCATTAAGAAGAAAATGGTTTGCAAATTACTCTCTTGAAGACAGATCTGTACAGTGGCAACATTTCAAAATTCTAACGTATATGAATGGGCAGCACTGCAGAGACGTTTTAAATAGATTAATATTTAATAAAGAATGCAGTTTCTTGAATTTGGATAGCCTTCCCTCCTGTCAACAATATTCCTTAACGAAGGGTTTGCCAAGTCGAACGATGGGATTTTAGTCTTGTAGAAGAGAGCATTCCCACAGTTAGAATTACACTTGCTTGTATTTTTCTTAATTCAGTTGTATGTGTGCTCCTAACTCAATAAATTTTGCCCTGCAGCTCAGATGTTGTCAAAGCATCTATGTTGTGATCGCACATGACGGTCTCAGCGACAGCAATATGTTGCTTATTTTTGTAATCAGCATCACTGAAATCCCATAAACACCTATGCAGTGCATAGATATCCAAAAAGTGAACATTATTCTCCGTTCCCCACTTCATATTTCAGTTTGTCTACACGCTATGAACACACATAACCTCAATACTCACGCAACTAGTGTCACCAAAGTTGGAACACGCCGAAAGTGCTTCGTTTTACCAACGAGTTGCGCAAACCCGCGGCGCGCATGCGCAGTGGCCGGTAGCGCAGTTGCCTGCAACCTAGTGTCGTCGTGCAAACTAGACTTAACAGTGCAGTGAAGCATATCCATGTGCGTTTCTTACGTTAGCTATATAATACCCGATAAGTATCCGGATATCTCTACTTAATGAGGAATTGACCGCTGGGTGTTACAAGAAGCAGGGACCACCATGTAAAAGGAAGCGGCAAATATTGTGTTTTTAGAGAAGCAGAAACACACGCACGCACGCACGCACACACACACACACACACACACACACACACACAAACATCGGAATGGGTCGGCAAGGACAGATCAGCGACTTCGAACCTGGACTAGTCATTGGATGCCTCCTGTGTAGCGGATCCATCAGGGACATCTCAACCCTTCTAAAGTTGTCCAAGTCGACTGTTGGTGAGCTGGTTGGGAAGTGGAAACGCAAAGCCAGGCACTCCTCTTGTAGTGGCGAACAGGGACCGTCGAGCGTTTCAGAGGATAGTTGTAGAAATATCACATGAAATCGGCGGAAGGTATCACTCGCGAGTTCCAAATTGTTACCGGTCCACGTAGCATATTTACCGTGTGTAGGATCTTATAAATAATGGGGTACAGTAATCGAGCCGCGCATTTCTGTAGCTAATGTTAAGCGATGGTTGAGGTGGTGTAAATGGTGACGTCACTGGGTAGTGGATGGCTGGAAACGAGCGATTTCGAGTGATAAATCACTCTACACGCTGTTACAGTCCGCTGGAAGTGTTTGGTGTGTCCAATGACTGGATACCACTACCTCTTTACCGAGAAGTAAAGGAGAAGTAGTGTTTTTCGTTGTTAGGATGTGGTATTCGTATTGGGCGTGAGACAAACGCTAGATGCGGGAGGATAAGAACAAATTCACAGCAGTATGTGCTGCGTACAGTAAAGGAACATTTCTGAGCCTCTGTCTGTATAAGCATCACAAGGCACCCTGCCATAAAGCAGCATCTGTGAGCCAATGGTTTGTGGACAATAAAACACCTGTAATTCGCTGCTCTACCCGAAGTCCCGACCTAAACCCTAAGTAACACCTTTGGGATTATTTATTTATTTATTGCCAAATTATAGACCTGTTACCTGATGTTTTAAAACAGGTCGTACATCTTACGATTTCGCCGGCCGAAGTGGACGAGCAGTTCTAGGCGCTACAGTCTGGAACCGCGCGACCCCTACGGTCGCAGGTTCGAAACCTGCCTCGGGCATGGATGTGTGTGATGTCCTTAGGTTAGTTAGGTTTAAGTAGTTCTAAGTTCTAGGGGACTGATGACCTCAGAAATTAAGTCACATAGCGCTCAGAGCCATTTGATTTATTTTCTTACAATTTCCGTTTTCCATCTTTTTGCAGTTTTCTTTTCTTTTGTTTTATCTACAACATTTACAAAGAATAATACTTTTCCCAATAAGCATAATTTAAGGTTGAAATAGAAATGAAATTTTGTTGTTTTTTTAAAGAAGGATGTAAAAAATGGTAGGATAGAGGAGACATTTGTTAGTGCCGTCACCGATTGTGACCGACAGTGAATACCTTGGAATTGCTTCTTCGAGCTGTTGACCGCCAGTCACACACACACACACACACACCACACACACACACACACAAAATGGTTCAAATGGCTCTGAGCACTATGGGACTCAACATCTGAGGTCATCAGTCCCCTAGAACTTAGAACTACTTAAACCTAACTAACCTAAGGACATCACACACATCCATGCCCGAGGCAGGATTCGAACCTGAGACCGTAGCAGTCACGCGGTTCCAGACTGAGGTGCCTAGAACCGCATGGCCACCGCGGCCGACACACACACACACACACACACACACACACACACACACACACACACACACACACGCGCGCGCGCGCGCGCGCGCGCGCGCACGCACGCATAGACATATACACAAATGGTTATTAGTAGAGAAATAGTATTGCTAATCCTATGTATTGCTAATCCTATTTATTAGCTTTAGGTGTTCATCTGTCTGCAGCATTTGGTGATTTATCGGCTATATAGACAGTACCTTACGCTAATTTACTGTCACATCTCGTCTTCCTCCTCCTGTTCCTGCTCATTGTCACTGTTTTTGCTCTCAATGTGGGTATCGCTGTCCACCTGCTGGAGATTGTTGTTATGTTTGATATATGCATGTCTGTTATGTCTTGTCCGCAGGTACTTCCTATGTCTTGTTTTTGAAATACTGTTTGTCAATACGTTTAATTCTGTCCATTGTTCTTCGTCTCTTATTGCTGTGTATATATCTATGTCTGGTTGTGTGTAGTCTATGTGTAGTGTACGTCTATTGTTCCGTATCACCCGCAGAAAAAGACACTGTGCTCTGGGGAGCCTTCTTCCCCGCATGTGCATGTAGATGTCTGCCTCAGACACACGCGGCTTAAGTGTATGGGACAAGGTCCGGTTAAGAGATGTACCACACCGCGCATCGGATCAATATGTTTCATTCTCAACTACTCCCTTATGTCAGGGAGGAAGTCATGCTGTCTACGTCTCATATCACTTACATTCCACTCACCTTGTCACATATCCAGAGGTCAACTTTTAAGGCGACGTATCGCCTGTATCGGCACACCATTTATTGTGTGTACCTTATCTAGTCTCCCCATTTTTAACCAGTACCTTGCAGCTCTGTATTTGATCGTGACATCTATGGGGCATATTCCAAGCACCACACACAGAGCATCCACTGAGGTGATACCGAAGGCTCCAGATAGCCTAAGTTAGGACATTTCTCTGCCCTTGTCTGGCTAATGTTTTGTTGGTGACCAGGTTCAGTCTGTGTGCACACGTCCTAGCTGCGAAGCTGAGTACTGAATCGAAGAGCGCACAGTACGACTGATATAGATAGTTTGTACTGTTTTGAATTTAGCCTCATCAGTTAGTATAGCATTCTTTCTGCTTTGTCTGTCATTAGCCTTATGTGTTCGTGGAAATTCAATTTTTCTTTTATGTGTACCCCAAGATAGCGCGTAACGTCTGTTCGTTTAATGTCTGTGTTCCCAGTTTTAACTGATGGATTCCTTTGGAGTGATCCTTTCAGTAATGTGTATGTTGTTTTGTTTTCGGCTATCCTGAGTTTACTGTTGCGGAACCATAGTGTAATTGTTTGTAGTATTCCACTGGCTTTCTCTTGTAACTGGGCTCTGTTGTTTGCTCATCTGCGTAGGCGAGAATTCCGTCTGACCTGTCATCCCCATCCAGAAATTGTAGGAGAGGTTCGATTGTTATGTCCCAGTAGATAGGGGCCGCAAATCGACCCTTGAGGACAGCCTTTGGTAATTCTTTTAATTACTTTCCGCCTGTACGTCTCCCATTCGACTACTCGGTCTTTAGAACCTTTGGGATGAGTCAGAAGTCGAATTTGTTCCTAGACTGTAGCGTCCGACATCACTACCATCTCTGTTCTCGACTCTCAATGAAGTATGAACTGCCAACACCTTATTGAAGGTGTTACTACAAATTTACAACCGTCATAAAGGAGATGGGTGGACACATATCGTATTAATGTCAACTAATACGTATACAGAAACTACTGATCCAGTAGCGAATCTGTTATTAATTTTTGTATTCCATTTAGTATAACGCGTTCAGTGGAAAATGAAGGCTTCTCGTCTGTGTTAGCACACTGTGTCGCCATTGGTTCACAAGACACTCTGCGCTAGGTCCAGTACAATCCTGTGAAACAGCTGATAATCAGGAGCTCGGTAGATTGTGTGTGAAGCGGACCGCTCGGTCTTTAGTTTGCACCCGATCTGCGGAACTCTCGTTGTTCCTCGCCGTTCGAGACGTGTAAACAACCGTGAAAAGCGCGTCCCAACAACGGGTCGCTACGACCCAGGGACCTGCGAAAGGAGTTAAATAGAGCAGAACGCTGCAGCCTTCAAAGCCGAAAAGGGCGGCAAGATTACTCATAGTTAATCATGGCTGGATGAAAGGCTCCCGGGAGGGGAGAACAGAAGGCGCGCAGGTCCGGGCGTCGCGAGCGGCGCTGACTTACCCTGGCCGGGCAATCCAATCGGCGGGGCGGGGGTTCCCCGCGGCGGCAGGCAGCAGCGCGACAAGTGCCGCCGCCGCCGCCGCCGTCCATTAGCGTTATGACCCGGCGGGCGGCCGACACGCAAGGGGCGGCCCAGCCGGGCTGCCTTATCTGGACGGCCGTTGTTTCTGATGACCGCCGGCCGCGCCAGCTGGGGGCACGGCCCCGTAATTATGGCGGAGGAGGAGGGCGCATCTGCACCGATAAGAACTCCAGCCGGCCCCGGCCCCGACAGATGCGTGGGCGAGAGCCGCCGGCTGACTTGGCGCCGGGGCTGATTCACCCCGTTGCCTGCGAAGAACACTGCTCACCGGTTAACTCCACGTCACTGTGTAGCGTGTCGTCGTTCACCCCGATCGCCAGGAACAGACCGGCTCACAGTCTATAGGCTGGAGCTTTACTGTCAAAATTCAATAAGCGACATTCATTCTACAGCCTTCCTATGAAACTCTCGCTTCATCCGTGAAACGTACATGGTTTAGAGCTTTTCTATCACCTCACAAACAAAAAAAGAAAAAATGGCTGCGACCGTGAAACTTATTTACTACTGTATTTTTCATATTAGGTGCAATAGCTACAAATTGAATCCACAACTACTACATCACTATTCTACAATGCACATCCGAGTGCATGTCAGTAGGCTCGCAGAATCACTTTACCGATCGCTGCACTCTCGAATAACACGTAGAAAAAATGAGCACCTCAATGTTACAGTGTGAGCTCGAACTTCCCTTATTTTATTACGGTATTCATTTTCCTGTATGTAGTTGGAAGACAACGTATTTCTGGCAATCAGGGGAGAAAACTGGTGACTGGAATTTTGTGAAAACATCTTTGTTTTAATGTCCTTTGTTTCAACGATTGCCACCCACAGTTTTTAACCCAATACAAATACTTGTTATATTAAACATTTATTTTTATTTAAATAATAATTTCCTGTTTTCATGGGATTTTAACCGTTTTGGTAAGTTTGTATACGTACGTCACGTATTTCGCACACATTTCCTCGTCCCCCTCCCTGTCTGCATCTCCTGTTGCCACCTCTCTCTGCTCGGCCGCGCTCAACCTCTCACATACCGTATACCGATAGTATCTGCACAACACACCGGTCCTGCAAGACAGCCGAGATGTCAGGTGTTACCAATCTTTTTCATACCCACCCCCAAACCTCCCGAACAGACCAACAAAAAAGCGACTAATAGTCTCACTGTGAACCAATACTGAGCTACGTTTTTAATTTCAAATCTCTACCTCATTGGGAAGTTAAAGGCAATTGCAAAATTTCCACTAAACATGAAGGTAGACGAGAAAGCGACCTAATAAAACTTGTTAATAATACACACGTAATTGCAAAATTAACTTTTTTGCTACACTTGTACCACGCTATCCATACAGCATTCTGTTGAAATTATCTAGAAAGCTTAAATATGCTAAGTAATTCTGTCTGTTCGTCCAACAAAATGTCCCACTCTCTTTCAGCATTAGTGTATATTTCCATAACTCGTCCATTCATGCTTGTATGTAGTATCTCCAGGGCTTTGTTTGCCTCTGAAATAGTAGTGAGAGGTCTCTTTTAAAAGTGAATTTCTTTCAAATGTGTTAATCCCAAGACGCAATAGATTGGAACAATCCAACAATTAATTGGAAACGTAAGGTGCAAGTGCTACTATGAAATGAAGAAATTGGCACGAACAGAACATTGTTAATTAAAAGAAACTGCTTTTCTATACGTTTACCCTTTTATAAGACACTTTTTTCTCAACGGTGGATGACGTCCGGAGATTCCTGCAAATGCTGAATGACTCCTACGCGCTTTTAACTAACGTTCCTACCCGCTTTCAACTAACACCTCTTACTTAATGGGGCCAGGTTGAATGCGAGCCTAGCACTCGTTTGTACGAAGTAAGTCTCAGTCAGTTAAATTCGTAAGTTGATGAATAATCGGATCAATTAAGATTTAACTAAACCATTGGAATGTTATATTCCTGATTAACATCTGATTATAATCAAAATAAAAACCCTCGCATTACATATCAAACAAAACATAAAAAAACAAATGTCATTGAAAACACTGATCTGCATTTTAAAACATTTTGCCACATGATTTGTTGAAAGTAGGTGTTCTTGAATCAATTTTTTTGCTGATTCGAGAAGTAGCTACCGTTTATATCTATCGCGTATTCTTTTTATACAAAATAAGAAGTAATATTCTGATGATTTTCACTAGTGAGCCCACAAATATATTCTATCACTATTTCACATAATGTTTTTAATCAAAACACATTTAAAAAATAAAGTACATTTAAAAAATACGCCTCAAAACTCCCCTAATTTGTTTCTTGGCTACCTCGTATAAAAACAATAGTCTACTCAATAATGTTCCATAAATTTTTAAACTTTCTCTTCTTTGACTTTCTTGCAGATCCTTGTATATGATCTTCAACATCCAACAGTAGTCGGTCGACATAGCTGCTTGTCCAGAGCTGATGGTACCTCCTCTTAATATCTCGACGAAATCGTTCACGCTGCTCTTCAACATAATGACCCAAATTTCCGGAAAGTAGTCGATGTGTGAGTGTAGAAAGTGGCCTTTCACACTCATTTAATAATCCGTCTTCTTGAAATTTTGCAACCTTTTTCAACAATGGCCTTGTAATCAGGATTTGGAATCAGCGTAATAAGTCGATGTAATATCATATATTAGTTTTCAGTCATCTAATACCATGCAGACTAGTCTATTCAGATAGTTATGAAGAAACCAGGCTGAAAAGTTGGGTTGATTGTACTAAGTAACGTTAGGATCACAACTGGTAAGCCATTGAATTTTTACTTACGGATTAAGTTATCGAACGAAGTCAATTAAAACTTATAACGTCAAGGGCATGCTTATTATAATGCGGTACCCACTTTATATATCGTATCTCGACATGTCGGGAAGAATCTAGGATAAGCAAGCAGCACTTGACAGGAATGCACGTGATGTAATTCAGACAACAACCAGAATGTAATCGCAGGATTCGCAATAGGTATTCGAATTAAATAAAATTACACTCACATGGGAACTTATTAAAAGACGCCACACTAGGAGAAGATGATTTCGAAGTACTAAAGGCTCAATATATCACATGCGAAAATATGGTTGCTATCACCATCCGACAAGGCACAAGAGCCGGCCGGAGTGGCCGAGCGGTTCTAGGCGCTACAGTCTGGAAAAGAAAAGCCGAAACCCGGGCTATGAAATAAAAATGAACCACGGAAAGAGAATTCAGACACGAACATACAGAAAACACACAACACCTTCGTACATAAGAAACTCACACTAATTGAAATGAGGTACAAATCGATCAAAGCACTCCCCCACAGCTAAGTTGCAGCAGAAAAAGAAATCGAGTTAAGAAAATGAAATATTAACAAGAATGATAACATTCCCTAAGTGAAATAAATTCTCCTATATGATTTACCACGGCTACGCCTGAAATAAAAGCATAAGCATCCCAAACTAAAACCAAGCCTAACAAAAATGGTTCAAATGGATCTGAGCACTATAGGACTTAACTTCTGAGGTCATCAGTCCCCTAGAACTTAGAACTACTTAAACCTAACTAACCTAAGGACATCACACACATCCATGCCCGAAGCAGGATTCGAACCTGCGACCGTAGCGGTCGCGCGGTTCCAGACTGTAGCGCCTAGAACCGCTCGGCCACTCCGGCCAGCAAGCCTAACACATTCCGACTTCTTAAATTACATTACTAGAAATGACATGAACAGACACCCTCGCTTACTGAAACCCCAGAGTACAGTGCCAATCCACGAAACCTAAGCAAACTCTACAGTTAGCAGTGGAAACAGAGAAAATACGTCCCGGCTACATGTAATAAGCTATACAGTATCTGCTGACCATTTTCCACCTGTGTCTCTTTGACACAGCAGAACTCTACGTAAATTCTACACAAAGGCTGGCTAAACTGCCACTGCCTCTGAAAGAACCCATGCCCATGAACGAAAGTATATGGAAGCATCACACAGACACTCACTCACTCACTCTACTAGATGAGATAAGGAGCAGGAAAAGGAACACAGCATGGGACAGAAAAATATAGCATGGATACATAATAAACGTCACTGCAAGAGTACATATATATGCACTCAGTATACCTATAGATGCGTGAAACGTAAAATGTAAATTGACAAATCACAAGTATCTGAATATTGAAGTGCCTCTGTGGCTGTCTAATGAAGCGCTCTGTTGTTCATCCTTCACTTAAGAACCAAGGGGAGAGATGCATTGACCCACAGAGGAGCTAAGAAGTGTAGAAAAGACGACGTCGGGTCAATAGAGCCAATGGAACGGCTCATATAGAGACGCATTGAAGCTTGCCACACAGTAGTTCCTGTCAGCCGAGGAAAGAGAAAAGAGTCGCAGAGTGTCATCTCTGAAGGATCTGGGGGTTTGACAGTCGGGGAAGCCAGCGGACGGCAACCTTTGTCGTGTCTGGAATATCGTTCAAGATGCTGGAAAGTGACGCGAGAGTCCTTTTCACTTTTGGTACTATCACCCCGATTGTTACAGTCTGGTCTTCGAATATCGGGGCAACCTGCCACTATTCCCAGATTTTCACAGAGAGTTCCTCTGTCACTTCGTCATTCACACTATTTTACCACACTTGAGGCATGTGTGACATCAAATTACAAAAAAATGGTTCAAATGACTCTGAGCACTATCGGACTTAACATCTGAGGTCATCAGTCCCCTAGAACTTAGGCCGACATAAACCTAACTAACCTAAGGACAGCACACACACCCATGCCCGAGGCAGGATTCGAACCTGCGACCGCAGCGGCCGCGCCGTTCCTGACTGTAGCGCCTAGAACCACTCGGCCACTCCGGCCAGCACCAAATCACAAAGCCATAATTTCACACGCGCCTGTTTACTGTACTAGTTGTGGTACGCATTGTACATAAATTTTGGATTTGGGCGCCCGTCTCTAATGACGCCCCAAGCGGCCTCTGTTATTTGTGATAAGTCCTGTACAGAAATCTTAACGGTAGATGCGCGACCCTCTCTACTGTTGCTCGGACGTAAGACCGGCCGCGAGTCTGTCACATCACTCCTTCTCACGGCGCTGATTCCACACAACCGACTGGAGACAACACAACACTGAAACTTCCTGGCAGATTAAAACTGTGTGCCCGACCGAGACTCGAACTCGGGACCTTTGCCTTTCGCGAGGTACTGGCAGAAGTAAAGCTGTGAGTACCGGGCGTGAGTCGTGCTTCGGTAGCTCAGTTGGTAGAGCACTTGCCCGCGAAAGGCAAAGGTCCCGAGTTCGAGTCTCGGTCGGGCACACAGTTTTAATCTGCCAGGAAGTTTCATATCAGCGCACACTCCGCTGCAGAGTGAAGATCTCATTCTGGAACACAACACTGCTCTGCCAAGACGGAGGTCACATGAGCGACTGGTACCAGTTCAGCACTATTTTCAGCGGCCTAAGGCTATTACTGTGCTCATGTAAGCGGAGAACTGATAATTTAAGAACTTTGCTTATACAGGGGTTGGACAAAAATATGAGAATACCTCCACAAATGCGTGCTTAAATGTAAATGCAGGTGCTAGCCAAGCCTGCAGATTGCGCTGTCGTATTTGACCGCGAACGGCACCTATGCAAAGTCCTCAGTAGCTTGCAAGTGTCTGTCATGGCCGGAATAGTGCTCTTTGTATTTATGAGTGGGTTATGTCTGAGGTGAGTTATTTTGAAGCTGAGCACACTGTCTGTGCTCGTGTAGTGGGTGCCTCCGTAACAAGGGTAGCCAGAGGCACCGTATCGAAGATTTATGGTAGATACAACCAAAACGTTGACGAGGGTATGTGTTGATTGGCGGTGGGGGACGGTCATTGAGGATGGAGACGAAAACTAAGAGCACGACAGCCGAAAAAGTCACTGTCGCAGTCCCGAACCCTGTCAGAAGCAAAACAACACGAAGGAAGCTCCAGAAGCAAGGAATTGCAGGGCGAACTCGAATTCCAAACCGCCTAGCTGTGTTTCAAACGCCGTAACACGAAAACGTCGTGCTGAATCTGTAAAACCTTGACTGTGGAGCAATTGAACGAGGAAATTTGGTCGGATGAGTCTTATTTCACACTGTTTTCAGCTTGCCGGCTGGTGTGGCCGAGCGCGTCTGGAAGCACGCGACCGTTACAGTCGCAGGTTCGAATCCTGCCTCGTGCATGGATGTGCGTGATGTCCTTAGGTTAGTTAGGTTTAAGTAGTTCTAAGTTCTAGGAGACTGATGCCCTCGCCGCCCGGGGTGGCCGAGAGGTTCTAGGCGCTACAGTCTGGAACGGCGCGACCGCTACGGTCGCAGGTTCGAATCCTGCCTCGGGCATGGGTGTGTGTGATGTCCTTAGGTTAGTTAGCTTTAAGTAGTTCTAAGTTGTAGGGGACTGATGACCTCAGAAGTTGAAGTCCTCCGAATGCGAAAACATTTTGTTGGCGCTGACCTGCATAGGGAGAAACCATTACCATGATAAAATAAGAGAAATGAGAGCTTGTGCGGAAAGATATAGGTGATCGTTCTTTCCCCGCGCTATACGAGATTGGAGTAATAGTGAATTGTGAAGGTGGTTCGATGAACTCTCTGCCAGGCACTTAAATGTCATTTGCAGAGCATCGATGTAGATGTATATTAGAATTATTTGTCTAACATCGTCATAGGCGATGAAACACGATTTCACCACTTCGAACCGGAAATAAAACAGCAATCCACATAGTGGCGTCAGACCAACTCCACTTCGAAGAAAAAATTCAAAGCCGCAGCCTCAGCTAGTATAATCATGGCGACTGTCTTCTGGAAACGAAGAGGTTATTCTGTCTGATGTCCTGCCTCGTGGTGCAACGATAAATTCTGAACTGTGTTGTGCTACTATCAGGAAATTGCGGAAACGACTCCAGTGTGTTCGTCGCCGCAAAAATGCAAACGAATTTCTCCTGCTCCATGAAAACGCAAGGCGTCACAAGTCTGCCGCAACCGACAGGAGCTCACAAAACTTCACTGGACTGCTATTCCTCATCCACCATACAGCCCAAACCTAGCACAATGCGACTTCCATCTGTTTTTGCTCCAGGAAAGATTCACTCTGCGGTATGATGGGGAGGTTAGTGGCGCGGCAAGACGCTGGCTCCAACGTCGACCTGTAGAGTGACACCTTGAGAGCATACAGGTTCTCCCAGGAAGGTGCCGTAAGGCCGTCGCTCTCAACGGAGATCATCTTGAAAAACAAGGTCTCGTAGCCAAAATAACAGGGGAGAATACATAGTGTACTGGACTCCTCAATAAAACTAACCCGATTTCATTAAAAAAAAATAGTTGCGTTACTTATTGAGCGTACCGAGTGATCAAAAAGTCAGTATAAATTTGAAAACTTGGTAAACCATGGAATAATGTAGATAAAGAGGTAAAAATTGACACTCATGCTTGGAATGACATGGAGTTTTATTAGAACAAAAAAAGTTCACAAAATGTCCGACAGATGGCGCTGGACAGCAAAACGTCAGTGACTGCGCATGACAACCGTGTATAAAAGGAGCTGTAATGAGAGAGAGAATCAGATGCGCCAGCAGTCGCAGCATGTTGACGTTACCTGAAAAGGCGCTTTTAGTGAAGCTGTATTATCAGAATGGGGAATGTGCTTGTTAAGCGTTATGATCCTATCGCCATAGGAAGAGGATTCGAACGGGTAAAGGTCCACTGACAAATGCAGCTGTGGCGTGAATGATTTCGAAGTTCGAAACCACGGGTTGTATAGACGATAGATCTCGTAGTGGCCGACCGAGCACAAGGCGTAATGCTGATGAGACAGTTCAGGAAGAAATGGAGAGTGTAGCGGGTTCGTCTATGCACGGGAAAGTCAGCGCTCGTGCAGTCGCACGTCGCACCGGCATTCCATACACCACTGTTTGGTTGGCACTTAGGCGTACGCTCCGATGCTATCCATACAAAATACATCGGCATCATGAACTGTTACCTGGCGATTTAGTGAAGCGGACGGCATTTGCGGTGTGGGCGTTTCAAAAGATGGCGGAAGATGACGATTGGTTGAGTAACGTGTTGTGGACCGACGAAGCTTATTTCACGCTCCGAGGGTCTGTCACCGCCCACAACTGCAGAATTTGGGCTACCGAAAACCCTAGAACTGTCGTGGAAACTCCATTGCACGACGAGAAAGTCACTGTATGGGTTGGATTTACCACATCTACCGTTATTGGGCCTTTTTTCTTCGAGGAAATGCGTGATTCTGGTTTTGTAACTGCTACGTGACGGGTGAGAGGTACGCCGATATGTTACAGAATCGCATCATCCCCAGCCTGGCTGATAAACACCTGTTGGAACGTACGATGTTTATGCCGGATGGCGCTCCACCCCATATTGCCAGATGCGTCAAAGATTTCTTGCGCGCGTCGTTTGGTGATGATCGTGTGCTCAGCCGCCACTTTCGTCAAGCTTGCCTCCCAGGTCCCCCGATCTCAGTCCGTGCTATTATTGGCTTTGGACTTACCTGAAGTCGCAAGTGTATCGTGATCGACCGACATCTCTAGGGATGCTGAAAGACAACAAAAAACATGGTTCAAATGGCTCTGAGCACTATGGGACTTAACTTCTGAGGTCATCAGTCCTCTAGAACTTAGAAGTACTTAAACCTAACCAACCTAAGGACATCACACACATCCATGCCCGAGGCAGGATTCGAACCTGCGACCGTAGCGGTCGCGCGGTTCCAGACTGTAGCGCCTAGAATCGCTCGGCCACCTCGGCCGGCTGAAAGACAACATCCGACGCCAATGCCTCACCATAACAACGGACATGATTTACAGTGCTGTTCACAACATTATTCCTCAACTACTGCTATTTTTGTTGAGGAATGATGGAGGACATATTCAGCATTTCCTTTAAGGAACATCATCTTTGCTTGGTCTTACTTTGTTGTGCTAATTATTGCTATTCTGATCAGATAAAGCGCCATCTCTCGGACATTTTTTGAACTTTTGTATTTTTTTGGTTCTAATAAAACCCCATGTCATTCTACATCTACATCTACATGATTACTCTGCAATTCACATTTAAATGTTTGGCAGAGGGTTGATCGAACCGCATTCATACTATCTCTCTACCATTCCACTCCCGAACAGCGCGCGGGAAAAACGAACACCTAAACCCTTCTGTTCGAGCTCTGATTTCTCTTATTTTATTTTGATGATCATTCCTATCTACGTAGGTTAGGCTCAACAAAATATTTTCGCATTCGGAAGAGAAAGTTGGTGGCTGAAATTTCGTAAATAGATCTCGCCACGACGAAAAACGTCCTTGCTTTAATGACTTCCATCCCAACTCGCGTATCATATCTGCCCTATTACGTGATAATACAAAACGAGCTGCCCTTTTTTGCACCCTTTCGATGTCCTCCGTCAATCCCACATGGTAAGGATCCCACACCGCGCAGCAATATTCTAACAGAGGACGAACGAGTGTAGTATAAGCTGTCTCTTTAGTGGACTTGTTGCATCTTCTAGGTGTCCTGCCAATGAAACGCAACCTTTGGCTCGCCTTCCCCACAATATTATCTATGTGGTCTTTACAACTGAAGTTGTTCGTAATTTTAACACCCAGGTACTTAGTTGAATTGACAGCCTTGAGAATTGTACTATTTATCGAGTAATCGAATTCCAACGGATTTCTTTTGGAACTCATGTGGATTACCTCACACTTTTCGTTATTTAGCATCAACTGCCACGGGCCACACCATACATCAATCTTTTCTAAATCGCTTTGCAACTGATACTGGTCTTCGGATGACCTTACTAGACGGTAAATTACAGCATCATCTGCGAACAACCTAAGCATGTGTGTCAATTTGTACCACTCTATCTACATTATTCCGTGATTTATTCAGTTTTCAAATTTATACTGACTTTTTGATCACCCGGTATATGGATATACCGACGTAAAGACACCAGCAACAGAAACCGATACGCGTCCCACCGCAACACGCTGCTGACGCCGCCGCTACGGCCGGCCGAGCGTCGCGCGCGCGCCTGCCCTGCAGCTGGGCTGGAGTGGCGCCGTGGACTCGGCGCGGCGCCGTGCTGTGTCATAATTGGAGCAATCCGACAGCACGGCGCCCGGGCAGATGTTTCGCCGCTCGGTTCGCCGCAATTGATTTACGGCCGCGGCCGCAGCTCCCGCCGACAGCCAATTTCCAGCAGATGTTGGTAAACAAGCGCCAAAACAACACGCCGCCCCCGGCGGGACACGTCGCCGGTCACCACCTGCGGTCAGCCGCTGCGCCGCCAGAGCGCCACACACACTCGCCGGAAACACTTTTGTCGCTGCAGATCAGCCCCTCTTTTTCACCCTGTCCCACTCGCAGCACTGATTGCTTGCTCCTATGAGAAACAGAAAGTGCATATGAGTTTCATTGTCAAACGTGTCCGCTCCATCCGACTCTAATTACACTGCAGGCCATTAAATCACGGGAAGGAGAGCAAATGACAAAATTTAAACTATCGCGTGTATATAGTACAATTGGAAGAACGCATTATTAAGTGTGTAGGTCATTTCGCTGCGCACAGGATGCCAAATTTAGTACACAGAGCTGCCGTCTCTGGCAGAAAAATTACGCTAGGCCAGCTAGACCTACTCAACTTTGAGCAGTGAACACTCACTGAGCTTAAAAAGTCAGAAACAACGGCTGCTGTCCAAATTACCGGCTATGCGAATCGGAGGTCCTGGTGTTGTATACTCAGTGGCACTCCTCACCGTCACGCCACATACTGGGGATGTTCAACGATGACGATAGCAGTCTGACGATGTTAGATTTTTTGAGACCATCTCCCACGGAGTGGGTTTGCTAGATGAAGCGCAAGACTGCTGACTATCAGGAGCGAGTGAGCCTACCTCGCATGTTGAACCTCTCACACGGTGAATGATTCGGCGCAGAAGCTAGCCGGTCCGGAGAGCAATCATCATCAAACGATTGTAAAAAAGCTATTCGGTTAAAAAAATTGATTCTCACTCTCCTCATGGCTTCATCAGCTTCATGTAGAACTGCATATCGTTTTGTTAATGGTCATAGTTATTGTGATGTTTCAGGATTAACTACTCCAAGAACTTCATCGTATCTCGGAAACGGTTTTAGATATCTAAATAAGATTTTGGTAAATCATAGTATATAAAAAGCAAAGTATTTTGCCCTTACTATATTTTATGATAATGCAGTATAAAAATAATCGGCAGTCTTTTCACACGAAGTGTTCCAACCGAACAGAAACCCTCGTTTCACTAGCTATGGATGCTGCTTAAATATTATGCCACCGAAAAGTCTGTAGTCGCATGAATATCGCACTGGGTACTGAAGATATATTAATAATCATACGGCGAAATACTCTGATCTTTGCAAATTATGATTTGTTTAGATATCTGAAACCGTTTATGAGATACGAGGAATTATGTAAATATTTTGTCTGGCATTTTCGCTCGCGCGTGTTCGAGACGAAGAGCTTGACATACGATCCATTTTCTCGACGTTAGTGTTAGATAGCAATATCCTTTCAAGTTTAAAGAATAATTCAACGTATTTTCATACGCGACAACATATGAGCTGTCACAATCAACTGCAAATTCATAGCACCCCCTGTTTTTCAATGCAAACTTTCCGAGATTCTTGCCAGTAGTTTACCTATTCCTCATATATCACAATAACTTCGACCATTAACGAAGTGATAGGTAGTTCATCATGAAATTAACAAATGAAGGTGTGAGATGTGCGAAAGTCAAATTTTTTACCGAACAGCTTCCTTATAAATCGTTAGAGAAAGCTCGAAGATCGTCCGGCGGGCGCGCGAATACTGTTTCATCTCGTGGCGTTGTCTGTGGTTTCCCGCCCTGTTGGCTGAGACGCCAAGAAGGACCACTGATTGGCCAGCGCAGTTAGCATTCAGGGAACATTACAAGGCATCACAAGGAAAGTAGAACCGGAGTTATCACGGGAAACATTACACAGCCCCCTGCACGGCAGCCAGCTAGCAGGCGGCGGAGCCTGCGACGTAACTTTCACCCGAGCAGGCAAATAATCTTGCTTGCAGCAAATCTTTCTCATCAATATGTCATTCGTGACACTGCATGCAGAACTGCGATTCTTGTATATTGAGAACTTGGTTGCATTCGTTGTTTGGTTCATTATAGAGCCAGTAACATTTTTACACGTCCCGACTCAGTATGATAAGCAAACTGTGTGTACTCAGGTCTAAAGACAGTCATCGCTGCTACTGTCTGTGCTTCCTGGCTGTTGATGTACCAAGGGAATCTACAACAATAGTAGCCATTCAGACAGTCCGTGGTGCTCCATATATCTTCGTATTGTCCGTGTGGATACTGATCTTTCTAGAAAAAAGGCTTATTTCTTGACTTGATAGTCGTGACGTGGGTGTACAATCCTGTGTAGCTGAGTGAAGAGTGTATCTGCCCTCTTGGTCGTTAGTAACGTGGAGGCGTTGACATTGCACATAGTTTTCAGGATGACCATCCTGAACCCATCGATCCCATATTCATGGCGTTACGTGTTTAATGGCCAGAAGTGTATTTATTTATGTCTTTTTCCCTTCAAACATGAAGAAAGGCGTCGCACTGTAACGAATTTTTCTGCATGGCGTGCGCATTACACGATACACACATTATGTGTCGTAAAGAACGAATATGCCATAGATACCCATGCTTTTAAGGAAGTTCGGACAGGTAGTGGGTGGGTAGGGCGCTCGCCTGCATCACTCTTTGGACACTCCACCTGCAAACCGCGCAAGCGCAGATGCAGAGGCTATCTTTCATCTGTCCCCAATGTATAATAGACACATGCGTATCTCCCAGGAACTCGTGGTAGATTTCCGTGTACGCACACTGTGTGTGCATATGTATACTATGTACTTTAATCTCTTCACGTTTATTATATTTTAACTCCTTCAGTTACACTGCGCAACAGAATTAAAGGATCACTTCTTCGATACCCAGTACTTGCCTCCCGTTGCGACGCATAAATTTGAGATTTGGCCTACAACTGTCTTCTGGAATAGTACAGAAGCATAGCGTCCTTGGGCTCGACGACGCTTCAAACAGTAAGGTGTCGACATACACTATGTGATCAACAGTATCCGGACACCTGGCAGAAGATGTCTTACAAGAGACGCCCTCCATCGGTAACGCTGGAATTCAGTATGGTGTTGGCCTTGATGACAGCTTCCACTCTCGCAGGCATACGTTCAATCAGGTACTGGAAGATTTCTTGCGGAATGGCAGCCCATTCTTCACGGAGTGCTGCACTGAGGAGAGGTATAGACGTCGGTCGGTGAAGCCTGGCATGAAGTCGGCATTCCTAAACATCTCAGAGGTGTTCATTAGGATTCAGGTCAGGACTCTGTGCAGGGCAGTCCATTCCAGGGATGTTATCGTCGTGTAACCACTCCGCCACAGGCCGTGCATTATGAACTGGTGCTCGATAGCATTGAAAGATGCAATCGCCATCCCCAAATTGCTCGTCAACAGTGGGAAGCAAGAAGGTGCTTAAAACATCAATGTAGGCCCGTGCTGTGATAGTGCCAGGCAAAACAACAATGGGTGCAAGCCCCCTCCATGAAAAACACACACACACACGATAACACCATAACACCACCGCCTCCGAATTTTACTATTGCCACTACACACGATGGCGGATGACGTTCAGCGTGCATTCGCCATACCCACAGCCTGCCACCGGATCGGTATATTGTGTACCGTGATTCGTCACTCCACACAACGTTTTTCCGCTGTTCCATCGTTCAATGTTTACGCCCCTTACACGAAGCAAGGCAACGCTTGGCCTTTACCGGGGTTATGTGTGGCATACGAGCAGCAACTCGACCATGAAATTCAAATTTTCTCACCTCCCGCCTAACTGTCGTGTTACTTGCAGTGGTTCCTGACGCAGTTTGGAACTCCTGTGTGATGATCTGGATAATATCTGCCTATCACACATTACGACCCTCTCAACTGTCGGTGGTCTCTGTCAGTCAACAGAGGAGGTCGGCCCGTACGCTTTTGTGCTGTACGTGTCCCTTCACGTTTCCACTTCACTATCACATCGGAATGTTTAGAAGTGTGAAAAACTCACGTACAGACGTAGGAAACCAATGACACCCGATCACGTGACCACGTTCGAAGTCCTTGAGTTCCGCGAAGCGCCCCATTCTGCTCTCTCACGAAGCCCAGTGACTACTGAGGTCGCTGATACGGAGTACCTGGGAGTAGGTGGCAGCGAAATGCACCTAGTGTGAAAAACGTATGTTTCTGGGGGTGTCCGGATACTTTTTATCACAAAGTGTAACATTAAAAGTCACAAAGCAGTTGAATAAGGGAATAAATTCTGAAAGGCATCACACTACGCTTTGAAGAACCTAAGTGAAGCAGTACTTTACTGTTTAAGTCACTACTACAACAGCTGTGAAGTATGAAAAATGGTTACATGCTCGTCTGTTAGTTATACGTTGTCCATCAGCAGTCGTGAATCATCGCAGAACACTGTTCTCTGCGCTAACGTCCATCTCTCACGCGATGTTCACACGACTCGCTATACAGGGACGTATACGTCGCACAAGCCTGAAATTTAACACTTACAGACTGTGTAGTGCCTGTAGTACAAAGTCGACATCGTTGGCTCCGACGTCTTAACTCTGTCGACAAATATTGTTGAAAAATTAGAAAGTATTCACGAATTATAATTTTGAGTTAAAAGATGTAAGGGCACCAAGTTCTCAGTCTACTCGAATTGCGTTTTACATGCCGGCCAGAGTGGCCGAGCGGTTCTATGCGCTACAGCCTGGAACCGCCCGACCGCTACGGTCGCAGGTTCTAATCCTGCCTCGGGCATGGATGTGTGTGATGTCCTTAGGTTAGTTGGGTTTAAGTAGTTCTAAGTTATAGGGGACTGATGACCTTAGCTGTTAATCCCATAGTGCCCAGAGCAATTTGAACCATTTTGTTTGCTGTTTATCAAATATATAGAGGAAAAATTACTATCACTGTTTTTGTAGCTTTGTTGAGCTGAATAATGTAGGTCGATACTTCAATGAAATCAATGTTAAGTCTGATTCTACAGACCAAGATATCCAGTTTTACAGAGTATTGTGCTTGATGTTTACCTAGATACTTTGTTTATTGCATTTTAGCACCTAGATTAAATACACTGCCTGCCAAAAAAAGTGAAGCACCCAGAAGATGTGGACGGATACAGAGGTACTTCGTACAAGCACACACCGTTGGCGAGAAAGGAGGTGATTAGTTCCAGTTTCCCGTGGCAGGTAGAACGGCCGCCAGGGTGCGCTGGTGTTGGTGTCTGGTGTTGCTGCCTGGCCTGGTAGGGACGTGAAACTGTCAGATTTTGCGTGATCTCTCTAGAGAACACGGGAAGGCAGCGTACCCGTGTGAGACAGCGCTACCACAACCTCAGAGGGCTTTCATTGTATGTGTTCATCTGGCCGGCGATCTGGGTGGTCAAATCCTTCGCTCGAATTATTCAGTGGCTTCGTGCGGTTGGCGCCACACTCGAACCCTACCATCAGCTGTTACCAACTGAAATCTGGACTCATCTGATGAAGCCAGGGCTTTCCAGTCGTCTGGGGCCCATCTGATATGATCATGAGCTCAGGAGAGGGGCTGTCGTGCTTTTAGCAAAAGCACCCTCCTAGGTCATCTGTTGCCACAGCCCGTCAACGACATATGTAGGCGCATTTTCCTAACGGATACGTCCTTCGTAAGGTCTACATTGATTTCTACGGTTATTTCAGGCAGTATTGCTAGTCTGTTAGCAGTGACAACTCTAACCAAATGCCATTGCTCTCGGTCGTTAAGTGAAGGCCATCGGCCACTGTGATTTCCGTGGCGAGAGGTGATGCCTGAAATTTGGTGTTCTCGGCATCCTCTTGACACTGTACTTCACGGAATATTGAATTTCCTGACGATTTACGAAATGGAATGTGTAATTCATCGTCAAAAGTCTGTTAATTCCCATCGTGCGACCTTAATGATGTCGGAAACCTTTTCTCGTGAATAAGCTGAATACAAATGACAGCTCCGCCAATGCACTATCCTTTGATACCCCTTGTAGGCGATACTACCGCCATCTGTACATGTTCATATCCCTATCCCATGACTTTCGTCACCTAAGTGCAAATTCCCTGTATCTATTTGCTGTTCTCTCCATTCTGCCTTACTTCCGTATTTCAACTTGGACTACCGACCTTTTGACGGTTGAATATTTTCATCACAGTTGACAGAGAATGTTGAGTTATCTACTGGGTATCACTTAAACTAAATCGTGAAATGAATATGAATGCATAATTGTCCTATAAAGTTTCGTGTATAGTTCAACTTCATTTTTACGGAAACAGGATCTTAATATGATTTGCTCTTGTCTGTATATAGATATATCGCTGAGGATGTCGCTCTAACACCATGAAACAAGTTGGATAATGAATAAATTTTGGAAATTTGTGGTAAGGTCTTATGGGACCAAACTGCTGAGGTCGTCGCCCCTACGCGTACACGCTACTTAATCTAACTTTAACTTACACTATGGACAACACCCACATCCATGCCCGAGGGTGGATTCAAACCTCCGACGGGGGAAGCCTCACGGATCGTCACAAGGCGCCCCAGACAGCGCGGCTAATGAATAAATATTTATCATACAGCTGAAGCGGTCTTTTCATTATCGCACTTCCAGACAAGGATATGGCAGGAAATTTATCACGGCTTTCCTGATGAGACCGTCCGGCGATAGCCTGGAGTGATTTATGGGAAACAAAACGGGGTACCATGGCGAGAACTGAAACTCGGCCCTCCTGAATATGAGGCCAGTGCCTTGAATCACTGCGTCACCATGGCGAGTGCCAGACTGCAGATGTCAACAAGGTCTTCCGGACGGTTCCATCACCTTTCCTTGTTCCTATGCTAAACTATGTATGGAAGCTAGAGCCAGATCTCTCTTTTCTTGCCGGCCGGGGTGGCCGAGCGGTTCTAGGCGCTACAGTCTGGAACCACGCGACCGCTCCTGCCTCGGGCATGGATGTGTTTGACGTCCTTAAGTTAGTTAGGTTTAAGTAGTTCTAAGTTCTAGGGGACTGATGACCTCAGATGTTAAGTCCCATAGTGTTCAGAGCCATTTTTTTCTCTTTTCTTAATTAACGCTGTTGTCTTCTAAGTGCAGACTCACCTGTAGTTCACATGCACACGTGTAGGGGTTGCTGTAATGAGTGAAGCTTTTGACTGTAGCTAACACAACCCAACTGATTCGTTTCTGCGCGCATTTTTATAAAAACTTCATAGGTAGTCACTCTGGGAGAAAGTAGTTGAATTTGCTTTCGTGGAATCTGTAGTGAACAGTTCGTCACACCAATAACATAAAAGCCTAATCCAGTCAACCATTGCACTGTTTATAATCAGTTTGAAGAATCATATACAGCTCCTTAGTAACTGAGATTGGAGGATTTTGAACGTATTTTACACGTTATAAATATTGAAAGTATACGAAGAAGGGCAGCACGAATGGTTTGACAGTTGAAAACATTATAGCAGTGCTGAAAAACCTGAAATGGCACACACGTGAAGACATTAGTCAGCGAAGCCCAAAATCGTGTTTACAAAGTTTCAGGAACCAGTATTAATAGAGGAATATGGGGTTATGCTACAAACCCTGCCTGTCTCTCCGTGTATTCCGCGAAGACAAGATCAGGCGAACTCAGCGTGTACTACTTCTTCCCATGCTCCATAAGTTAAGGGATTGGGAAGAAGCCCTAATTTGGTGTACAATGTGATGTTCTCTCCTCTATGCATGTCAAAGTGGATTACAGGACATATGTAGACGTAGATGCGGATGTAAACAATTTAGAAGAAAGAAGAAGGTCAAAGGAGACGGTTAAGTGTGACACATTGAAAAATGAATAGAAATAAAACACTCAGTTGTCTTTCTCCATGTCAATTAGATGGGTTATTGACTTAACAAGTGAGGAACATTTGGTAATGGTACAATCACCGGGTCAACTTCTGATGTCCCTCAACGGGGATTTACTCAACTGAGGCACGATTTGCGTTCATGAAGCTTTCTCAAAGCACCAGTGTGGAAGATGTAAGCACGAAAGTAGCTTTCGCAAGCTATTTAACTGCCCAATTACACGGCTCGATGAAACTTGGATCCTACATAGACAGAACTGTTACGGTATACTACAAAAGGTAACTGGAACGAATTCGCAATAAGACGGATATTCAAAGGTAATAACTTCACTGAAGTCACTGCGATTTATGGTGGTCCCCTGGACATTACAAAAGGCAGGACATCGTTCTCAGTAGGATGTGTGATAACTATGGACAACAGTGCATGCTCTGGAACGTGCTCCCATGCTGGCCACAGGGTGCGCTACGAGGTCTTGTAGGAGGGCATTCCATTCCTCTCACAGCGCGGTTCACAACTTCCGTATTCGTTGGCGCACGTGGACGTGCTGAAATACGGCTCATCATTGCATGTCACACGCGCTGGATAGGGTGAACGGACAGGCTAGTCCATTTGTCGAATATCTTCTCGTTCCTAGAGCTCTTCTACACGCGCTGTTCGGTGCGATCGTCCACCACCATATATAAAAATGAAGTCAGAGCCAATTGCTCTCATGAAAAGCGAAAGTATACAGTGTCACAATAACATTGACTGGTGAGTGTACAGTGTTCAAAGATTTTAACATCAGTAGGCCAATGCAGCATTATCCTATCAGAGTAGTCACAGTTCGTAGTAAATTACGGAAAGTCATCGAGTAAAACAGAATTGGTTTCTGGCGTTCCCCAATGTAATGTTATAGGCCCTTTGCTGTTCCTTATCTATATAAACGATTTGGGAGACAATCTGAGCAGCCGTCTTCGGTTGTTTGCAGATGACGCTGTCGTTTATCGACTAATAAAGTCATCAGAAGATCAAAACAAACTGCAAAACGCTTTACAAAAGATATCTGAATGATGCGAAAAGTGGCAGTTGACCCTAAATTAAAAAAACTGTGAGGTCATCCACATGAGTGCTAAAAGGAATCCGTTACACTTTGTTACACGATAAACCAGGCAAATCTAAAAGCAGTAAATTCAACGAAATACCTTGATATTACAATTGCAAACAACTGAAATTGGAAGGAACACATAGAAAATGTTGTGGGGAAGGCTAACCAAATACTGCGTTTTATTGGCAGAGCACTTAGAAAATGTAACAGACCTACTAAAGAGACTGCCTACACTACGCTTGTCTGTCCTCTTTTAAAATACTGTTGTGCGGTGTGGGATCCTTACCAGGTAGGACTGACGGAGTACATCGAAAACGCTCAAAGAAGGGCAGCACGTTTTGTATTGCAGCGAAATACGGGAGAGAGTGTCAGTGAAATGATGCTGGATTAGGGCTGGACATCATTAAAAGAAAGGCGATTTTCGTTGTGACGGAATTTTCTCACGAAATTCCAATCACCAAATTTCTCCTCCGAATGCGAAAATATTTTGTTGACACCGACCTACATAGGGAGGGACGATCACCACGATAAAATAAGGGAAATCAGAGCTCGTACGGAAAGATATAGGTGTTCGTTCTCTCTGCGCGCTATACGAGATCGAAATAATAGAGAATTGTGAGGGTGGTTCTATGAACCCTCCGCCAGGCACTTAAATGTGATTTGCACAGTATCCATATAGATGTAGATGTAGATTCTTTCCCACACCGTGACGCTTAGACCACCAAAACGGTTATGTTCGACAATGTTCCTACGTGCATTATGTGTTTCCACCTGTCGCCATATGAGCGTGCGTCCAGAATCACTACTCGTACAATCTGCTCTCGTCCGAGAAGAGCACGCGATCCTGCTCTTCGTTGGTGCTGTCCCTACACTCTTGGCACCGGCGCAAACAGTGAGGCTGATGTGCGGCTGTCAGCGAAACTCAACGTATTAGTCTTCTGGCATAGGGACCATCCACATGCAGTCGCCGCGCCTCTGTGGAGCGTTAGACTGCGAGCCTTGCAGTCCTGTTAAATGTGTTTGCAATTCCGCCCACTGTTTGACGTGGACCCCCTTGCCTGTTAGTCAACGTAGCCGTCATCTGCTGCTGTACTTATTCACGGACGAGCGCCTCCTCTGCTTCGGACAGCAGTGCCTGTTGTGCGGAACGCTACCTACAAACGTGGAAAAAAATGGTGTGACCAGTACCAAAACTCTTGGGCTGCACTCGTCACAATTCGTCCTCCTTTCCCGTTTCCCGATGAAACGATCCGAAATGTTTTCTCCGGGTCGTCTTGCGTATTAAAACCTCCTTCAACTGCCTCCTGTTGTGGGGCCAGTACGATTTGGCGCATTAGTCACGCCGTATGACTTCCAACTTTCTGTGCACGCCTGGGGGACCTCTGGCTACATGATCCCACAACATAAATCATTTCCACCGACTAATTAACATACAGTACTATGTTACTTTACCTAGTTCAAGCTAAGTTTTGCAGAATCGTGTATACACGACGGCCTTTATTGAACTAATTTGGTATTGTAAAACTGAGATTTCAAGTTGACATTAAGACGTTATATAACGCGAATAGCAAAACAGAGGAAGGATGTTTATGTTGCATCCTCGGTCACAGACTGAAAAGGTGTGCAACAGTGTGCACATTCAATTTTTATAGATTTTCGCAAGAATTGAAGGCTACCAGTGACAAACCGATGATTATCAAAACCATACTGCAAGTTTTTCTACTAGCAAACTTCCTCAATTCCTGCGGCATTACTTTAGGTCTATATAAGTATGTCAGGAAAATTTAATTCAGTCCAGAACAAGTGTCAATACAGTCGATATATGAGTGCTTTGCTTCCGTGTGGAGAAGGCATTACAGTTGTATACATGGTAATTACAGATTTTCTGATCCTTGCTTGAATGGGGAGTGCAGCAATTACATCGTTGTGTTGATACTTCATGTAGATGTTCCTGGAATTAAAAAGATAATACCTGAAGATGGGTTTATCAACGGCAAAATTTATTCTGTGATGGAGTGAAATCAACCAATAATGTCCAGTTGTAAAACGGAAAGTCCTATCCTGATAAAAAGTGAAAATTGCAAATGCGTTAGGAAGCATGAAAACTATTCATTTAAAGTTGACACAACTTTCTTGACCTGCTACATCAAATTATGGGTAATTCAAATTTTCTGATACTGCAGGATGGTTGATCGGCGGCATTTTACTTCCTCGCTCTTGTAAAATACGTAATAATTTTTTTTTTCTGTAGACTGCACAGCGAGTACTTGGTGATGATTATTCAGGGAAAAATACTACATTTTTTACAATTATTTCATTAATTATTTATTATTTGATACGTAGCTTTTGAGTTATTATCTCACTGTTGAGTGATACCGGCAAATGTGTTATTACGTATCCTGCCACAAACATAAACAAAGTAGACAATTCACCGACCTTTTTTTAAGTTATGCCTCAGTACAAACGGACTGACCAGCAGGTTTCAGTTTTATATGATTGTTAATGCATTATTTTGTACATTCAACATTAACAGTTAATTACGACTTTAAATTACTTTCTTAGTTTATGCTTATACGAGGATATTCATTAGCGTATTTGGCAGTACTGCAAGAAAATTAGCTAATATCCTTAAGTCCTAGGTCACAAAAATAAATAATAAGTGAAACAAGTGCCCCAAGTTCTGTGTTTTACCCTGTAAATAAAATTTAATGTTTCTTTTCTTATTACTATGATCAGGATATTCTCATATACAGTTTTATAATTCCTCGTTTGATTACTACCTGTTTAGTTCTGATTTTCTCAAGTTATTTGTGTGTTGTCTATGATATAGTGTCATTGATGCGTATGAGAAACTGAATAAAAATTAAATCTCAAATAATTCGAAGTTCTGCCTTCTTACGTAGAATTTCTGCGTTGACCCCTAGCGTTGATCCATCCCGCGCTGCGCTTTAGTGAAAAAAAAAAAAAAAAAAAAAACGAGCTTATCGAGTATCGGAGCAGATTTGCGACTGAATTCAAGACTTTTTAGCAAACAGAACTCAATACGCTGCTCCTAACGGAACAAAATCGACAGATATGAACCTAATTTTTCGGAGTACCCCAAGGAAGTTTGATAGAACCGTTAATGTTTACAACATGTATAAATGATCTAGTAGAAAGCGTCCGATGCTATCTAAGGCTGTCTGCAGACGATGTGGTTGAACAAAGTATCAACGCCAAAAGATGGTAACGATTTGCAGAATGGCCGTCAGAGAATTGATGAATGATGCAGGCTCTGGCAGTTGACCCTGAACGTAAATAAATGTAAGCTATTGCGCATACATAGGGAAAGAAACAAATACTGTACAGCTACACTTTTGATAACAAACCAATGGAAACAGCATCTACCGTAAAATATCTAGGAGCAACTATCCAGAGAGACCTTCAGTGGAATGACCCCGTAAAACAAATAATGGGAAAGCAGATGCCAGACTCAGATTCATAGGAAGAATCTTAAGGAAATGTAACTCATCCACGAAAGAAGTGGCTTCTGAGGTGCTTGTTCCCCTGATTCTTGAGTGTTGTTCTATCTGGGATCCCTACCAGGTAGATCTGATAGAAGAGACAGAGAAGGCGCAACGAAGAGCGGCGCGTGTTGCCGAGGGATCGTTGAACCAAGGCGAGAGCGTTATAACGATGCTCAAAAAACTCCATTGGCAGACGTTACAAGAGAGGCTGCGGCGGTGCGGTTTCTTGTGTCCCATTACCTGCACCTACCTGTGAACTCGTTACAGCAGGTCGCCGGTAGGAAAACCGAGTATAAACCTACCGTACTGCAACTCGCACCTGGCTGCATACAACGTAACTATTCCAAGAATCGGGAAAAGGTCTTAATTTTGAATGAAATACTGAATACTGGCAAAACTTCGGTATATTCTGAACCTTGATAACGCACACATTCACTTCCAAGCCCGTGCTAATCTTAACACAGTCATGCACAAACTCTTTAATTCACTTTGCAGAAACAGACATAATGTCTGATGGGATACCGCAAACACTGGTTATACAATGTTACCTATAACCCGTCTTGATTGCAAAAATGTTTATGCACATGACCGGTTTCGGTTCCTCTAGAACCATCTTCAGATCTGAAACGATAATGATACTAATTCACTATTTCACAAATGCAAACCTTTTTCATCCTATCCAATCAACATCAAGTGTACCAGAACGTACGTGCGATTTCGGCTACAGGAGTAACCCGTCCAAACATATTCACGTTAGCAAGTTTATGGTAACGTATTTCCCGAAATCTAAACAGCTACTAAGCACGGACTGTTCTTAAATGAAAATGATCACCATACTATTTAGCTTATCGGTGTCTAATTCACTCAAGTTTTTAGTCACCGATCTGCTCAATATTCCACATGGAATTACTGTATTTTATCACACACAAAATTGCTTAAAAAACCAAACTTTCTTAAAAAACACACCGGAATAAATAAGCCGTCACTTTAAAACACTTTTGAAATATATAGCACAACAAATACCGACAAATTATAACTTCCTACGGAGCTCATACTACATACGACCGTACCATTGAAAGGTTGGGCTCCGACTACTTAGACTGCTGTAAACATTCTGTATTTCCAAGAGAAAAGTCGCGCGAAGAATACTCCGTTCCGATTGGTCAGTTTTCTTTAAGGCCAATGGAAAAACATTATTCTCCGGCGTTAGTCCGCACTTTCCATGACTAACCAATCAACAAACAACACAGTTTCAAACTGTTCTTTTTCCCGAAATAAATATTTAAGATTCTGGTTTTTTTATAGTTTACGTTATTAACTATTTTTATTTGCACTCGAATGTCCGCCTCCGTAGCGCAGAGGTAGCGTTGCAGTCTACTACGCAAGGAAGTCCGGGTTCGATTCCCGGCAACGGACTGGGTGTTGTGTGTCCTTCATCATAATTGACACGCAAGTCGCCGAAGTGGCTTCAACTAAAAAGACTTTCAATACGGCGGCCGAACCCCGAAGGGGATATCCCGACCAACAAATGCTATACGATAATTTCATTTTTGCACTCGAATTAGCTTTTCTTTTACCGTAAACTTAGTTAACATATCATGATACAAAATTCCCCTCGTCTGCATGCACACTGTCTTAAAAATTTCTCACGCTAGTTCGTACAGCGTTTATCAGTAGAACAATGATCTACATATTTACTTTAGACCACATTCACGCACCATTCACACTTCCAAAAGCATGTACAAAACTGTTTAAACTGTATAAACATAAAGCTTACAAGAAATAAAAAATCCACAAAAACATTCTCTTGACCTGTTTCCTGAATGTCTCTGTGCACTACTGTCCTCTAGCAGAAGAAAATTAGAGCTACTTATTCGACCGAATCCGCTTCAGACCATCCCTCACTTTGCACGATTGAGTCATTCTTCCGATACAGAGGCTCTAGACAGGAGCGATATAAGGCGCCACGCATCAAGGCGTTGTACATCACGGAGAGATTTACTATTGAAATTTCGAGAGAGGATTTCCGGGAAGAGTTGACCAACAATATTACTTCCCCAACACACATCTCGCTTAACGACCACGAGAAGAAAATCCGAGAAATTAGAGCCACTACAGAGGATTACCGACAATCATTCTTCCCACGCGCTATTCGCGAGTGCAACAGGGGTGGAGGGCTCAGTTGTTGTTGTTGTTGTTGTTGTTGTTGTTGTTGTGGTCTTCAGTCCTGAGACTGGTTTGATGCAGCTCTCCATGCTACTCTATCCTGCGCAAGCTTCTTCATCTCCCAGTACCTACTGAAACCTACACCCTTCTGAATCTGCTTAGTGTATTCATCTCTTGTCTCCCTCTACGATTTTTACCCTCCACGCTGCCCTCCAATACTAAATTGGTGATACCTTGATGCTTCAGAACATGTCCTACGAACCAATCCCTTCTTCTAGTCAAGTTGTGCCACAAACTCCTCCCCAATTCTAGTCAATACCTCCTCATTATTTACGTGATCTATCCATCTAATCTTCAGAATTCTTCTGTGGCACCACATTTCGAAAGCCTCTACTCTCTTTTTGTCCAAACTATTTATCGTCCATGTTTCACTTCCATACATGGCTACACTCCATTCAAATACTTTCGTGATTGAAGTGTGGTAGATGTAAATGAAACTGTCGAAGTATGCGGCAGGAACTGCACACTTGTAATCAGCTCTGGGAAGTACTCCCCGCAGAGTTTAGGGTTAGCTGTTGACTTTGCCCACTTTCTGCTCAGCCGGCACCCGCTGACGTGTGCGGAGCGCAGCGCGTAATTTACACGGAACAGCTGCTTGCGAAGGGTGCCTGATGGGCGCGCCCATGCGTTGCACCGTAGCGCGGCTGAAAAACACCGGGCGGCCGTGTGAATAGCTTCCACTAGACGCCACTCACCAGTACTCTACACCAAATTTACATCTGCACTCCGCAGTCCACCTTATGGTGTATTACTGTCACTTCCTCCCTTCCTCCCCTTTCCTTCTAGTCGCTATTGGCATTCGGGAAGAATGACTATCGCTAAGCCCTCACGTCGTAACCTCAAATCTCTTTACAAAAGGTGATCTATCTGATGACAAGTATCCGGACACTTATCAATGGACATTAATGTGGGGTGTTTCCATCCTTCGCATTTTTGACGGCTTCAAGTCTGCTAGAAACACTTCCAGTGAAGTGTCTGGATCTCTGTGGAGGAACGACAGCCCATTCTTCCTCAAGAGCCGGAATCAAAGACGGTAGTAATGATGGACGCTGGAGTCTGGAGCGAAGTCTCATACCAAACGTGTTCCATTAGGTTCATGTAGGGACTCTGGGAAAACCAGTCGAGGAATGTTATCGTCCACTGTAAGCTGATGTACGGCAGTGTGCACTGTTGTCGTGATACGGTCATCGTGTCAGAAATGCTAAACTACTATAATCAGTACACAATGCTGTAAAATGAGTTTATATGCTCCGCACTTCACTGTTCGCACTACGCAGGTAACGTTTGCCAGGAATTCGACAAACCCAAACACTTCGTTCACATTGCCACAGGGTAGAGCGTGATTCATCCTCAAATAACTCGTCTTCAGCCATCCACTGTCCAATTATGTCACTTTTCACACCATCTCAAGCGTCGCTTTGCATTGGTTATAGAAATACGGTATATGGCTAATAATGAGCAGATTGATCATTGTCCCCATTCTCTATAACTCTCTACCCACAGACACTGTGCTAGCTGCACGGCTGGCAGCGCATTGAAACTCACGAGTAATTCTTTCCGCTGATTTCACGTGATTGTTTACAACCATCCTCTGCGATTCCGCATAAAAGTCACATCAGTAGCAGTCGGCTTGGGAAGTTTCAGAAGGGCTGAAATGTCCTTGATGAATTGGTTACTCTTGTGACATCGAATGAATAGTGCTTAATGAATCTGTTGCTCACGTGACATCGAATGACTTGTCCATGTTCGAAGTCACTGAGCCCTCGTGATGAGCCAGTCTGCCGTTGCTGCTTCTCTACTGGCAATACTGTACCCCCGCGTCCTTTTAGACTGGCCGCGTAGAGAGCCTGTATACAGAGAGAGTGGCCATAGGTGAAGTTGCCCGTGATTGGTTGATTAGCTTTGGCGCCATTTTTCTGCCAAACGTCTCTCGCGCTTCCTATGTTCGCCGTGCTTTTGAGTTGAATTGAAGTTCGGAGGACTTTTGGAAACGATTAAAAGGTATTTGAATTATTGAGAGACTTGTTATGCGTTGTGGATGCATGTTCGATTTAGTTGTATATCGTTTTTAGTACGTAATTGGCGTTTGCGTGCATACTGGTAGCATCACAAGCTTTTCTGAAGCCAATATCTGACAGTCCTTGCTGGAAACAGAAAGTTCCCGTAATTGTTGTGCCATGCTCATTCGACTTTATAGCGCCAAACTTTATTTCGTTCCGAAACAGAACACTAGGTATTATTTTGGTTTCAGTACTATTGCCTGACTGTTGACGCAGGCAAGTTGTAAGCACGTGTTCCGATGTAGTCGTGGTTGCTGAAACATTATTCGTAGTAAATAATTGTAGGTACTCTTGAAGACAGTTTTTAATAGGCCTACTTACTGTGGGGTAGAAGGGATACGGTAGTTTTCTTGTTATATTTGGTCGTTATTACAGTAGCCTACATTTAACATTACCTGATTTTTTGTAATCTTTCTCGTTTCTTATCTACGAGAGTTATTCTATGAAAGAAAGTCGTAAACAGTTGTTTACTTGTGACATCCAAAACTTTTGAAGAAGTGACAAGAAATACTAATACGTCTCGCACTTTTTGCATGTCACAAGTAAACAACTGCTTACGACTTTCATTCATCTGGCGTAATACAGGTACGTTAAATCCTTAGCGTTATGCACTTCCGATACAAAACAAATGCTATAAACTATATTTTTTTATTTACGTTACTTTCATTGCAATATGTCTAGTAAACAAACTTTAAAGGAGATAAATGCAAGTAACGAATAATTTTTACAGCCACTGTATCAAATTTTCCTGTGCTGTACCTAGTAGGCTACTATGAGTATATTATAGCTGTAAAGAAAGGCATTTAACGAATGATTTCGCCATATTGTCTTGTGCTTTTGATTCGGTGAGTGTGTACTCCACTACTGGCCATTCAAAAGTCCCGCCCGCAGTTTGGCAGTAAAATGGCCGCCGTATCGTCCGGTTGGCCACTCTCTCCCTATAAAGGCTCTCTATGGCCGGACCGCCTGTCCTGACACCTAGTGATCAATTCTGCATTACATAGGCATGTCCAAATACTCCTGACCAGATAATGTGCGCAGCAGAAGTCAATGAGTTGGTGTCTCTTCTAGGAAAGTTCGCTCTCGGAATTTTGACAGTAAACTAGAGCGCCAATGTTGTAACGTCTCCCTGCGTCTGCTACTGTCACTGTACGAATCCTATGTGGTAAGGGACCAGATTCCTACGACTGATTTTCCGTGGTTCTCCCACTTTCAGTCCCTCTGTAAACACAATGACCATATTTATTGACTGTGACTGATTCCAATCATTGTTCAGCATTCTTGTAGTCATAGAACAGCGAGCTTTCTTACTATTTACACGCAAAACGCTACGTTTCTTTATGTCGAGGACAGATTAGCAATTCATGCGTTCTTTCTGAACCTCACCACAGTTTTCTAGCGTTGCGACTTCTCTATATAAAATAGCATATACGTGAACCACATCATTCAGATTCTGAGATTGTCCATTAGACCATTTATACACGCTCTGAATAGTACTCCTCTGCCTGAAGTTACTTTCACGTGTGAAATTATCTGCAACTAAGAATGACATACTGTGTTGCGCTAAGAACTCTTCAATAAAAAGCAGTTGTGATGTTCAGTACGCTCGTATTTTGGCCAGTAGGCGGCAGTGCGAAAACGTATCGAACACCTCCAGAAAGTCAAACAACGTAGCATCAACCTGGCCGCGGCTAGCTACTGTTTTCTGGATTTCACGCGATCGTGTCCTGGCTATTGTCTGGCCTTCTAGTAACGCGTCCTGCCAGGCATATTCTCCGCGCTTTCATTTTCTGAGGTACGTTCTGTTATTTCATCAGGTCGAAAATTCCCTAGTCGTTTCTACTTCTCCTGGTGTTCTCTTGGCGCATTGGTTCAGATACCTTGCTTTTGGTTATCCGTTCAAAGATCGACGAGAGCTTCTCTTCATTTTTTTTAAATGCCAGCATTACATTACGGATATTAAATGATTAAACTTCCATGCGATTCGCAAGTGAAGTCCATTATCTATACAATATGTGATTTGGCCCCCAGTTTCACGAGAACAATATTGAATTCTTTGTTATCTGGAAATTAACAGGTTCTGGAAGCTATCTTGAGTTATTTCTGTCCATGGCTGAAAGACATGCTGTGTCTGTTCACGAATGCTGACGGCCGAAAAGGGCCGGGGGGGGGGGGGGGGGGGGGGCAGCTGGGGTGATATGGACGTGTACACCTTCCCAATGCGTCCTAGGCACGCTGTATCGCTGATAACTCATAGAACTGGGCAGGCCACTAAAGGAACCGTGCATTTCTCAGGGATCTTGCGGCGAGAACTACAATACGGGGCTTTGCGTTATCCTGCTGGAATATGCCGTTTGGTAGAGTAGCGTAGGACAACAATGTTTACCATTCTTGCCACCTATTGACGAGTATTCATCCTTAAAAGAATCACCAAATCAATTCTGCGTCGTATCCACACTTCGAGCCCATCAGTTGGAGGACTACGCTTCTCGAAACTCGCTATTTCCTGCAACCTTTCACCAGGTCATCTTCAGATAGGTTGACTTCGATCTGACTGCCAAAAACAGAAGCGAGACGCATCATTGAAAACCACAGAATACCACTCGCTGTGCCGGCCGAAGTGGCCGTGCGGTTAAAGGCGCTGCAGTCTGGAACCGCAAGACCGCTACGGTCGCAGGTTCGAATCCTGCCTCGGGCATGGATGTTTGTGATGTCCTTAGGTTAGTTAGGTTTAACTAGTTCTAAGTTCTAGGGGACTAATGACCTCAGCAGTTGAGTCCCATAGTGCTCAGAGCCATTTTTTTGAACCACTCGCTGTCACAGAGGACTCCGGCTCTGCATCAAACATGTGTCCGTCGTCTGTGATATTGCGTGAGCGTTTAAAGCGCGTGGTAAATCAAAATTTCAGCCCACCCTCCAATGATTTGTTCCAGATAGCTCGAGGTGACGACACTTTGCAGTTAACTTCCGACCGGATTTTGCTGCAACTCGTCATCCGCCTGTCCGACAGAGCCAGTCGCGCAATCCTACGATGTCCCCATACTGTAGTGTTTCTGGAGGGACCCTGGAGTACTTTTCTTTCCACATTGTTGTCCTGAGTTCGTCTCTCCACTCCTAGTTCTGAAATCATTGTGGACAGCCAACTGTCTGTGCGATCAGGTGGTATGATGTCCTTCACGCCAGTGATTTGATCTTTATAAAACTAGCGAAAAACAGTCTAGATCGCCATGGTCATTTTATTCAAAATGGCCAGTTGCGCCCTAGCCGTAGGCCACCTTCCGAACAGCATCATCAGCTGAAGTTAACGATGTCCAGAACAGTCAGCAGACCTCAAGTCATTCATTTTATACAGCTTACAAGGTCGCTGTTCTCCGAAAATGTCACCAAAAATTTTAATTCGATCTTTTTCAAAGTCATCAAAAGGGCAAAAAGCTACATGTGCTTTCTGGGCATGCTGGATTGTGATTTCAAAATTAAAAGCATCAGTAACATTATTGAAATGGCAAGGAGCTTGGATCTGGAAATAGTAAAGTTCTTGGTGTACAAACTCAAACATTTTATACCTTTACAAGTTTTATTATCATTTTTTTTAGCAGGAGTGAATTGTTAAATCTGACAAACATTTAAATTCTTGCTCCAGAGCCACTCTATAGACCTTTAAACATAATTTAAAAAATATTTCAGAATTACAGTTTAAAAACTTTAAAAATTCGGGAAACGTTTTAACTCAAACAATCCTTTATCTTACGTAATCAGTAAATGAATGCTTAAAACGAAAATTCACAAAACAGAAAAAACAGACACATTATGTAACAGTACTGAAACAGAGTTACAAGGAGATGAAAATGAATGCATGAGGCAACGGAAGGTTATCGGCATGAGGTCAGCCTATGCATACCACACGGTTCAGTTCTCACTATAAACAAACACAGAACACATATGAAAATTAAATGGCGGAAGTAAATTACTCTTCGCAAATGGTTTTCTGGCCTGGATGTAGTAAACACGTAGCAAAAGAACTGTGCCCGTTTAACCCACAAGGGTTCTTAATGAAAACACACAACATACCAATGTTTCACAACAATTTGAACACCTGAACATTCTTCATGAAACATATAAACAATTTTGAAGACTCAGTGCACCAGTGCTTAAAATACAAAAAATTGTATAAGAGTTTGAAGAACTGACAATCAAAATAAGCCACACATACAGTTTTTAAGACCCAATCTCTGAGCTCAATCAGGTAATAATGGAACCTGAACCTGCCACAATGAAAGCTCTTTTACAACTGTCTTAAGAATGTCTCGGCTATGTTCCTGTTGCCAAGGATGCTGATCCACATTAAGAACGCGGGGAAAAGAAACGCGCACTAGCGGAAGCTAAACAAAGCTGCAGGCAAGAAACCAAAACCATTTTCAGTGGCAGGGACTCACCAGAGAATAGGGGTTTTCGCGAATCGCATTCGGTATTGAATTAAATGCGAAACAAACAAGATGCTTAGCATCATTTCTACACCAGACTTTGGTGAAATAAGGAATGCTAGCTTGATCATATATACATAATACACACGTCTATCCCTGTTCCATAGATCATGAATACGATATTTCGTAATGATATGGAACGTGTCAGTTTAACATAAGTTTTCTTTACTCAAAATAATAATTTTTTTTACCGTTACTACTTCATATATAAAAATTCATCTATTGATTAGAAGGAGTTGTAATTCAGAAATTCTATTCGTTTGCTTTTAAATGTTGTTTGGCTGTGAATATCCCGACTTCCTTAAAGAAACTTCTTGATGCAATAATTTACCAACAGCCGTATGATTTGTAGAAGTTTATTTTATTTTATGAACTTCTATGTGCTGCTACCAGTTTCAGCGTTTACATTGATGCCATCTTCAGGCTCCACTCGTCATAGTCGTAAAATGGCTATACAAGGAAGGAGCCATATAACTGGATCCGTGAATCAATCGTCCTGCAACAGCTCTTGGTGGCCAGGTGATCTTGGGTGGGCTCCATCTATTTTTCTAATTACACGGTTTTATGCAATGAATACTTTCTCTCTAAATGACGAATTTCCCCAAAATATGATGCCATATGAAAGTGATGAACGAAAATAGATCTAGTAGGCTGATTTACTGATTGTTTATCACCAAAGTTTGCAATAATCCTAATAGCATAAGTAGCTGAACCTAACTGTTTCAGCCGATCATCGACATGTTTCTTCCAATTCAATTTCTCATCAGTGCACTTACCCAGAAATTTTGAATATTCTGCCTTAGCAACAGACTTCTGCTCATAGTCTATATTTATCAATCGTGTTATGCAATTTACTGTACGAAATTGTATAAACTGTGTTTTCTTAAAATTTAATGAGAGTCCATTTGCAGAGAACCACTTAATAATTTTCTGAAAGACATTATCTACAATTTTTTCAGCTGTTTCTTGTTTGTTGTATGTGATTTCTATACTTGTATCATCAGCAAAAAGAGCTAGTTTCATGAATCTTCATGAAATCAGAGTGGCAAGTCAGTAACATATATTAAGAACAACAAGGAACCCAGGACTGATCCCTGTGGGATGCCATCCTTGATACTCTGCTGATTTTTGCAGACTATTTGTACTGTTAATTTCAACCATCTGCAATCTTCCAGTTAAATACGAATTAAACCCTTTGTGCACTGTCTCACTCATACCACAATACTTAAGCTTATCTAGAAAAATTTCATGATTCACACAACTAAAAGCCTTAGAGATAACAAAATATCCCAACTGCTCATGTTAGTTTATTTAATGCATTTAATATTTAAGCAGTGAAAGCATATATAGCATTTTCTGTTGAAAAGCCTTTCTGGAAATCAGATTCACATTTTGTAAGTTCACTTTTAGAAGTATTTGATGCTAGTCTTGAATACATTACTTTTTCAACAATTTTGGATGAAACTGTCAGAAGTTAGAATGGGTGGTAGTTGTTAGCATCAGAACTATCCCCTTTTTTATGTAATGGTTGAACAATAGCGTATTTCAGTCTGTCTGGAAAAATGCACTCTTTCAGTGAGCTACTACATACGTGCCTGAGAATCCTACGTATTTGTTGGGAACAAGCTTTTAGTACTCTGTTGGAAATGCCATCAATTACATGTGAGTGAATTTATTATTTTTCTAATTTAGTAGGAGAGGTGGGTTGAAAATGGCTCTGAGCACTATGGGACTCAACTGCTGAGGTCATTAGTCCCCTAGAACTTAGAACTAGTTAAACCTAACTAACCTAAGGACATCACAAACATCCATGCCCGAGGCAGGATTCGAACCTGCGACCGTAGCAGTCTCGCGGTTCCAGACTGCAGCGCCTTTAACCGCACTGCCACTTCGGCCGGCAAGTGGGTTGAATTTCAAAAGTATTAAATTGCATGGGTATTGCCTCTTCCATATGCTGCCTTGAATTTTCTAATGAATAGCTGGATCCTATTTTCTCTACAACACTTAATAATGATTATTTAAAATGTTTTCTACTTCTCACTTTTTGTTAATACAGTCTTCCTGTGCTCTCGGTTGCCCTGTTTCCCTTTTAACAATATTCGAAATTGCTTTAATTTTATTATCAGGTGTGTTAATCTCAGACATAACGCACTTTCTTCTGGAATTTTTAATAACTTATCTTAGTACACTGCAGTAGTTTTTATAATTTTTCACTGTTTGTGGATGATTACTCCTGCTAGCTACAAGATACATTTTCCTTTTCTGTTTACAAGACCTTTTTATCCCTTTAGTACGCCATGCCTTTTTGCATGGTTTCTTACAATTATATTTTACTGTTTTCTTATGGAAACTGTTTTCAAATATACTTACAAAGGTATCATGAAATAGGTTAAATTTTAAATTAGGACCAGGTTCGTTGTACACCTCATCCCAGTCTAACTGTTGCAAGCTTTACCTAAAATTTTGAATTGTTAAATCGTTAATTGAACGCACTGTTTTGGACGACTGTTTTGCATTACTGTATGGAGGTAAATCATATACTGTAATTAGCTGTGCATCATGATTAGACAGACCATTCTTAACAGGAAACGTTTTCATTTGATTAAATTTATCTTGGTCTATGAAAATATTATCTATCAGTGTGCTGCTTTCCTGTGCCAACCGAGTAGCAAAATCAATAACTGACGTCAGATTGAAAGAGCCAAGTAAAACTTCAAGGTGAAGCTTTCTATCGGGCTCTTTCACAAAATCCACATTGAAATCCCCACAAACAATAATTTCCATTCCTCTGTCTGAGAGAGGCACCAGAAGTGGGAACTGCACCAACTCAGAAGACGCAAGGCTGCCGCCTAGCAAGACGTTAAGAAAGCCGTCGCTAAGAAACGAATATACAACAAGTTCAATGAGTGAATAGAATCGATATGAGCACACACAGGGCTCGATTACACACAAACGTAGCCATAGTGTATACACATCATTAGTCATATGCAGAAATGGCATTCTTTTCTCTACTGAAAATAAGCTACCGGAAGGACGAAATTTTAATCAACGTTTTTCACTGGCTTGGAAATACTTGCATATTGGACTGGGTCGTTCCTTCAAGGTGTAACACTTTCCATTCTTGTATGAGCATTTCCTGTAATAACAGCGCAGCTACCTGATTAGAAGGTTGTTTCTAATTTAGGCATACAGTGAAGCAATTACAGTTCGGCTAATGCCAGTATCGCGAAATATGAATGAACTGACATCGCTTCCGAGAATTTTGCAGGCATTGCGACGGGAGCAATGGCGCTGCGGAAGCCGGCTGCCGCGGTAGGGTGGGCTCCTTGCGGCGACGCCGGCAGCGGCAGGACGCGCCGCCCTCGGCTGGGCTCTCGAGTCGTCCTGCGGCTACCCCGAGCCCCTGATGAAATATTCACGCATTTCATCTTTCTGCCGGCGGCGGAGTAATTGTGTACGGGCCCGGGGCGTCCGCGCCGGGTAGTGGAAGAACTCTGGGGCGAGGGCGGCGCAGCAGAAGGGGGTACCTCCGGCGAGCAGCTGGTGACACACAGCGACACATCCAGACTGCCTAACTCTCAAACGTGGAGTAAGAAGCCCAGGAAACAATCATAATCTTAAAAGTGGGGATCACGACTAGTTTTGCGACGATCATATAACCACAAGCGTCGCATATACACTGCTCGCCATTAAAATTGCTGCACCACGAAGATGACGTGCTACAGACGCGAAATTTAACCGACAGGAAGAAGATGCTGTGATATGCAAATGATTGGCTTTTCAGAGCATTCACACAAGGTTGCCGCCGCTGGCGACACCTACAACGTGCTGACATTAGGAAAGTTTCCAAACGATTTCTCATACACAAACAGCAGTTGACCGGCGTTGCCTGGTGAAACGTTGTTGTGATGCCTCGTGTAAGGAGCAGAAATGCGTACCATCACGTTTCCGACTTTGATAAAGGTCGGATTGTAGCCCATCGCGATTGCGGTTTATCGTATCGCGACATTGCTGCTCGCGTTGGTCGAGATCCAATGACTGTTAGCATAATATGGAATCGGTGGGTTCAGGAGGGTAATACGGAACGCATTGCTGGATCCCAACGGCCTCGTATCACTAGCAGTCGAGATGACAGGCATCTTATCCGCATGGCTGTAACGGATCGTCCAGCCACGTCTCGATCCCTGAGTCGACAGATGGGGACGTTTCCAGGACAACAACCATCTGCAAGAACAGTTCAACAACATTCGTAGCAGCATGGACTATCAGCTCGGAGACCATGGTTGCGGTTATCCTTGACGCTGCATCACAGACAGGAGCGCCTGTACTCAACGACGAACCTGGGTGCACGAATGGCAAAACGTCATTTTTCCCGGTGAAACCAGGTTCTGTCTACAGCATCGTGATGGTGGCATCCGTGTTTGGTGACATCGGTAAACGCACATTGGAAGCGTGTATTCGGCATCGCCATACTGGGGTATCACTCGGCGTGATGGTATGGGGGTGCCACTGGTTACACGTCTCGGTCACCTCTTGTTCGCATTGACGGCACTTTGAACAGTGGACGTTACATTTGAGACGTGTTACGACCCGTGGCTCCACACGTCATTCGATCCCTGTGAAACCCTACATTTTAGCAGGATAATGCACGACCGCATGCTGCAGATCCCGTACGGGCGTTTCTCGATGCAGAAAATGTTCGACTGCTGCCCTGGCCAGCACATTCTCCAGATCTCTCACCAACTGAAAACGACTGGTCAATGGTGACCGAGCAACTGGCTCGTCAGAATACGCCAGTCACTACTCTTGATGAACTGTGGTATCGTTTTGAAGCTGCATGGCCAGCTGTACCTGTACACGCCATTCAAGCTCTGTTTGACTCAATGCCCAGGCATATCAAGGCTGTTATGTCGGCCAGATGTGGTTGTTCTGGGTACTGATTTCTCAGGATCTATGCACCCAGATTGCGTGAAAATGTAGTCACATGTCAGTTCTAGTATAATATATTTGTCCGATGAATACGCATCTATCATCCGCATTTCTTCTTGGTGTAGCAATTTTAATGGCCAGTAGTGTAGTTTTCGGCATACCTTCTATTAAGTCACTAGCCTTTTGTCCGCATCTTTGATCATATACGCATATGTCACATGTACACTGAATGACGAACTGAAGCACCTAGGACGGAAGAATAAAACGTAATGAAACTTCACGGATTGGCAGGGTATGTTATGTCGTTTCTGTGATTACAAAATAGAATTCATGAGTGCCTCTGGCGTGGTTGCGTGCACTGATTCGCTTATTACGGGTGTCATAAAGCCATTACATTCTCTTCCGAGGCAAGACAGTCCACACTGTAACTAGTCATTGATATCCTGGATACAGGCACTGGGCTGAAGTTGATGTCCCAGCTGATCCTACACTTGTTTTGTCAGGAAGAGATCTGGGGATCTTGTTGCCATGTGAGTACCTCAAAATCACGCAGCCAGTTCATAGAGATTGCGGTTTCTGTCGACAAGAAATTTGCTGTTAAAAATAACATCACGATTCGAATAAATATTTTCTTCAAAATAAATTCGCTGAATGCGAGGAACTTTCCTGCAGCTGTGTTACGTACAGATGTGCTACCTACTGGTGACATGCGAAAATTTTGTTCGTCTGGGATACCCTAACAGTAAGCAGTCCGGTCTTAGCAAAAGAGCAGAGTGGACGGGATGTGTGTTTCTGCTTGCAGCGCGAGCACAGACGCCTTTCTTACTTCCTCTGGCCGACAGAAACGATATGCCATAGCGTGATAAGATCACGGCGAATCAGTACCGAAAATCAACATTGAAATTCGCTTTTAGAAACGACTTTGCCAGAGCAAAAGCACTTGATGTCGAACGCTTTTTAAAGGAAGAGGCCAAGATCCCGCCTGCCGACGTTGTCGGCATCCACTTTTCGATCGTAATTAATATGGGCTGTGTGAAATTTACCAACGACGCTACATGCGACAGGGTTCTTCTAGAGATGCAGATGGAAATGCTCGCAAGGTCGCGGTTGACCATGCTGGACTGGGACAGCAGACTACACGCACATTCGAACTACACACCCCTTGCGGTAGACCTCGTGGCGGTGCTCTGTCCCCTACGGCACGGTACAGGAACACATGGCAGAAAAGTGGGCCCAATTTAAAACGTATCCAATCCTCAACGGAGTATGCCAGGCGCACATTGAACTCCGACAACATGTACCATCAAACCTTCAAATTGGAGGCTGCTGGGCAGTGATTATTTATGGTGGCCAGCCTCAGATGTTTGCCAGTTGCTGCAAGAAAGGTCGCCTATATTCTCAGTCCCTCCCACTTGGAATACGCAACTTCCCCACAGGATGTGGCACCTCCACTGATGCCGACAGTCCTCCCAGCAACTTACGCTATGGCGCTCACGACGTCATCTCCGTCTGCCCAGGCGCAACAGACTGACGGTGCAGTATCGGGACAACTCTCAATGGACCGATGGCTGACCAGTCAGTCTGCCTGACCAGTGGCGGAACTTCATTCAACGCCACCGAGTACTGCAGGCGCCACTGGTAGCAGAAGGACAATCGATGCACTTATTGTGCCAACAGAAGCCTTTCTGCCGGCGTGTTCTGAGCCAGTGCGGTCGTCTGATATGGAAGGACATTCACGAAAACAGTGTTCACCCAAACCCCGAAAGCGACGCCGCAAGACCGTGTCAGAACACGGTAGCTCTCACTCACCAGAGCAAACGCCGACCCTGAGGCTGACACCGTTGTCATTGACTCCACTTCTGCAGAACGGACTGTGGGGCGGGCGGTATTCGCCAGTACCCTGTGGCGAACAGCGATCAACAAGAAAGTTCCAATACAGGCTGCAAAACCGCTGAGTCTCTTCCTATGACCCGCCATGACCTTATGGAACGTGAACAGACTTTCATACCCACAGAGTGGACCGATGACGTCGAGACAGGGCAGGACCCCGATCCAGGGCCCCTGAAATCTGGACAACACAGGGAGGCCCATGGTCAGACGGGTGCATCGTCACCCGCGATGTTTGTTTCTCTCCACCATCACCATCGATGACCCTGCCCAACCACTGCACCACCATGCCTACCACATGTCCAATATGCATATTCCTCCCCTGCAAAGATATAGATCCTCAGTAAAATAGTATGAGCCTCAGGAGTCGACTTCGCATTTAGAAGGAAGTGCGAACGAATGCTGTCCCATACTTTTATAGTTATGCAATTACATGGCGTCTGGTGGTCCCACAGACACTGGAGTGACAGTACCGAAGCCACCCCCATCCCCCACTTGAGGATTAGTGGTCATGACACTAATCACCTTATTCATTAATGTTTATGCACTGTTGGGCACCATCATAAGTGTCATGCCCAGGCCCAGTTCCACTCCGCTGACATTGTCCCGCGCTTCTGTTGACAATTTTATCCGCGTTCTTCATCCCAAGGGCCAAGTCGCGTCCCACACGTCTTGTCCAGAACTGATTACGGTAATTCACGATCTTCAGTACACGACGGGTCTCTGGACACACACATTTTATCACTCATTCAGCGAGCCAACAGGCCCGGAAACACCACTATGTGTCACATGGTTTTACACAGGGAGTGGTGAAAATAATGGCCTCTAGCCTTCTCTGTTCACTGTGGCTATATTTGCGTGAAGCATCTCCACCCTCAACAAGTCTGGCATAGTAATGGCCTTGAATGTAACACACGTCCAGGATCTGGACTGCCATCAGCAAGTCAGCTCAATGAGGGCCAACTGTGAATGATGTGATTCCAGATATTTTGGTGTGGTAAATCCTCTGCACAAGATTGGCAATCGGCAAGACACTTATGGACTTTTGCATGGTCACTGCTGCATGGCACCAGCAGATCCTGAACTTTTATTGCAGCGCTCAGGGTCCTTGACACCGAATCAAGACTCACATACTATCACCGACGAAGCACCGATTAGAAGGTACTGTAGTCTGACCATGACGACAGACCCAACAGTTGCAGAGGTATCCATCATGCACCACATTGTGTCGGACATGCACTGGTACCACCAATAGTTAATCACACGCCTTACGATGGGAGCTGGTCGCTCCAGTATGACCCAAGCAACCACAGTAAAAGGCATGGAGTATCACTTCTGTCATCTTTACGAGGAAAGAACCATACATGACGAGGCCACTGCAGAAGCACTACAACAGTCGACATGCTCTATCAACACAGTAGCAGTGACAGCATTAACAGAGGAAGCCTGGCCTGAGGGAGTGGGGGGCGTTTGGACAAAGGTGCAGTCTATAAGTCTCCAGGAATTACCAATTGAGTTTTACCGGACCCTCTGTAACATCATGACGCCCTGCTGGATTACAGAGTTCCAGCGTTCCGAGAACTTCTGTCCCTGGATTGCACTCCATAGCCTACTTTAGTGGAAGAGCTTCTTACACCAATACACAAGCCATTGGGAGGGCAATCGGTCAGTAACTATCGGCTATTCACAATGTTGAATATCAACTACAAGATTTTCACCAGGCTTTCATCACGGCACTTTAAGAAGACATTACCAACGATCCCTGTGCCAGAACAGACGTCGCAGGGGGAAGATGCCAACATACAAATGGGCAGCGGTGACTGCAGGGACTTAATAGAGATCACTTTGGCGTGCCGCCTGAGAGCGGCGATCATCTCCATCGATTTCAATCTGGCTTTGTATAGAGTTTACCGTAACTTTCTCCTACAGGTTATGGAACGTGTAGGATTCCCCGAGGCTTATCCACATCGTGCAGGTCAACAGATAGAAAATTGGCTCAATATCAGTTAAGAGGTCTGCGATACAGTCTCCCCCTTTCTGCTTACCTTTACGCAATCGCACTTAAGCCACTCCTCGCGCATGTCAACCGCAGGCTATCTGCTACCGTCCTGCCGGACATCACCTTCCACTATAGGGCGTACACCGACGACCTGCTACTGCTGGTTCATCCCACTGAAGAAGTCCGTAGCGCTCTAAACCGAATCGAGTGACATGGACAGGGTGCAGGCAGCCAGCGGTGCTATATATTGGGTCCAGCCTCAGACTGGGCACTGTCAACCCCTCCTTCCAATTCCTGAACTTTTGAGTCAAGTTTACGAAAGATATGAGCAGAAGCCGTGGAAAACTATCGGCTGCCCGCATCTCGTGGTCGTGCGGTAGCGTTCTCGCTTCCCACGCCCGGGTTCCCGGGTTCGATTCCCGGCGGGGTCAGGGATTTTCTCTGCCTCGTGATGGCTGGGTGTTGTGTGCTGTCCTTAGGTTAGTTAGGTTTAAGTAGTTCTAAGTTCTAGGGGACTTATGACCACAGCAGTTGAGTCCCATAGTGCTCAGAGCCATTTGAACCAACTATCGGCTGTTTCTACTGATTGTACTTGTGATGGTGCACCAGATCCTAATATGAGACTTGTAACAGCTGCGATTTATTGAATATGTGAACCTCTAAGTGTCATCGAAACACTAGCAATTGTCGCAGGTCATCAATGTATGGGCGATGATAGGGCACACACTTCAGGTGTCAAATTCAAATGTTCAAATGTGTGTGAAATCTTATGGGACTTAACTGCTAAGGCCATCAGTCCCTAAGCTTACACACCACTTAACCTAAATTATCCAAAGGACAAACACACACACCCATGCCGCACAGTCCATGACTACAGCGCTTTAGACCGCTCAGACTTCAGGTGTCCTTCGGGTATTTCGTATCCACAGAATACCAATTTAAAGCGTGTTATGACACTCTAACCCTGCGCGATGGAGAGCTAGGACTGTTTAATGTCCAGGCGTCGGCATCTGACCTCTGTATGAGTAACACATGGGAATGCAGTCAATATACGTACCTCCCACGTCATCTATTAGAGGTTCTGAAGCAATTGTCTAACGTCCCACCAACGTTAGTGACACATGCCGCAACAGATCTGTCTCATGTATCGACATTCAATTACGACTACAGCTATGTGATCTCGGACCACCCTGCAAGGCTCCCCCTGATGGCACGAGTGTCTTACAAAACCCTTCTGCGAGCAGATTCACGTAACTGAGTAGAAAGCAAGTACCCAAATGTCCATTGCCCAAGGGTGTGGAAAACGTTACACTACCACTTTCTGCCAACTACCATGCACACAACATGGTATCAAGTCACCAACAAGGAATATGCCCCGAGACACCAGCTCCACGCTATCAGATTAATGGACTTCCCCCTTCGCTTTGACTGTCGCTTCATGGACAATGATGAAAATCATTTCACATGCATGCTGTCATCTGGCATTTCGTGACTGACACAGAAAACATAATCTTGTTACCTCCGTGTCACCCCTGACGTAATTGAACCTCAGACCCCCATGTGTCCAGATGACTAATACTTTCTCCTCACAAAATAGTACGCACTTAGATAGTTCAAGGGAGTGACCGTCGATTATGTCTTAGGTGGAGGGGAGAAAATGGTTTCAAAATGCTTCAAATGGCTCTGAGCTCTATGCGACTTAACTTCTGAGGTCATCAGTCGCCTAGATCTTAGAACTAATTAAACCTAACTAACCTAAGGACATCACACACATCCATGCCCGAGGCAGGATTCGAACCTGCGACCGTAGCGGTCGCTCGGTTCCAGACTGTAGTGCCTAGAACCGCACGGCCACTCCGGCCGGCGAGAAAATGGGGCTTCATTACTGATAGTATCTACAAAACACAATGCTCTTGGCCGTATACTCTTCACACATTATTTGTGCAGTGTTTTTGTCAACTCCTCCCTAGTTGGGAAGTGGCAGGCTCAGTCTGACATTCCATGGACCATCACATTGAAGACAGAATGACGTGAATTGTAAGAAGCAAGGAAGAAAAGAGATTGGCTGACTCTTGAAAAGTTGCCTTCATTGAGGTATTAACAAAGCAGCATGAGTCTGTTGTAGATACTTCAGGCGGCTTTTTTGGAGGTAGAAAACGCCTGTAGTAGGGGACCATTAAAACTCCAGCTGCACCATTTCTTGCAGAAAGATTCTTTTAGCTGCAGTAGCACAAGTACAACACAATTTTATTTTAGTTTATTCTCCGAATAACATAATAAGATTTTTATTTTTTCGCATTTAATGATTATTAGAAAGCATATCGACCATATTTGGTCAAAAAGTATCTCAGATCGGAAGTAAGTTGCAACAAAGCAGCCACAGGCAGGCCAGACTGTCATACCTTGCGAAGCAAAACACAGCCGACAGGCAATGCGAAGCAGAGGCAGCTGACCATGGTGTGGCAACAGTCGACACTGCAGTACAGTAGTGGAAAAACAGAAGCCTTTCATCACATGCCACCATGGAAGTGTTTAGAGTACGTGCCTTAAACCATAAACGAAGGTACTGAGCATATAAGTACTCAGCCATTCGTGTATCTACACCACGAGCCTGTGACATCCAGAGCGATATCCTTCAAACAAAATGTCTACCCTGAGTCATGAGAGAGCCGCTGCCGGAGCAGAGAGACAGCCAGAGACGTCGCTGACATTGACATTCCACTGATAACGTGTTCGACCTTGCTCTTTGCATTGTCAGCAATGCCAGACAACTTTTTGTTTCGCACGAGAGACAACTGGAGACCTCCACAGAGCTATTCCTGGTATATTATACTGAGGGACGGAATAAAGAAGTTGATTAAACAAATCTGTTGTCATAATAATGTCTCATTCCACTCTCCACAAGTGAAAATCATTGAGTCATATAACAATAACCACGTAAGTAAAAAAAAATAAAAACAAAAAAATTTTGTACCTGTAGGTCCTCTCGCCATGGCAATATTTTAGGGAATAATCAGAGCAACGCCTGAAGAGAGATAGTTCATTTTTTATGGTAGGGTAAAAGTGGCGGTGCCAAGTACTGATTAAGCGGTAAAGTGCAGGTCTGGAAATCAATAGGTCAAAATAATCGTTAAGACGACCACTCGCGACAAGTGAGAAGTTAGTGTTCAAGTCCCGGTCTGGCACAAATTTCATACACCACCAGTAGGAAGCACATCACTAACTAAAACAGATGGAACCAAGTTATTCGCATTCAACGAATTTATTTCGAAATAATTTCGGACAGTTGCTTTTTATCAACAATATCTGTTAATCCAGATACGAAAGTAAATATTTTCTTGGCCTGGCGAATTCCACTCGAAGCTCCCCATTCTCAATGTCTCAGGCGACACGATACTGTTGCACGAGACTGAACACACGATGACACAGGATGTCCATGATGCGCCATTGTTTCGACAGTTCCCTCAGTCACTACTAGCCTTGACCTGGAGTCACACCCGATGTCTAGCTGTACCTGATGGATCCCCACAACATGACGCCAGGACTAGCACCTCTGTGCCTCTCCATTACATTGAAAGAATGGGACCTCTCCCAGGTCGCTGTCATGCAACGATGGCCATCTGGGACGTATGGAACCGCGATTCATCGCTGAAACCAATGCGACGCCTTTCATCTGCAGTCCATGCTTGCCAGTTACGACACCACTCCAAACGCAGCCGTTTGTGTTGTGGTGTTAACGGCAACCCGCGCATAAGATAGCAATTCCCTAGTCCCGCTGTTACTCTTCAATCAAAGCTGCAGGATGATACAGAACGTTGTACGGAGTCCAGTACTCGTTGTCGTATTGGAGACGATGTTAAGATGGGGTCACTGTCACATGTGAATGCCCCACAAATATAGACATTACACTTTTCGACTAGCTGCACAAATGAAGACCCACACTGTGGCTTCCTCCAAATTCTGTCAGGCGCTGTTAGCTCTGTTTCCCATGAGCTTGCTTCACATTCACGTCCCTTACAGTGATCACTCAGCATATGACGCTTTTCACGCCCATTATATACTCTTGTCAGACATGGTATCAACGCCAAACACGAACAACACTAATGCAACCTTCGTGCCTATTCTAACGGTCACAGAGAACTGCTCCTCTAATCATTTACATACTCACCTGTAATGTGTACGAGTATGACATTAAATTGGGTTCGCCAAGTCTTCTGCATGCTCCACACATTTTATCGGGAAATGTATTTTACAGATATTTAACATATTCCACAAACATTTGTACACACATTTCACGTATCTGCAGCAAATTTCGGCCTGCAATTTCATCTTAACCGTAAGGTTGCTTGTAATTCCTCCTGCATAGCATACATAAGTGTGGACAATGGTTCAACTTTTTAGGTGTGAAAATATAACAAACACTTGATACATACGTAACAGGACAAATATTTGATCACATTCCGTCACATTTACTCGTACACCTTTTCTTAAATTTTGGTTTTGACAGGTCACAACCTCTCATCTGCCTGCCCTAGAGATAGTACCAGTACCTTACACTAATAGCATTTTTATACAAATATTGAGTCATATTTATACCAAATTTGGTTGAAACATCTCCAGGCGTTCCTGAGACGGACTTTTATGTCAGCCCATTTGGCTTTCATTCTTAGCCATAGAGGAGTCCGCAGCTCGTGGTCGTGCGGTAGCGTTCTCGCTTCCCACGCCCGGGTTCCCGGGTTCGATTCCCGGCGGGGTCAGGGATTTTCTCTGCCTCGTGATGACTGGGTGTTGTGTGATGTCCTTAGGTTAGTTAGGTTTAAGTAGTTCTAAGTTCTAGGGGACTGATGACCATAGATGTTAAGTCCCATAGTGCTCAGAGCCATTTGAACCATAGAGGAGTCAGAGGTATATTACTGTAACTGTAATTTCTTCGCGAGAAGTGAAACGTGTTCCACGTTTGCTAGAAATGGTTCAGGTGTTACAGATATATGCTGATTTGTCACTGTCTAGGCACCAGCCCACCACCCCCAATGGTAAAGATCATCAGAACTAATGAGCTTTGTGACACCGATAACTCTGGATTTGATACTACTAGCAGTCGTTTTCACGATCCTTAACACTATGGATTCGTTACCGGTACATAAAATGTTTACTCTCAGTTAAAAGTTGTATGACAAAAAGAAGACTTTCACTGCCGAAGATTACTTTGTCTTTAAGACATCCCGGATCAGAGACCCTAGACCATGTCATCACCAAACATGGATAGATCTTCAGAGACATATCGGCACTTGTATCGAAAGCTCAAGGGGAACTGAATTTATAAGCGGATTATGAACGGTATAGTGGGCATCGGCACTCATCACGTCATCTAATTTGAGTACCTATAACTCTGGCCAGTAACATACTCTATTGAAATCAACCGATTGCTACTCTCCTGACACTGAGTCAGTATCCATATTTTATTCTATTTCACTCAACTTCAGACTTACATAAAATAGGGATGCCGACTTTGCGCCAAGAAGTAACGATCGATTAATTTTAGTCGAGAATGGAGAATGATGTCACTGGTAGGAAATAATCATTCAAAGGCATCACATGACAAATGGTAACGCCTTCTACACCGATCATGACACCTACTGGATTGTCGATGGGGATTTGTCGATTTGTGTCTGAAGACGTCTTCATCAGACAGGGACGAATCGTCAGTGAATCGATCACAGCCCCTCAGGCCTAAAGTTTGAACCAGAAAAACGGGCATTAGCTGCAGGGAAAGACATGTAACAACAGTGTGTAAAAAGAAAGAGTGCACATAGCAATGAAAGACCAACAAAACTGTTTAAAAAAGTGTAAGAAGGGATATAGTCTTTCATGCCCACTGTTCAATCTATACATTGCAGAAACAACTGACGAAAATGAAAGAAAGTGTCGGGAAGTGGGATTAAAATTCAGGATGAAAGAACATCAATCACACGATTCACTGATGACATTGCTAGTTTCAGTGTAAGTGAGGAAGAACTGCGTGATGGTATGAACGTACTAATGTGCACACGTTGTAGGAAGAGAGTAAACAAAATAAAGTCGAAAACAAATAAGTGTACGAGAGGTGGGATTAACAGTAAACTCTACATCAAAATTGGGAACTATGAGAGAGTACGGGATTTAGCTACCTTGGAAGCAAAAGAATACGTAACGGACGAAACGAAAAGCACATAGAAAGGAGACTAGCAAAGGCAAGGAGAGAATTCCTGGCTAAAAGAAATCTTCTGATATTAAAACATTAGCCTTAATTTGACGCGAAAATTCTGAGGATATACGTTTGGAGCATAACATTGTAAAGAAGTGACTGACGGACTGAGGGGAAGATCGGAAAAGAAGAGGAGAACTGAAGCGTTTGAGGTCTGGTGATAAAGAAGGATGTAGCAAATTAGGTGGAATAATACGATACGAAATAAGATTCTCTGCAGAATCGGCGAGAGAAAGAACGCATAGGAAACACAAATGCGAAGAAAAGAAAGCACAATAGGACTCATGTCAAGACCAGGAGACGTCGGTGAATAACAACCACGGTACCAGAGGGTAAAAACTGTAGGGAAAGACAAGGACTGAAATACACTACTGGCCATTAAAATTGCTACACCAAGAAGTGCAGATGATAAACGGGAATTCATTGGACAAATATATTATACTAGAACTGACATGTGATTTCATTTTCACGCAATTTGGGTGCATAGATCTTGAGAAATCAGTACCCAGAACAACCACCTCTGGCCGTAACAACGGCCCTGATACGCCTGGGCATTGAGTCAAACAGAGCTTGGATGGCGTGCACAGGTACAACTGCCCGTGCAGCTTCAAAACGATACCACAGTTGATCAAGAGTAGTGACTGGCGTATTGTGACGAGCCAGTTGCTCGGCCACCATTGATCAGACGTTTTCATTTGGTGAATGTACTGGCCATGGCAGCAGTCGAGCATTTTCTGTATCCAGAAAGGCCCGCACAGGACCTGCAACATGCGGTCGTGCATTATACTGCTGAAATGTAGGGTTTCGCAGGGATCGAATGAAGGGTAGAGCCACGGGTCGTAACACATCTGAAATGTAACGTCTACTGTTCAAAGTGCCGTCAATGCGAACAAGAGGTGACCGAGGCATGTAATCAATGGCATCCCATACCATCACGCCGTGTGATGCGCCAGTATGGCGATGACGAATACACGCTTCCAATGTACGTTCACCGGGATGTCGCCAAACAGGATGCGACCATCACGATGCTGTAAACAAAACCTGGATTCATCCGAAAAAAGGACTTTCTGCCATTCGTGCACCCAAGTTCGTCGTTGAGTACAACATCGCAGGCGCTCCTGTCCGTGATGCAGCGTCAAGGGTAACCGTAGCCATGGTCTCCGAGCTGATAGTCCATGCTGCTGCAAACGTCGTCGAACTGTTCGTGCAGATGGTTGTTTTCTTGCAGGCGTCCCCATCTGTTGACTCAGGGATCGAGACGTGGCTGCACCATCCGTTACAGCCATGCCGATAAGATGCCTGTCATCTCGACTGCTAGCCATACGAGGCCGTTGGGATCCAGCACGGCGTTCCATATTACCCTCCTGAACCCATCGATTCCATATTCTGCTAACTGTCATTGGATCTCGATCAACGCGATCCGCAATGTCGCGATACGACAAACCCCAATCGCGATAGGCTACAATCCGACCTTTATCAAAGTCGGCAACGTGATGGTACGCATTTCTCCTCCTTACACGAGGCATCACAACAACGTTTCACCAGGCAACGCCGGTCAACAGCTGTTTGTGTATGAGAAATCGTTTGGAAAGTTTCTTCATGTCAGCACGTTGTAGGTGTCGCCACAGGTGCCAGCCTTGTGTGAATGCTCTGAAAAGCCAATCATTTGCATATCACAGCATCTTCTTCCTGTCGGTTAAAATTCGCGTCTGTAGCACGTCATCTTTTTGGTGTAGCAATTTTAATGGCCATTGTTGTACATCCAACAAATAACTGAGGTCGTTGTATGCACTCGCTGCTTTGAGACGATAAGGTCGCAACAGGAATGGAATTCATGGCGGGCAACATCAAACCAGTCAGATTAATAACGTCACAAATAAAGGAAATCCTTGTATACTGTATTGGTGCCTGTCATAATGCAGCCATACGAACATTTTCCAGCCTATTATACCCACCTACTCCTATAATACTGCATGACAGGCGGCTTATTGTTTGTCAATTGCATCCGTAATTCTGAGGAATGATCGGCACCCCGCAGAACTTCCACGAGGCGGAACGGCGCGCCAAAGTGTACAAACACCGTCCCCCTTGGAAGTGGTCCTCCTGAGGGACCGCGACGGTGGCCATACGGCGCGGCTCCCCGCGCCGCTGTTTATAATTTCAATATTCGCTGTTTGCAGTGGCAAGGGGGTGAGCTAACGCGATCGCTTCCAGCCCGGCGGGCGCGCCACATGGTGTGCGGCTGCGCCAGCGGTCAGCGGGGGTTCCCCTCCCAGAGACGACTCGGCCGGCTCCAACCTGCCATCCCGCTACCCCCAAAGGCGACGACAGCTACACTGTCGATTTCGAAGTATAGTGGAACGTCGATTATGCTCCGGATCTCCAGTCCATCGGGGTCGGTTTATTTTTATTTCTTAGTGTAGCAATTGTACAGTATCTGGTATTAACGTCATAACAGCAGCAACAATGGACGACGTCAGTCATTAAATTTATATTCAGTCTACCTTAGCAATGTGATAGTTAACCCATCAAGTGACAGAACGTTTCATTCAGCATAATAATGAAATAGGTGTCAGTATGTATCGTATGGCGATTATTAATATTACTATTATTATTATTATTATTATTATTTCTTTCGTCAATATTCTGACTTGTTTGATGCGACCCACCTTGAATTCCTCTCCTGAGCCAAGCTCTTGCAGCCTACAAAATACGTCCTCAAGTACACTGACGTAAAAGTATCCCACCACAAAGAAATAATTAAGGTAATTAGTTAAAATAATATGTCAAATTAAACACGTTTCAGCCGTCTTGTTTCCAAACTTATTTTATTTGGCTACCAGTTTCAGCGCTTTAATGTGCCATCTTTAGGCACCTACCGACGTGTAAGAAGATTCTACCTCGATCAAAACAGGGACCAGCAATACTGGTGTTGGTAGATTTTTGCTATAGCGATCAACTCAGCCATCATCTACCGATCTCTGTGACACTCTCCCATGGATCAAACGAACCTGTGACTATTCGTGCTGCCCTTCTTTGTATACGTTCAGTATCCTCTATTAGCGTTGTGGACTGACTGCATTTACCCACTACCCTAACAATAAACCGAAGACTACCACCTGCTTTACTCTCGACTGATCCTATGAAATCATTCCATTTCATATTCCAACAAAGTGTTATAAGTATTGGTATGAGTCTGAACACCGTGTATGGACAAATTGTTGATAAAGTAAAATACCCAAGAAGATAAAAATTGATGTCAGTTGTTATTACCAGCACATTGAGCGGGAAGGGTTAAATGTTATAAAATTTATGTCTACTATGTACCGAGGTTTCCAACCCGGAACCGGATCTAAGGATGTACTACCATATCTTAATATGTATTCTATTTCCATGCAGGAAAACGGAGAAAACTCCATTCTGAATTTATCTGTTTAAAACACTGTGAAAGTTCTGTATATGTATCTTACTGCTTAACTCTACTTTTTAACGATGTTGCCTGCGTTTTTCGTTATGTGAGTCTATATCCCTATTTCTTCAAGAATATTCACTACTCTACCTTTTTTGCCCTATACACAGCGGTGAAGTTCTTAGTGAAGTCATCATCAGAATGCTTGTACTCTCTCAAATGAGCAGTAAATGCTGATTGATTGGTCTCACTAACAGTAATATGTTCTCTAAACTTCTTTGATAAGTTACTCCCTGTTTGCACAAGATAAACCTTATCCGAGTCGTCACGTATTATTTTGTATACTTCATGTTTGTTATACGTCTCACTCTTAAAGAAGATGTGTAAAACGCATGAACCTGTTGTGTCCTCTGTACGGAAGCCAGTTTGCTGCCACCTTCCCGAAACAAACGAATTATTTTATCGGAAAAGTGATCCCAGTATGGTAAATCTACAAACCTATCTTTTTTCCTTTGGTTTATTCCTTCATAATGCCACGTGGTCTCTATAATTCCTTTGTTCCTTCCGTTTCTTGATGTATAACTACATAAATAACGCTGAGTCAGAGTCAATGTAAGATGCTACCACCTTCAGTGTATGCGACACTGAAAACATACGACTGAAGTATTAACAAATACCTCAAGATCGCATTCCTGGATATTAGTTACGACTGAGACAAACAGAATACAGACAAGTGATTCTAACATGTGTGCCGAAGTTCAAGCATCGAGAAGTCTGCTGTCAGTATTAATAGTGGCCACTGTGTGTCCACAGAAGTGGCACACGCTGCACCAGAACTCCATCGTTAGCGGCAACAACCCCTACTGACTGCCACCTCTTGAACTCACAGCCAGAGTCATGAACGACCTCTGAGCAGATGACGTGCCTCACGTAAAGTCTGACAGCAAGGTGTTTCCAGTATCGCCACCATTCTGCCGTCGGCGCTTTACACAATCAAAAATTTTCTCTGAAGGTGTCCTCATGCCTGACGGGTCAGCTTGGATTATTACATGTTGAAGTATTTGTTAGCAACTTCCATTTGTGCTGGGTAATTGCCTCTTTTCTCATCCTAAGACGAACACTCTTACCAAATATGTTACTTTCCAAAAGCCTTCCATAAATTAGTAAGGTTTAACGAGATCTGAAAATTTTATATCATGTGTGATCATAAATTGACAGAGGTCTCCTCGGCTGGCACCTCCACTGTTCTATTAACACTGACCCCACAAGTGGGTAATGCATTGGTTGCTTCCGTGTCCGTTTGGATACTACAGTGGAAGTTCTGGTTGCCTGGAGTGTCATTGCCTGAAGAAACGCTTTCTCTTGTGTCCATGTGGCTGGGGTTCCCCTTGGACACAATATTATAATCCTCTGAGAGTTCTGTTTTGAAACTGTTGTCGGTTGTCACTTCTCGGGAATACGCTGTATCACTTCGACGCGTGCGCTGCAGCTGTCGTTAGAGACTGGCAGCGACGTAATTATTTTCCTTGTCTCGTTCTTTGTGACCCGTCTTCGTTCGTGACTCCGATAATACCATGGATAAATGTCAAAGGGAAAAGTACCAGTTCATCAACGCAACGGATGATGGTCGCTTGCCGAAATACTGTATTCGTTAGTCACAGTAATACGGCTGTTCACTAGTGAACTGGTATGTCATGAATTACGCCGGAAGAAGCTGAAGAATCATGCCAGAGCTTTGATTGCAACCTCAAGAAGTTCAAACACTATTGTTAATTCAAAATAACATTAATCACTAACCGAAACGACCCTGTGTTTAATATTGGGTTGGTGCACAATTTCGTGGCGTTTTTGTTTTGCATGTTGGTGTTCCGGTTCCCATGCGATTGTTTATTTATCGATTGTCAGTTTTTATTTGTAGTTCCCTGTTGCTATTTGAATTTACGTAAGATTTTCGACATATTCTCCTGTTTGAGTTCAATAAAGGAGTGACAGCAGCCGAGACAGCCAGAAAATTTGCACCGTGTATGGGGAAAATTTCACTGCAGAGAGTACAGCACAAAATGCTTTACTAGTTTTAAGGAGGATCATTTCGACATTAGTGACTCTCCACGTTCAGGGAGACCTTCAGGATTTGATGAACTTTTAAACGCATTAACCACAATGTTCCACTTCAGCACACTCAGGAACTGGCAATTGAGGTGAACTGTGATCTTTCCACCATCTTGCGTCATTTGCATACACTGGGGTAAGTTAAAAGATCGGGTGTACGGCTACTGCAAGCTCTAAGCGAAATTCACAAAAAAAACTGTGCATCTGTCGCTCGTTATCAACTGGTTCGTGAACAAAGTCGACTATTCCTATCGTGTATCGTTGCTGATTACGAGAAATCGTGTCTTTATGCTAACACAAGGAAAAGAAAGTAATGGTTTAGTCCAAACAAAGCAGCAACACACCCTCAAATACCCGCAGAAATCCATAAAAAGATATTGTTACGCATGTGGTGTAATAACGACGCTGTGGCGTACTACAAACTGCTTCCCCGATATATAATCATCACTGCTGACATTCATTGTCAACAACTGAGACGCCTTGCAGACGCAGTCCAACGACCAGGAAGACTGCGTGAAGTGATGCTACTCCACGATAACTCCTGCCGGCATTCTACTTGACTGACAAATAGCGCTAGCTGTACAGGTGCTGTGTTGGGAAGTCATTCCGCATTCACCTTATTCAGCTGATCTTGCACCCTCAGATTTTCACCTTTTCCGCTCTCTATCGAATAACCTTCAAGAAACTTTCTGTCCGGATGGAAATGCGCTCCGAACATGGTTGAAATGGCTCTGAGCACTATGGGACTTAACATCTGAGGTCATCAGTCCCCTAGAACTTAGGACTACTTAAACCTAACTAATCTAAGGACATCACATATAACCATTCGCGAGGCAGGATTCGAACTCTCGACCGTAGCAGTCGCGCGGTTCCAGACTGAAACGCCTAGAACCGCTCGGCCACAGCGGCCGGCGCTCCGAACATGACTCGACGAGTTCTTCTTATCAAAACACCCTGATTTCTACAGCCACGGAATCGGGAAGTTACTCCAGCGTTGGTAGTATGTTGTAAATAGTGAAGAAGAATATATTATTGATGACTAAAGTCTCTGTTTTGTGTATCTGTCGTGTTTATTAAACTTACGGAAAAAGGCTGCCAACATATGCACCAACCTAGTATATTGCAGGAACAGAGTTTAAATCCCTATACAGACATCACCAAGCAAATTTTCAGTATACTGAGACGAATGCTGGTATTACTCCTATTTAAAGGACATGGTCAGACTCTTTACCCTTCTTTGTTCATTTCGAGCTTATGCTCCACGTTCAATGGCCTCGTTCATCAACGCTACGTTAAACACTAATATTAGATCATTTTCCCTTGTTGTAAAGTTTTCTTAATATTAGGGGTATCCGGGAACTATGTTTCCACATTGCCCAAAAATTTAGGCTGTGTGTTGAGAAAGGCGAGCGCCCATGTTTTAGATATTTAGGACGTGGATTCTGTATTTTGGAAAAATACTTAATGTATTACTAAATTATCTTTAATTTCCATCGTCTCATTTGCACAATCTTTATGATAGTTGCTAGTTTCTGCCGAGCAAGAGCATCTTCAGTTATATGTCGCTGCCTATGCTCCCAGTCAAGTCGATATTTCTAACAGACACAGAATTTTAAACGATAAAACCTATTCATATATCCACTTCTGTCTCGTCATATATTTTAAACGCGCAGCGATTTCTGATTTCTTCACGATAAATGTGTCTGCAATAGCGACATAGCCCAGAGGCGATCGAAATTCATCTGTCTGTCTCAGACATGGCCGGACGTTATGAGCAAATTAATACTGGAACAGGCAATTAACCGATGTCGACAAAATATTGATGACATACTATACAGCGGGCAGTCACCTTACCCATCTCTCAAGCTCCACCATCTTGTGGGACACGTGAGGTACCACGTAATGAAAAGCTTTCGCTTTATGATTACAGAATTAAACAAACACTTCCGGCAGGTATCCCGAACCTGGGATCTGCAGTCGACGATTTGGAACAATAGGGTGGAGAGCACTCAATGCATTAGTGCTGATCTGTATTGACCTTGCTCTAATTAAGTTTCCGTATTTCCTAAGAATTCCTGAGAATGTACGTTTGGAGTACAGTCTGTAGCATGTATCGTAATCCGGAGCGTCTTGAGCCCAGTGTAGTAGTGAAACATGGACTGTTGGAAAACGGGAACACAAGAGAATAGAAGCTTTTGAGATGTGGTGCTGCAGAAGAATGTTGAAAATTAAGTGACTGATAAAAATAAAGAATGAAGAGATTCTGCGCAGAATCGAAGAGGAAAGGAATATACAGAAAGCACTTACAAGAAGAAGGTACAGGATGGTAGGTTATCTGTTAAGACGTTAGGGAATGACTTCCACGGTACTGGAGGGAGCCGTAGAGGGTAAAAACTGTAGAGGGGGACAGGGACTGGGATTCACCCAGCAAATTGTTGAGGACGTAGCTTGGAAGTACTATTCTGAAATGAAGAGGTTGGAGCAGGAGAGGAATTCGTGGTGGGCCGCACCAAACCAGTCAGAAAAAAATATTCTTAATACCCGCAGACTTTCACTCCAACACGTTTCAGTTCTAGGCAATACGAAGTATAACCAAGGAGGCACTGTGTTACGACACTCGAGTCTCCACTGTGACTGTGTTGAGTGTTAAGCATATGTTCCAGTAAAATATTCAATGTAGTTATGTTATTTTCCTTTAGACTACACTTACGAAAAGTCTTATCTGTACAGTGGTGGTACCATCAGTCTACATTACTGGTTATTAAAACTGAAACATCACGAGACTGCCTACACTATGCTTGTGTGCCCTCTTTTGGAGTACTGCTGTGCGGTGTGAGATACGCATCAGATTGGACGGAGGACATCGAAAAAGTTGAAAGGAAGATTCTCGTTCTGTATTATCACAAAATAGGGGAGAGAGTGTCACAGATATGATACGCCAACTGGGGTGCGAATCATTAAAGCAAAAGCGATGTTTATTGTGGCATGATCTTCTCATGAAGATTCAGTCACAAACAACTTTGTCCCCAGAGTGTGAAAATAATTTGTTGGAGCCCGCCTTCACAGGAAGGATTGATCATCATAATAAAACAACAGAAATCAGAGCTCGCACAGAAAGATATAAGTGTTCGTTTTCCCCCAGCGTTGTTCGAGAGTGGAACGGCAGAGAAATAGCTTGGAGGTGATTCGATGAACCATCTGTCAGGCATTTAATTATGCATTGAAGAGCAAACGGGTGGATGTAGATGCTGAGGATGGCACACAGAAAACGTCAGATGAAGTTTACCACACGACTGGATATGCAAATTACACACATCAAAAAAGTTTGCATCATCCCAATTCCCAGAACTCCTGAAGATGGACGTTGACTGTGGATTTTGTATCACAGACACAGTCCCTTTGACTGTTCAGAGATGTCACTAAACCCGCCCAAAGATGTAAACGACCATGCATGAGCAGCGCCTATTAGACGGATGTGGTCCGACAGCCGATCAATTCCAGTCATTCCACCGGCAAGGAGGTACACGGCTCGTGCTGTCTCTAGTTCAACCATGCCTAGACGGTCTACACCGCGGTTAGATCGCGTCCGAATTGTTACTTTGTGCCAGAAAGGGCTCTCAACAAGACAAGTGTCCAGGAGTCTCGGAGTGAACCAAAGCGATGTTTTTCGGACATGGAGGAGACACAGAGAGACAGGAACTGTCGATGACATGCCTCGCTCACGTCGCCCTACTGTGATGGATGACCGTACCTGCGATTATGACTCGCAGCAACCCTGACAACAACGCCGCCATGTTGACGAATGCTTTTCGTGCAGCCTCAGGGTGTCGTCTTACTACTCAAACTGTGCACAATAGGCTGAATGATGCACAACTTCACTCCCGACGTCCATTGCGACGTCCATCTTTGGAACCACACCATCCAGCGCGGTACAGTTGGGCTCAGCAACATGCCGAATCGACCGCTCAAGATTGGCATCACGTTGTCTTTACCGATGAGTGTCGCATATGCCTTCAACCAGACAATCGTCGGAGACGTGTTTGGAGGCAACTCGGTCAAGCTGAACGGCTTAGACACACTTTTCAAGCGATTGCAGCAAGTTGGAGTTTCCCTGCTGTTTTGGGGCGGTATTATGTGCGGCCAACGTACGTCGCTGGTGGCCATGGAAGGCGCCGTAACAGCTGTACGATACGTGAATGCCATATCGGCAGCATACTGGCGATGCATTCGTCTTCATGGACGACAATTCGCACCCCAATCGTACACATCTTGAGAATGACTTCCTTCAGGATAACGACATTGCTCGACTAGAGTGGCCAGCATGTGTTCCAGACGTGAAACCTATCGAACATGCCTGGGATAGACTGAAAGGAGCTGTTTATGGACGACGTGACCCACCATCTACTCTGACGGATCTACGCCGAATAGCCGTTGAGGAGTAGGACAATTTGGAGGAACTTGTGGATAGTATGCCATGACGAATACAGGTACGCATCAATGCAAGAGGACGTGCTACTGGGTATTAGAGTTATCGGTGTGTACAGCAATCTGGACCACCACCTCTGAAGGTCTTGCTGTATGGTGGTACAACATACAAAGTGTGGTTTTTATAAGCAATAAAAAGGGCAGAAATGATGTTTATGTTGACCTCTATTCTAATTTTCTGTACAGTTTCCGGAACCGAGGTGATGTCAAACTTTTTTGATGTGTGTATTAGCATTTCAGTGCAACTATACCAAATTGGTAGAATTAACGTCTTGTTTGTTTTATTTTTAATAAAAAACCGGAGACGTGCGAGTAGGACTTCTGCTCTGAGCGTTTCGCACAAAGATAATACTGCATACAGATAGGTCATCTATAGATTTTGAGAAATAATTTTCCGAGTAACAAAATATCTAACGTAAACGACCGTGTCTTTTGAACGTACTGATTCAGAAGCTTAAATTTTTATATCGTAAAGGGACCTCAGATCCTAGTATTTGACGTAAGTTTCAATTTGATACCCCTAGCCGTTTCGAAAGAAAAGGGGTCTTCACAGACGGACAGAAACACAGAAAATGAAGTGAACCTATAAGGGTTTCATACCGACTGAGGTACGGGAACCCTAAAACTAGCACAGCTGGTTTGCCATCCAAAAAAATTCTTTCAGATTTTGGTTGTTTCTGAGAGGATCCTGTAATTCCATGTGTAAGGAAGAGAAAAGTTTCCCAAGTGCCGTAATTGAACAGCGGCAGGATGAAGGCTGTCGCTTACCGGTCCTCGATATTTCTGCCCGCGCTGGTCAGGATCCCACGACTGTCATGAGTATGTCCAAGCGATGTGTTCAGGAGAGCCACACTCATCACCATGCAGGATCTCAGTGGCCTCATGCGACTATCGCCCATAGAGGAGAAAGGTAATGCACCTTCAGTAGCGAAGAGAGCTTGTTTTTTGCAAGACAAGTATCCACGAAGACAGCCCGGCTACGTGCGGAGTAGTATGGATTTGACAGTTTGCACGGCGGCTCTTGTTGCTGTTCTCTTACCACGGAAGCAGACACACACACGCACACACACACACACACACACACACACACACACACAGAGAGAGAGAGAGAGAGAGAGAGAGAGAGAGAGAGAGAAGCGCCAACAACGTTCCTTCCAGACAACAGTGGCTACGTCGCATTTTCAGACATGTCTCAGTCCCGTGTACAGCATCACGACGATCGGTCAGAAGCCTTTTTTTTGGTTTTGGGGGGGGGGGGGGGCACCAGTCTTCTAACTTTCTAACTGGTTTGATGCGGCCCGCCACGAATTTCTCTCTTGTGTCAACCTCTTCATCTTAGAGTAGCACTTGCAACCTACGTCCTCGACTACTTGCTGGATGTATTCCAATCTCTGCCTTCCTTTACAGTTTTTGTCCTCTACAGTTCCCTCTCGTACGATGGAAGTCATTCCGTGATATCTTAACAGATATCGTATCATCCTGTCCCTTCTCCTTGTCAGTGTTTTCCACATATTCCTTTCCTCTCAGGTTCTGCGCAGAACCTCCTCATTCCTTACCTTATCAGGGTATAAGTGCAGATATTTCTGTTGGTGAATGACGACGGTGTATTGAACAACATTACATCAGTATTTACGCCATTTGCAGATTACTAATGACACCCATTACATGTCGTATGTTTTTGGGTTGATTATTACTTTCAAATACACGTGGCTAGAGCAATTTATTAAAGTTTATTTTCCCGTGGGTAGTAGGTCAGTTGTTGAAGTGATGACACATGGACGCAAAACGGGTAGTCTACACTGACAGACGTAGTCCGCTTCGGGATGCAGTACGACCGTGCAGAAAACACAATATCGTAAAGTTCGTGACATGTTTGTGGTAAGACTATTCAGCGCAAAGAAAAAACAGCCAACACTCTGGCATGTGTACATTAATGTAGCACATATAAAATATCTGCACTTATATCCGTTACATACCCTATAAGGACGTGCGGTAACATTAAGACTGCGATGGGAATTTCATTGTTTAACGCAGAGGATTGTGGACAGGTGGAAAGAGTGCATCGAAAGCTTCTGTGAGGGGGAGGAATTGTCTCACGATGTGATAGAAGGAGAAGTTGTAGTCGACATGGGAGATATAGGCGATCCAGTATTAGAGAGAGAATTTAAAACAGCTTGGGTAGGCTTGAGATCAAACAAAACAGAGGATACAGACAGCAATCCGTCGCAATTTTTCAAATATCTGACGGAAATGACAACCAAAGGACCATTCAAGTCGATGTGTAGAATTTGTGAGATTGGCGAAATACCACCAGACTTTCGAAAACATCACCCGCACAATTCCGAAGATAGCAAGAAACGACAAGTGCGAGAACTATCGCAGAATCAGCTTAAAAGCTCAATCATCCAAGTCACTGACAAGAATAATATAGAGAAGAATGAAAAAGAAAATTAAGCATCTGTTGACGACTACCAGTTTGGCGTTACGAAAAGTAAAGACAGTTTTGACGTTATAATTGATAATGGAAGCAACACTCAAGAAAAATATATACACGTTTATATTATGTGTCGACCTAGAATAAGCGTTCCATAATATAAAACGGTGCTAGACGTTCGAGATTCTGAGAAAAATAAGGGAAGCTAAAGGGAAAAACGGACAATATTCAGCACAATATGTAGAGGCACCAAAGGGGGGCAATAAGACTAGAAGATCAAGGACGAAGTGCTTGGATTAAAAATGATAGAAGACAGGAATGTAGTCTTTCGCTCCTACTGTTCAATCTATACTATGTGATGAAAAGTATCCGGACACCCCAAAAACATACGTTTTTGATATTAGGTGCATTGTGCTCCCACCTACTGCCAAGTACTCCATATCAGCGACCTCAGTAGTCATTAGACATCTTGAGAGAGCAGAATGGGGCACTCCGCGGAACTCACTGACTTCGGACGTGGTCAAGTAAATGGGTGTCACTTGTGTCATACGTATGTACACAAGATTTCCACACTCCTAAACATCCCTAGGTCCACTGTTTCTGATGTGATAGTGAAGTGGAAGCGTGAAGGCACGCGTACAGCACAAAAGCCTACAGGCTGACCTCGTCTGTTGACTGACAGAGGGCCGCGCGGGATTAGCCTAGCGGTCTCAGGTGCTGCAGTCATGGACTGTGCGGCTGGTCCCGGCGGAGGTTCGAGTCCTCCCTCGGGCATGGGTGTGTGTGTGTTTGCCCTTAGGATAATTTAGATTAAGCAGTGTGTAAGCTTAGGGACTGATGACCTTAGCCGGCCGCGGTGGCCGTGCGATTCTAGGCGCTGCAGTCTGGAACCGCGGGACTGCTACAGTCGCAGGTTCGAATCCTACCTCGGGCATGGATGTGTGTGATGTCCTTAGGTTAGTTAGGTTTAAGTAGTTCGAAGTTCCAGGGGACTGATGACCTACGATGTTAAGTCCCATAGTGCTCAGAGCCAATTGAACCATTTTGAACTGATGTCCTTAGCAGTTAAGTCCCATAAGATTTCACACACATTTGACCAATTTTTGACTGACAGAGACCGCCGACAGTTAAAGAAGGTCGTAACGTGCAATAGGCAGACATCTGTCCAGACCATCTCACAGGAATTCCAAACTGCATCAGGATCCACTCAAAGTACTATGACAGTTAGGCAGGAGTTGAGTAAACTTGCATTTCACGGTCGAGCGGCTGCTCGTAAGCCACACATCACGCCGGTAAATGCCAAATGAAGCCTCGCTTAATTTAAGGAGCGTAAACATTGGACACAATGTGGTGATCCGATGGCAGAGTGTGGGTATGGCAAACGCCCGGTGAACGTCATTTGCCAGCGTGTTTAGCGCCGACAGTAAAATTCGGAAGCGGTGGTGTTATGGCGTGGTCGTGTTTTTCATGGAGGAGGCTTGCACCACTTGTTGTTTTGCGTGGCACCTGCACAGCACAGACATAGATTGATGTTTTAAGCACCACCTTGCTTCCCACTGTTGAATATCAATTCGGGGATGGCGATTGCATCTGTCAACACTATCGAGCACCTATTCATAATGCACGGCCTGCGGCGGAGTGGTTACATACCTGCAGTGGACTGGCCTGCACAGAGTCCTGGCCTGAATCCTATAGAACCTCTTTGGAATGTTTTGGAACGCCGACTTCGTGCCAGGCCTCACCGACCGACATCGATACCTCTCCTCAGCGCAGCACTCCGTGACGAATGGGCTGCCATTCCCCAAGAAACTTTCCAGCACCTGATTGAACATTGCCTGCGAGAGTGGAAGCTGTCGTCTAGGCTAAGGGAGGTCCACCACCATACTAAATTCCAGCATTACCGATGCAGGCCGCCACGAACTTGTAAGTCATTCTCCCCCAGGTATCCGTATACTTTTGATCACATGACGTATATATCGAACAAGCAGTAACGAAATAAAATAAAGGTTCAAGAATGGGATTAAATTTCAGGGTGAAAGAATATCAACTACCAGATTCGCTGATGACATTGCTATCCTCAATGAAAGTGAAGAAGAATTAAGCGATGAGCTGAACGGAATGGTCTAATGAGTACAGAACATGGACTGAGAATAAGTAGAAGAAAGACGAAAGCAATGAGAAGTTGCTGAAATGAGGACACCGAGTATGAGAAACGTAACATCAGAATTGGGGGCCTAGAAGAAGACAAAGTTACGGAATTCTCTTACCTTGGAAGCAAAATAACCCATGACGGACGAAGAAAGGACATAAGAAGCAGGTTAGGACAGGCACTGAGGAGGTTCCTGACCAAGAGAAGTCTACTACTATTAAATACAGGACTTACTGTGAGGAATAAATTTCTGAGAATGTGCATCTTGACGACGGCATTTTACAGTAGTGGATCTTGGACTGTGGGAAAACCGGGACAGAAGAGAATCGAAGCGTTTGAGATGTGGTGCTGCAGGAGAATGTTGGAAATTAGTTGGACCGATTAGGTAAGGAATGAGGAGGTTCTCCGCAGAATCGGAGAGGAATCGAACATGTGTCAAACATTGACAAGACGAAAAGAGAATATGACAGGACATCTGTTGAGACATGAAGGAACAACCTCCATGAAACTAGAGGGAACTGTAGAGGATAAAAACTGTAGAGGACGATAGAGACTGGACTATGTTCAAGAAAAAACTGTGGACATATGGTGCAAGTGCTACTACGAAATGAAAGTTAGCTCAGGAGAGCCGCATGTACATACATATAAGTACACCACTGATGTTGGACTGTAGGCCTGGCCAGCACTTCCTCTAGATTCTCATCCACTGTAAGTATCTGATCATGTACTGCCGATATACTGGCACGCCACCACTCACTAGCCACTACGACTGCCCAACTCTTGACTAAAGTTGTAGCAGCATAAAATAACGTACCCGCATGTCACCCAAGCTCTGTTCGACTAGGAGTCCCGTCGGGTCAGAGCCATTGTTCTCTGGCCATTCTAACTTACGTGCCCTCTGGTTGCCTTTAAGTGGTTACAGCGGATACTGCAAGGATTCATTTTGAAACGTCACAGCCGTTTTTGTTCCCTAACCTTGTCCAACCTCTGCCCATAGGCTGTCTCTAGTAACTTATTTGTCGATGGGACGGTAACTCTAATCTTCCTTCCCTTTTTTTCATTCAGTTTAGTACATAAACAAGGGCATGCATAACGCTAATGCTTTACTCAGAATGAGCCAGTTGGGTGGATTTCTGATGTTGCCCAATTAAAAGTCTCTGTTATACACTGGTGAACCGAAAAAATTTGTTCAATAGCCAGACAGTTAACAGTTACGAATGTTCAGTATGAATGGAAGCTAATGCCGCTTCTATGTATTGGAACTCAGTGATAGACTTCTCTGAAGATTAAGAGCTGTAATGGCGGAAATAGAAGAATACATCCGTTGGAGCCTTCGAGACGAATGCTAATAAAAGTTACTGTACATCCACAAATCTTTGGCCATATAATTTGTCCAACGTTACCGTAGCTGTCAAATTTCTTAATATTATTCCTCCCACTTAACTTGATGAAACATTAATACCGTTTGTTTCGTCTGCGGAAGATCTGTAAACAACATGGAACGTTACCAGACCAAACAGACTTCGTACCGAAAAAGCAGATAAATGCGCTACTCTACAGCGTGAGGGCAGTATATAAGGCAATACTCCTAGGTCGATAGTCCAATTCCTTACAGACGCTGGCTTCCGCTTTATACGTTCGTGCAGAATGGACTGTGTCGTCCGATGAATAACTAAAGTTCCAACAGGTCAACCGCTACCTTGTGGACGATAAATTGATTAATAGCACGTCCTTCCTTTTCGTAATATGAAAGATCTCCCTATCTCTTTAGTTTTATCCAGAGAGCGCGCGTATCAGACGCCTCTGCATGTTTCCTTGAAAAAATTCATTTCAAAAGGCAAGCACAGCACTTCAGTTAGTCATATCGGAGTGTACTGTAGTGTGAAGAAACAGTGGAAGAGCACAGGTCTATTATCTAATTATTGAGAAGGAGAAGTGCTTTGGCGTTTGTGTACCATATAGTAGACTTTTCGTGAGACTTCAAAAGAAATAACACCAGACGAAAGGAAAATTCATAAAAAAACATAGTTTCATGTTCACTCCCCTCTAAAAGTGGATTTTTAGATGTGATTCGGAATAAAAATCGATAATAAAAGGGCTGCTATCAACACAGACTACGTTTTCTCCGAAAAAGTCTATTCATTTCATAGGCGACAACAGCAGTTTAGTTTTTATTTTTGAATCAGAACCTCAACTCTAACAGACAACATTTTTGATCTGTAATGAAACTGCCAAAAAAGAGCTGAAAGATTCGACTTTTTCCAAGACGTGGCATTTTAGTTCTCACGGGACTGCCTCTACACGTCATTCTTACTGTTTTCGTTACAAGATGCTTATGCTTGGACTCTTATGTAATTAGCGTAAGTGCTGCGAGGTTTTTGTGAAAATCATACTTATTTCTCTGTGCTATCACGATGTAGACAAGAAGTGATAAAGAATTCCCTATTACTTCAAACACCAATTTTTACTATTAACTATCAATTGTGTAGGATGTCTTTGAGGTACATGATTTGCTAAAAACGTGATTGGCGAAGGCTCACTCTTTTAGTGACTCAAAAAAAAATGGTTCAAATGGCTCTGAGCACTATGGGACTCAACTGCTGAGGTCATTAGTCCCCTAGAACTTAGAACTAGTTAAACCTAACTAACCTAAGGACATCACAAACATCCATGCCCGAGGCAGGATTCGAACCTGCGACCGTAGCGGCGGTCTTGCGGTTCCAGACTGCAGCGCCTTTAACCGCACGGCCACTTCGGCCGGCTTAGTGACTCAGATTTGTTTGTTTCTCTTGTAGCTACTTCATAATACTGCTGGAATCTTCCAACGGTTTTAGCACCATTTCCATATTTTTTGAGTGGTGTTTCGTGATCTTCAATCCATAGAATTGTTTAATGCAGCTCTCCACGATAGTCTGTTTTGTGCTGAATAACACAAATAATGTTGGGAGGGTGATAAATTCTAGGGAATGGGGAGTTATCACAAGGGAGTCCCTTATTCACGTGAATGACCTCTCATTTGACGATCAGCAAGCAGAACTAGTACTTTTTGCAGATGACACGAGTGTTGTAGTAAATTACATCCCAGAAAAAGCAGCTGAAGATATTGTTAAGGATGTCTTTCAAAGAATTATTAAGTGGTTCTCAGAAAATGGACTCTCCCTTAATTTTGAAAAAACTCGCTATATCCAGTTCTGTACACCGAATAGAATCATACCGACAGTTGATGTAGCATATGAACAGGGCTCAGTTAACAGGGTAGATTTCTCCAAATTTTTGGGTGTTCACATTGATGACAACTTGAACTGGAAGAAGAACATTACTGAGCTTCTCAAACAATTAAGTTCAGCTTCTTTAGCTCTTCGTATAATCGCTAGTCTTGGTAATAAACAGATCAGCCTCCTAACGTACTTTGCATATTTCCACTCAATAATTTCTCATGGAACAGTTTTCTGGGGTAACTCACCACTTAGACGTAAAGTATTGACTGCACAAAAGAGAGCAGTGAGAATTAGTGGTGTTCACCCAAGAACGTCATGTAAGCACCTATTCAAGGAGTTACGTATTTTAACTGCACCATCAGAGTACATGTGTACGCTAATGAAATTCTTTATAAATAATCCATCTCAGTTCGAGAAGAACAGTGACGTTCATACGTACAACACTAGAGGGAAAAATTACCTTTCCTATCCGTTAATGAAGCCGTCAGTTGCTCAAAATGGAGTACACTATTCAGCAAACAAAAATCTTTGATTATTTGCCCAACAATACAAAGTGTCTGGCAGGTAGCAGATCAAGTTTTAAATCTAGCTTAAAATCATTTCTTTTGGACAACTCCTTCTATTCCATCGACGAGTTTCTGTTTCTAAACTGGTAAAAGAAAAAAAAAAAAAAAGGAAAAAAATTGTACCTCTAAATGTAGTTGCATGTCTAGAACTAAAAATTTCATTGATATTAGCACTATTCATGTGTATGTATATATATCTTGTAATTTGACTTGTTCCACATCATATCGATAAAATAATTGTGAAAATGGGAATTTGACATAACTATACTAAACTAAACTAAAACTAAACTCATCTCCGAATAACTGCTGCAACCTATATCCATTTGAATTTGCATACTGTGTTCATCTACTGATCTACTGGTCTCCCTCCACAACTTTTACCCCCCCTCTCCCATTTCCCTCAGTTTCCAAACTGACGAATCCTTTTGGCTCAGATGTGTTCAATCAATTGATCCCTGCTTTTACTGAAGTTGTTTCATATATTTAATTTCCAGCAGTTCAATTCAGTACCTCCTCATAAATCATTCGATCCACCTATCTAATCTTAGTTATTCTTCTTTAACACCACACTTTAACAGCTCTTCTTCCCTGAATCGTTTGTCATCCACTTCTCACTTCCGCAAACGGCTATACTCCAAACACCTTCGGAAAAGACCTCCTAGCATTTAAATTTATATTCTACGTCAACAGATAACTGGTATTACCAGTTTGCATTTTAAATCCTCTCCACTTTGGGCATCATGCTTACGAGGGCCGTTTGATAAGTTCCTGAAAGCGGGGTGGTTTTATTCACGATTACAATACACCATATTACTCCCGCCTCTTTTGGTTACAAAACCCTATCTTTCAACATAATCTTCCTACATTGCGACGGCCATACGCTATCTTACTAGGGGGCCTTACGTCCCATGGTAAAACTCTACTGGCACACATCGGAGACGACATCTTGCTAAATAAATAAATTACCCACTGTCCATTTACTGCCTCCCGCGGATTGCATCCTTCATTGTTCAAACGGCTGGAAGTCGGAACGTGCGAGATCCGCGCTGAAGGGTGGATGAGGTAGAACATTTCTATGACGTTTTATGAGCTCCTCGCGGATGCGCCGACTTGTGTGAGGCCCATGTTATCATGGAAAAAGAGGAGTTCGTTTGCATTTTTGTGACGACGAACACGCTGAAGCCGTTTCTTCAGTTTCCTGAGGGTAGCACATTACACTCCATAGTTTATCGTTGCATCATGAGGGAATGAGGCAGGATATCGAATAGAATAACCCCTTCAGAGTCTCAGAAGCCCGTCGTCATGTCTTTACCGACTAAGTGTGCAGCTCTGAAATTTTTCTTCGAAGGAGGAGTGCTGTGCCGCCACTACATGGATTGCCATTTTGTTTCCTGTTCGAAGCGAGCGCCTGTGACGATGTTCGAAAAAAGATTTTCACGATAAGCCTCGTAACAGGCAAGCAATTCTGCACAGATGGCCCTTCGTTGCTCTTTATGGTCTTCTGTCAAGCGGCCAGGAACCCAGTGGGTGCACACGTTTGAGTACCGCAACTCGTGGACGGGAGTGTCAGCACTATCACCAGAGACGTCTCGTTGGGCCGCGAAGTGTCTGATTGTGATCTGTCGATCACCTCGAATGAGGGTGTCCTCACGTTCCAACATTGAACGAGTCACAATTGTGTGCGGCCTGCCGGCACACTGGAGGTGGGACAGGTTTGCTGGATCTTATTATGATGATGAGAGACGCATCTCCCAACGACTCGCCGTGATTTTATTCACTGCCAGGTCTCCGTAAACATTCTGCAAGCGCCTATGAATACCTGGTTCTCTACCAATAGAAACTCAATGGCCGCTCTCTGCTTGAAACTCGCCTTCACTACAGACATCAATTTGAATGCTACGTATAACTCCTCCACCAATCGGAGCTTCATGAAATTATAGGGGCCGAAGAGGGAATATTCCATGATATCCGACAATTGGCCGAGAAAAAAATGTGTTGCTTACTTATTGGAAGTCCCATGTACTCGTATATTGCTACACACGTAGCAAAACTCCTATACTCCTCTTAGCCTTTCATCTCCTAATGTAATGGTCTTAGTATCGCCTGAGTTAATTCTACTGTATTCCTTTACCATAGTTTCACTTTTGTTGGTATATCTCTTGTAGCCTCTTTTCAAGACATTATCCATTCCTTTCAAATAATCTATTTCTTCCTCTACTCTTCCAAATTCCAAAGCGCGTCTCCGAGAAATCTACAGTGTTATCACAATCCTCAAAGTTTTTATTTTCTCTTCCTACGCTTTAATTCCCTTTCCAAATGTCTCCTTGATTACCTTTTCTGCTTGTTCAGTGCACTCCCCTCTCAACACTGCTCCTCTATTTTATCATGTCACACTCACACCTGCTTATTAGTTTCCGTTGGTTTCCATTGGCTCCATGTACCTTAACTCTGCTACTTCCTGCTACTGTTTCAAGGAATGCATTCTAGTCAATATTGTCAAAAACTTCCTCTACATCTAAAAATGCCATAGACATAGGTTTGCCTTTCTTTGACTTGTCTAGCAACATGTGTCGTTGGATCAATGTTGCGTCATGTGCTCCTGCATTTCTTTAGTTCTTAATCTGCACTTCTTCGAGGTCGACTTCTAGCAGTTTTTCCTTTTTCCTGTAAATATTTCGTGTCAGTATTTTGCAGCCATGAATTATGAAGCCGATAGTTCTGTAACATTCACACGTCTGTGGTGCCCAGCTATTTTCAATATTCTTTTTCAACTCCCAAATCCCGAGGAAGCTTCCAGTCATGTAATCTTACGAAACAGAATTTTCTGCAAACAAAGCTGCGAAGTGCGTGAAATGAGCATGTTTCTCAAATTTTCAAGAAATCACCATATCGTCCTTTAAATCACTTAAGTTTTGGCAAACTTCTGTTAAGTTCCTCTCTCCTATTACTTGTGTGTATGTGCATGTTCACACTAGCTCTGATACGTCTGAAATAAATTCAACCAAACTTGATTAATGCCGCACTAAGACATCAGTAGCACCCCTGTTTGTGAAGGACGGGTGGAAAAATGGTTGCGAGCTATCGTTTAAATCCGTAGCATACAAAGGAAAAATTCGGAGTAGGTATTAAAACCCATGGAGAAGAAATATAAACTTTAAGGTTCACCGATGACATTGTAATTCTATCAGACACAGCAAAGGACTTGGAAGAGCAGTTGAACGGAATGGACAGTGTCTTGAAAGGAGGATATAAGATGAACATCAACAAAAGCAAAACGAGGATAATGGAATGTAGTCGAATTAAGTCGGGTGATGTTGAGGGAATTAGATTAGGAAATGAGACACTTAAAGTAGTAAAGGAGTTTTGCTATTTGGGGAGCAAAATAACTACTGATGATGGTCGAAGTAGAGAGGATATAAAATGTAGACTGCCAATGGCAAGGAAAGCGTTTATGAAGAAGAAAAATTTGTTAACATCGAGTATAGATTTAAGTGTCAGAAAGTCGTTTCTTAAAGTATTTGTATAGAGTATAGCCATGTATGGAAGTGAAATATGGAAGATAAATAGTTCGAGCAAGAAGAGAATAGAAGCTTTCGAAATGTGGTGCTACAGAAGAATGCTGAAGATTAGATGGGTAGATCACATAACTAATGAGGAGGTATTGAATAGAATTGGAGAGAAGAGGAGTTTGTGGCACAACTTGACTAGAAGAAGGAATCGGTTGGTAGGACATGTTCTGAGGCATCATGGGATCACCAATTTAGTATTGGAGTGCATCGTGGAGGGTAAAAATCGTTGAGGGAGACCAAGAGATGAATACACTAAGCAGATTCAGAAGGATGTAGGCTGCAGTATGTACTGGGAGATGAAGCAGCTTCCACAGGATAGAGTAGCATGGAGAGCTGCATCAAACCAGTCTCAGGACTGAAGACCACAACAACAACATCACACTATCTCACTCCTTGTTTTGAATTTTGACCTGTTACCTTGTGTACTCTATCAAGTACCTCTTCATCTTCTAACTTATCAGTTCATTTAATTTTGTTCGTTAGTTCCTCTTTGTTTAACCACTGTTCACGGTGGGGTCATTCATCTCCTACTAGTATAAATTTGCCAGTTTTTATGTTTATAAAGTTGCAATTCACACACCTGTTGACCACTTTTATCTGCGTCATATTTGTCCTTGAAGCAGCCCCGTGCTAATCAGGGTGTCTGTCTGATCCAACAAGTGATTTATGTCTTAGACGATGTCGGCCAGAAGGACTGCCTGGTGCTGATAACCATGAATGAAAACTGGTCAGGTAGCAGCCGGCAGCGCCTGTGGTGCAGGTCGGACGAAGCGCCGCGCTCTCAGTAGGGGCAGGACACAGGTGCGCCCGTGGCACGTTAATGGCCGCACCGGCTCAATCTCTGCTGCGCTCACTAAGTGCTCGCCTGCTGTTATTACCAAACGCAAGTTACAGGTACCCCCGTGCAAACCCTCGCACCCTCTACCTACTAACTAAGTTAAGCTATAAGACTTGAACTACAGGCTACTAAAATCTTATGCCCTCTTGGAAAAGGTAATCTGAGTTTACACTTTGTTGCCAGTACCAGCCAGAGCAAGTAGCTACGTTGCATACATGCTTGCGGCTGTTAACGGGACACATCTCGCCTCCCCCCCTCCCGTACTTTTATTTTCGTGTAAGGGTAACCTGTTGCGTCAATTTGGTATGAGCGGACAATATGACGCTCTGCTGAGTTTATTGTTTTTTGTTTCATTGCTCTCAGTTTCGAAGCAACTACGGTTTCATATTCAGGCACATCAGGTCTGTGAACTGTGTGATATACTACAACAAGATCACTGCGACACATTATAACTGCATCACCAGGAAGAATACAAAATAACGAATTCATTATGCTGGATTCCACTAGGAACCCTTGTGCTCAGCGACTGTGAAACGATTATAATCTGAGATGGCTACAGAAACCATATTCGTATCAATGTGTATATGACTGCAGATCTAGCTAGATTTCATCTGCACTATAAATAAAGTCAGTGCTATAAAGAATAATCAAATAAACGAATCAGACACTTGAACTGATTACGTCAAGAGGCATTTAGCAGTTGTGCAGTTTGAAGGTTACATGAGAAGACAAATATGCCATTTAGTAGCGAGACACATAGACCCAGAAAGCTTGTATAAGCACTTGTTGCTAAAACGACCCTAAACTGTCAATAGCTCAATTCGTACTGCGGCTACTGTTTACATTCCTACATATCCAGCCACAGTGTGCGTCATAGATAGTAGAATCCCCCCTCCCCATTCTGTATACATTTGGTCACAAATTTCAGTATATACCAAATACACGTAAACTATAATAATACAATGACAGAAAAAATCGCAACTCAAGAAGGAGTTGTGAAACAGAAACCAAAGTTCGTAGGCGTGTTTCTACAATTGAAAGGTAAAGGCTATTCAAATTTCTTACCAGTCGCATAAGAGTGGTGTAGCAGCCCACTATAGGATGCTAATCATGTTTGCTTTAAGGACACGCTGTAATGGCCGTGAGCGTTAGTTACCATTGAGATTGGACATGGTGAGTTGTTGTTAGTCAATATTTCTTTTAAAGCGACAAAGACGCCATCAGCAGCAGCTCATGGAGTTTGAACGAGATCGTGTAATAGGACTAAGACAAGTTGGATATTCTTTCTTCGATACTGCAGAAAGACTTGTGCAGGAATGTGCACGAATGCTGGCAGTGGTGGTCACGAAAATGTACGGCCGCAAGAAAACCGGACTCCGCACGACCACGTGGCACTGCCGAGAGGGAAGTGCATCGTGTTGGGCGTATGGCTGTGGCGCATCGTACTACATCTGCAGCAGCAGTTCGAGCAGCAGTTGTCCCTACAGTGACACAACAAAGTGTTATGAATCAATTACGAGGGCAGTTCAATAAGTAATGCAACACATTTTTTTCCTCGGCCAATTTTGGTTGAAAAAACCGGAAATTTCTTGTGGAATATTTTCAGACATTCCCGCTTCGTCTCGTATAGTTTCATTGACTTCCGACAGGTGGCAGCGCTGTACGGAGCTGTTAAAATGGCGTCTGTAACGGATGTGCGTTGCAAACAACGGGCAGTGATCGAGTTTCTTTTGGCGGAAAACCAGGGAATCTCAGATATTCATAGGCGCTTGCGGAATGTCTACGGTGATCTGGCAGTGGACAAAAGCACGGTGAGTCGTTGGGCAAAGCGTGTGTCATCATCGCCGCAAGGTCAAGCAAGACTGTCTGATCTCCCGCGTGCGGGCCGGCCGTGCACAGCTGTGACTCCTGCAATGGCAGAGCGTGCGAACACACTCGTTCGAGATGATCGACGGATCACCATCAAACAACTCAGTGCTCAACTTGACATCTCTGTTGGTAGCGCTGTCACAATTGTTCACCAGTTGGGATATTCAAAGGTTTGTTCCCGCTGGGTCCCTCGTTGTCTAACCGAACACCATAGAGAGCAAAGGAGAACCATCTGTGCGGAATTGCTTGCTCTTCATGTGGCTGAGGGTGACAATTTCTTGTCAAAGATTGTTACAGGCGATGAAACATGGGTTCATCACTTCGAACCTGAAACAAAACGGCAATCAATGGAGTGGCGCCACACCCACTCCCCTACCAAGAAAAAGTTTAAAGCCATACCCTCAGCCGGTAAAGTCATGGTTACAGTCTTCTGGGACGCTGAAGGGGTTATTCTGTTCGATGTCCTTCCCCATGGTCAAACGATCAACTCTGAAGTGTATTGTGCTACTCTTCAGAAATTGAAGAAACGACTTCAGCGTGTTCGTAGGCACAAAAATCTGAACAAACTTCTCCTTCTTCATGACAACGCAAGACCTCACACAAGTCTTCGCACCCGAGAGGAGCTCACAAAACTTCAGTGGACTGTTCTTCCTCATGCACCCTACAGCCCCGATCTCGCACCGTCGGATTTCCATATGTTTGGCCCAATGAAGGACGCAATCCGTGGGAGGCACTACGCAGATGATGAAGAAGTTATTGATGCAGTACGACGTTGGCTCCGACATCGACCAGTGGAATGGTACCGTGCAGGCATACAGGCCCTCATTTCAAGGTGGCGTAAGACCCTAGCATTGAATGGAGATTACGTTGAAAAATAGTGTTGTGTAGCTAAAAGATTGGGGAATAACCTGGTGTATTTCAATGCTGAATAAAACAACCCCTGTTTCAGAAAAAAAATGTGTTGCATTACTTATTGAACTGCCCTCGTACTTCAAGGAGAGCCCGAAGGCAGACGCCCTGTAGTGTACATTCCACTAACCCCAGTCATCGCCATTCGCAATTTCAGTGGTGGCAAGCAAGAACTCATTGGAGGGTAGGGCAGGGGTCTGCTGTATTTTCTGACGAAAGCCGGTGCTGCCTCGGTAGCAGTGACGGCCGTGTACCGGTTAGAAGGAGGCCAGGTGAGCGCCTGCACCCAACCTGTTTGCTGCCTAGGTTCGGTGGACCTGCACCTTATGGTCTTGGGGTGCGGTTGCATATGACAGCAGAAGCAGTCTCGTGGTCATGCCGTGCATCCTGACTGCAAAGTTGTATGTCAGTCTGTTCTCATACCATTCATGAACAGCATTCCTGGAATGTTTTCCAACAGTAAAACGCTCGCCCATGTACCGCTGTTGTAATCCATCTTGCTCTACAGAGTGTCGACATATTGCCTTGTGCGGCTCGAGCACATACAAGGTATCATCGGACGACGCCTGCAGCGTCTTCCACAAACAGCATTAACCGTACGTGTATTGACCGACTAAGTGCAAAAAAAAAGAAAGAAAGTTCAAATGTGTGTGAAATCTTAGGGGACTTAACTGCTAAGATCATCAGTCCCTAAGCTTACACACTACTTAACTTAAATTATCCTAAGGGCAAACACACACACACCCATGCCCGAGGGAGGACTCGAACCTCTGTCGGGACCAGCCACACAGCCCATGACTGCAGCGCCTTAGACCGCTTTTTTTCTTTCTTCTTTCTACGATATAGTTCGTTGCGTTTGGTCTGGGCGGACGTCACAAGACATCCATTCACGTTGGTCGTTGGTTCCTTGACTGAGCTTTTTTATTACAGAGAGCACGCAGCCCTCTGACCGAACACGCTGAGCTACCGTGCCGGCAGTAAGTGACGCTACTCACCACGCTTCTTTTCTTTTTCTTCATTTTGTTCGTTACGGTTCGTTGTATTTCGTCGAAGCTCGTTGTTGATCTTTTCACTCAGGTGTTTTTTTTTTTTTTTTTTTTTTTTTTTTAAATAACAGAGGGCACTCACCTCTCTGACCGAACACGCTGAGCTACCATGCCGGCGTCCGCTCGGCTAATCCCTCGCGGCTAAGTGCAACAGTCATGAAGCTCCATCCCATAAGATGAGATCCGGTAGCTATACAATACAAGCCTTGCACATTTGCAACCACGCATTCAACATTATGGCGATTACACCAGTTATTAATGTAGCAGTATTTCACATTTGCGATGGCTTATCTCGCTATTACATTAGCCTTTGATCTTGCAATGCTAATCACTAAAATAAGTTACCTAAGCAAATGTGTTCCCGAAATTTCAATACTCTACATTAATAATTTCTTGGTGTTGCGATGTTCTCCGACAGTGTACATTCATGTTTTGAAAAAATTGGACACCTTGAACGACTACAGATACGACGTTCATATTCACAGGACATGTACATTAGCATGTCCTGCAGAAATGATTAGCATTTGATCTATGTCGACCCGCGGGTTCAAGGTCAACATCGATATTGCGATGCAACACTACCTACGGGTAAAATGTGCCTGCGGCTCTCGTTGTCGCTACAAAGCATACAAACCAAAGATAATAGATCATTGTGCATTGAGCAGACGTGCACGATACAGAAGTGAGCGCGAACCGTACCGTCAAATGAGTGAGTTTGAAAGTGGGCACGTTACTGGTGTGAGAGAATGTGATGCATCGATCCTGGAAATTGCTGCTCGTGTGGGACGAAGTGTTTCGGCAGTGTAACGGGTGTGTGCAGAATGGTTCACGGAAGATTGTAGAACGAGATGGATCAGGTCACACCACCCAGACTACCCCCCACTCCATCCAAATGATGTTACAGGACAGATTTGCGTCCTCCTCGGCTCTGGTGCAACAGTGGAACAGTGCAAAACACCGTAGACTATCAGGGGTGACACTCCGTCGCCGTTTATTACGGCACGGGTTATGTGCGCATCGTCCACTTCTCCATCTTCCTTTGACGAATGTGCAGAGAAGTGCTAGACGGCACTGGCGCATGGAACGTCATCACTGGGGACAAGAGTGGCGTCTGACAGTGTTTTAGCATGCATCCACGTTCTGTTTGTTGACCACATTTTGGTTCGCTGCAGACAGCGGAAGCGACACCACAGTGACCGCGTTCGCACAAGACATACAGCGCCAACACAAGGCCTTATGGAGTGGGGTGTTATTGAGTAGAACCAAAAAGCACTGGTGATTCGTGTACAGGGCACTGCGAGCAGTGTGGCCGATGTGAATGATCTGCTACCTGTAGCCATGTAGCCATACCCTTTCTGCATAACACCCCTGTCACAATGTTTCAGCAAGACAATGTACGACAACATGTTGCTTCACAAACTCGTGTCCTCTTGTGTCAGAGGATGTCAGCCTTATGGTCTTGCCCACCAGATGACCAAACTTGTCGCAAATCTAAAGTGTGTGGGATATGGTGAAACGAAGTGTGCAGAGTTGTGGTCCAGTGCCAACCACCACAGACGAACTCTGGAACCAGGCGAAAGCAGTATGGATGGCTATGCCACAGGACGTCATACGCGCCTTATACGTGTCGATGCCATCAAGCAAGGAATACGTTATCAGGGCTCATGGCGGACGCTGTGCCTACCAGACAACAGGACACACGCCGAACCGTGGTTGCTGAAATAATAATCATTCACGCAGAACACACTAATGTACGTGTTCTATGAATATGAATGTACTACCTCTAGTTGTTCGCTGTTTCACAAGAACCATCCCGCCATTTGCAAGCAGCGATTTAGGGAAATCACAGAAAACGTAAATCAGCATGGCCGAAAACGGGTTTGAATCGTCGTCCTCCCGAATGCGAGTCCTCAAATTTAGTATTGGGAAAATAAAACCACGATGAAGGAATACAGATATTAAGTCTAGGTAATACAGCGGTATCTGCTTAATTAGAGAAATGCGAACTGAGCTTATCCATCTTCGATGTAAAATTAGGCTACGACTAAAGGTTTTGAAACTTTTGTAGTAATACACGGTGATTGCTATAACATTTAAAAACGCAAAGATAAATAATATAGTATAAGACATAGGGAGCCGCAAATGTCGGAAAATACCCCAGCAGTAGATAAAAATGTTGAACTTGTGACGTCAGTAGGTTGACGTACCTCGCTGCACTTGAAACGGTTGGATTTATCGGTCCTACTCCCATTGGAACGGTGCATTTAACCAAACGGTACAATTTTCGAACACCTTTGTAAATATCACCAGTTGCAATTTTTTTAATAAGCTTTATTTACTGGTAACGACGCAGTTCTTTAGTTTACTACTGTACTTTGCAATAAACGTGCGAGACTGCTAGGCCAGCAAAAAAAGAAAAAAAACCCTAATAAATCTTACCTCAACGTAAACACGCAACTACCTGACGCAATGAAGAATATACTGCTTGGCAGATGATGCAAGACCACAACCCTGAACCCCAGGTGCTGAAGTCGCGCATGTAGGCGCGGAGCCACACCGACATGAATACGTGATTAGACAGGCCGATAGGTGAAGCGCTGCGCGTGCGGCGAGGTACGTCGTCTGATGGCGTCACACGTTCGACAATTGTCATCCACTTTTGGGGTATTTCCCGCACTTGCGGCCCTGTGTGTCTTATATTAAATTACTTGTCTCAACGTCCTCTTTTTTTAGGTCAGTAATAATCACCTGTATATTAAGACTTTCAGGGTAATATTTTCTAAAGTTTTATATGGTGATTTCAACACACGCTGAACTGTATACTCACTTTTATGATGATTATCTCGACAATTTTCGAGTTAGATTCGTCTTTGTGCAACCAGTTTTATGCCAGACCTGTTTCGCCTTTAGTTTTTTAAAGACATTGTCAGTGGCCTAAAATATATACATTTTACGTGTACATCAATTTGTTTTACATAACAGATATGTTTGTGCAACCAGTTTTATGCCATACCTGTTTCGCCTTTAGTTTTTTAAAGACATTGTCAGTGGCCTAAAATATATACATTTTACGTGTAAATCATCTTGTTTTACATAACAGATATTGCACTTTCAGGTTAGAAACAGTTGCGGCACTTTCTGGGTTCCTGTAGCGTAATAATGGTCCAAATTTTTACTTAAAACGTTTGTGGATGCTGGTCTACCTGTGTACTTCGTAAATTTTGTAAAATGAACAAAAAACAATAAATATTGCTGCATGAGAAAAATAGTAGTAGTAGTAGTAAATCTCCACCTTAAAATGTTTAACAGCTTTTATGCTAAACTTGCAGCATTGTGGAAAAAGCAAAAAATTGGGACCCTCGGACGCTGGTTTGAAAACTGTTGTACCGTATCCAGTCATTCGAAATTCACTAGCACAGCACTGAGAATATGTACATATGTTTTCCTCCTACTCTGTTTTGAATATCGTTACCAACTTCTGGATGTAGATGCCAGCTGTAGAATGTGTGATCTCTCTCTCTCTCTCTCTCTCTCTCTCTCTCTCTCTCTCTCTCTCTCTCTCTGTTTCCCTCCCTCCCTCTCGCCCTGATAATTTTCTGGTTAGCCCTGTCTATGAACAATTTTATCGTGCCAAAAGCGTTACGTCCTTATTTTCTTAAATGCATCGTCAGCGGCCTGAAATACATAAAAAGTTAATTGTACACCATGTTGGTTTACATCTAAATCCTGTCCTTTCAGGTCAGAAAACGTTCTGTCAATTTGTAACTCTCTCTAACATAATAATGGTCCAAAATTTTCTTTTACTAATTCCTAGATACTGTTCTACTTGTGCGCTAGCTTTGCTAGTTTTAAAGCGATTCTTCTGCTTCCAGGATTTCGGAATTTCACTAATACGGCACTGAGAACTTTAAAATATTTTTCTTTCTGATTCTGTTTTGAATATTTATACCTACTACTGAATATTGCTGCCAACTTTTGAGCGTGAGCAGTCATCAATCCGAAGATTGTTTTGAACACTACAGTGCTTTACTAAGCGTGGTCCGGTAGTAGGTGGTATAGCGTTGCCTTCCTCCGACCTCTGAAGCGATCCACCCAATCAGCTGTAAGGTGATCTGCAGTTTAAGCTGGACTCAGAACCACTGTGCAACTTGGAATTTTTCACATCAACAAACATTGTCAGAAGTGCAAGAAGTGGTAAGAGACAAATAACAATCGTAGGACCGACTGGAAGTCGAACGCGAGACCTTTTGGATTTGTTGTCTGCCACTTCACTTCTGAGCCAGCGAGTCACATTCCGTACAGAAACATAGGTATACCAAGTCATTCACACACGCACGCCACCCACCTGCTCCCACCCCCCACACAAACATACATACACACACACACACACACACACACACACACACACACACACACACACACAACGAACATGTCTGCTGCCTAGATAAACTGACACCAAATTTGTACGTCGGGCTAGTGATTCTACCTGCTGTGCTGCCATTCCAGGGGTATTTACCAACAGGATAACTCTCGCCCACACACCACTGTTGTCACTACACATGACCCGCAGTGTGTCGACATTTTGCCTTGGCGTGTTTAATCACCAGATCTGTCTCTAATCGAGCACATATGTTACATCGTCGGACGAGAAGTTCTGCATCATCCACAACCAACATTATTGGCTTATCAAGTGCGACAGACATAAAACTACATCCCACAAACTGACATGTGTACAACACAATTCATGCACGTTTGTATACGTGCATTCAACATTCTACCAGTTAGACAGTTTGTCATTGTATCAACATTTTATATTGCAATACTTTTTCTCTCGCTTACACTGACCTGTGAACTTAAATAATACACTCCTGGAAATGGAAAAAAGAACACATTGACACCGGTGTGTCAGACCCACCATACTTGCTCCGGACACTGCGAGAGGGCTGTACAAGCAATGATCACACGCACGGCACAGCGGACACACCAGGAACCGCCGTGTTGGCCGTCGAATGGCGCTAGCTGCGCAGCATTTGTGCACCGCCGCCGTCAGTGTCAGCCAGTTTGCCGTGGCATACGGAGCTCCATCGCAGTCTTTAACACTGGTAGCATGCCGCAACAGCGTGGACGTGAACCGTATGTGCAGTTGACGGACTTTGAGCGAGGGCGTATAGTGGGCATGCGGGAGGCCGGGTGGACGTACCGTCCCATTGCTCAACACGTGGGGCGTGAGGTCTCCACAGTACATCGATGTTGTCGCCAGTGGTCGGCGGAAGGTGCACGTGCCCGTCGACCTGGGACCGGACCGCAGCGACGCACGGATGCACGCCAAGACCGTAGGATCCTACGCAGTGCCGTAGGGGACCGCACCGCCACTTCCCAGCAAATTAGGGACGCTGTTGCTCCTGGGGTATCGGCGAGGACCATTCGCAACCGTCTCCATGAAGCTGGGCTACGGTCCCGCACACCGTTAGGCCGTCTTCCGCTCACGCCCCAACATCGTGCAGCCCGCCTCCAGTGGTGTCGCGACAGGCGTGAATGGAGGGACGAATGGAGACGTGTCGTCTTCAGCGATGAGAGTCGCTTCTGCCTTGGTGCCAATGATGGTCGTATGCGTGTTTGGCGCCGTGCAGGTGACCGCCACAATCAGGACTGCATACGACCGAGGCACACAGGGCCAACACCCGGCATCATGGTGTGGGGAGCGATCTCCTACACTGGCCGTACACCACTGGTGATCGTCGAGGGGACACTGAATAGTGCACGGTACATCCAAACCGTCATCGAACCCATCGTTCTACCATTCCTAGACCGGCAAGGGAACTTGCTGTTCCAACAGGACAATGCACGTCCACTTGTATCCCGTGCCACCCAACGTGCTCTAGAAGGTGTAAGTCAACTACCCTGGCCAGCAAGATCTCCGGATCTGTCCCCCATTGAGCATGTTTGGGACTGGATGAAGCGTCGTCTCACGCGGTCTGCACGTCCAGCACGAACGCTGGTCCAACTGAGGCGCCAGGTGGAAATGGCGTGGGAAGCCGTTCCACAGGACTACATCCAGCATCTCTACGATCGTCTCCATGGGAGAATAGCAGCCTGCATTGCTGCGAAAGGTGGATATACACTGTACTAGTGCCGACATTGTGCATGCTCTGTTGCCTGTGTCTATGTGCCTGTGGTTCTGTCAGTGTGATCATGTGATGTATCTGACCCCAGGAATGTGTCAATAAAGTTTCCCCTTCCTGGGACAATGAATTCACGGTGTTCTTATTTCAATTTCCAGGAGTGTATGTTAGCTAGACAGATTCATTCCCGAAATTTTATTAGGCAACATTAATTATTTCTTGGTGCCGGGAGATATTTTCGTCACTGTGTTTGTACACACCACCTACACTAGTATTAAATTTACTATGGAAACAGGAAAAGATGGCTGCTCCCATTTTTTGAATGTTTTCGTTCGTCTTGAAGTTGATGGCACATTATGACATTATGTACATCGTAAACCAATGCATACGAATCTATATTTACATGCCAGTAGCTGCAATCAGTCTTCAAAAACATTCGCAGAGCATTCGGTGTGAATCCTAGATTGCAAATACATGATGTTGAAAAAAAAACTAGTACGTTCAGATCAGGAGTGTTTTTGGCTTACGTGGGTGCTCTTTCTTCGAAGATAAGCCGTATTCTCGAGAAACACCGTGTTAAGGTGATCTTCCGGGCTCCTCAGAAAATTGCAGCCTTACTAGGTCCTGTGAAGGATGATTTATTGCTTCGTGAGGTGGATTTGTATGAGATTCCTTACGGAAATTGTGTTAAATCTTATGTAGGCCAGACAACACGCACCGTTCGTAAGAGGTGCGTGGAACACCGAAGACGCACATGGTTATTAGAGCTAGACAAGCCAGCTGTGGTGAACATTATGTAGGTACGGGTCATTCGAGGAGCTACAGTGATGTGAAAATTTTAACATGCACCTCTTCATTTTGGGGATTCTGTTCCCGAGAAAGCCGGCCGGGGTGGCCTAGCGGTTCTAGGCGCTACAGTGTGGAACCGCGCGACCGCTACGGTCGCAGGTTCGAATCCTGCCTCGAGCATGGATGCGTGTGATGTCCTTAGGTTAGTTAGGTTTAAGTAGTTCTAAGTTCTAGGGGACTGATGACCTCAGAAATTAAGTCCTATAGTGCTCAGAGCCATTTGAACCATTTTTTTTTTTTTCGAGGAAGCCACAGAAATTAGATTAATCAATAACTTAATAAACTGAGATAGTGGTTTTATTTTGGATAGGGCATGGAATCCGGCTCGTGGTGTAATTAAACTGCAGAGCTGTTGTTCACGGTGTTATCGCCACCGGATATACAGGGTGATTTTTTCCACGGTGTACAAACTCTAGCGATTGATCAATGAGAGGATACGGAACAAGAATGGACTAACGAACTTATGTCCGGAAATGTATGGTTTCCGTACTAGAGCCCATTTGTTCAGTCATACTATGTTACAGAGACTGTGGTCTAATACACGCTGTACCTTGCAGCCACAGTTACAGTATGCGTGGTTTCCTCCTAGAGGGTGGTGCTGTTCCTCATACGTCATGCCCTAGCGCCCTCTCCTGCAGGTAGTTATTGGTAAGGTTGTGTCCGATTCATTCTCTTGCTGACTCTCCTTGTAGCGGATGTGATACAGCTTTGTATACAACGGTTCCGTATTCGAATCGAGAGCTTGTCGACACGGTGTTTACTTACGGGAAGGCAAATGGCTACGGGCGGTGGGAAGCAAGGTTGTATCGGGAGACCTATCCCCGACGACGACAACCACAGCATCCAATGTTTGCAACAGTGTTTCGCCGTTTGTCTGAGACACGGTCGTTTCAGGAAGCAGGAAATTATGAAGAACGTACAAGAAATGTTCCTCCACCAGACTTAAAGGAAAATGTGATTAACACTATGGAAGGTGACTGCCATGTCAGTCAGTACCAGGCAGTTGGCCCGCCAATACAGGGTAAGCCAGAAGACCATGTGGAACATTCTCCATGACAGTTGTTACTACGCTTATCACTTGCAGCTTACTAGCGACAGACTTTCCACGTTGGCAGCTGTTGGTCACTGATTTCTTCGACAGGCAACAACGATTCCAGGATTTGTGTCATCCATCCTATTCACAGTTGAGGCCACCTTTACGGGGAGTGATACCTTCAACTTCCATAACAGTCTTCTGTGGGATAGTATGGAGAACCCCCACGATATGGTGACAGAGAATCGTTAGCATCGGTGCAGCCAGAATGTGTGGGTGGGGACAATTGGCGACCGCATTTTGGGACCGTTCTTCCTTCTACGTTGCCTAACAGGCCGGAACTATCGGCGTTTCCAGCGGGTGACTTTGCATCCCCTGCTGGAAGAAATGCCATTGATGATTCAAAGGATTAGGTGGCTGCTACATGATGGTGCTCCACCCCACTTCGCCTTTAACGTCCGGACGCATCTCAATCGTGCCTTCCCTGGTCGATGGACCGGACGAGGGCGTCCAGTTGCGTGGCCTGTTCGTTCACCGGATCTGAACACGTTCGATTTCTGGTTATGGAAAAATCTCAGAAGTATCGTGTATGCAGAGCCTCACTGGAGCAGCCGCGCGGGATTAGCCGAGCGGTCTTATCCTCTGCAGTCATGGAGTGTGCGGCTGGTCCCGGCGGAGGTTCGAATCCTCCCTCGGGCATGGGTGTGTGTGTTTGTCCTTAGGATAATTTAGGTTAAGTAGTGTGTAAGCTTAGGGACTGATAACCTTTGCAGTTGAGTCCCATAAGGTTTCACACACATTTGAACAGACACTGGAGTAGCGTATTCATGTTGAATTTGACAGTGTTCGGATGCAGCCTGGCCGATGTGAACGTGTGAGACAGGACATACTACTGCGCATATACGCGTGCATTGAGACACATGGAAACCATTTTCAACATTTACTGTAACTGTGGCTGCATGGTACATCTCACGTTAGACTGCAGTCTCTGTAACAATGTATGATTGAATAAATTGTCCCTAGCACGGAAACCATGCATCTCCGGAGATAAGTTCAATCGAACTTTATTTGTTCCGTATCCTCTCATCGATCAATCCCTAGAGTTCATACACGATGGAAAAAATCACCCTGCACATCGATAAGCGAATCGAATGTCTGGACCCTTTCTCCACGGGTGAGGCGCGTGTGTAAGTGTACCTCTTTGCCGCCGACCAGCGCCTGTTACCCACATGGAGCAATATAAGGCCGCGCTTGGCAACGTGTCGTCAGTCTTGTGACTCAGTGTGAGGAAGGCCGGACGATACGCAGTTGAAAACGTAATATTTGAGCAGCTGCATACCCGATATTTGATGAGTTATTCATTACGCCGCGAGAAGTTAAGAATCACGTATGTACTGGCAGAAGCAAAGCTGTGAGGACGGGGCGTGAGTCGTGCTTGGGTAGCTCAGTTGGTAGAGCACTTGCCCGCGAAAGGCAAAGGTCCCGAGTTCGAGTCTCGGTCCGGCACACAGTTTTAATCTGCCAGGAAGTTTCATATCAGCGCACACTACGCTGCAGAGTGAAAATCTCATTCTGATCACGTATGTTGTTGAATCATGAAAAGTTCGTGAGGTGTCAGTCAGTACTGTAACACCTGACAGATATCAGCAGACGACAGACCTGGAGAATGCAGTTTCTGTGGTGTGCGTCAGTGGCGGAGCGAGCGCTCTCCTGGCGGGCCCGTATTTCCAGATGGGGACTCCTGCTGGCCGCCTTCTTAGCTCCGCTTGCCAAAGCCGGAGCCCTGCGCCCCTGATATATGTGCGGGGCGGCAGATGGAGGAGAGGGCACTTACGTTACCCGCAGAGCATATGCATGCAGCGCCGGCGCCGCCTGACGGATGGACGCCGCCCCCGCAGCCGCAGACGCCGACGCCCACGCCGACTTCTCTCCAACGTCACGGACCACCCTGGGGAGAAATGCTCTGCATCCGGCTTCTCAACCATATTTCCCAAAATGCAACAGACGGCACTTTCACTAAGACTCGCAAACGAACTGACTAAAACTACTAGAGTTGTCTCTGTAACCTCAGCAATGTTTGAACAAGCACGTAATAATGGAGGCAGTATCTGGAATCCGAAAATTTTCATCTAAGATAGTTACCCAAATTACAAAAACACGAAAAAGGAACAATGCAAAAAACTTCGAAAAACTAAATAAAATGTCACTGTATGCTTGGCAATGGTTTAAAAGTATTGTTATTGCTTTGTTTTCGTGCATTTAGTATGCGTCTGTGCCATTATAAACACCTCTTCCGTATACAGGAGACTAAAAATTATTTGTACTGACAGCAAGAAAGTAATCAAGAGCAATGCTGCCCATTCTCTCCACTTCGCAAGTCCACAACCCAACTCGCAGCAATGGAATAAAATGTTCTCACTATCTATAATCAAAAGGTGTTGAGAACTACGGGGATAAATGAAAGTTTTAAAAAAAATCAGTATATTCAAGGAAAGGTCGCACGCACAAATTACAATTTTTGAAATTCATTACAGTTTTCCCATGGTAATCAGCACTCGATACATTTCAGAGACGACCTCTACTTATCGCTCCGTCTGTTAACTAAGTACAGTTAATTGCTCGTCTTAAAAATGGTGTATAAGCTATGTCACTTACTGTGTGGTTTTCTACAACAGTACAGGCGGCACACAAAATAAAAACATTGAAACTAAAACACAATCTTCCCAGTAAATTATCAATCCAAAGAAGTCCATCTCTACGCATTTGCACAAAAATGTGCGATAACTAATTCGGTCGATAAACGCTCGAGTCAACAGTCATCAATGTCGTCCTAGGCTTGGCATACGCAGTTGCGGACAGATGCAGCAAATTCTCAAGTGTTACATCATAGGGGAATGGCGACGAACGAATGAGCACCCATAGACCTCTACGTTGCTTCTTTTATGCTGCCGATGTGGTTTCGCGTTGGACGACAAGTAGAATACCCATAGCCAGAAAGGCCAACAGCCTTGCCGCAATGGTAACGCCGGTTCCCGTCAGATCACCGAAATTAAGCGCTGTCGGGCTGGGCTGGCACTTAGATGTGTGACCATCCGGTGTGCTGAGCGCTGTTGGCAAGCGGGGTGCACTCAGCCCTTGTGAGGCAAAGTGAGAAGCTACTTGATTGAAAAGTAGCGGCTCCGCCTGGATAGCGGTGTGCTGACCACATGCCCCTCCATATCCGCATACAGTGATGCCTGTGGGCTGAGGATGATACGGCAGCCAGTCGGTATCTTTGGGCCTTCAAGGGCTGTGCGGGAGGAGAGTTTTTATAGGCAGAAAGCCTTAAGTGCCTGCAGCAACGCTCAAATGGCACCCTTTCTGATTACGTGATATTACGTATCGTTGTTAGTTTAACAACATTCCCAATTTTTCTATGAGCAGTGCTCTATTCTGTGTATGTTCCATAAAAATATCAATTAGATAACTCTCAAGTTCCGGCTTATAAAATTTTTCTAATGGAACCAAGGGTAGACTGCGACCTCTGATCTGAACTGTCTCTATTCCGCCGTCTCTATCTGTCTACAGTTACACAACTATCCTTCAGTTTGGTATCATTACTTCAGACGAACAAAGTGGTGTAATTTTATCATTCTAACTTACTTATAAATGCTAGTTTACCATTATTTTACAATCTTTAGGTCAATAATCTGTTGTTACTTAATAACTTAGAAAATAAAAGAGATAATTACATCAAAAACCTCAGCAGTATATTTTTACGTAAAACGGAACCTAAATCTAAAATTCCAGCCTTTTATCTTTAATATTTCGCGCTTTTGAAATTTCGTGAAAATTGTATTTTTGTGGAAACTAATTATCAGATCGTGCTGAAACTCAAAATATGTAACATTCGTATGCTTACATCTGGCAAAGTATTGCGACATAATTTAAATATTTACTTTAGATCGTTACACAATGCTTCGTCTAAATGTTCGTGCACACACTAAGCAGTGGCCATGTGGTCTCATTCATTCGCCACCACCGTTATGTAGCCGAAGCACTTGCCGTATGCAGCCGACATATTCGTTGTGAGAGAAATCATCAGCTGTGTTGATATTTAAAAAAAATTATACATCGCTTATCTTTCAGTCTCAGTTGCACAGCCTTTACAGCATGAATAATCTCGATCCTCCTGGATCATCTTCAGATCTGCGTTGGAACTACACATCTGTGTACTGCCAATACTACTGTGTTATGCTGTGTAGTTCCGAGACAGTCACAACGAGTTGCTTACACAACCACATAGAGTTGAAGGTGATCCAGAGAGAAAGAAAGTAATCATAATGTAAAAAATGAGCAACCTGGGCTGAGAAATTAGCGATATATAAAATTTTTAAATAAACTTTAAAAATACAAATACAAAACAAGTACGTTTTCTCAGCATGACTGATTAATAATGAGATTCTGGGTGTTCAGCCGAGTTGTTGTTTCCATTTTTGTACTAAAATTTTCTGCAGAAAATGGAAACAGCTCGGCTGAACACCCGGAAGCTCACTATTATTAATAAACAAGTTTGCTGGAGCAGCCATTTTCTTGGCAGCTGATATCGTTATTGTTGCTGTTGTTATTGTTGTGGTCTACAGTCCGATGACTTGTTTGAAGCTGCTCTCCACGCTAGTGTATTACGTGGAAGCCTCTTCATCTCAGCTTATGTACTGCAACCTACATCGACTTTACCTGCTTACAGCAGCACCCCCTTCCATTACCACACTGAATGTTCTTTGATGCCTCAGGCTGTGTCCTATCGACTCATCCCTTCCTTTTGTCATGTAGCGCCAAAGATGTCCTTTCTCCCAGATTAGTTTGAGTACCTCTTCGTTAGCTATCTAATCGACCCATCTAATCTTGAACATTTGAGAAGCTTTTGTATTCCTCTTCTTGTATTGCTAATAGTCCGTGTTACACATCTCTACGCTCCAGACAAATACATTCAGAAAAGATGTTCCAACATTGAAATTTACATTCGATGTTAGCAAATTTCTCTTTTTCCGAAATGTTTTTCATTGCGTTGCCAGTCCTCTCTGCTTCGGGCACCGTCGATGATTTTGCTGCTCAGATACTAACCTGTCTATTTTTAGGGTGTTATTTTCGAACTTAGTTACTTCACCATTGTCTGAATTAATTCCACTATATTTCCTAGTTTTGCGTTTTCTGATGTTCATCTTACAACCCACATATTTAAGGCTCAGGAAAATGGAAATGCTGTCATGAAACCGATAGTTTGACCACCACAGTTCTTCACCAGGCATTGTCCCAATGGAGCTTGTACACTCGCCGTTGCCTTCCTCTGGCCTCTGAACTGACTTACGTAGCCAGTTATAGTGTGTCTAGAGGTAACGTGGCTTCCCTTCCACGGTCCAACTCGACTTTTTTAACTTTAACAAATATTAACAAAGGTGAAAGAAGTTATAAGTGACAATTTAAAAAAAAAAAACTTAGACTGACCGGAGATCGAATCTGAGAAGGCTGAAATCACACTTTGGCGCTTTACCATTGAACCATCGAATGTAAGTAATTAACGAAACTAAATTTTTCTCGTTGGCGTATTAACCTATTTGAAAATATAGCCACGTTGCGGGTATTTTTTAAACTTGTCTGCACTAAACATTATGAAATACATATAGTTGTTTTCGAACTTCCAGCGTCCTGGTTCAAATGGCTCTGAGCACTATGGCACTTAACTGTTGAGGTCATCAGTCCCCTAGAACCTAGAACTACTTAAACCTAACTAACCTAAGGACATCACACACATCCATGCCCGAGGCAGGATTCGAACCTGCGACCGTGGCGGTCTCCCGGTTCCAGACCGTAGCGCCTAGAACCGCTCGGCCACTCCGGCCGGTAAAATGTTCAAATGTATGTGAAATCTTATGGGACTTAACTGCTAAGGTCATCAGTCCCTAAGTTTACACACAGCTTAACCTAAATTATCCTAAGGACAAACACACAACCCCATGCCCGAGGGAGGACTCGAACCTCCTCCGGGACCAGCCGCACAGTCCATAACTGCAGCGCTCGGCGAATCCCGCGCGGCTCCAGCGTCCTAGAGTAGCATGGGTCAACAACTTCTATTAATCTGTACAAAGAAAAACCACTTACAGTTGCCAGTTTTTTTGTTTTTATTCATTCGATGACTAGTTTCGGGCCGATACCCGTTTTTAAATCATCATAACAAAGTCGGAAATCGCATTTCCGAAGATGTCAAAAACATTTACAGCGCGTACAGATAACTCTATGCACTGTAAATGATCATTGCACATACAGGTAACTGTATGTAAATGTTCCTTGCACATTTTGACATCTTCGAAAATGCCATTTTTGACTTTGTTATGATGATTTGAAAATGGGTCTCGGCCCAAAACTAGTCATAGAATGAATAAAAAGTAAAAATTTGCAAGTTGGACTAGTTTTTCGTTTTAATGACATAATTATTTTCACAACATATTATTTATACTACACAAACACATCGCAAGGAGAAGGCTCGAATTACTAGTACTCGCGTCGTCTTGGTCTCTGAGTACTTTAGACTTTGAATTTCGTCCTTAGGCTATGCCAATTCCCATCAGCATCGATCAACTTAGTGGCAGCGGACGAGTATTAATCGACCACTGTATTATTGTACCTGGGGGTGAGGCGCTTCGGTAGGCTTATCATGAATTTCTATAGTGATATTTCACGAAGACAGGCTGAACTACTTGATAGTATATGCGCAGATGCCTTGAAAGCATTCACTGTGCTATAGGTTTTCCTTAATATTATCACTTGCTTGTTTACTATAACGGCACCGCATGTTTCCGATGACGGCCGCGGCAGGCGAAGTGCAGTAACATCGTGGTCGTGTAATATTTTACTGCAGCCGTTTTCTTACCCTCCGCCAGATGATAAAAACGACGAAGCTCCAGAGAAGTCTAATACAAAAGAAAAACCTTGCATAAATATTGCGAGCAGTGGAAGAATTGGACTCAGATAGGTTCTAATTGGAAGCCGACCACAATAATTTAATTTATATGCTAAGTACAAAATCTACAACTTTAATTTCGTTTCTTTTGTGTAAGGTCACGTAGATGACATAATTGAATGGAGTGTAAGTTCACGCCTGTGGTGCACTGCACTCAGTGGCCTAACTAAGGTTTTTGGGCCTCCTACGAACAACTTTTGGGCCTTTTTGTACTAATAAACGTTCAAAGACTAAATCTGAAAAATTAGACATTCACACTCCACCATACTTTTTCCCCGTCTCCAAATAACCAGCACACTACACAACACATTGCATTTAAAGTAGGGAATATCGCTACTGAACTTATTCAATTTTCTGACCTCTTTAAGTCTAATAATAATAATAATTAAAATTATAATGGCCAATAAACGATCTTTTGGTCTTAGTGCTGTTTACAATTTTTCTTGTAATCGCTTCAGTCAGTTTATCTCGGAATAATCCTCTATCATTTCTAAACAGCATATTGTTGATTGTCTTGAAGTTGCGAGGAACGATCTGTAGGTGGTGAATCGACGTCTTTTAGAGAGCACGGACGGAGTACGACGGAACCGCGCGACTGCTACGGTCGCAGGTTCGAATCCTGCCTCGGGCATGGATGTGTGTGATGTCCTTAGGTTAGTTAGGTTTAAGTAGTTCTAAGTTCTATGGGACTGATGCCCTCAGATGTTAAGTCCCATAGTGCTCAGAGCCATTTGAACCATTGGAACGGAGTACGAAGCAAATGTTGCGGGTTGCATACTTCACAAATCAAGGTGCTGCTGTTACATCACTGCTAACGGGTTTCTTCTGGTCCCGCTCTAGTTCGGAGAGTACGACGAGTCTCAGAACTGTGGCATTGCAGTCGCTTCATAGTCGTAGACTTGATCTCTCATGCAGGGTTGCCAAGCTAGTTGTGACTTATTGACCTGGGTTACGACTAGAGGCTCGGATATGGCAGTCTATCTCTCGTCTTCTGTACAGGACTCCAGAACGTTTCTGGATACATTTGTATTGCTTGCAAGGCCCAGGGACAAAACTTCCTATATGACAGGAACAGGCGAATCGCCCACTGCTTGAAAGAAAAAGAAAAAGGAGAAGTTGGTCTCACTGATACTAAAATACACAGCGAAAAGTTAGAGCTACATATTTCGTGTATAATTTGGTCAAAAATTCGTACGATTCGAACGAGTCAGATTGTAGACTTTCATTTTACTTTATTTTTGCCTTTGAGAGAAAAAATATCATACAGCCACAAACAATTACAAATACGACACTTCTCAAATATTTGTTACAAATATGACCTTAAGCATTCATTTTCTGAAAACAGAATATCTAAATATTATCGATAAGATCTATAACGTAAGTTCAGAAGATGTCAGTGGTAAGGCAGAGACCGAGGGGTTAGAGTGGAAGCTGCCAGTAAAGAAAAAACCCTTGACCCTAGAACCCAAAACTGTTTCATGTGACTCCAGGTCTGTGCTGCTCTTAATACAACACCAATACAATCTACACAAGTTTATTGCCATGTAAAAAAAAAACAATAGTTAAGTAAAAATAAAACATGTGATCCACCAGCACTAAAAGAATTTGTAAATACATTAACGCACCCAGTTTACAACAAGCGGTTGGCTTCTGTCACCAAGTGTTGAGGTGTACACCGCCTGATAAGAAGACGTAATTTCTCAGTTTTCCCAGGCCGCTAAACTGGCCATACGTGGCGTCTAAAACATTTCAAAAACCCTCTAAAAGGTATAAATGGCTAAACACATACAATAATAAAATGTATGAAATGAGACAACTCCAGACTACACACAGAGCACGTAAAAACCAAAAACTTTCGGAATTCTGCATGAATATTTATGAAAATGTGATAATATTAAGTAAGAGACTATTAACATTTAAGAAGCATGGGACAGCCAGTAATGAACACCGATACCAGAAACACAATCAGAATATCATGTATCCTAGTGTGCACATAAGAGCTCTGTTCAAAAAATTCCGGAACTTTGCCCTTAACATTTTTTTGCGCTTACCTTTTACTTATTGTGCACGGTCTCCTTCGAAATACTGTCCGCCACAATTTATATGCCGCTCTCAACGCCATTTACACTTCCGGAAGCAGTCTTGGTTCGGCTCTTGCTGGATCGCGCGAAGCACCGTCTGCGATTTTTCCTTTATTTCGTCTATGGTTGCAAATCTTCGTCCTATCGACGGGGTTTTCAACTTTGGAAATAAAAATGGTCTGCAGGAGCCAGATCTGGAGAGTCAGACGGTGAGGCAGCACAGCAATTTCCGTTTTTTGTGCAACAGTCACTCACCAACAGGGATGAATGTGCGGGTGCGTTATTGTGATGCAAGAGCCATGAATCGTCTCGCCACATTTCAGGCCGTTTTCCTCTCACATTTTCCCGAATGCATCGCTACACGTCCTGATAGCACCATACATTAACAGTTTGTCCCTGTGCTACGAATTCATGACGAACTAATCCTTTAAATTCGAAGAAAACTATCAGCGTGGCTTTGGCATTTGATCTGACCTGACTTCACCTCGTGATTGTTTTGGTCTTGGAGAACCTTCATCGACCTATTGAGAAGATTGAATCATAACCTACGTCTCATCACCAGTTATCATTCTCTTAAGGGACGTCTCGTTCTCATTTGCGAGATCCAAAAGTTCTTCACAGATCGCGAGGCGAAGGTCTTTCTGGTTTTGATTCATGAGCTGTAGAACGAACTTTGCGGCAACACGATGCATTCCAAAATGCTGTATCAGGATGTCATGACATGATGCAACTGAAATGTTGGGTTCTTCTGCAATTTTTCAGTCAGTCGGTCTTCGATTAGCGCGCACAGTTTTGTTGACATTCCTCACATAAGGGTCGTTGGTTGAAGCCGAAGGGCGTCCTGAACGAGGGCCATCTTTAACTCCCGTCTGGCCATTTTTAAACCGTGTGAACCATTTAAACACCGAATACGGCTTAAGTACAAATCATCGTAGGCTTCCGGCATCATTTGGCGTGCCTCTTTAGAAGTTTTCTTGAGTTTCACACAAAATTTAAAGCAGTCGCGTTGCTCCAACTCTGCCATCTCGAAATTCGCAAACTCTGTGACACAACGCTCTACTCAATACAGCACTAAACAGTATCTAAGAGACAAACAACAATGAAAATAGCGGCAGTCACACACTAAAAACAGGCGTGTGCAGGGATGCCAATCGCGTTTCGCTCCAACACACCAGTGGCGTAAATTACGAATGTTCAGGAAGTTTTTGAACAGATCTCGTACAATCTACGACAAAAAACAAAAACAAGAAAAAGAAAGGAACGTGGCACCACCTAGGAATTTTCCGAATGCGACTGATCCACCTGGAAACCAATCAGTCGCTATCTTGTAGTCACACGATCATTTCCTCAGTAAGTACCAGTAGTAGAAATGCATAAAATACAAAATAATGAATGTTTCTTCAAGAAGGGTCGCATGTAGCTTAACACCAGCATTCTAATATGAGTGAGTCAATATTGAAATTAATGACATTATTATCTTAATTAAATTTAGCAATTCGTACCAGAATGGTCCTGACGTAGGGCAAAATGTTAACTTATTTCCTGAAATCCCTAAGCACTTATTTATTTAATATTTTGCTGTATAGAAAGGCAAGGTTAAAAATACCGCTTCAGTTGTAAGGTTCTTTTTATTTTTCAGTGCTCTTCTCTCGCTGGTGATACACCTCGTCTTTTACTCGTCCGCCGTGGTGCTCGGGGTTACAGCACAAAGTTATAACACCTGATGATGGGCATGTAAGGGCCCGAAACCGGCCGTGTGTCAGCTACTGAAAAATAAGAAGAATCTTCCAGCTGAAGCCGTATTTTCAACCTCTCATATAATGCTCATTTGCGGATGTCCCTCCGGCAGGACTGTTTCTATAGAAAGGGAAAAATCATCTCATAACATATGTAGTCACTCGCTACTTCTGTCGTCAATGAAGGTCTCTAGTCTCTTGCATGTGGATGATAGCGGAACCAGATTAGAAGCTCCAAATAAATTGCGGAACGGACTTGATTAAAATAATTTTTAAAAGCGTAATTCGCCCGTTGGTGCGTCCCGTTTATCAACATCATCACCGTAAAAAAGCTAGGGTGCGCGCGTTTTCTCTCTTATTTTGAAGCTCGTTTGATGAACGCAAGAGGACGCAAAATTGTTGTTCAGGCCGCTGTATAAACAGGCTTCTGTTTTGTTTACTGTACTAAACAAGGGACTTAATTTACTCCGTGTATTAGCTTACGTTATTATTTTCGTGTTTGAGGGATACGTTTACATTTATTTTTAGTGTAAACACGCTCCTGTATGTTATTCAAAATTCAACGTATCTCTTTTTTATCGGGACATGCATGACACAGTGCCGTCGGCACTGCACACACGTCTTAATTAAATCGCCGGCCGTGTTTGTGCGTACTGCTCTCGCGTTGACTTACAACGCAAATACTGCTCCGTTGGCCTGCTGTCTGGAAATTGGTAGCTACCGTGTGCTGGTAGCAACGTACTTCCATAACGTTCAGCCACCGCTGAAGTTCCTAAGAACTTGAGCTTTTGGTCCTGGAAGTGACCAAATTAATAGGACCCCCTTACCGAGATACATTCGTCTCTACTAATAACAGGTTACGCGACTTGTCGCCGCACCAACACCTTACATACCCTGCTTACACTCGCAGCTGTAGTGAGTTCTATAGACGCTGAACTGCCTCCTGTGGAGTTACGTGCAGTTCCTCGTGACGTACGTACCCATGTGCAAGAGTACCTGTATCTACCCGTCTTTAGGGACATGGACACCAGCTGGGCATTGTCGTGCTGAAAATGCGAATTTTTCGATTCGAGCACACGATAGCTTTTCAAGTAATTTTGAAGTGAGAAGTCGAGATTGGGAAAATAGGTCAGCAAAATCTTGAGTGGAACAAAGTTAAATGAATACTATGGAGTATTAAAAGTGACATAAATATCATTGGGAGGTAAGACGTATAAGCGTGTCAACAGGACAAATATTAATGAAAGAATTCGGTCGAAAAGATCGTAATAAGAGGTCAACAGGGAAGTTGCGTTCGGATTTATGTGGCACAAGTGCTTAAGATTAATAGTCTCGTATCCATAGCTAGAAACAATAACCGACCTATACGAGATTTCATCTAAACTTAAGTCATTGTCGCGGGAAAGTTTCCAGTCTGTCTCTAAGCTGAATTAAATAGTATTTTGAAGGTAATGACGTCTGCGAATATGGACTGATGTCTGTTATAAAATGCTAATCACACCAGATGTATTTTTATTTTACGCTATTTTTATTTCACGCTAATCCATTTTAATATGTTGTAAACTGTCACGGTGACGAAACCCGCGTAATGGTTACGCTTTTTCATTTTGCACATGGACTTCACATGCTCTTAGCTACTTTGGTTGTGTGATACTCTCGTTAGGAGCACTGTCACATGTGTAGGCTTGGGAGGGAGGCTTTGCGTTTTTCGTGTTAGGAAGGTGTATTACCAGTATGATCTCAGGGTTCTGTCGTTGGCAGAAGGCAGTCAATGGATCTCATTAAGAGAGGCGGGCGTCCCCAGGGAGTGGGCGCTTTTCATAGAAGTGAGGCTGTAGCCTGCTTCATGTTTTTATGGGCAGAGCCAGTACCTGACCCAGCTATGGGCTGAAGACACTGTGCCGCCACTGATGGCCCAAAAGAATAGTCGATAACGACATTTTTGCAGGTTTGGCACCAACATCAAAGATCAAAACGCCATAGCACCGCTGTGCTAGCATGAGAAAGATGATTGGTTTCACTTCTAAATTTCGGTCACTTGGCGTGAAGAGGCTGACCAATGAAAGAGAGCCTGCTCCAGGGCATTACCAGCCTCGTGTTTGTTAATGTGGATTTTGTAACAAGAGTGGGAAGTTTCTGCGGCATTCCCCTGTTTTTTTTCATGAAATAAGTGATATTATCGTCCAGTATAATGAAAAGGATGGCTACCACTCACGATGTAGCGGAGATACTGAGTTGCAGGTAGGAACAACAAAAAGACTGTCATACAAAGCTTTCGGCCAAGCAATATTTTATCAGAACTAGACAACACACACACACACACACACACACACACACACACACAGACAGACAGACAGACGCAACTCACACACACGACCACAGTCTGGCTGCCAAGGAGAGACTGGCAGCCAGAGACTGTGGTCGTGTGTGTGTGTGTGTGTGTGTGTGTGTGTGCGTGTGTGTTTAGTTCTGACAAAGTATTGCTTAGTAGAAAGCTTTGTTTGACAGTCTTTTTATCGTGCCTGTCTGCAACTCAGCATGTCTGCCATATGGTGAGTAGCAACTACCCTTTTCACAATATTGTCATTATTCCATCCTCGATTTTCCATTGTTTGATATTCTTGTCCCTCACATTAGAAATAGCATGGCGTCTTCCACCCCATGTAGAGTTTTTGAAAGCAGAGATTTTAGGAGAGAGAGTTTTGTAGCACTCACGTTCTAGCCGCCATACAAATGTTCTATCAGCCGCCATCTGGTGCTGATGGGCACAGGCTTTGCTGATTTTGGGGAAATGTAAGTTTGGCAATCTGTGGTAGTGTGGACTGTACTCTGAGTCAGCTCACAACTAACTTGTATCGGCACACGATATGCGTTTCCCATTTGATTATAATTTGTGTCTTTGTGTCAGTAACGTTTAGTTCACAAACTGCCCAGATAAAGATAACATACTGCGTTTTCTTCCATAAAATTTGTCACCTTCCCACAGAGTTAGCGTCATTTTGTGTGAATTCAATCCACATTTTAGAAACCTTTTCTCGCTTCTAACTGCTTGTATATTGTGCTCAATAATTAGAGCAAGTATACTCAGACTTCATTAATATAAAGTGATCCTTTAAGTTGTTCTTCATATTTTCCACGGTTAGGCGACCCACTAAAATTAAATACAACCTACTGCATACCTAAGCTTGTTATTCTCACTGTGACGGCGTTACCGGTTTGTACAGCGTCCACACTCGACGATCATTCGCTTATTATTCAGTGAAAGTAACGTGTATTACACTTCCTCATCTTGTTTGACTAGGGAGAACTGTGTCAATTTCGCCTACGATTATGTTTCCTGTTTGTTGTTCCATGACTGTTTGGCTAACGCCCTTGCAGTATACAGACGTATTAAGCAAGAACTTTTGATAGCAACATCATACCATAAAGCTGGTCAAGGGTTAAAAATCAACAGAAACAGCTTAAACTTTCAAAACCATCCTGGAATTCACTAGAAAGAGGCAACACTTAAGGAACCAAGGAAAAACTGTTTTAAGATGGCTGTCTGCGTGATTTAAAACTTAGTCCTCCTCATTAAAAGTCCACTGGTTTCAGCGCCACACCACCTTCTCCGTGGATGCCTATAGGTACATGTTTTGCTATTGTACATCCCACAAGAGCTGAAGAGGTGAGCTACTCATGAGATGAACTGCAGATGACTCCATTATCATCCTTGCAACCTACAGACCTTGGTGTACAGCCGCAGCGATTAATTCCGGCAATTAAAAGGATTGTAGCTTGTTGTGTTCCTCGCGAACAGTCATAAATCTGAGAGGAATCCTACAGCAATATTTGCAAGGAAGGATCCATCACAGTACAGTAGACATCTAACGACATGTCCACCATTGTTGAAACTTGTACAGCTCTGGAAAGCGTATGGAATTGCCTGGAAGGCATCACCTAACCCTACTGTATAAATAGTGCGTTTGCCATATTTTTGAAGTGTAGTTATGGGGGATACAGACAAAGCAATTCATCTAGAAGTGGGTATTGAAAGCCGAGTTTTCGGACTAGTATAAACGTCGCCTTTATTGAAGAGAAGGAAGGAGTATTTGCAGAGCAATGGGTTATGGTTCGTGATGACGAACCAGTATAACGCATAACAGACGTTGTTTTCATTGGTGTTGAAACGTTGAAAAGTTGCCTTGGCACATACAATCTGTGGACTCGAACCTGGAACCCTGTCTTCCCCTAGAAATGTTCTTACCGGCCGAGCTATCCAAAAACTAACCAGAAGCCATTCCCATAGCTGCACTTCTGCCAATACCTCTAGCCTAAAGTTCTTAATCCACATCGACACTCCGAAGAGCACGGAAGAGCATACTTCCCATTGTAGCATGTGTTAGGGTTCCCTCCCGTTCGACTGGCGTATGCTCCGCAAGAAGAATTATTGCTTATGACTCTGTGCGCGCGGTAATGGGTCCACTCTCGTCTTCGCAGTACGTACACGAACAGTATACAGGAAGTGGACGTGGAAAACAGTACAGACGTTACCATAATGCGGAAATGGAGAGATTTATCTGACTTTCAAAAAGTCACGATTATTGGCTTTGCGCCAAGGGTGGAAGCCTTTCTGTAACGGCTAAGTGTGTCAAGTGTGGACGTGCTGCCATAGTTGAAGTATACCGTGCAGGGCAAAAAGGCATTATCCAAAATCGTCGCCGAGACAAATGAGGTGGACCACGGGCCATAGATGACAGGGGCGAACAACAGCGCCGGAGATGCATACGGACGAACAGACGTGCAGCTGTTGAGCAACTGACCGCCCAGATCAATCAAGGGGCTGCCAACGGCGTCTCCTCAACGAACGTTCAGCGACCGTTGCTGCGCATTGGCCTCCACAGAAGGCACCTGGTCCATGTACTCGTGCTGATGTTCATCGGCTGTGAACGCAACCGAGCGTCCACTGGTGGCGTCATGTGGCGTTTTCTGAGGAATCATGTTTTATTCTCCATCAGACAGATGGTCGTTGTGTACGGTGTGAAACGTCTGAAACGAAACATCTTCAAACCGTCGGAATAGCCCAGGTCGGAGAAGGGGTCGCTATGGTGTGGAGGATGTTGGGGTGATATTCCCCAGGTGGTTTCGTCTTCCTGTAAGTCACACTGGATCACCGCAGGTACGCATCTATCCTTAGGAACCATGTCCACCCCTAAATGTCGATTGTTCTTCCTCAGCACTCTAGTCTGTTCCAGCAGGACAACGCAACCTGTCACCTAGCTCGCAGTATACGCATGTGGTTCGCAGAGCACCAAGATGAGATTACGGCCGTGGCCACCAAACTCACCGGCTTTATACCCAATCTGTGTGGCCACCTCAATCGGACTGTCAGTGTCATGGATCCTCAACCGAGAAACCTAGCGCAACTGGCCGAGGTACTGGAGTCGGCATGACTCCACATTCCTGTCGATACCTTCCAGAACCTCACTGACTCTCTTTCTGCAAGTCTCGTAGCGGCCCGCTCTGCCAGAAATGGTTATTCAGGCTTCTGACACGTGATCACGTGTCATCCGTCGCACGTTTTGTAACCAATCTCCTTTGGAGACTCACAACATCTTCTCAATATCTTACAGCTTGCGAGTAGTGTCTGGATGACTCAGTCGGTAAAAGCATTGGCCGTGGAAGGTAAGATTCCGTGTTCCAGTCGCGGTACGACGCTCAGTTTTTAATCTGCCAGGAAGTTTCAAAACAGCGCCAGAGCGAAAGATTCATTCTGCTCACAAACGTATTAATATAGTACACAATAGTGGTACTCGCTCTGTAATGGAACTTCCGCGACAGGGTATATTCAGTGAAGGGTGCTCGCGCAGAGTTGCATATAATTTCCGAACAGAATGAAGTGGGGGAACCGTTATGGCGGTGCGTTCGCGTTCGCATGTGTTTGGCGGCGCGGCGGCGGACTCAGCGGGTCGGGCAGCCAGCTGGCGGTGGATCGATGCGCTGTGTGGCGCGTGCCTGCCGGCCTGCAATCAGGCTGAGTGCCGCCCCCGCCGCCCCCGCCGTCTCCTGCGCCCCTCGCCGCCTCCGCCGCCCCCAGCCTTTTGTGTCGACGCCTGCCACGCCCCCGGGCCGCAGTCCGCCGTCTTCGTGCTATCTGCGGACTCCCGCCGGTTCGCGGCTCGCGACGCTCTACAGTCCCTCCCCCCTCCCCCCTTCCCCCTCCCCCCTCCCATCAACCCATATAGCCTTAAAAAAAAAGAGAAAGAAAAAAGAAACAACTGTACCACCCATCGAGTTATTTACTTGTTATGCGCCGAAGGAGAGCGCTTTTTCGCCCTGTCAGCCTCCAATATGCGTGAATGATGTGTACGGAGTGCTCGCCACAAAACACTGCAGCAAATGGCAAAACAGTTTGACTACCTGCTTTACATCGAGGTGATGTCCACATCCACAGATGGCGGTAGTATCGATTATTCAATGTAGAAAAGGGCAGTGCAGTGACGGAGCTGTCATTTGTATTCAAGTGCTTCATGTGATAAAGTTTCCGATATGATTATACTCGCACGAAGGGAATTAACATGCTTTGAACGCGGAATGGTAGTTGGAGCTAGAAGCATGGGACATTCAATTTCAGAAATTGTTAGGGAATTCAATATTCCAAGACCCGTAGCGTCAAGAGTGTGCCGAGAATACCAAATTCCATTCACCATGGAAATGCAGTGGCCGATGGCCTCCACTTAACGACCCAGAGTAGCGGAGCTGTCAGTGCTAACAGACAAGCAACATTGCATGAAATAACCGCAGAAATCAATGCGAAACGTACGACGAACGTATCCTTTAGGACAGAGTGGCGAAATTAGTCGTTAATGGTCTATGGCAGCAGATGACCGACCCGGGTGTCTTTGCTAACACCATGACATCGCATGCAGCGCTTCTCCGGAACTCGTGACCGTTTCGGTTGGATCCTAGACGACTGTAAAACCGTAGCCTGGTCAGATGAGTCACGAATTCAGTTGGTAAGAGCTGGTGGTAGGGATTGAGTGTGGCGGAGACACCACGAAGCCATGGGCCCAAGTTATCAACAAGGCACTGTGCAACCTGGCGGTTGCTCCATAATGGTGTGGGCTGTGTTTACTTCGAGCGAACTGAGGCCTCTGGTCTAACAGAACCGATCAAAACTGCAAATGCTTGTAATCGGCTACTTTGAGACCATTTGCAGACATTTATGGACTTCATGTTCCCAAAGAAGTATACAATTTCTACCGATGACAATGCGCCATGTCGCCGTGCAACAACTGTTCGCGACTGCTTTGAATAATATTCTGGATAATGCGAACAAATGAGTGGGCCACCAGGATCGACCGACACGAATCCCATCGAACAATTAAGGGACATAATCGAGAGGTCAGTTAGTGCTCAAAATCCTACACCATAAACACTTCCGCAATTATGGACGGCTATAGCGTCAGTAGTGCCGAATATTTTTGCAGGAGATTTCCAAGAACTTGTTGCCCATGCTACGTCGAGTTGCTGCACGACATGAGGACGTATCCCATGACTTTTGTCATCCCAGTGTAAAACGGGTCGTTCCGCTTTACGAACGCAGTACAGCAGCTACTTTACGTAGCACATATTCCACAAGTCCTGGTAGCTTCCTGGACGTACAGTGGTCGATAAAGACACTGCTACCCCCAAAACACAACACATTACCACGTCTGATACGGTGTAGCAAAACAGTTAGCATTCAAAACAGCGTCTCGGAATGGATAAATACAGGTCCTGAATGGTTTTCAAGGGAATCTTACACCATTATTACTGCAAAATAGTGGCAGTCCAGGTAACTATGATGGATTACAGAAGACTTTTGAGACAGTTCCTCACAAGCGACGCGTACCTGTGGAATCCGTCCCCGGTGTGTGACTGGATTCGTGATTTCCTGTCACAAACGTCACAGTTCGTAGTAATTGACGGAAAGACATCGAATAAAGCAAACGCGACATCTGTCGTTCCCCTAGGAAGTGTTATAGGCCCTCTATTGTTGCTGATCCATGTAAATGATGTAGGGACTTCAGGAGCTCTCTTTGATTGTTTTCAGCTGACGCTGTCATTTACCGTTCTGTTAAGTCATCAGAAGATACAAAGAATTGCAAAATAACTTATAAAAGGTATCTGCATTGCGCAGAATTCGTAAATGACACTAAATAATGAAAAGTGTGAAATTATCCACGTAAATACTAAAAGGAATCCGCTAAATTTCGGTTACTCGATAAACTTCGCGAATCTGAAGGCTGTAAACTCAACTAAACACTCAGGGAATACAATTACGAATTACTTAAAGTAAAACAATTACATATTGTAACCTTACATAAGCTGTCAATTGTGGTAAAAGTAAGAAATTTCCCGAAAGTAATTTAACAGCGAAGTTTCGATTCCGAGAAATGCGTAGTGTCGTGTTAGGTTGGTAGAGTAACAGCAAGTGTTAATGCGTGACGTCACGCTGAATCGAAATTTTTTTTGATATATCGAAACGTATTGGATGTACCCCGAAGGTAATATTTGTGGTTTTTAATTTGATTATTTATTTGAAAAGCTATTGAAATAATTGTGTACGATATGAGTAAGACTCATATGACTATTATATCGCATTCACAGTGATATAATAGTGATTTGACATAGACTTGACAACCAAGAAGTATATTTTTTCTTTGATAAAGACAGAGATGTTAGCACTCTATCAAGTTACTCTGGTGCGTTATAAGTTAATTTCCTGTTTTGGTCCTAATTGATTGCGTAGAGGGCAATCCTAGTTAATTATTGAGTCCTTTGAGTGGTAAAAGGAAGAGAGAGAGAGAGAGAGAGAGAGGGAAACAAAAAGGAATACGCTAGCTGTCTAAATAACAGTCACATCTTGCGAGGCGCGATATACGTTGCAAGGGATCGCGCTACAGCATCAATGTACACTTCGCTTAAAACGAAGTATTATTATCGATAATAATTAGATCGGAAGTTGTTTTTGAGAAAGCATATGATTCTGAACTGACTTTTAATTAACTATTATGAAAGGTAATCAATTCGCGACAGAAAAGACAAATTTCGGGAATTAGATTTGATCGTATGATTGCATAGCAATGTGTCAGTAGTCTTGGGTTATGTGTAGCTGGAACGGAGTAATAAGTTGAAAATACCATACACACACAGGCAAACACTATAAAAATTGGCATTAATTATGATTGAGTTCCGAGTGAATGTGATTTTTTTAGCCAAATCGGGACCTCAATAAACTACTGTTACATGAAAAGACAATCATGTGTAGCGTCACATTTCAGTAGACGACCAACCGTAGAAACTACAATTTCACATCGATGTTATCATTTTTGTCAAAACAGTGACACTTATTTTTTTTTGTTTCCTTCCGTACTCGAACGAAGGCTATAAATTGAAGTTCTTAATGTTTTGTTGCTATCATGATTTCGGAAAGATATTAAGATGTTCCCCTTTTCCCTTCCTCGAACATACGACCCCGAGGATTTGCCGAGCTTGTAAAGAAGAAAGAAGAGAGAACCAAACAAACCACAACCACTACCGACGACGACGTCGAAGGAGACATGGGGAGGAGAGGATACAATTTACAAGGTGAGTCACTAACTATTGCCACCTAGAATAACTCCAAAAGTATGATAGTAGCTGAAAAGTCTGTGGGACAAATGTTGGACGGGACAACGGGGGCTATAATATGACTTTTTTTTTTTTTTTTTTTGCTAGGTGGAGTCGCGTCAGAGATATGAAGGTCAACTTCGTTTTTTTAAATGGGGTGCTATAGTTTGGTACTTATTTTCTGATAGCGGGTATCGAGACGAATCCAGTGGTGTGTAACAGTAAGATCTTTGAAGGTCAACGAAGGCCACAAAGGTGGCATGAACGACCATTTACAGAAGGTGTCCGAAGTGATGACCATTGGTATCAGTGCAGTGCTGCAATCTTCTTGTCATGGATTGAGTGGTACTCCTTAACACTTTGGCACTTATCGAAGCACATGCTCTGACAACTCTCTCTCGTATATCGTGCAAATATAAAAACTCGCCGAATGCGGCGTATCCATCTAACGTGCCATTGACAACTAAACCCACTCGACGGTTTCTCAATGCAACACTAACGCCAGGCGCAAATTGAGACGCGCATAGAGAGTGTGACGCGACGCAACGTGCATTATTGTAACTTCACAGGTTCAAACGAGACCGCGCAAATTGGGACGCGACGCGACTGGGTCACTACACGTGGCTGCTCCAGGTCGCGCGGCGTTGTGGTTGTGGCACAGTTTCTCGCGCCGCGCGTCATGTGAGTACTTTGTGGGACGGGTGAGGTGTGGAGCGGGAAGGCAGTTCTGCCATATGTTCACTTCGGCATGGCACACAGGGGCAGTGGAAGTATTTCCCATCCGAAAAATACGGTCTTACCGTGTACTGAATTTTATTATCACTGCGTAATGTTTCGGGTTTCGCCGTTTAAGCCCTCCGTCTCTTTTCGTTAGTACATAATAGTTTTCAGTTATATATATATCAGTACAGTTACTTTGTTTTGTTTATTGTTTTGTCAAGAACAATGCACAGTTCAGTAACTGGTGAGCCATTAGCCACTGAAGTTATATCTTCTGCGGCCACAATGTTTTCAGGACGTAAGAGGCGACAGACGATTCATCGCGAGGGTAGTGAATAAAGAAATAAGGCATGTTATAAAACCATGTGATCTAGAAGCAAGGCGGGAAAGTAAAACAAGGTTATCTACTTGCTGCCTGTTACTATCATACTTTCGGAGTTATTCTAGGTGGCAATAGTTAGTGACTCACTCTGTATGATATCGCGGGGAAAGCAAACCAAACATTGCGATTTATTGGCAGAATATTTAGAAAATGTAACAGGTCTACCAAGAAGACTGCTTATACTACGCTTGTCGGCCGTCCTCTGGAATACCCCTGTGCGGTGTGGTATCCGCAGCAGAGAGGATTGATGGAGGACATCGAAGCAGTTCAAGGAAAGGCAGTTCGTTTTGAATTAAGCGAAACAGGGAGAGAGTGACACGGGTATGATACCCGAATTGGAGTCGCAGTCATTAAAACAAAGATGCTTTTCGCTGCGGCAGGTACTTCTCGTGAAATTTGAATCACCAACTTTCTCCTCAGAGTGTGAAAATATTTTATTGGCACTCATCTATATAAGGAGAAACGATCACCAGAATAAACTAAGAGAAGTCAGAGCTCGCTCGGGAAGATTTAAGTGTTCGTTTTTGTCGTGCGCTTTTCGGGAGTGGAACGGTGGAGAAGCATCTCGAAGGTGGTTCGACGAACCATCAGCACATACTTAATTATGAATTGCAGAGTGATCTTGTAGATACAGATGTAGAAGTGAATATCGATCACGCACCGTTCTATCCAAAGTAGACCACTAAAGCTCAGTGATATTGAGATCTGGCCAGGGGGGATGCGGCAATTCATCCTCGTCCCATAGTCCTGGACTATGGGAGCTCTGTGAACAGGAAACCTGTCGTCTTGGAACACAGCATCGCCACTGGGGAACAAATATTTAAATATTTTACCATCGGATGGTAGAGAAATAGAATGGAAATGAACGTATGGCATCGTTGGCCGGGAGGCCCCTATTCGGCGAAGTTCTTATTTCACTCGACGCCACATTGAGCTACTTACGCGCCGGTAATGAGGATGAAATGATGATGAAAACAAGACAATACCCATTACCCGAGCGGAGAAAATCTCAAACCCGGCCGGGAATCCAGCCCGGGCCCCCTTGCATGGGAAGCGAGCACGTTACCACCCAGATAAGTAGGCCGACATCGGATGGTAAAAGTGTCACATAACAGTGGGCAATAAAGTTACCTTGATGAGTAAACATGGGACAATGTAATACCACGATAATGGCAACCAAAATCTTCATCGAACCCCCTGCCCCCTCATGTTTCACTCTTGGGAAATGATTCAGCTAGAAGATGCCAACAGAATTATCTCACCAAATGACTTTCTTCCGTTGCTCCATAGTCCTGATCTTACGGCTTTCAGCACCAAGCTTTCAAGCTCCGATCAATTGCAGCACTGATGAATGATTTTGGAATTCCAGTTCGTCTTGCAATTCCTTCGTTATGCAGCTCCCAGTTTCGCAGTGACATTTTGTCAGCTGTCATTCAATTATTATTCACCAAAATCCCTTTTAATTAACATTTGTCACCGTCACTCAACAATACTTTTGTCCACGTTATGACTTAACGGATGATATTTTCCGCTTTTCCTGCATGCGGTATAAATCATGCCTCTTGAAACAGCAAACCCCTCAGCTACGTTAGTTACGGCAGCACCCAGCATTCGCGCAAAAAAAAATGGTTCAAATGGCTCTGAGCACTATGGGACTTAACATCTATGGTCATCAGTCCCCTAGAACTTAGAACTACTTAACCCTAACTAACTTAAGGATAGTACACAACACTCAGTCATCACGAGGCAGAGAAAAGCATTCGAGCACCAACAATTAGCACAACCACAGAGAATACTATTTTGACCACGACTGACACTTGTAAAGCATTGAGGACATTGCACAGGGTCCGTTCGTTGTCAGATACAACGGCGCAACTTGCAGGCTTGGCTAGCATCTGCGCTTATGTCCAAACATGCGTTTCTTGCTGTGTTTCCACATCTTCATCTAGTCTCCGTATGTGGCACCACATGTCTATACAGAGGTGACGCACTCCTCGTAAAATACAGGCCGGTGGCTTGTGGGCACGAAGCTACTGCCCGATAGCGCCCCCTATAGCGGATTCTGTTCAGGTGAATTTAGCGGCCAAAACATCGTGATTTCAGTATCATGCTCCTCATACCTCTGTAACACGATTCTGGTCTTTTAAAATAACAGTTATCCTTCTGAAAGCGCCATTGTCATAGGGGAAGACACCTCTCATGAAGGGATACAGGTAGCCAGCAGTGATGGTCACGTAACTATCAAGGTGCCTTCGATCACCACCAAACGCCCCATGGACGCCTAGCGAATGTCCCTCACAGATTAATACTGCCCCCCTATCCCCTCGCCCCACCCCCTCATCGTACATCCATGCAACGCAGTATTACTCGACCAGCGCTTAACTGAATGGCGAGGTATCCAGACAAAAACATTGACCCGATGTAACAAGAAACGTGGTAGACGTGTCCTAAGAACAAGTTTTCACTGGTCCGCGGTCCAGTCATGATTACCCCTGTCCTCACTGTAATCTTAATTGACGATTCCGGTAAGATGGGAACACTCAAATGTCGTCTGCTGTGGAGCCCTGTGTTCAGTAATGTTCGTTGGACGATGCATTAGTATTGTACTCTCCTCCGACCTCGACGTCGGGCGTGATGCGTGTACGCCCAAAATCTTTACAGTACTGGTGGTTTGAGCATGCGTCAACTGCTTTCCATATGTGCTCACACCAGCAGCACATGGACAGTCGACCACAGAGTTTTGTGACTGGTGTGACGCCGCCCGTCTGTGCCAGCCTATTCATCCACTTGCAATCTTCGTCCACAGTTTGCCGGACGTATTCCAATCTCTGCCTTCTCCTACAGTTTTTACCCTCTGCAGTTCCCTCTAGTACCACGGTATTTATTCGCAAATGTCTTAACAGATATCGTACCGTCATATCCGTTCTTCTTTTCAGCGTTCTCCATATGTTCTTTTCCTCGTCTATTCTGCGGAGAACTTCCTAATTCCTTACCTTATCGGTCCACCTCATTTTCAACATTCTTCTGCAGCAACATGTCTCAAATGCTTCTGTTCTCTCCATCAGTTTTCCCAGAGTCCGTATTTCACTACCATACAATACTCCGCTCCAAACGAATATTCTCAAAAATTTCTTCCTCAAATTGAAGCCTGTGTTTGATACTAGTTGACTTTTCTTGATCAGAAATGCCCTTTTTGGCAATGCTGATCTGCTTCTTATGTCATCATTGCTCTGTCTGTCACGGGTTGTTTTGCTGCCTCTATAGCAGAAATCCCTCTCATTACTTTCGTCTTCCTTCTCAGTCCATATTCTGCAGCCATCAGACTGTTCATTCCATTCAGCATATACTGTAATTCTTCTTCACTTTCACTGACAATAGTAATTTTTTCATAATGCGGGGCCACAATCATGATTTCGGCACTCTGAAGCCGAAATTATGATTGTGTAAGTGTAAATGTAACACTCTAAATAAACAACAGTCTAATGGCGGTTCTGACTTCAAAGACTGAGAATAATAGTGTCATCAGTGAATCTTATCACTGATGTCGTTTCATGCTAAATTTTAATCCTGCACTTGAATCCTTCTTTTATTTTCGTCATTGCTTATTCGATGTGTAGAATGAACAATAGGGACCAAAAATTACATCCCTATCTTACATCATTTTTAAGCCGAGCACTTTTACAGTTACCTCTTGGTTCTTTTAGATATTATACAGGGACGAAAAACTGCATCCCTGTCTTGCACCCTTTTTAAGCCGAGCACTTCATTCTTGGTCACGCACTGCTACAGCTACCTCTTGGTTCCTTTAGATATTATATATTATCCGTCTCTCCCTGTAGCTTACAACTATTTTTCTCCGAATGTTGAACATGTTGCACCATTTTACAGGTCAACAAATCCTATGAAAGTGTCTAGATTCTTCTTCAATTTTGCTTCCAATATCGACCACAACGTAATGAATGCTTTACTGGTTCCTTTATTTATCCTAAAGCAAAACTGATCGTCATCTAACAGATCATCGATTTTCTTTTCCTTTCTTCTGTATATTATTCTTGTGAGCAACTTGGAGACGTCGGTATTAACGTCCCCATCAACTTTGTCACTTACCATCACTTCATGAGACGCTGAGGAGAAGTCTGAAATTTAACGCAGGACTTTTGTGGAAAGACTGATGACCTGGAATTTTACGCCTCCTCTCCAGTTGGCTGCCAAATACAGACAGTGAGAATTTTCCGCCTCCAGAATTTGAACCGGCTTACCTCCGAGTCGGGGTAACTCGGCTACCTTCTATCTTTTGAGTGATCGGTCTTCTGATTGGTTCGATGCGACCCACTACAAACGGCTCTCCTGTGCCAACCTTTCCAGTTTCCAAACTGTGTCCTCAATTGCTTGGTGGATATATTCAAGTCATTGTCTTCCTCCACGGTTTTTACCTCCTACAGATCTCTCTCTAGAACCACAGAAGTCGCTAATGATTTAACACATCTCCTATCATCCTGTCCCTTTCTTCTTGTCTGTGCTACCCATATATTCCCTTCCTCGTCTATTCTGCTCAGAACCTCCTCATTCCTTACCTTATCAGACCACCTAATTTTCAAGATCGTCTGTAGCACCACATCCCAAACACTTGTCTTCTGTTCCGGTTTTCCCACAGTGTATGTTTCACTACCATACAATGGTGTGCTCCAAACGAACGTACTCAGATATGTCTCCCTCAAATTAAAGCCTATGTTTGATAATAGTAGACTTTTTTTGAACAGGATTGCCCTTTTTAGCAATGCTGATCTGTTTCTTATGCCGTCTTTGCTCCGTCCGTCATTGGTTATTTTACTGTCTAGGTAGCAGTATTCCTTGATGTCATCTTGATTTCAGATGTTAAGCTTCCTGCTATTTTCTTTTCCGCTACTTCTAATTGCTTTTGTCTGTCTTCGGTTCACTCGCAAACTATATTCTGTAGTCATTAGACTGTTCATTCCATTCAACAGATTCTGTAATTCTTCTTTACTTCAATTAGAACAGTAATCAGCGAATCGTGTAATTGATATCCTTTCACTTTCATGTTTAATTCCACTCCTGAACCTTTTATTTCCATCATTGCTTCTTCGATGTAAAGACCGAACAGTAGGGGTGAAAGACTACATCCCTGTCATACACTCTTTTTAAACGAGCACTTCGTTCTTGGTCGTCCATAGTTATCATCCCCTCTTGGCTCTTGTACATGTTGTATATTACCTGTCCCTCCCTGAAACTTACGCCTGTTTTCTCAGAATTCCCCCGTTTCACATTGTCGAATGTTTTTTCCAGGTCGACAAATCCTATGAACCTGTCTTGATTTTTCTCCAATTAGGCTTCTTTTATCAAACGCAACGTCAGAACTGATTCTCTCGTACATTTACCATCCGTAAAGGTAAATTTATCGTCATATAAGAGATCCCCAGTTTTCTTATCCATTCTCCTGTACATTATTCTCGTCAGCAGCATGGAAGCATGAGCTGTTAAGCTGACTGTGTGATAATAGTCGTACTTAGGTGCGCTTGCTGTCTTCGGAATTGAATCGTTGATATTTTTCCGAAAGTTTGATGGTATGTCGTTAGTCTTACAGTAACTACAGAAGAATAACCGTCTAGTTGCTAGTTCCCCAGTGATTTGAGTAATTCCGATGGAATATTATGTACCTCATCTGCCTTATTTAATCTGAAGTATTCGAGAGCTGCTTGAATGCTTCACTTATGTCTTGCACATGGACTTCAATTTCGTCTATCACGTCAATTCCTTCCCTTGACAGAGGCCTCCAATGCTCCAATGTACTCTTTTCACCTATCCACTCTCTTCGCTGCATTTAACCGCGGAATTCTCTTTCCGTTCTTAATTTTGCCGCTCTTGCTTTTAATTCCACTGAAGGTTAAGTATGGTTTTACTATATGCTGATCAGTCCTTCCAGCGATCATTTCTTTTCCTGCTGGCATTGTGACTTAGCTTGCCTGCACTTCCTTTCTACGTTACTGGTAGGTGATTTCTATTGCTGTATTCCTACATCTGCATCTACATACATTGTCCGCAATCCACCACACAGTGCGTGGCGGAGGGTACCTCGTACCAGAACTAACATCTTCTCTCCCTATTCCACTCCCAAACAGAACGAGGGACAAATGACTGCCTATATGCCTCTGTGCGAGCCCTAATCTGTCTTATGTTATCTTTGTGGTCTTTCCGCGAAATGTAAGTTGGCGGCAGTAAAATTGTACTGCAGTCAGCCTCAAATGCTGGTTCTCTAAATTTCCTCAGTAGCGATTCACGAAAGGAACGCCTCCTTTCTTCTAGAGACTTCCACCCGAGTTCCTGAAGCATTTCTGTAACACACGCGTGATGATCAAACCTTCTAGTAACAAATCTAGCAGCCCGCCTCTGAATTGCTTCTATGTCCTCCCTCAATCCGACCTGATAGGGATCCCAAACGCTCGAGCAGTACTCAGGAATAGGACGTATTAGTTTTTTGTAAGCGGTCTCCTTTACAGATGAACCACATCTTCCCAAAATTCTACCAATGAACCGAAGACGACTATCCGCCTTCCTCACAACTGCCATTACATGCTTGTCCCACTTCATATCGCTCTGCAATGTTACGCCCAAATACTTAATCGACGTGATTGTGTGGCACTGAGCACTATGGGACTTAACTTCTGAGGTCATCAGTCCCGTAGAACTTAGAACTACTTAAACCTAACTAACCTAAGGACATCACAGACATCCACGCCCGAGGCAGGATTCGAACCTGCGACCGTAGCGGTCGCGCGATTCCAGACAGTAGCGCCTAGAACCGCTCGGCCATTCCGGCTGGCGTGACTGTGTCAAGCGCTACACTACTAATGGAGTATTCAAACATTACAGGATTCTTTTTCCTATTCATCTGCATTAATTTACATTTATCTATATTTAGAGTTAGCTGCCATTCTTTACACCAATCACAAATCCTGTCCAAGTCACCTTGTATCTTCCTACAGTCACTCAACGACGACACCTTCCCGTACACCACAGCATCATCAGCAAACAGCCGCACATTGCTATCCACCCTATCCAAAAGATCATTTATGTAGATAGAAAACAACAGCGGTCCTACCACACTTCCCTGGGGCACTCCAGATGATACCCACACCTCCGATGAACACTCACCATCGAGGACCACGTACTGGGTTCTATTACTTAAGAAGTCTGTCTTTTCCTGAACGTTTTCACGATAATTACTCGAGCAAATACATCTCTTGTGGTACGATCAACTTATTCTGGAAGGCGCGCGAGTTTCTGAGGGACAGATTGCTGAAACGTGTCCACGGGGCAGCCGATGCGCATTAGCAGCACTGAGTCGGCGGCCGGACCAGAATGTAACGGCCCTGGAGAGGACGGACAACAGCCGGTGGGGTTGGGGGAGGGGAGCGCCACGCGCGTGCGTGCGCCCCGGACGTGCGTACGGACGTGCGTGTGAAACCGGCCCACGCATCGCAGGCCCGCGGCAACCTGGCCCGGGGGCAGTCCGGCCGCCCGATATTTAAGTATTTAGGCGGGCGTGGCCGGGTAGGCGCGTGCCGCAATCGGGGCCCTCCGTCCCAGCGACAACAGCCGCCGCCGCCGCTCCAGAATAAACAGCGGGCCGGCGGCGCTGCGTGCGTGCGTGTGCGTGTGCGTGCGTGCGAGAGGGGCCGCCTTCCCGCCGCGCATTACCTCCATTACGCGGGATTTGTACGGGCCCGCCAGAGGACGCGACAAATGTAGACGTGTGTCGCGGGCAGCGCGTGGCTCTCCACGGCCCCAGAGCCAGTTTGTTGTCGTCGTACGTGCCGAGCCGCCGCTAAGTCGGATTACGGCGAGAGAGACATTTGTCGCGCGTCAACAGCGCGGACAGCCACTCGCGGGCCGGCCTTGCCGACGCCACGGTCTGACTCCGCTGTCCGGCCTAGAGGGGATTAGCAGACGCTGCCGGCGTATCAATACTGTCGCGCTGGAACCGTTCCCACACCTACAACGGCGCCACCTAAATTAGGCGTCAAGTTGGGCCCCGCTGGACGGCCGCTGATCCCCTGCCTGTGGTGCCTTCAGGGGTCACGTGAAGACCGCACCACTGCTGTCGACTTCCAAATTTATGTGAATAGTTATTAGATTTTAAATCGATTAGAAAGAAACAATGCTAGAATTAATCAATGAAAGCGTACCTCGAGATTACATATCGAGTTTACTATTTCCCGTTGATCAAATAATTTGGATGCAGTTGACTATGAGATACAGCACATGAAGATAATCGTATAAAAATACAATAGGGTCGGACAAACAATAAATTTTTCTAAAACAAAATATCTCTCTACATAGAGTTAACATGACATTATCACAGATGCAAAAACTATGAGGCATGTCAGAAGTTAAAACAACCACGCGGGATTAGCCGAACGGTCTAGGGCGCTATAGTCATGGACTCTGGCGGCTGGTCCCGGCGGAGGTTCGAGTCCTCCCTCGGGCATGGGTGTGTGTGTTTGTCCTTAAGATAATTTAGGTTAAGTAGTGTGTAAGCTTAGGGACTGATGACTATAGCAGTTAAGTCCCATAAGATTTCACACACATCTTGAGAAATGAAAACATCTGGAAGTCAAATCTCAGATGAGTGTTCCAGTAAACGAGAAGTAAGGGAGAGCACAACACAAATTAAGTAAGCACTCAACAAGCTGAATTCCATCCTAACGTCAGATAAAATTAAGAAAAAAACAAAAAAGTTACACTAATCTTTCTGCATGGTTTTTTTTTCCATGCTGCATTTGGACCGCTAGGACTCGTCATGAAATGAATTTTGTGCTGGCCGTAGTGCTCCACTAGGTTCACTAGCCGACACTAACGGCCTCCACTGAGCAGCTCTCAAGCCGCGTGCCTGAGGTCACGGGCTCCGTCGGCCATGTCGTAAATGTGTAAATGGCAGCTGTATTATAAAACTACTAGCTGGGAAAACCGGCGTTTCCCGAGTATTTATTTATTCCAATCTTCTGTTAGTCCATCTCCGCCTCCCTCCTCCCACTGTTTCCTCCTCTCTGTGCATCTTCTTCTTCCTCCTTTCTCTATCCATACTCCTCCCTCGGCGTCTCCTTACCTATCCTTTTTCTCCATCTATCCTCCCTCTCTATCCATCCTGCCTGCCCCTGTCCATCACCTCCATTCTTCCCCCTCTGTACATCTTCACCACCACTTCTCTCTGTCCACCTCCTCCACACCTGCCCTTCCCCTCACTCTCTGCTCATCTCCTCCTGACCTTCATTCTCTGTCAGTCTGCACCTCACCCTCTGTCCATCTGCTCCTCCCCCTTGTGTTCATCTCCTCCTCCCCCCTCTAAATCCTTCTCTTCCCCCACCCTTTGTCAATTTCTCCCTCCCCCTCTCTCAATCTCCTGCTCCCCTCTCTCTGTCCATCTCCCCCTGTTCGACTCCTACTCTTTCCTTTCTTTGTCAATGTACTCCTCTCTCCTCTCACTGACCGTCTACTCCTCTTCCTTTTCTCCATCCACTTCCTCCTCTCCCTGTGTCTGTTCATCTCCTACCCACATCTCTCTGCCTGCCACTTCTTCCCACTGCCTCTATCCATCTCCTGCTCTTTCCTTTCTCTGTCCATTTCTCCCCTAACGCTATCTATCTGCTCGTCCACCTGTCTGTGCGTGTCTTCTCCTTCCCTTTCGCTGTAAAAGTTGGAAATCATGTGTAAAGTTTGTTAGAAGTCTCCAAGAAAGGCTCTCATTCTCAAATACTGGATAACTAAGCAATTGGTACTCCCACGCCGTGGGCTACACTGCTGTTTCATCCCCGGCTCTTCGACAAGTGGGTGGTTGTTATCCCACAGTCATTCTTTCCAGACAATAAATAACATGTAAACCATGTTTGGTTGAAATCGGTCCAGTGGTTTAGGAGGAGATGTCGAACTTACATACACTCATAAACTCATTTTTGTAATTTTTATGGATTATACATCATATTTCAAATAGAAAACTATAAAAGAAAGAAAAATAGTTTAAGAAGAGCGATGAAAGAAGATAGATTGACTAATAAAGATCACTTGCGCTGTCCAGGGAGGAGGTCTCAGAATGTAACCTAGAGGTCGACATCACTATATGGTGTTTCGCAAGGTTTCTTCCTAAGGTATGTTCATGTGCTAGTCTAGGTAATTCTAGGTTGGCGTTTTACAGCTTCACCGTGGCACCTGGTACAATAACTAACCACACTAAATTATATATTTTATATCGTGTCTGTATACTATGTGATTAAGAATTACTATTGATATGTCCTATGTATGCTATGTATTGTGCCTCTTCATGCGTTTTATCCTGTGTTTACTTTTATTCTAACTCGCTAACTCGTTCTGTGTGTCAAGAAGTCTACGTTACTATAGTGACAGGTTTATTGTACGCATGGTCCAATAACCAACCACAATTATAACATATGCCCCTCTGATTTGATTTACGTTTAACGTTCCTATATTTGGCTATCTACATTTTCTTCTTTGTGTGTTATGCCCCCTATGTCGGTGCTGAAAGAATCCGTAGTAATGGGAACCTCATCTGAACTAACCCAGTCGTCTCCCTGACGTCTGCCTCGAGGCCTGTAAGGTCTCATTTGTTTGTAGATGGTGTGTTCTGTTCAAAAATGGCTCTAAGCACATCTGAGGTCATCGGTCCCCGGTGTGTTCTGTCTTGGAGATGTGGTCTGTACCAAGTCCTATCTCAGTTACACGTTTCACAGACGTTTTAAAAACTTTCACTCGCTTTCACACGAATAACACTACACGCAGCCAGTGGGGGTGGTGACAGAAACGACCCAGTCACACTTTAAATTAACCATTCCATATCTGTTCATAACCATGCCAACCCTGCGCCGTGGTGGGACAAAGGTACAAGCAAAAGAAGAAGATCCGCTTATTTGGAGCAGAATCCTGGGAAATGACTAAATGAGATAGATAAAGACTTGCAGCCGCCCTAATGGATTTTTAAGATGACGTTGTGAAGTTTCAAGGCGAGAGAAATAAAAAAAAAAAAAACAGCAGGCGAATGTAAACTCCCACGTACATCTCGGTAGACTTGCAAAATGGCGTTTCTAATAGTGTTGGTATCTGATGAAAGTAGGGGATGAACGACGGCCGAAAACGTACTTTGTTAGCAGCTGCCATATACGAGAAAAAGAGGAAGACCCTGTGCGGAATAGGAAAAGTAAGCGGAGGAGAGTATACGACGAAGAAACTTAATAGGAGATATATAGGATTATGATCGAGTGACTTGAATATAACGTTGCGAGAAGCAGCGTTGCAAATAATAACAATCACAATAAAGAACAATGGATAAAACATTATAGAGAAGCTATGGTATAATGAAACGGCAGTAACAGATCTGGAATATGCGAATCATAAATACAATAAGACGATTAACTCACTAACATTAGACGAGCACCAACAGGTTTTAATAAGCCTACAAAAATTGTACATCGTGTGGACCAGATGGAATAAATATTATTAACTATGAAGGACGCTGTGTGTGTGTGTGTGTGTGTGTGTGTGTGTGTGTGTGTGTGTGTGTGTGTGTGTGTGTGTGTGTGTGTGTATGTGTATGTGTATGTGTATGAGTGAGTGTGTGAGTGAGTGTGTGAGTGAGTGTGAGTGTGAGTGTGAGTGTGAGTGTGTGTGTGTGTGTGTTTGTAGGCTTTTATACTTTTTAAATGAATGCTGCCGAATTTATAAAGTCTCTACTCATTGGAAGATCGCAGAGGAAATTTCTGTCTCTACAAAATAATTAAGAGACGTGTGTGACAATTACAGGGACACAGGTCTGTAAAATTTGCTGATAAATATTTAATAATCACTTGAGAGCAGTAGTATATGTATGTATATGTATTCCGGGAAGAAGAACAACATGAATTTAGGAAGGGCCCTTCCCGAGCGATAATATTTATAGAAAAACGACCTGAAGCCAATCTAGAAACATTTATAGCCTTTAGTGACTTCGAGAAGGCTTTTGACTCAGTCACTGGAAACAGACTACGAGAATTATGGAAAAAAGGAGAATATCCCATAAATCTTCTACACGCAATCTAAAACTTATAAGAACATTTCAAAACAGACATAAACTCAGATTGCTCAAAGAGAGAAGCGATAATAATAAATCAAATCAAGGCGTCGCCCAAAGTCGTACCTCTTTACCAACAATCTTTAATCTCTATAAGAGAATGGAAGATTAAATACACGGAGGTACACGACTGAAATTATGTAGTTTTAATATAGAATAAGGAAGGAAACTTATAGAATTCCGTGTACAGATTATATGAAGAAGGAAGACATTAAAAACATCAGCCTCTAAAACTTAACTTGAGGCTAACTAAACATCCAGTCCGATCGAAAACTGCTACTGGAGACAAGCCAATATAGCAAGTATCCAGTTTCAGGTATTTATGTTGCGATGTCGACCTAAATAACGATAAGGATGAACAGAATATAATCAGCAACTCTCAGTACGTATATGGAACTGTAAATAAAACATTAAATAACAAGAAAAGACACAAAATTAAAATTTTACAAAAAGTGACTGGGCCTGACTTGCTCCGCGGTAATTAATCTTTGACTGAAAAAAGAGAAATTAAAGCAGCACACAAGATATGCCAAAGGCTGCTCAAGGAGAGATCTTATAACAAATGATAACATAGCAGAAGAACTAGAAATATTTAAGTTAAACGATGAAGTGGGAGTATATAGGGAAAAAAGGGGGTAACATCTTAGACGGACGGAAGGCGACAGGCTTCCAGTTAATTTTAAACAAGTACAGGAAAAAGATGTGTTGGAAGAAGGACAAAAAGATAGTCTTACAAATGTGAAGTCGAAACAGAAGTATTGCCTAAACTTCGAGGTGAAGAAGAAGAAAAAAGATTTAATTCGCAAAAGAATACATTGTTACAGGGAGCAAAATTTACCTTTACCTGGTTGTTTAAAAATATCAAGTTAACTGACAGAATGACTTAGTTACTAAACTGAATTGTTCTTGTTGTGGTCTTCAGCCCGAAAACACAGTCCATTGCAGCTTTCCACAACATTTTATTCTGTGTAAGTCTCTTCATCTCTGCTTAGCTACTGGAACCTACACCCACTTGAAAATGCTTACTGTAGTCAAGGCCTCCTCAATATTCACCCCCACCCATCCTTCAATTACCAAATTCAGGCCTCCTTTATTTCTCAAGATATGTCCCATCGATAATCCTTCTTTTTTAGCCAAACTGTGCCACAATTTTTTTTTTCAACCCAATTGTAGCCAGTACTTCCTAGTTATTCGATCTATCCACTGGACCTTCAGCATTCTTTTGTAGCACAGTATATTAAAATCTTCTCTTCCCTTCTTATCTGAACTCTTTGTTATCCTCGTCTCACTACTGTACAAGGCTACAGCCCAGATACTTTCAGAAAAGTCTCTCTAACACTTAAATTTATATTCGATGTTTACAAATTTCTCTTTTACAGAAAGGCTTTACTTACTAATGTCAGTCTGTCTTCTTCACTTATGTCATCGTCTTTTATTCTGTTGCCCTAATAGTAAGACTATCTACGACATTCTCAGAGTTTCATTTACAAATCATTTCCTCAGCATCGCCAGATTTTATTCGATTAAATTTCATTCCCCTTGTTTTACCTTTGTCAATGTTGGTCTTATAATCTCTTTTCAAGATACTGTTCATTCCGCTCAACTGATGTTCCAAGTCCTTTGCCGTTTCTGACAGAATTACAATGCGATCGGCAAACCTCAGAGCTTTTGATTCTTCTCCCGGAAGTTTATTAACTACTCTAAATTTCTTTTGTTTCCTTTACTGCTTGCTCATTCTACAGGCTGAATAACATCTGAGATAGGATGCAACGTTGTTCTCACTCCTTTCTCATTCACTGCTGCACTTCCGTACCCTGCGAATCTTATAACTGCCCTCTGGTTTGTGTACACGTTTTCGATACCCTTGCGGACTTCGTTCCTGCCATCTTCAAAATTCCAAACAGTATTGCAGTCAACATTCTCAAACGCTTTAACTATATCTACAAACGCTATAAACGAAAATTTTCCTTTTTTTGACCTGTCTTCTATGATAAGTCGTAAGGTCAGTATTGCCTCCCGTCTTCCGATGTTTCTCCAAACCCAAAATGATTTTCCCTGAGGTCGGCTTCTACAAATCTTGCCATTCTACTCTAAGTACTTGGGTCAATAGTTTGCAAACTTCACTAAATAACTGATGTTTGACCCTTATTCCCACACATCGGTACCTGCCTTCGCACTACATAGCCTTCTTCAAACCAAAATTTCTTTCATCGTGATCTAATTTCTGTAGAACTAAGATCGTTAATTAAAATGAAAAGAATATACAACAATATGTGACTGTCCTTTACGAATTATTATGCCTTCTTCAAAGAGTGCTTTTGCGTGTGACTACGTAGCTTACATGGAACTAGTACATTAACGCAGTTGCTTCAGAAAACGCAGTAATTAGTGCACTGACAATGCATTCATTTATTTCATGTATAACAATGATGCATGATTTTTACCGGAGTGCAAATGAAACAGCAAATGTAAAATAAAAGGAAGACATTTGTTTCTTATTTTAAATTATAAATTTTATCCTACAAATTCGAACAATTTTGTTACTAAAAAACATTCCTTTGCGAGCATCAGGTGTTGTCGTGGATAACTGACCATTTGTCGAAGAATCTATGAAGCAAAAACTGAAATTCTGCTAGACAAGCTCAAATATTGTGGCATGAGTGGGACAGTGCACAAATGGTTCAATTCGTACCTAACTGGACGAGTGCAGAAAGTAGAAATAAGCATTTCTCATACTATGCAAAGATCAGCACATTCCTCAAACTGGAGAACTATCAAGAATGGGGTTCCACAAGGGTCAGTCTTGAGTCCTTTGTTGTTCTTAATATATATTAATGACTTGCCATTCTATATTCATGAGGAGGCAAAGGTAGTTCTTTTTCTGATGATACAAGTATAGTAATCACACCTGACAAACAAGAATTAACTGATGAAATTGTCAATACTGTCTTTCAGAAAATTACTAAGTGGTTCCTTGTAAACGGACTCTCACTGAATTTTGATAAGACACAGTACATACAGTTCTGTACAGTTAATGGTATGACGCCATTAATAAATATAGACCTTAATCAGAAGCATATAGCTAAGGTAGAATATTCCAAATTTTTAGGTGTGTCCATTGATGAGAGATTAAATTGGAAGAAACACATTGATGATTTTCTGAAACGTTTGAGTTCAGCTACTTATGCAATAAGGGTCATTGCAAATTTTGGTGATAAACATCTTAGTAAATTAGCTTACTACACCTATTTTCACTCATTGCTTTCATATGGAATCATATTTTGGGGTAACTCATCACTGAGGAATAAAGTATTTATTGCACAAAAGCGTGTAATCAGAATAATAGCTGGAGTCCACCCAAGATCATCCTGCAGACATTTATTTAAGGATCTAGGGATATTCACAGTAGCTTCTCAGTATATATACTCTCTTATGAAATTTGTTATTAACAACCAAACCCGATTCAAAAGTAATAGCAGTGTGCATAACTACAATACTAGGAGAAAGGATGATCTTCACTATTCAAGATTAAATCTAACTTTGGCACAGAAAGGGGTGAATTATACTGCCACTAAAGTCTTTGGTCACTTACCAAATAGTATCAAAAGTCTGGCAGATAACCAACAAGTATTTAAGAAGAAATTAAAAGAATTTCTGAATGACAACTCCTTCTACTCCATAGAGGAATTTTTAGATATAAATTAGGAAAAAAAATTATTAAAAAATAAAAAAACACAAAAAAATAAAAAAGTTTTTATATTAAGTATGTTGTTAAATTAACTTAATTATGTCTTGTATTGGAAAATTTGACTCGTTCCACATCGTTACGAAATATCGTATTCATGATCCATGGAACTAGTATTAATCTAATCTAATCTAATCTAATCTGATCTTACTACCGACTAAATGACTTCCCAGTGATATGACGCTTCCATTGGTACGACACACGTTTAAACACTTGTCGCGTGAAAAGCACACGTGTGGCATTCCGTCTTAAACCGCCTGCACACGTTACTCCTATTCGTGGAGAATGGCATAAATTTCAGGTGACGGGCCATTCAGTGGCCGGCAGTACAAATATCCCTGTATTCAATGTATTTGGCCTTCGCGAATTCTTGTTCGACCTACAAAGGAGCTCAAAAATGTTCAAATGTGTGTGAAATCTTATGGGACTTAACTGCTAAGGTCATCAGTCGCTAAGCTTACACACTATTTAACCTAAATTGTCCTAAGGACAAACACACACACACATGCCCGAGGGAGGACTCGAACCTTCGCCGGGACCAGCCGCACAGTACAAAGGAATCATTTCACGGTATCTCGGATATTAATTAAGTTACGTGAATGTTTTGCTTCATGGGTCCCTGGTCACTGTTCGTCAACGTCAAAATTTACAGATGTCTTTACGGGTCATTAGTAGTTTGAGTTGAGAAATTAACGCGGCTCACCTTGTGTTTTTGTGTGTCCGTGCAAATGTGTGTGTGTGTGTGTGTGTGTGTGTGTGTGTGTGTGTGTGTGTGTGTGTGCGTACGCGTGTGCGTGTGCGTGTGCGTGCGTGTGATTTGATAGTCACACAGTTCTTCCCACTAAATACTCTGCAACGCAAAGATTTTCGTGTCACAATCCGAAACACACGTAAGGAGGTATTCAGCGTTAACTTCCGCTTGCTGAACGCAGATACTTGTTAGTTGCCATCTACTTCCCCAGAACAGAGAGAGAAAATACGGCGATATTTTATTGAGACGAGGACTTTTAATTGGAACGATTTTGTGACTACTACTTTGTATGTACAAGTACGTCAATTTGGTAGTTCCAAACCTGAGAACCAAATGACAAAAGAGTGACTGTCAAAAAAGCTCTGTTAACATTCCTTTATTGTACGATGTATGCTGAATAAATGAAACGATAAGAGCTAGAAGCCACTAATATTCTTCTTTGTACCCTAACTGGTTACAGGTATATATGCGCAACTTTAGATGCCTGTATTCACATATTAATCAGTGTGTGTTGTTACCATCACTTCGTTTGCTGTTTCACTGTGCCCTGAAATAAATATTTCATTACTAAAGCAACGTTTCCCTAATTTAAATTAGGGAAACGTTGCTTTAGTAATGAAATATTTATTTCAGGGCACAGTGAAACAGCAAACGAAGTGATGGTAACAACACACACTGATTAATATGTGAATACAGGCATCTAAAGTTGCGCATATATACCTGTAACCAGTTAGGGTACAAAGAAGAATATTAGTGGCTTCTAGCTCTTATCGTTTCATTTATTCAGCATACATCGTACAATAAAGGAATGTTAACAGAGCTTTTTTGACAGTCACTCTTTTGTCATTTGGTTCTCAGGTTTGGAACTACCAAATTGACGTACTTGTACATACAAAGTAGTAGTCACAAAATCGTTCCAATTAAAAGTCCTCGTCTCAATAAAATATCGCCGTATTTTCTCTCTCTGTTCTGGGGAAGTAGATGGCAATTTTAAAGCAAGACAAGGACGAAGCTGTGTAATTCAGCTAAAAGTAAATTCACATTTCCAGCGCAGGTCCGTAGAGAGCGCTCTATCTTCAATAGTGAACGGGACAACGCGACCTGTGCGCACTGTTGACTATGTCAACATGTCTCAAAGAACCATTTCAAGCTTACAGTATGGGCGCTTTGTCACTTAACGGCAAGAGGATTTGTCTGCTTGGAAACTCGCGAGCCGAATCGAAGTTTACAATAGCAATGTAATTTCAACATTCTGCCGCTATTCTGAGGAACAAAACACTGAAATTGTCTCTCGTAGTGGACGTCCGCGATCAACAATACCATCTTGTGACCGTTACCTAATTATGTCTATTATGTACCACGAGGAGAACGCAACTTCACCATGCACTGCCTTGAAACCCTCCCACTTATTTTTAGATTTCCGTAACATAGTCGGTAAAAACGGAACCGTTATGTGATCAATTTGCTATCCGTAGTTCTGTCTCCGTGTAATGACCCCTTTTCTTGAAGAACGGGTACAGGTATCAAGTTGAAATTTGCGTAAAATACTAAGGTCTACAGTCCCTTGGCGGTGTAGAAAATTTAACCCTGTAAGTCAATGCAATCAAAAGATACGGCCATACAGGTAACATAATTCGAAACTCGCGAACCCATTCATCAAAGATTATAAGTGAACGATCTGTATACCAGATGTAGGAGTATGAAATCGGAATTTGGTTGCAATAATTACACGTCCTTTGTTTGAAACTGACAAAGAATATTTTATTCAAAATAATCTCCATTGCTATTTAGACATTTCTCCCACCTCTCCGACAGGCTTTGAATGTCACGCCAAAAAAACACTTCTTCTTTTGAAGCAAAGAAGTCAGCGAGACATTTTCATACATTTGTATACGACTTGAAGCATTGTTCAGCGAGATCGTGTCCCAGTGATGCAAATAGATGATAATCGGACAGAGCAAAGTCTGGAGAATAAGCTCCATGCCCTATTATTTCCCAACTCAAAACGCAACCGTCTATAGTCCATCAATTACAGATACAACTCCACTTCGCAGCCAAGGCTGTAGTATGCTTAGTAGTCGATAACCGGGCACAAAACTCCATATTACTTCAGTGATTCACAACTCGCCTGCAAGGATGATTTGAAAGGCGACCTTTAATGAACGACTTTAAACCTCTTTAGACGCAACTGGGAGGGCTGAGAGGACCCATACAAAACGCAACCGTCTGTAGTCGATCAATTCGGCCTCTAATCATTCAGTACGACACAACAGTACAAACCATACAGCAGCATGGATCTTGAAGAAGCCAGGGCAGAGACCAGCTGCATTGGAACCTGCGTTGATGACGTCAGTTTCTGTTCTCCAACAAGTGCTCGATTTGTCTGACAGTGGACGTAGAAGAGCGTGGAGGCGGTCAGTTCCCAATGTCCATATCAGGCCTACTGCCTCGTGGATTCTGTAGGGAGGTGGGTCACTCATGTTTTCGGCCAACATTATGCGTGATGTCTGTCGCCTCTGCCACTTTCGAGCGTAGTTAGAACTTGTGCAGTTTCGGGACACGCTTCCAGAACCTATTGTACAGCCCTACAGTCAATATTTCGGCGGTCAGTTCGTCTTTCAGTACGACAATGCATGAAAAGCAGCTCTCACTAAGTGGACACATTCCTCGAACAGGCAAGAATCGAGTAAATGGAATCGCCTGCGGTATCTGATGACATAAAGCTGATTGATCATGCATACATGGGACCAACTGAAACTTACACTGTATTGTTTCGAGAGCCGTTTTCAAACACTGGATGATCTCAGGGTGGGCATTGTCGAAGTGTGGGAGACGCGTAACCATCTTGTGTCACGCCAACGACGGATCAAGCCTAGTACTAAACGTAGGGTAGAGTAATGTGGTATTGCAGTGTTATCTAGCAGCAGATTTTGATTTCAAACGCATGCAAAGATGTACACTTCCAAACACAACTGCCTTAGTTTGCTTATTGTTGAGTTTATTTTACGTTACAGATTGTTTTAGTTTCATCGGGATTAATCCTTCTTTCCTGTGCATCTTTGAATCTAAACCATACACAGATATGCTGACGTGGCAAATAGAATTTTGAGCGTTTTACACAAAATACGCGTTGATTTTGGTATGATTATTGTAGTAAAATGTCGCGAAACGGTACGTTGGTGCTAAGCAATGCTATAATGCTTCTGAACGTAAAGGTATAGCTTGAGCATTTGTATGTCGCCAGATCTTTTATCAACTAATTTCTGTGTGCGTCCTCACTGATGAAATGAAAACTTTGATTGAGGACAAGATGTTAGACATGAAACACAGATACTTGGTGACGAAAGCTTTACGTACACTCGTAAAGTATTTGATGAGTAAGGCTTACGCCATTCACGGATTTGGGACCGAATAATAATTGTTCTAAATTTTGTTTCCATGTTCAGATAAATTATCCGTGATATTTTGTCTAGCAATAAAAGAAAAATGGTGTTAAAAGTCTATTAATGCACTGATGTCTCCATTGCGTACTTCCAGATTTTCTCCGCGCACCATTGACAATCGCTTGTGAGGTTAATGCATGTGTTCATTTTGAGAAGCAAGATGTATGTGATTGGTTCATTAGATGTAGCCGAAAACTGTCGAAGGAGACAGCTGCTGTCGAACATCACATTGGTCAGAAAGTCACCTGTGACAGTTCCTCACCACTCACCAACTACAAGGAGCAATACGTCCCAGTTCACTTCCACTTCCCGCATGGAGGTGGCACAGCCTGATTCTGCACTAGAAGTGTATTCGTATGACTAACTCTTCGACGAAGATGGCTTAGTTCAGTCGACTAAAGACAGACAATGGCATTGCTTAGCATCTACTGTACTCAGATCTGCTGAATACCGCTGATTACAGCTAACTGATCGATGGATCCCGATGAATTGGCCAGAGGTAGTTAGTCTGAGTGAGCAGCTGGTGATGTTTATGTAATAATCATCCCGCAGCTGTTTAGATTCCATGAAAAGCACTCATTTTTGGCCGGCCGCTGGTTGCCGAGCGGTTCCAGGCTCTTCAGTCTGGAACCGCGCTACCCCCTATGGTCGCAGGTTCGAATCCTGCCTCGGGCATGGATGTGTGTGATGTCCTTAGGCTAGTTAGGTTTAAGTAGTTCTAAGTTCTAGGAGACTGATGACCTGAGATGTTAAGTCCCATAGTGCTCAGAGCCATTTGAACCAGTTTGAACTAATTTTTGGTCCGTGAGACTAACTGAGCACATCTGCACAGACTGAGAAATATAACACAGAACTGGGCCTGTGTTCTTCGAAACTTAAAAATCTGCCAATATAGTGTGGCGCAAAAAACGCATCTTCAAATTACTTCAACATATCTGGCCACTTAATGCATTTAAAATAGTTTCATAATTTTTGAAGCTTAAGGTATTTTGTGTAATTATTAAAAAATCGAATAGCCACCTGAGACAAAGAAGCATGCTTACCTCAAGGTACCATTATCGACCCAATAATATGTAGCTTCTATGTTGCCAAGTAAGTAATAGAAGACTCTTTTTCTCGACCAACTTCCGTTGAAAAAATGAGGAATTTGTTGTGGGACATCATGGAATATTCCCGCTTTAGACCTTATAACGTTTAACTTTGTGTTCTGCCTTACGGCAGGTCTTGTCATTATCATCAACACAACACCCCGTCCCTTAGCGGAGAAAATCTCCGACCCGACCGGGATTCGAAGCCGGGCCCTTGGCGTGACAAGCCGCTGCGCTGTCCATTCAGCCACCGGGGCGGACTCAGACCCTCTAGTTCCTTGAAATTCCGGTAAGTGGCGACACAATACGTAGCCTTCAAAATGGCGTCTGTAACGGAGCTGCGTTCCAGGCAGGGAGCTGTCATTGCGTTTCTTTTGGCGGAGAACCAGAGCATGTCAGTTATTCATAGGCGCTTACAGAATGTCTACGGAGACTTGGCAGTGAACTAAAGCACGTTCAGCCGTTGGGAGAGTCATCTGTTATCATCGCAAGAAGGTCGCGCAAACCTGTCCCATCCACCACGTGCCGGCCGGCCACTCACGGCTGTACAGTGTTGGCCTATGCGGTCACTCTCATCCGAGACGACCAACGGATCACGACGTAACACCCTGCTGCTCAAATGGACGTCTCTGTCGGTAATGCTGACACAGCCGTCCACAAGTTGGGGTAATCAAAGGTGTGGGTTCATCACCGCCTAAAACCATAAAGAGCACCGAACCACCATCTACATCTACATCTACATCGATACTCTGTAAATCACATTTAAGTGCCTGGCAGAGAGTTCATCGAACCACCTTCACAGTCCTTTATTATTCCAATCTCGTATAGCACGCGTAAAGAATGAACACCTATATCTTTCCGTACGAGCTCTGATTTCCCTTATTTTATCGTGGTGATTGTTCCCCCCTATGTAGGTCGGTGTCAACAAAATATTTTCGCATTCGGAGGAGAAAGTTTGTGATTGGAATTTCGTGAGAAGATTCCGTCGCAACGAAAAACGGCTTTCTTTTAATGATGTCCAGCCCAAATCCTGTATCATTTCTGTGACACTCTCTCCCATATTTCGCCATAATACAAAACGTGCTGCCTTTCTTTGAACTTTTTCGATGTGCTCCGTCAGTTCTATCTGGTAAGGATCCCACAACGCGCAGCAGTATACTAAAAGAGGACGGACAAGCGTAGTGTAGGCAGCCTCCTTAGTAGGTCTGTTACATTTTCTAAGTGTCCTGCCAATAAAACGCAGTCTTTGGTTAGCCTTCCCCACAACATTTTCTATGTGTTCTTTCCTGCCACCTTTCGCACCATTCAGATATCTTTTCTAAATCGTTTTGCAGTTTGTTTTGATCTTCTGATGACTTTGTTAGTCAATAAACGGCAGCGTCGTCCTCAAACAACCGAAGACGGCTGCTCAGATTGTCTCCCAAATCGTTTATATAGATAAGGAACAGCACAGGGCCTATAACACTACCTTGGGGAACGCCAGAAATCACTTCTGCTTTACTCGATGACTTTCCGTCAATTACTACGAATTGTGACCTCTCTGACTGGAAATCACAAATCAAGTCACATAACTGAGACGATATTCCATCTGTGCGGAATTGCTTGCGCGTTACGAAACTTGTTGAGCATCGTCACCGGCGATGATACATGGGTTCATCATTTCGAACCAGTAACAAAATGACAATTCATGGAGCGGCACCATACTACCTCTCTTCCGAAGAAAAAGTTCAAAGACGCGCCCTCAGCGGGTTAAGTCATGGCGACGATCTTCTGGGACTTCTGTTCGATGTCCTTCCTCGTGGTGCAACGATCAACTCTGAAGTGTGTTGTGCTACCCTCGGGAAATTGAGGAAACGACTTCAGCGTGTTCGTCGCCACAAAAATGCAATCGAACTTCTTCTTCTCCGTGACGACGCAAGGTCTCCCACAAGGTCTGCCACCGGAGAGAAGCTCACAAAACTTCATTTCCTCATCTCTCCTACATCTGGATCACGCACGTACCGACTTTCACGTGCTCGGCAAAATGAAGAACGCGCTCCGTGGGAAGCAGTAAGTGGATGATGGAAGGGTTACTGATGACGTTGGCTCCGACGTCGACTAGTAGAGTGGCACCACGCGAGTATTCAGGCCCTCAAAGTAAGATGGCGTAAGGCCGTCGCAATGAACGGAGATTATGTTGAAAAATAGAGTTGTAGGAAAAAGAGTATGGATTAATATGATGCGTTAGAATCCCCAATAAAACCAATCCGCTATCAGACAAAAATTTGTTGCATTTCTTATTGAACGCCCCTCGTAGCTATTTCACGGCACGTTTCAATTCCCGCGTGGACCAACAGTTCCCACCAGAGTAGGTCAAGCACTCCAGCGGCGCCAGAAGCCACGGGAATCGTCGAGCTGGCGGACGCAACGTCACGCCGGGGTTAGCTCTTGCAGTGTGGGACAGCTTGAGGGCAGTTGGAGTACAGAACAGGAGCGGCAACTTGAACTGGGAGCCGGTACCGGGCCGAGACAACACTGACTCAAAGGAAGGCCTCGGCGCTTGTTCGTGACGTCACGTCAGCTAGGCACGGCGAACGCCAGGTCTGTTGCAGGCATACTCATATCGGTGGTGTCTCCCTCTCTGACACAGGAAAATGTGAAACTATTGGCGGTAGTTGACCAACACACATTGTTCTGAGAGATTTCTGCAATCGATTAATCGTGCAATTCATTACACTTCTTAACAAATAGTGCACTCCTGAACTTAAATTTCCATCTGTTTTAAGGATTGACGTACAAAAACCACTTCACGGTCCAGCAGCAACAGAATTCGTCCTCCTTTACCTTATTTGTAAATCTGAGGAAGTTACGTTTGTACTGGGTTGCTTTTACAAGAAACTGTGAACATATTGGTGGTCTTCTTTAGGCATCTTGGTTGACTATGGGGCGAGGAGCACTGAATGTTAATGAAATATCTTGCGATTGTACACGTTGTGGGAGGGGATGGGGGACAGAAGAAGAGGCAAAAGAGAGATACTTGTTTTATCAAATAATTTTTTTTTATCTTATAAAGTTTCTCCTTTCAGTTGCAAGAGGGGAATATTTATCTTTTCTAATGTGCAAGTTTAAAAAAATTTAAGCTCAGCAGTATTTTCGATGTATGAAGCTATTTTGTTTCCTGTTTAGAATTCCTTTCGTTGAAAACGACTGTACTCTAATGACTGGCAACAGTTGGACATTTACACATGTAAGTTAGTTCACATTTCCAGTGACGATGTCAAACGAAAATAAAAAAAATAAATAAAAGAAACGAGTTAATTGTAAGGGGGTTGGGGTAAGTTTCTATAACAAAACGGATCAAGTAAATATAGTTACTTGGATGTAAAATTTCCGAAGCTTGCAATGGGGCAAAGCGTCTTCTCATATTGATCTACGTTTGTTTCGACAGGATTCAGTAATACAGAACTATGATCTTCATTTGTAGCTTTACGATAGTAAGAAAATCTTTCATGTAAATAAAACTGCAGAATCCAAAACAATACCAAACATTCTGTCCAAAAAGAAGAGATTTATAGTGATAAGCACGCCCAGGCGTTTCTGCCTGCAACAGACCTGGCGTTGGCCCTGCCTAGCTGACGTGACGTCACCAACGAGCGCCGAGGCCTTCTTTTGAGTCGGTGTTGGCCGAGAGCAGCAGCTGACGACGCTTGATGCGGTGAAGCGGTATGGCTGTCCCGTGGAGTTGCCGAAGTGAATGCAGTTCGGCTTAGGTGGAGGAGTCGGAAGCAGTTGGAATGTAAAAACACTCTGAAGCAGGCTCAACATGTCACCCATTAAAACAGTTGGAAGGCAGTGTGTAGTGCTGTTATATCGTTCTAATCATTGAGACTGTGCTGGCATTCTTGAACTGCCAAGTTTCTGGTTGATGAAACACATCGAGGCCGCTGTCGGGCCTGTAATTTGTGGAGCAGTGCACTGTACGATTGACTTGAATTTTCGTGAAATGTGGAGATGTCCGAATTTTTTAACGCAGTGATTTCTCTTAGGACTTGTATTGTAAGGATAAGGCTTCTTGTAATTGAAGTTGCTCTTCTGTGTGTCTTGTGCTTGTCTCTGAGATCCGAGGTCACCCTGGACCATTCTAGCAACTGGTAGAGAAGGTTGAGAATACCAGCCTTGCTCAAAGAGTTTGAAGAAAGCTCATGATCTGCGAATTGTGGCTCCCTGGTTGTGAGTCGAATGGAGGGGCTGAACCAGAGGCTTCGAAGGTTCTGTGACAAGCTAGGCATTGACTTCCATGGTTTGTACCACAGGACTGGAACTGTGCGGTTAGGACTCCGGTGTAAAGTGCCCAGCAGAGGTTCCTACCCAAGTAGCTGGCTACGTACGAGGCGTGCACATGTTTTTTAGATTATACGACTCTTCATCCTGTCCAGATAACGATATCTGTAGGATATCAGTGCAAGGGCAAAATAAATGTCCCCACACAGGGGAGAGCGCTAAAATCCTATTCGCAACAAAAGTCCAGAGGGAGATCCTAAAACAGCAGTAAATCTCACGTAATACTAGGTACACTAAGCTTCTTTAACCCGAAGGTGGCAAAAACAAGGCTTTTGGGGAAAATTTAACCATATATTACAGTGTACAGTATTACAGGAAAAGCTAATAGCAAATGGAAGTGGAGTATTTGTCGCTATAGACAAGGAACTCAAATCCACAGAGAACTGAATTGAAGCTGCATGTGAGACTCTTTGGACAAGACTTAGAATGAAAGGTGGGGATAAAATTATAATTGGATCTTTCTACCGACCATCAGCCTCATGTAAAAGAAAAGTTTACAAAAAAAATCTGTTTCCTTGTACGTAAGGTTCCTGGTCAGTAATCATCGGAGGAGCCTTCAATCATACAATCAACTGATATGATTAAAGTTTTTGTTAGTGATGAGCGTGGCGAAACATCCTGTTGATCTTTACCAAATACCTTCTCTGGAAACTTCTTATAATAGATAGATAGTTCAGAATCTCACCCATGACGGAAATACACTAGTGTGCAAAACCTAAGGACGAAAGCAATGTTTCACTGCCAATAACATAGCTCTATGAAACTTGGACCATACATAGAATGAACTGCTACAATGTAGTACAGAAGATAAGTCAAAGAAATACGCAAAGAGAGGAACAGAAACGAACTTCTATTCATAGACAATAATTAGACTGACGTCATCGCGATTTATGGTGGTCCCCTGGACGTTAAAAAAGGTAAGACATGGTTCTCAGTAGAATGTGTGATCACGAGGGACGGCAATGCCTACTCTGTAGCGTCCTGCCATGCTGGCCGCAAGGTTGGTAACGAGTCCTTGCAGTAGGGCGTCCCATTCCTCAAGCAGGGCAGTTACCAACTGCTGCAAAGCCACTGGTGCACGTGGACGTACCGCAATACGCATCCGACACGTCTTCGATGTTTCTGGGTGCATTACATATCCGTGTCTCTCGCCATATCGGGTGCGTCCAGAATTGTGAAACATGATTGTTTTAGTGGTAAAGGTGTTATGGTGTGGGAAGGCATAATGTTGCATGGGCCTACTGCCTCCAAATTTTTGCAGACGGTACATACATCGGTCAACGTTATCGCAACACTGTACTCCTTCTCCATGTGCATCAGGCCCCGACCTCATTTTTATGGATGACCGTACGCGAAAACATCGAGTTGCCCAAGTGAAAGAGCTCTTGGAACGAGAGGACATTCTGCGAATGGACTAGCCTGCCCGTTCCCCCGTCTTAAATCCCATCGAGCACATTTGGAGTGCGTCAACATGTACCAATAACAATTCAGCAGTTGCCGATTACGTTAGTGGAGGACTCAAGACCCCTACCACAAGATGACTCCTTACTAGCCGGCCGAAGTGGCCGTGCGGTTAAAGGCGCTGCAGTCTGGAACCGCAAGACTGCTACGGTCGCAGGTTCGAATCCTGCCTCGGGCATGGATGTTTGTGATGTCCTTAGGTTAGTTAGGTTTAACTAGTTCTAAGTTCTAGGGGACTAATGACCTCAGAAGTTGAGTCCCATAGTGCTCAGAGCCATTTTGAACCTTACTAACCCTGTGGCCATAGTGGGAGCATGCACTGCCGTCCCTTGGGCTCACACAAGCTATTAGGATCGACATCCTGTCTTTTGTAATATCCAGGGGACTATCCTGAATGGCGGTGAATCGGTGTAATTATTGAAAGAAAGTGACATTTCTTTTCATCTCACTGCGTATTTCTTTCAGATATCTTCTTTACTATACTGTAGGTTCTTTCTATGTCTGGTCCAAGTTTCATCGATCTGTGTTACTTGGCAGTGAAATATCACGTGAAAGTTACATTTGTCCTCAAATTTCCTACAACAATATATATTAGACTCAATGGTACAAACAAGGTTGATCTCTTTGAGGAAGTTCTCATAGAAACTGAGGTGGCACTGATAAAAATTATTACCGAAGTAAAATGGGCATCTAAAGAAACTAGGGAGATTTATACGTTCAATAAACTAGATAAATAAGCAGTAGAGTCGTATCTCAATGAGGAATTTATAATTTTTAGCCTAGGAAAGGAGCATGTAAAACACCTATAGTTCAATTTTAAGAGAACAGTTGACTATGCACTGGACAGATACGTGCTTAGTTGGATAGCTCATAATAGCAGTGACCGTCCTTCGTATACAGTGGCTGAAAGAAACCTTCTAAAGAGACAGAGCCTACTGCATAATAGGTGTAAAACAGACCATACGACTACAGATAGATAGCACGCTGAATTAATCGCGTTTAGCTGTCAAGAGAGCAATACCTGAAGCGTTAAATGAGTGCAGAATACTGTTGAAAGATCTCTGCTCTTGTGTAAAGGCTGTTAGCGGCACCAGAGTTATTGTCCAGTGATGGAAACTAAGCGCTCACTGCAATATCACGATAAATGTCGACAAAACTTAAGTCATTATGTTTACCTGCACTTCTGCTCTCCTCGTATTGGGGAAACCATTGGATACCGAACCTATGGTTATTAAGATTATTTATTTGTTTCATTGTCCTCCTCTCGCCCCATTCATATGTACCTATAGAAATAAAAGTACTTTTTATGTTGTAGGACCAGACACAAGTAGCCTTTGCCACGAATAAACCTCCAGTATGAAGAGGCGGACGTGCATGACCGTATTATACATTTAGGGAGGAGGTCATTTTGGAATTTCTTATTCTGTCACCAGACTCCGGCAAAGATTCAGTTGAGATCAACATTTTTAACCAAATTTTTGCCAACTACGACCTGCGCTTCGCAGTAATTCGTAATTAATAGATGTGAGGATGACCTAGAAAGAATGGAAACCCTTTATCCAATAAAGTAAAAAGTGACCTCCACCTGGACCAGAGTGACAAAGTAATTGACGCCTAGCTGCATACAAGGCTGCCGCCGTACCAACAGTTAATCAGAGAATGTGCTTGGTCGTACCTTGTGTTCCGTTCACCTTTTCAATTTACAGAAATTGCTCTAAGTGACCATTTCCTGCTTCCATGCATCCCTTGTGGCTGCATTACACGCTATGCCGTAAGTTCTGGAAAACCGCTGGTGCGTTCCGTATTTGGTGAAATCCAGATATGCTCCCTGAGAACATCGACACTGGGTACGGAAGTTGAACACACCAAGGATTTTGAATGACCTCGAACTAAAGAAATCCACTGGATTCAAATCTGGCTATCGTGGAGACCGTGCAGTGGATCCCCCTCGACCATTCCACACCTGTTCGGAAACTGGTTTTCGAGATACTGGCGAACGGTCCATGTGGAACACCCTAGTGCATACACCATATTTTTTGAATGACGTCTAAGAGATACGAGGTGTGGCTAGAAAAAAACCGGACTAGTACTGGTGAAACAATAAAACGAATGCAATAAGGCTGAAAGTCGCGTGGCCTGTCACGTGACTCTCGCTCCGCCTACTGCTCGAGTTTCATCTGCCTCCTGCACTCAGTCTGCCCGTGGCGTCTCTTTTAAGTAGTTGACGTTTTGTCTGTGCGTCGGAAAATGTTGAGTGTACAGAAAGAACAGCGTGTTAACATCAAATTTTGTTTCAAACTAGGAAAATCTGCAAGTGAAACGTTTGTAATGTTACAACAAGTGTACGGCGATGATTGTTTATCGCGAACACAAGTGTTTGAGTGGTTTAAACGATTTAAAGATGGCCGCGAAGACACCAGTGATGACACTCGCACTGGCAGACTATTGTCAGCAAAAACTGATGCAAACATTGAAAAAATCGCTAAACTTGTTCGACAAGATCGCCGTTTAACAATCAGAGCAGTGTCTGAGTTAACAGGAGTTGACAAGGAAAGTGTTAGGCAGATTCTTCATGAAAGTTTCAACATGAACAAAGTGTGTTCAAAAATGGTTCCAAAGTGTCTCACAATTGAACAGAAGGAACGCCGAAGAATGATTTGTTCTGACATCCTGGAAAACATTGAAAGTGATCCCACCTTCTTACAAAATGTTATTACTTGCGATGAATCGTGGTTTTTTACTTACGATCCCGAAACTAAACGCCAATCGATGCATTGGAAAACTCCTGGTTCTCCACGACAAAAAAAAAGCACGAATGTCAAAATCGAAATTCAAGGCAATGATGATTGTTTTTTTGACATCAAAGGGATTGTGCACATTGATTGGGTACCAGAGGGACAAACAGTGAATCAGCATTACTACATTAGCGTCCTGGCTACCCTACGTGAGCGAGTACGGAGAAAACGGAACGACTTGTGGAGAAAAAAGTCATGGATCCTTCACCAAGACAATGCCCCAGCTCACAGTGCGTTGTCAGTGAAGACGTTTTTGGCAAAACACAACATTCCCATCTTAGATCATCCACCCTACTCACCTGATTTGGCCCCCTGTGACTTTTTTCTTTTCCCTAAAGTCAAGTCAGCTTTGAAAGGAACTAGATTTGAGACTGTTGAAGCAGTAAAAGAAAAAGCGACGGAAGTAATGTATGGACTTACCGAAAATGATCTGCAGCATTGCTATGAACAGTGGAAAATTCGTATGGAGCGGTGAAGAGACCGAGGAGGAGAGTACATTGAAGGAGATAACATGAAATTGTAAATAATTGTAAATAAATGTTTTTTCCAGCATCAGTCCGGTTTTTTTCTAGCCGCACCTCGTATATCGTGAGGTAAAAGAACCACGTCATGTCTGAGAAACTGTAGATACGTTTGTTCTCTAAGACGTTGAGGAAAGAAGTGGGGGCCAATAAGTTGATCATGAATTATTCTCCCCCTTCCCCCCCACCTCAGTTGATGTAGGCCTTGTTGCACTTCATGAGGATTTCGATAAGCCAGACACATATCTGAGGTAAATTAAATAACCAGGAGTAGGAAATTCCTTTAATACAATCCTGCAATGAGTATCAAGCGCGTGTGCATTGTTCAAATGGTTCAAATGGCTCTGAGCACTATGCGACTTAACTTCTGAGGTCAGCAGTCGCCTAGAATTTAGAACTAATTAAATCTAACTAACCTAAGGACATGACACACATCCATGCCCGAGGCAGGATTCGAACCTGCGACCGTAGCGGTCGCTCGGCTCCAGACTGTAGCGCCTAGAACCGCTCGGTCACATCGGCCGGCCTCACACTCACTCCCCAATGAAATATTTGTCCAGTTCTTATTCATACGTACGTTTCGTAGCGTTTTTATGTCAAGAATAAATCTTTAATGTTTGACACACTTGTTTTTATACACCCTCTACATGTAGATATAGAGGATGACACGTGGAAGACAGACGGTTTCGAACTGCGTAGTTCTGAGAGCACGGTGGTGAGAGGAGATCGTGGCGGGGAGGGGTGGGGGATTAGTTACTCTCCACACAAGACGCCATTTTAGTTACAATGGAGCAGTGGCACTTGCAACGTCGTTTGTTCAGTTTCGTTAGAAGTGGCGATTCTGTTACAGTAACGCAGCGAATGTTTCGTTTACAGTTCAATCTGGATGAAAGGGATTTGAAATTGATTCCATATTTCTAGATCTTCAGAGTGCTTTTTACACTGTAGGAAATGCGGCAGGGAGCTGGTGTTGAGTGGAAAGGTACTGAGCCATAATGCATTTATTAACGTTTCTAAAAACACTAATCATTTATTTTTTAAAGCAAATATCCAAGAATAACATTAACTGAAAAGATTAAATTTCAATAACCAGCTGATGGCAAACATCTCAAAAGGGCAACAGTATAACATCACTTCGTTTTAGTAAAGAATATCAAATGAAGTAAAAAAAATACATTTACATTATAAACAGCAAAACATATAATCAAATGATTATACCACAAATATCAACCATCGGCTATTGCAAGTAATCATCAAAACGTCATTGCCTTCGAAGTAGCCAAAATGACAGACAAAGGTGGTTCACATTTATGATGATAGAGGCAGTGACAGAGGTGACGCCAGTAGAAACAATCCCTCCTTCTCTGCTAACATAGGACGGCAGTTTCCGCTACCACAGTAGTAGAAACCTTCATTAAAAATTTCGATCATGGTACTCGGGCATCTTTAACAAGATCACAGTTAACAAGAGATACAATCACCTGTACTGTAACACAGAGACAACTCGTTAATTGTTTAGTAAAAATCAAGATACTACAATGCTTGTTTAGTTGTTTTTTTTTCGTAGATGCAAACAATTTAGTGAAAGCTCGAGCTCGTGATACTAGCCAACACGTAGCTATAGACATGCCTCAGAAATAAGGTGGCTAGATTCAACAATGATTTTCGTAAATCAGATTTATACCTGCATTCTATACTCTTAGATTCTAAAATCAGTTCGTGATAGTGACAGCCACAAGCCAACACATAGACAGAACTGGACTCAAGTAGTATCAGGCAAAAACACATTTATATACATAAAAACGGGCAACCAGGATACGGAGAAAAAAATAGCCACCGCACGACACCAAGTGACGTGCACACTAATCTGATGCTCACCGTGGTTTCTCGTGAAATCCAGCGCCCATTTACAAACGCTTGCTTAGAGACCGCCGAGAGAAGTGTGTAACGAAGTTTACTCGCAATCGGAAACCCACGGGTATCATCTAGCAGACGCCACCGCGCCCAGTACTTGCAAAGTTTTTGTCCGCAGCTCGTGGTTCGATTCCCGGCGGGGTTAGGGATTTTCTCTGCCTCGTGATGACTGGGTGTTGTGTGATGTTCTTAGGTTGGTTAGGTTTAAGTAGTTCTAGGGGACTGATGACCATAGACGTTAAGTCCCATAGTGCTCAGAGCCATTTTCCGCATCTCGTGGTCGTGCGGTAGCGTTCTCGCTTCCCACGCCCGGGTTCCCGGGTTCGATTCCCGGCGGGGTCATGGATTTTCTCTGCCTCGTGATGGCTGGGTGTTGTGTGCTGTCCTTAGGTTAGTTAGGTTCTAGGGGACTGATGACCATAGATGTTAAGTCCCATAGTGCTCAGAGCCATATCAACCATTAGCCACTTGCAAAGTTCACACCGGACTCCAACCCAGCACGGCACCACAGTGGACAAAATGGCTCTGAGCAGTTTGGGACTTAACTTCTGAGGTCATCAGTACCCTAGAACTTAGAACTACTTAAACCCAACTAACCTAAGGACATCACACACATCCATGCCTGAGGCAGGATTCGAACCTGCGACCGCAGCGGTCGCGCGGCTCCAGACTGTAGCGTCTAGAACCGCTCGGCCACCACGGCCGGCCCACAGTGGACACAAACTGCTTGGAACTTCTATAGCAGAGGGCACGCCGAATACCGTGCGTTCTTCCAAAGTAGCTTTTAACGACCAGTGTTCACGGCTGCGACCAACCCTCAGCCCCGCCAAACCCGCAGTGAGCAAAGGTACAAGTCTTGCCAACGGTCCACGGCAGACGCTTGGCCACAACACGCCGCCCCACTAACGCTCTTTGCCGTCCGTGTCACACTGTCGCCGCAGCCCTTAACTCTCTTCTCCTCCGACCTGCCCTTCCACCGGCGACAGTAACGCTCTGTGCGCTCTTTCGGCCAGAGGGATTCCAAATCTGCGGGAATTACGAAAAATTAAACGGGGTAGCACAGCACACTGTACAGCACAAGCGGCTTGTAACGAAAAGCGTGCTTATGGAATATCGTATCAGTTACGTGACTGGATTCGTGATTTCCTATCAGAGGAGTCGCAGTTCACAGTAACTGACGTAAAATAATCGGGTAAAATAGAAGTGTGTTCTGGCGTTCCACAATGTAGTGTTGTAGGCCCTCTGCTATTTATTATCTACATAAACGATTTAGGACACAATCTGAGCAGCCGTCTTAGGTTGTCCGCAGATGGCGCTGTCGTTTATCGACTAGTAGTCATCAGAAGACCAAAACAAATTTAAAAATGATTTAGAAAAGATATGTATGGTGCAAAAATTAGCAATTGGCCCTAATTAATGAAAAATTTGAGATTATCCACATGAATGCTAAAAGGAATTCGTTAAACTTTGGTTACAAGATAAATCAGTCAAATCTGAAGGCCGTAAATTCAATAAAATACCTAGGAATTACAGTTATAAACAACTTAAATTGGAAAGAACACACAGAAAATGTTGTGGGAATGCAACCAAAGGGTGCGTTTTATTGGCAGAACACTTAAAAACTGTAACGGGTCTACTTAACACACTGCTCACACCACCCTTGTCCGTCCTCATTCGGAGTACTGATGCACGGTCTGGGATTCTTACAAGATAGGATTAACGGAGTACATCGAGAAAGATCGGAGGAGAGCAGCACGTTTTGTATTATCGTGAAACAGGGAGGAGAGTGTCACGGACATGATACAGGATTTGCGATAGACACCATTGAAACAAAGGCGTTTTTCGTTGAGGTGGAATTTTCTCACAAAATTTCAATCAACAACTTCCTCCTACGAATGCGACAATATTTTGGTGACGCGGACCTGCAAAAGGAGAAACGAACAACATAATGAAATAAGGAAGATCAAAAAATGGTTCAAATGGTTCTGAGCACTATGGGACTTAACTTCTAAGGTCATCAGTCCCCTAGAACTTAGAACTACTTAAACCTAACTAACCTAAGGACATCACACACATCCATGCCCGAGGCAGGATTCGAACATGCGACCGTAGCGGTCCCGCGGTTCCAGACTGTACCGCCTAGAACCGCTCGGCGACTCCGGCCGGCTCAAGGGAGATCAGCTCTCACGTTAAGATACAGTTGTTTGTTTTTTCCGCTGGCTGTTCGAGAGTGGAATAATAGAGAATTATTATGTAGGTGGCTTGACGAACCCTCTGCCAGGCACTTAAGTACGCACGTAGATGTAGTTGGACAAATATGACCCCAGCGGACGAGCAGGCTTAACCACCGCGTCTTCCGATGTCAGCGGATGAAAACGGGCAAACAGTGTGTCACATCTTCGGTAGTGGAGTGTGCGGCAGCTGGGGGTTTTTAATCGTGATACACTCGCAGCACGCGCGCCGGGCCTTCACGGTGGGCGGAGGGCAACGGTGGGGGCGGCGGTGGCGGTAGCGGCGACGGCACTTTCCCAGGGCGGCGGGGCGCCCCACGGGAGCGGCTGCGGTGTCGGATGTCGCTGCCGCGACCCCGCAGCGGGTCACCGGGGCGGCGCGGCGCCAGGGCGTGAGAAACACTGTACGCTACTCCTCTGTGGCAGCCGCCGGCGATATCGGAGACGGCGGGCAGCGGCCAGCGGCCGAGCGCTGCCGCACGCGCCACGCGCCTTGGCTGCCCGGTAAACCGTACAAGTGCTCCGCTGTAAGTCGGCGTCTCTACCGAGATTCACTCCTCTCAGTCAGCTACTGACAACGTATATCAGTACCGAACGACCACAGAGCACTGTGATCACTTCCAACGTAGAGGAAGACACAGCCTAAGTCACCTTTTTATTTGACTGGATAACCGGTTTCGGCTCGTTTTAGATACTCAAATCCACTAATTGCCAATTAAGCGCAGGTCTTCACTTGGTAAAGGTTCGGTCAAAAATGTTGATTCCAATTGAATCTTTGGCGGCAGTAGGTTACAGAAGAAAAAATAACCTTCTCCCTAACTTCATTACAGAGTCATCCATGTCCTCTCTTAATCCCGCAGATTTAGTTGTGACGTCATGTGTATTTATCTGGTTCAGCCATATTCAAAGAACTCGACTATTACGAGGTCTGTTCCAAAAATTCCGGAATATTCGTAATTTTACGCCAATGGTGTGTTGGAGCGAAATGAGGTTGACATCCCTGCACACGCCTATGTTTAAAATGTAACTGCCGGAAGTTGCATCGTTGTATGTATGTTAGTTATTGTTCATTGCTGTATTTGAGCACAGTTTGCTAATTTCTACATGACAGACTTTGAGGAGCAACGCGTCTGCATTAAATTTTGTGTGAAACTTAAGGAAATCTTTACAGAGACGTAACACATGACGCAGATAGCATACGATTTTCAGTGCTTAAGCCGTACTCGGTTTTACGAACAGTTCACACGGTTTGAAAATGGCCGGACGGAATTTAAAGATGACCATCGTTCAGGACTCCCTACGACGTCTACCCACGACGCTTATTGTGCATCAGTCGAAGACTGACTATCCGAGAGATTGCAGAAGAATGTAACATTTCAGTTGGATCATATTATGAAATCCTGTGAGAAGGAGACGGCGTCAAATGTGGCGAGACAACTCTTGGCTCATGTATCACCATAAAGCACCAGCACATTCAACCCTGTTGGTGCGTGACTGCTGCGCAAAAAACGAAATCACTGTGCTGCCTCATCGTCCGTACTCTCTAGACCTGAATCCTGTGGACATTTTTATTTCTTTTACTTCGAAAGTTGAAAACCCCGTTGAGAGGACGAAGATTTGCAACGAAGGACCAGATGAAAGTAAATTCGCAGACGGAGCTTTGCGCGATCCAGAAAGAGGCGTAACATGACGGCTTCTGGAAGTGGAAATGGCGTTGGCAGCGGTGTATCAATTGTGGAGAAGAGTATTTCGGAGGAGACCGCGCACAATAAGTAAAAGGTAAGCATGGAAAAATTTTGTTCACCAAGTTCCGGAATTATTTGCTCACACCTCGTATGCAGGATGAGGCAGCTAAGACAGGCCACCCCAAATGTATCCAGAATGACTAAATATATCGAGATGCAGTTGTCGCTAAGTTATGGTGCACAATATGCCGAATTTCCTGACGTTGCAAGTACTGTTTATCTCTCACAGCCGCCGGCCGCTGTGGCCGAGCTGTTCTAGGTGCTTCAGTCTAGAACCAAGCGGCTGCTACGGTCGCAGGTTCGAATCCTGCCTCGGGAATGGATGTGTGTGATGTCCTTAGGTTAGTTAGGTTTAAGCAGTTCTAAGTCTAGGGGACTGATGACCTCAGATGTTAAGTCCTATAGTGCTTAAAGCCATTTGAATCATTTGCTCACAGTCGCCGAATTACGACACCGACTTTACTTTCGTTTCCCCTGACGTAACAATATACTTTTCTCTGTGACATTTGACGGAAACTTCCAACAGAACTTCAACGACATAACATCAATGGGACTTGTTCAAATACTATCAAGATAAGAACGCCGCAAACCAAAGTCTCGCCTTCAGGACTATAGGTTCCACAAACGTCTGCCTTGTTATACCGGACTGACATTCGTAGGAAGAATCTTCTATTCATCGGCACAAGAAGTGGCTTACAAAACACTTTTTCGGCCTATTCTTGAGTATTGTTGCCAGGTAGGGCTAATAGAAGAGATAGAGAAGAGACCAAGTGAAGAACGGCGTGTTTCGTCACGGGATTCTTCAGTCAGCGTGAGGGCGCTACGGAGGTGTTCACAAAACTTCAATGACACGTTATACAAGAGAGACACTGTTCATCACAGAGAGGCTTACTATTCGAAGTCCGAGAGAGTACGTTCCGGGAAGAGTGGGACAACGCCTTACTTCCTCCCATGCACATCTCGCGAAATGATCACAACAAGAAACTTCGAGCAATAGAAGCTGAATCAAAGGTTTACCGACAGTCTTCTCACATTAGTGAGTGAAACAAGAAAAGGGCGGTCGGTTAACGGTACCAGAAATAGCCTTCGCCACACACCGTCAAGTGGCTTGGGGAGTGTAAATTTAGATGTAGACACAATAACGATATAAGCGAATTCTTTATTTTCTTTTTCCATGATGATGATACCTAGCTTGTTGCTGCTGTGCAGTTAATGTAATCAAAGACCATCAAGTTTCCATCGTGATCTTGCTTCCAAAAAATGGTTCAAATGGCTCTGAGCACTATGGGACTTTACATCTGAGGTCATTAGTCCCCTAGAACTTAGAACTACGTAAGCCTAACTAACCTAAGGACATCATACACATCCATGTCCGAGGCAGGATTCGAACCTGCGACCGTAGCAGTCATTCGGTTGTACATCTACATCTACATCAATGCTCCGCAACCCACCTGACGGTGTGTAGCGGAGGGTACCTTGAGTACCTCTATCGGTTCTCCCTTCTATTCCAGTCTCGTATTGTTCGTGGAAAGAAAGATTGTCGGTATGCCTCTGTGTGGGCTCTAATCTCTCTGATTTTATCCTCATGGTCTCTTCGCGAGATATACGTAGGAGGGAGCAATATAGTGCTTGACTCCTCAGTGAAGGTATGTTCTCGAAACTTCAACAAAAGCCCGTACCGAGTTACTGAGCGTCTCTCCTGCAGAGTCTTCCACTGGAGTTTATCTATCATCTCCGTAACGCTTTCGCGATTACTAAATGATCCTGTAACGAAGCACGCTGCTCTCCGTTGGATCTTCTCTCTCTCCTCTATCAACCCTATCTGGTACAGATCCCACACCGGTGAGCAGCATTGAAGCAGTGGGCGAACACGTGTACTGTAACCTACGATTAATTTTATATGGTCATTCCATTTTAAATCATTCCTAATGCCTACTCCCAGATAATTTATGGAATTAACTGCTTCACGGGGTTGCTGACGTGCTGTATTGTAGCAAACTGATAAAGGATCTTTCTTTACATGTATTCGCAGCACATTACACTTGTCTACATTGAGATCCAATTGTCATTCCCTGCACCAAGCGTCAATTCGTTGCAGATCCTCCTGCATTTCAGTACAATTTTCCATTGTTACAACCTCTCGATATACTAAGCATCATCCGCAAAAAGCCTCAGTGAACTTCCGATGTTATCCACAAGGCCATTTTTATATATTATGAATAACAACGGTCCTACTACACTCCCCTGCGGCACACCTGAAATCACTCTTACTTCGGAAGACTTTTCTCCATTGAGAATGATATGCTGCGTTTTGTTATCTAGGAACTCTTCAGTCCGGACTGATGCGCCTAGACCACTCGGCTACTGCGGCCGGCATCTTTCTTGCACTGATAAGAAAATTTTTACAGTGCATGTGCCACAAAATTTTGTTTTATTCGAGTGTTAAGAATAATGGGAAAATACTTTCGCCTACTGATATTGTCTCCGGCATAAGTGCTATACGGGCCACACAACAGACATTTTGTCCGAGGCGCTTCCTAGATAGCGCAGACTACAAGACTATCAAATAGACCATTCAACCGCCAATACCTACGTGTGTCCACCGAAAGAATGACATTCATATGCCAAGCACGTCATTTAAACAATCGCATGCCAACACTCGGCCAGTTATCTCAGTTACTGCAGTCATCATTCAGCAGGTGTCAGCAGTTAACGTCACAGTGCAACACTTCCAGTTGTCGCCACAGTTTACGTCGAATGTGAAACATTATTCAAAGTCATAGGCAATATTTATCCATTGCGAGACTGATGTTAAAAACTGTAATCCATCCGAATTTCAACTGAATTCGTCAGCAATAATCAACTGTGTCAGGTTAGATTGGGTTCATCAGTGGCACGTTTTCTCACAGAGTAGACGTTGAGTATATTATTTTGAAGTCCGATTGTTCTGGTATTGAGCCGGCGAGAGTCAGTATTCTCATTCTCCACACTGAAGAGTGGCGCTGTTGTGGTGGCTGAAGTAACCTCTTTGGCCACGGCTGCAAGTCTGGGAGAAACAGAACTGCCCAGCGCTGGACTTAGTCTCTGGTACGCTAATGAGTCAGGCGTGGCGAGCAAGTGCTGGGAACAACAGCAGTGGGCAGTTAGTGGGACCCACGAGAAACACTGTCCCCCGCGGGGGTGAAACTTATATCAGGGCTTCTGGTAGCAGGCCCTTGGTTCTCTGCCACGCCACTTGGAGCGCTCCAAGTTTATCAATCCATCATACATAATTCTCAAACATATACACCATCAAAGTATACCATACAGCACACTACGTATTTCTAACAACTCGAGCATAGTCCTTAATCTACGATCTATCTCTATGCGGATGGGAGTCACAGAGCATTCTCGCAGTCTTAGGATAAAATTAGAGACTGGAAGACGCACCTCGCACTGTCTTTGACCAGCCCGCCCTGCAACACTATCATCACCGATTGAATCTGCAGCTGACCAGAAGTAGACTGCTACATTCCGCGTCTCGTGAATGAATGGAGCTTGCCAAGTCCTCGCCCGTCAAAGTGCACAAAATTTATCCAGACGCGCCCATGTCGAGGAGGTTAGCACCCCCTATCGGTGTATAGTAACAGATTTTAAAGGGTTGTGATGTAACAGCAGACGGTTAAGAAGAACAAGAAACGGGTGGTTTTTATGGATGATGAAGCTCCAGGCAAGTGAAGTTTGAAGCATTTTACGTAAATCAACTACGCTATCAATTTTAAAGTATTGATCTAGTGTCTGGGATCAGTACCAGGAGGGTATTGGTAAGAGAAACATAAACACGCACTCCTAAGGCTACACAGTTCTGCACTTAAAACATGCTATAATGTTAGATCGCTTGAGTTCCCAGCCTGTCAGTCATGTGGAATGCAGCGCTGTTGATATTCCAATGTAAGAAATATGCCTTCAGCGCATGACATACATCCTTCTATCAGGTTTGTCTACGATAAACTATGGTAATAAACTGTAAAACGAAAAAACGTCTTCCTTAAAACAGTGGCTCGGTGTGATACGTGTACAATGCAGCTCTCCAGAGATGTACAGCGTCCACGGTTCACATCCGATCATGGTTCAGAAATTATACTATGCTCGTATCAGTCCTATAAAAATGATCATTAGTAATGGAGAATACCTCCTACAAGGAAAAGGATAAAAGCATAGCAGCAGCGACCGACATGTGAAATTACAAGTCACGCCACCACTAACTGCAAACAGCACATCCGTCAAGCAGATGTGTACTTGGGGATTTCAGTGTCTCACAAACGCCTTTCGCTAACTTAGAATCATCTTAGTTATGAAACTGAAGTCTCGATTTTACCCAAGGTGCGACAAGTGAATGGAGTACATCACAAAAATCTTCGTTCGTTTAGAGGAATGTGTCGAAACAGGATAGTCACGTTTCATCACGCATGAGATGGAAGTCCTCTGATGACGGAGAGGTTTACTGTTAACGATCGCAGGTAGATAGTGCTTTAAGTGAAATACAGAACACGTGGTTGTGTACGAGTCGAACACAGGCTATGTCACATGACATGCATTCTGACACAACAGCGTAAAAAATGGTTAAATGGCCTGCGCCACCATCTCCTCCCGTTTCTAGAAAGCATCATCAGTACCTCATTACAGCTCCATCTCAATCGACCACCCCGTCCACTCTCTGTTATCCTGTAACGCATATGCATGTAAGTTTGGTGACATAGGGTTCTCTGTTTTCCTTAAAAGCGTCAAATACAGTAGTCAACTAGCGTGTTATCACTGTTACCTCAATAGACATACAGTGGAATGCTGCCTCGACGGAAAAAAAGGAACTGTTTCCCTGGTTCCCTTCACTTCCAAGTCGACGTTTTCTCGCATTCCTCTTGCTGTCTCATACTTGTCCCCATGAATAAGAATTGTTCTGCACCAACCAGAAGACACCCAATTACTTTCTCAGTTTCCCCGCATTTCAGCGAATTTTCCATCATTTTTCGCAATTCTATCGATTTTTTTGGGTCGAGAGATCATGACATAACTGCGCGCTACTGATAGAACAGTATTTCCAAAAAAATGGTTCAAATGGCTCTGAGCACTATGGGAATCAACTTCTGAGGTCATCAGTCCCCTAGAACTTAGAACTACTTAAACCTAACTAACTAAGGACATCACACACATCCATGCCCAAGGCAGGATTCGAACCTGCGACCGTAGCGGTCTCGCGGTTCCAGACTGTAGCGCCTAGAACCACACGGCGACTGCGGCCGGCCAGTATTTCCAGAGGATTTCGGTAGAGGACGCTCCTGTGACGGCCGCCAATGCGCATGCGTTTCCGCGTCAATTTTTGCTATAAAGTCGACTCCGGAAACACAGTCTTCACGTGCTACCGGTTGGATCCCTGGAAGTGTTTTATTGTACGAGTGCGTTTCCGTGTCGTATCGTTGTACTTTTCACCGTATATCCGCGTAGTTTACGTGCCTTTTCGGCGTTGGTATTTCGTAGTTTTTGCCCCAGATTAGCTGGGAAGTTTTTGGTGTGCTTAATCCTCTCGTGCTGGGCCCCTGGATACGTCAGGCGGACCCATGTCTGCAACGTTCGCGGCTCTCCGACTCTTCCATCGCCGCCCCTCGGGGTGAATCGCGTCGGAAACGCCGCCCACCTTGGCTTCCAGTCGCGCCGCATGCACTGCCCCCCTCGCAGCAGGCGAAGGATCGTTTGAATCACGCCAACCGCCACAAATCGCCTGTGTATACCACCGGTACTGAAAACGATCACCGTGTTCACCGTGGCGACTGTCCAGCATCCTGTGTCAGGCACCGTTCTTCCGTGTCGTCGTCGTCCGACGACTCACCTGACTGCTTAGTAATTGATCTTTCTCATAGTGAGGCGGCTGACGTCTTGGCTGTGTCTGACCACCATCCGGCTGTACCTATGAGTTCACCTCTTCCTGCGTTTTCCCGCTACCGTGGTGAGTTTCTGGGCACCCTGACCCAGTCGGCAAGTCCTCTGGCCGTCGCTCCAGACGCTCCTGCGCCCACGCGGGCCGTGGTGACAGCATATGGAGCTCGGATACCTCCCTTCCACCTGATGGTGCTGTGGATGAGGAAGTGGCTCCTGCTCCCGACCCTCCTTCTCAAGATACCCCGTGAAGCCCTCTGAAGAAACAGAAGATACCCCCTATTGGGGTATATAATGTCACTAATTATACAAAACTGAACACTGAGCTCCAGAGGCTCATTTTCGGCCAATTGCGAGCTGTTTACCATAAAGATTATGAGAAATACCTGCTCAACAGTATGGACGACTATCTTACCATTCCCGACTTTGTCAAATCAAAGGTGATGCCTTACTTTACTTACCAGACTTTTGGTAATCGTCAAACCAACATCTTCATCAAGAACTTGACACCAGAGGTTACGGCAGAGGAGGTCAAGGAGGGACAGCTTTGGCTCCATTTTCAAGACCCTTTGGTCCACCAGTATAGCAAGAGGGATTCTGAGACCCGGGCATTGACCCCCTGCCCTACCCACATCGTCTCCCTTTTCCAGAGGAAGAAAATAGAGCCGATTTACCAAAATCCGGCACCTTCTTTGCTCGTAGGCCCAGACTGAACTGTACGAGGGCCACAATGGACCAGTCATCTGCTTCAAATGCCAACATTTCCAACATACTGGGAATTACTACTCCCTGCGGTGTATTAATTGTGCTGGCCACAATTAGTGGAGAACTGCATGCTCCCCACCTCGGAGAAACCTACCTGTGACAGGTGTTTGACCACGACCTATGATCCTCACCACATGGCATCCTGGAGGGGGTGCCCTGTTTACCAGAAAGCACTGAAATCTTCCTGTCCCCCAAAAAGAAACCAAGAACAAATCAGCCTCCACACAACCAACTTTCCTGTTTTGTAGGGCCAGCCTGGTGCGCCGCCCTCAGCAGCTGCTCTGGCACCAGCCACTCAGGCACCGGACAGTTCTGTGGCACCTGTGCCCCCTTCTGTCCAGACTCCCATGACATCCTTTGCTGCTGCAGCCCGGTCTCTTCCTCATTGTTCGTCTTCCACGACAGCTTTCACTATTCACCGACTACAGGAGCCAGGTGCAGCCCCCTCCAGTCCACCTGTAGCCAGATCCCGGGCCTCTGCCTGTACCCGCACTCTGTCTACTACTGTGCCGCCGCAGAGGCAAGCAGCCCACTCGGAACCATCCCCTAGTGGTGGAGACTGATGCGTCCCTTCGGAAGGACATGCACGAAATCGTTCAGGTCATCTTCTTCATCAAACATCACATCTGGGCTGTTATTGGTGACACTGCACACAAAATCCGTCGGTCAGAGGATGGGCTATCCTAGGTCATCGCCCTAGTGGAAGGACTTAGTCAAATACTGGTGTAGTGGCGAATTGACCACCACACCACCACTAGCCCCCTCAGTCTCTTGTCACGTGCATTTTTAATGCCAATGGCATAAAACAGATGAAGACAAAGTTGAATGCCTTCCTCCATGACCATTGTGTGTATGTTTTACTGGTCACAGAAACACACCTAAAACCGGCGGACGATTTCCACCTTCGCAATACGGTGTGTTACTGCTCTGACCACCTCAACTGTTGTGGTGGAGGCATGGCAGTGCTCCTCGACAAAGTTCTTGTCCATACCCAAGAGACTCTCCAGCCAATGGAACACATAGAAGCCAAGAGGTTACCGTCTCCACACACCTAGGTGCAATTACCTTTGCAGCAGCGCATCTGAGCCCACACAAGCCACTGCTGGAAGCAGACCTCCGCACACTGACATTCTTCAGCTGGCTAATCTTTGGGGCGTATCTCAATACCAAGCACCCAGCTTTGCATTCTCGGGTCTCTTAACCCCAAAGGCCGGCTCCTCCTTGACCTGGAGGATAATTTAGAGCTATCAGTCTATCTCCCCCACGAACCTACCCATATCCCAGTCTGTTGTAACTGCCAGCCAGACGTTCTGGATGTGACTATCTTCAAAAAATCGGCACTCAGTTTTCACTGGAAGTTCTCCACGAACTGACCTCCAGCACCTCACCAATGGTACCCTTTCATTAGATGTTCATTCCACTGTGACCCTCATCGAGTGGGACAAGTTTGCCAGGGTACTTAATAAAATCACTCGACACGATCTTGACATGACAACACTGGCCAATATAGTCCATGCCATGGATTACCTTACTACCAAAATACAGAAAGCACTGAAACTCTCCACTTCCACTGTACCTCGGGCGTTAAACCCCTGGACGATTTGCCTCCTCTGTTGTGGAAGCTGATGGTGCAAAAGAACTGGTACTGCCGGCAGTGGAAGCAGTTTCACGATCCTCGGGACAAATGCCAAATGAGACGCCTCGAGCGCTAATTCTAACACCAGCTCGCCGACTGGAGGTCCAAACAATGGGAGGACAGGATGTCCGCTTTCCTCCTCCACCATAAGTCTGACTGGGCTGCAATTCGCACCCTGCAGTGTTATATGCAGGAAATGCTGGCGGACGTCAGGGACCTTTCTCTGGATGAACTACAGGATGAACACAATGTCCTGACAGCTGTTGCCACTTTCTGCAACCGCCCACCCGAGTCTGCCTCCATCCTTATGTCCAAGGCAGAAATTCGGGCCGCGCGGAATTAGCCGAGCAGTGTAAGGCGCTGCAGTCATGGACTGTGCGGCTGGTCCCGGCGGAGGTTCGAGTCCTCCCTCGGGCATGGGTGTGTATGTTTGTCCTTAGGATAATTTAGGTTAAGTAGTGTGTAAGCTTAGGGACTGATAACCTTAGCAGTTAAGTCCCATAAGATTTCACACACAAGAATACAAGAAATTCGGCGTATCCTACGATGGAAATGTGGCCAGTCGGCCCCTGGATTGAACGGAATTTTAAATGAACATCTTTGCCACCTTCCCCACACGCCTCTCATCTTGTTCACTAAGATTTTAAACTGTTGTCTCACGTCTAGCTTTTTCCCACCTCAGTGGAAACAAGCCAAGCTGATTGCGATCCCCAAGTGGTTCAAGGACCCTGTGGTCTCCACCAACAACAGGCCCATCAGCGTCCTAAATACGCTGGCGAAGGTCTTTGAATCTATGGTCCTCCACTGACTTTCCCAACCTCTGGTGGCGGCTAGGACGATCCGACCTGAACCGTTTGGATTCACTTCGCACCTCTCTGCGGAACGTCAGGTCCTACGGATCACTGAACACATCAGCAAAGACTTCAACATCGTCAAGTCGACAGATGCCGTTTTTCTGGACTTGCAGAACGCCGATGACAAGTTATGGCAAGACAAACTCATACACAAGATGCTGACGCAGACCCCTATACCAGACATTTGTGTCAAGAAATGGTTCAAATGGCTCTGAGCACTATGGGACTCAACTGCTGAGGTCATCAGTCCCCTAGAACTTAGAACTAGTTAAACCTAACTAACCTAAGGACATCACAAACATCCATGCCCGAGGCAGGATTCGAACCTGCGACCGTAGCGGTCTTGCGGTTCCAGACTGCAGCGCCTTTAACCGCACGGCCACTTCGGCCGGCTTGTGTCAAGATCTCGGAAGAATTCCTCCGCAGAAAGGACTTTCCTAGTGGCCCAATGGGGAATGCATTCCGACATTCGCCAATTGTTGGCGGGCACTCCACAAAGATCGGTGTTGTCTCCCATCCTTTTAAATAACTATGTGAATGATACGCCGGTCATCCCCGAGTGCCACCTGCCACAATATCCTGACGACACAGCACTATATACCACTAGCCGTATTACTGACGCTGTCGTCGCCGGCCTCCAGTGACAGGTGGACGCTACCATCACCTGGTGCCGGACAAGCAAAATAGCTCTCAGTGCCACCAAAACTACGGCAGTCTGTTTCATGAAAGGGCGCGCAGTCCTCCGCCGCAATATTTCGATTGCAGGTGTGCAGATGCCCTGGCCCCCGACAACCACCTATATCAGTGTCCGGATGGTCCACAAGCTGCTCTTCCACTGTCATGCGGAGTATGTCGTCAACAAGGGGCAAAAGCTGACCAGGGCTTTGTAACCCTCTTCCGCTCTAGGGAAATTACCCTGCATACCAAGCTCCACATCTACCGAGCAAATATCCTGCCTGCCCTCACGTATGACTCCGCTGCATGGGCCACGATTAGTGTCACCAGGATGCGGACACTGCAGCGCCTGCACAACAAGGTTCTCAGGTGGAGCCTGCACGCTCCGCCACTCACGGCTCTCCACGAGGAAGCGCATATCGTCCCCATCAAGACAACCATATGCAACAACGCGCGGTGGCTCTATGAGAAACTGGATGCCCTGCGGGACACTGTCCATGTGTTACGCCACATTGGGACCACACTTCTACGCCCCTGGAATCGACATCTGGTTCCTCTAACCATCCTAGAGGAATCGGATTCTGACCGCAGCTAAAGGTAGGCCTGGCATATCCACCACGGATGCATCCTTGGCGGGACTAGCCCTCCATTCTACGTCCACCACTTTCCCACCCTACCTGTCCATGTCGGGCTAGGTTTTTCTGCCTAGCTGATGTACTGTGACTGTTGGAGGGTGGCACGGGGCTCCAAGTCCCACCACCACACCTCCAAAATGTATTGCAGTGGTGCAGCTTCACTGTCCTGTGAATAAATTTACTGCTTCATCAACACAGTTAGACCGAAAAAGACCAGTGATGCAGTATCACACACAAGGGAAAAAAATTGCAGTGACGGAAACTCACCTGAAGATGGCTGGACGATTTCCAGCCGAAATATCGTGGTAAGAAGTCAACGTGATCCGGATGCAATCCTGAAACCTCATCGAACATTCAGTACGCCGGGAAAACTTCAAGAATCACACTGTTACAGTTTATTGTACCTTTAAATCTTATTGTTATGGTTTGCGTTTCCTCAAAGACTGGTTGCTAACACTGTCACAGTTTACTGTGTCTTTTAATTTAGTGTTTTGAAAGACAAATGTCTGAAGGATTTTGTTGACTTTTAAGTTGTTCAGATTTTTACCGCTTGTCGCGACTTGTAACTTACTTTTGCGAGCCTTAGATTAAATCGTCAAGTTCAGGGTAATTTACCTAAAGCATTTTCTCAATTAAGCGTTGTTTCACTACTAACGGTACCCAGCACGCGGTGCAATGCCACGGAAAGAAAAACAAAAGTGGTTGGTTTTAATAATCTGTTTATTGAAGTGCTTTCGGATACAAAACATTTTTGTATTTTCCGTGTGGTGCGTACACGAAGAAGTCAGACGGATTCCTCATGCGTGAGCAAGTCACACACAGTTACCATGTGAGAAGCATGATTTTTTCAAATTTAGTTCACACACTGGTAGTGACTGTTCCTGCGTCTTGTTGATGATCATAGCAAATGCGAGTGGCGCCGATAACGGCAAGCCTTTGACCTCAAATGGCATGTCTGTTGGAAGCACTGGGATTCTTGGTAACAGTACATCTTCTCCTTTAAAATTTCCGTTTAATACTGTAGTTTCGATGATATTGTTCATCATCTTCTTCACTAAAATTCTGGTAACGTTGCAAAGCCGTGGTGGATTGATATTTCTGAGATTAATGAGAGGTACACCAATTTTTAATATCAAAACGTAAGGCGACATGCCCGGCAAATGAAGTGAATAGAATAATTCAGTCGGATAATTTACAACTTTGACTAGATTCATTACAGTATCGTCGGACTTCTAAACTTTCGTCTTGCCTGATATTTGTTTTGAATGCTGTAATTGACGTCACTGACATCGCTGTTTTTAGCTGCTAATATGGCACGTTTACTGAGCCACTGGTGACTTTTGTAGTTCCGTGTGGTATTTGGGAAAACTTTGTCAATCAGTTCGTGTCTGGTTGCTGCGACTTCACAAAAGGTTAATAACAAAATTTCAAAAACGTGTCACAAGAACTTGCCGAGATTGGCTACTAAGAACAAACGAATCGAAAATGTCGGAAAGTTTTTGACCGATTGATTTGAAATTTTGACACGATATGGTTTTAAATACATTTTTTTAATAGTGGTAAAGGAGTAATAAAACAAAACGTTATGCCAGACGCGGCAGTTTCTCACGCATCTCAGTGTTTATGACGTCACATCTCCTGAACTATGGGTCGTATAGTGATGTAAATTTGCTGGCACATTTAGTTATGTGTGTGTAAAACATGTTTCGAATAGGGTTAGAAGTAACGAAATAATACAGTAAAACGTCATGTCTGATGCAGCAGTCTTACGGCACGTACAGCGCAAAATGTAGTAAGCGATAACGTTTCTTCCTTTCGTCATTTTATGCGAAATGTCAGCGAGAAAAGTTTTTGTGAGAGTTTGAAATTATAAATTGTGTCAAGTTTGTTGCCAGTCTAAGTGCTCTCATTCTCAAATAGTGGATGCAAAAATCTGGGTATTTTCGGGCGGTGGCATTTCATTGTTTATGACATCATATCTCCTGAGATTGTTGACATACTTTTTTTTGGGGGGGGGGGCGGTAGGAACCTCCACGAAAGTACGGAGAACAGCTCATCATCATAGATTCATCGCAAGCGGATGAATGTTTTAGGAGCGCGTGGGGCACAAACATACAAAGAAAAATATATTTTTATTTATGGAGATGATAACTGTTAAGTGGTTTATATGGCGAAGTGTATGCTTCTCTTTCCCACCGTGAACCATGTACCTTGACGTTGTTAGGGTCGCTTACGTGCCTCAGCGATACAGATACTCGTACCGTAGGTGCAACCATAAGGAAGGGGTATCTGGTGAGAGACCAGACAAACATGTGATTCCTGACGAGCTGCAGCAGCTTTTTCAGTAGCTGCAGGGCAACAGTCTGGATGATTGACTGATCTGGCCTTGCAGCATCAACCAGAACGCTCTTGCTTGCTGGTACAGCGAATGGTTGAAAGCAAGGGGAAATTAGAGCTGTAATTTTTCCCGACGGCATGCAGCTCTACTGTATGGTTAAATGCTGATGGCGTCCTCAGGAGTAAAATATTCCGGAGGTAAAATAGTCCCCCATTTGGATCTCCGAGCGGGGACTATTCCGGAAGGTGTCGTTATCAGGAGAAACAAAACTGGCCTTCTACGGATCGTAGTGTTGAAAGGCAGATCCCTTAATCAAGCAGGTAAGTTAGGAAATTAGAAAAGGGAGATGGCTAGGTTAAAGTTTGATTTGGAGGGAATTAGTGGAGCGAGACCAAGAGATTAATACGGTAAGGAGATTCAGAAGGATGTAGGTTGCAGTAGTCATTCGAAAAGATTTGCAAAGGACAGAGTAGCACGAAGAGCTACATCACACCAGTTTTCGGATTGAAGACCACAACAACACCACATTCTTCTGCTTATTATTATAAAAAATTATTGCCCTGTAATATGTCAATATAAAAACAAGTATGTTCCATTTCCCAACTCCACCCTACGTCTTCATGTATCTCATGTGTAACCACAGTAATTCTATTTTAGATATATTACCATGTGGAGAGGTTACAGCTATAAGACCACCCCATTTAGCTACGGCTATCTGTAGCAGAGGGTTCATCTCCTGCTAACTGTATGCTGGGCGCCTCCTTTTGTGTGCATAACACCTACCAAACGCAAAAAGAAACGTTTCAGAAATTAAGTGAACGATCAAACTCCGAGCTTATGTAAGTACTTCTCTTCTTCTTCTTTTGCTGGTGCCTTGTTCCGCAGTTCCGCAGGGTCGGCACGGTTAGGAACGAATTTGGCAAGGTTAGTTATAAGGGGTGGCCGGATGCCCTTCCTGTCGCCACCCCATACACCCCGGGACAGAATTAGTGTACCCCAGCTGTCTGCGTCTAGTGTAATCCATGGAATAGTGCGAACGTGTTCAGATGTCTGCGAGTCGTGTAACTGAGGCGAAACGTGGGGACCAGCCCGGTATTCACCTAGCGGGATGTGGAAAACCGCCTAAAAATCACTTCCAGGCTGGCCGACACACCGGCCGACATCGGTAATCCACCGAGCGGATTCGATCCGTGGCCGGTGGGCAACCCGAGACCAGGAAGCAGCGCATTAGCGCTCTCGGCTAACCTGCCGGGTATATTCATACGTGAGTACATATCGTTAAAATCCGTGCAAAAATCTACAGCAAAATTCGTCCTTGTGAACCCTGCTCTAGGGAAGTAGGTTACGTGGTCAGACAAAGTTGGCTCTCGAGACTCTAGTAAACAGAGGGAAGCTGCACCCGAGCCTTCTGGCCGGGGCTTCCTGCGGCCGCCCGCCTGCCCGGGAGGCGCGGACAATGATTCAGCGCAGACGAGAAGCCGCAGCAAGGACGAGGCGCACCGCAGATGCTAATTCGATTTCGCGCCGGCGGTCGCATCAATCTCCGGCCGGTCGCCATCTGCGCGTGGGAATGCGCCCTGCGCGCTGCCGCGGCCGTATTTCTTGATTAGCGTCGGCGGGCAGCGCAGCGCTGCCGTCCGGGGAACCCCCGCGTGGGCGGCCCACCGGTCACGTGACCGCGCGCCGCATCTGCCGGCAGCTGGCGGCCGGCGCACACGCTGGCTTCCCGCGCCGCGCTCCGGTTACTGTGCGCCCGCTCTATCGGCGGCAGCAATCGATCATTGTTGTGTTAATGCGGCCGGCGGCGCCCGTCAAGGGGCCAGAGCCGAGGCGGGCTGCCGGCCGCCAACCTGGGCCTGTTGTCTGTCACCGCGTGCCGTACGGACATCAAGATCGCTTTGAAGAAGGCGTCGCATTTAAAAGCACCGGCAAAAGTACAGTGGCAATACCGCACTCTTACTATCTTTAGAAAAAGTAACAAGGCACTCTACGAGAATTACAGAGGAATAGAGTTATTGAGCCTCTACATCCACATCTACGTGATTACTCTGCTATTCACAATAAACTGCCTGGCAGAGGGTTCAATGAGCCACCTACAAGCTGTCTCTCTACCGTTCCACTCTCGAACGGCACGCGGGAGAAACGAGCACCTAAATTTTTCTGTGCGAGCCCTGATTTTTCTTATTTTATCGTGGTGATCATTTCTCCCTCTGTAGGTGGGTGCCAACAGAATGTTTTCGCAATCGGAGTAGAAAACTGGTGATTGAAATTTCATGAGAAGCTCTCGGCGCAACGAAAAACGCCTTTGTTTTGATGATCTCCCCTATTTCGCGATAATACAAAACGAGCTGCCTTCTTTGTACTTTTTCGATGTCATCTGTCAGTCCCACCTGATGCGAATCCCACATCGCACAGCAATACTCCAGAATAGGGAGGACAGGCGTGGTGTAAGCAGTCTCTTTAGCAGACCTGTTGCACCCTCTAAGTGTTCTGCCAATGAATCGCAGTCTTTGGTTTGCTCTATCCAAAATATTATCTATGTGATCGTTCCAATTTAGGTTATTTGTTATTGTAATCCCTAAGTATTTAGTTGAATTTACAGCCTTCAGATTTGTGTGACTTATCGCGTAATCGAAATTTAGCTGATTTCGTTTAGTACTCGTGAATAACTCCACACTTTTCTTTACTCAGGGTCAATTGCCACTTTTCGCACCATACAGATATCTTATCTAAATCATTTTGCAAGTCGTTTTGATCATCTGATGACTTTAAAAGACGGTAAATGACAGCGTCATCTGCAAACAATCTAAGACGGCTACTCAGATTGTCTCCTATGTCGTTAATAGAGATCAGGAACAATAGAAGGCCTATAACACTTGCTTGGGGAACGCCGGATATTAATTCTGTTTTACTCGATGCCTTTCCATATATTACTACGAACTGTGACCTTCCTGACAGGAAATCACGAATCCAGTCGCACAACTGAGGCGATATTCCGTAGGCACGCAGTGTGGTTAGAAGACGCTTGTGAGGAACGGTGTCGAAAGCCTTCTGGAAATCTAAAAATATGGAATCAGTTTGACATCCCCTGTCGATAGCACTTATTACTTCATGAGTATAAAGAGCTAGCTGTGTTTCACAAGAACGATATTTTCTGAAACCGTGCTGACTATGTGTCAATAAATCGTTTTCTTCGAGGTACTTCATAATTTTCGAATACAGTATATGTTCCAAAACCCTACTGCAAATCGACGTCACTGCATGAAGATTTGTGAAAAAGCCGGCCGGTGTGGCCGAGCGTTTCTAGGCACTTCAGTCTGGAATCGCGCGACCGCTACGGTCGCAGGTTCGAATCCTGCCTCGGGCATGGATGTGTTTGATGTCCTTACGTTAGTTAGGTTTAAGTAGTTCTAAGTTCTAGGGGACTGATGACCTCAGATGTTAAGTCTCATAGTGCTCTTAGCCATTTTAACCATTTATGAAAAGATAGTTTTACGGAGAATCTGGAATGAAATAGAATCACAGTTAAGGAAAGAATAACAAAGATTTCGACCTAGAAGGTTAACTACAGATGCCATATTTAGAGAAGAGTAACAAGGATTTCGATTAGGAAGATTAACTATGAATGCCAATTTTACAGCCAGGCAGGCTGTAAAAAAGAAATGGAAATTTGCGGAAAATATCTAAGTTGCCTTTGTAGTGTATGACTTCGTACGCATCGGTAAGAGTGGTGTGGCAACTGTCGTTTAAGCAATGCTGGACGTGAGAAGAAATGATTAGTAAACAAGATAAGACAACAAACAGGAGACGTTTATGCCCTTCGCGGGTATGCTGCCCGATTTGATCGTTTTCACAACACGATATTTCGGGATATGACGTACGCTATAAACCCACACATACTGACCGCTATCTTCATTCTACGAGCTGTCATCCACCACATCAGCGCACGGGAGTTCTACGTACATCGGTTCAAATGGTTCAAATGGCTCTGAGCACAATGGGACTTAACATCCGAGGTCATCAGTCCCCTAGAACTTAGAACTATTTAAACCTAACTAATCTAAGGACATCACACACATCCATGCCCGAGGCAGGATTCGAAACTGCGACCGTAGCGGTCGCGTGGTTCCAGACTGAAGCTCCTAGAATCGCTCGGCCACTACGGCCGGCCTACGTACATTGGTCAAGAGAGCTTATGCTATTTCTAATTCCAAAAACTTGACACAGGAACTGGATCATCTTAAGGCCGTCTTCAAGCTCAACGGATATACCTTTCATCAAATTAATCGTGCTTTTCAGTTTGGGCCATCAAGTGAACCAGCGCCGGATACTAGTAAATCAGTTGCCTTTCTACCCTTTACTGGAAGTATTTCTTCAAAAATTTCTAGAATTCTCAGGAAATATTATATTAAAAGTGTTCTTTTGCCTTTGGCCAAGACTAGAGCCCTGTTTGGATCTGTTAAAGATTGAGAAAGCGAGGAGTTTATAAAATTTCCTGTCATAGTGGAAAGGCCAGTGTTGGGCAGACTATTCGCACTGTTCATGACCGATATGTGGAACATTAGCGTCACATACGTTTGCTCCAGCCTGAAAAATCTGCCGTCGCCGAAGATTGTCTTAATGAAGGGCATAACATGTCGTTTAAAGAGACACAAATCGTTGCTCCGGCTTCTCGTTACTGGGACTGTGTGCTGAAGGAATCCATCAAAATACGATTATCTGATGACGTTATTAATAGAGATAAGGGTTTTCCTTTAAGAAAGATATGGAACCCTATTTTATCTGGCATAAAACAACAACGGTCTGGTTTTCGACCCGCTACATCTTAATTTGCGATTTATCGCTTTTGCCAGTTTCTACCGCTGGCGGCGATGCAATTCTTCGCTTCGCAGGGGGCAGCTATTCCGCTTCTCGCGCAGCCGCAGTGGCCTGGACCCGCTGTTTCTGTATACTATTCGGTATGATTCTGCACATTACCCGTGAAGAGGATAAACATATAAAATGCCGGGCAAATCTACAGAATCACCAAGAGGAAACGTGAAAGTGCACCATCTGATGCTAGTATAAACGCATCGTGCTACAGGCATAGGACTCCACTGCATGCCGCCAGAGTCGAAAGTGTGTGTCCACGGATGGCTCTGATGGCGGAATAACAACATTTATTAACCAACCACAATACATTCGTTATGAGCCCTCTGGGCGAGGTTTGTTTCCGCTGGTAATATTCTCGGCGACGGAGGTGGCCCGTGTCCATAGCTCCGCTGACGTAACTCGAACCTGGTGCCTCGGCGGCTGGAACCAAGCGCCTCTATTGTGGTGGCGGCTGGGGGCCGTGACAGGTCAGAGGCCTGTCTCAGCGACCATCCCCTACTGCGGCTGTCTGGCTTCGGCGGGCCAGGGACCCCAGTCACGACGCTTGAGGAGGCAGCGTTCCAGGACGATAGCAACAATGCGTTACCACAACTGATGACCCCCATGACAGACGGCTGCATGTTGACGGCGTCCGGCAGTAGTTACGGCAGCGGCGTAACTGGCGCCTCCTAAGCGACGGCCTGCATTATGACGCTATCACGATGATTGCGGCGGCAGTGACGACTCCGTACTGGTGGTGGTGTCAAGTGACACAGGCTCTGCATCAATCCTGCAGCTCATGACGGACGATGTTGACGAGCTGGCTGCCGGTCCTTAAATACGGCTTTCTGCTGCTGATGTCTGCGGTTCTTATTCCCCGGTAGGTCGGTGGAATATTCTGGTGTTACTAGCTGGCGATAGCCCTCGATTTTGACAGCCTGGCATGTGGTGAGCTGCTTCTTGTCATATCCTCAGCAGGCCTGTGACACAACGTTCTCCTTCGTGTTGCTTAACGGGGCGCTCCGCCAACCCAATTACGCCACAGATAACACAGTACTGTACTGCGCAACAGAATCTAACACACATACGGCTATTGACTCCCAATATTCCTTCACATTTTAACTAACTTCATTTCGGTAAAACTCCTACCTTTCACTAACTTAATAACTCTGATCATTAGACCTTCTACAGATGTATTTATTCAGTCGAACAAAGATTCGTTACAAATAATGCAGCAAGAAACAGAGTCTAGCTATCAAAATGTCAACTAGGAAGAAGTTCGCTGTGTTGAAGCACGATCGATTGTGTTGATGCCGTGGACTGATTCTCTGCCGTGGCGGCAGAGGGCGCTTGTAGTCCAGAGCTGCAGGAGGCATGGCCAGCAGGCGTTCTCCATTGGCTTCGCCGGATCCCACACGTCCGCTATCGGCGTTGGACGGAAACTTGCAATTCCGTTGGCAACTGTAATATCCTGGTGGGGTATCGATATGTGACACCACAGCATTCATAGGTATAAGAAAAGGCTTTTGGGAATGTCAGAAGGGAAGCGATATGGCCAGAAACTGGATCTTCTGAAAGGAATTCAACTGAGAATCAGAAACATGTACAAAAAAATGTTGCAATAGACGGCAAAAAAAATCCGAATGGTTTTTAATAGACAGAGTGTTCAGCAAGGAAGCATGTTCTCGCCAGTGCTTTTTAGTACACGTATGGACAACAGCATAAGGAAGTTCGCCAAGGGTCAATGGCAGATAATAAGAAAATCATAGCACGTCCAGATGAGAAGTTGGGAAGAAAATGTGCAGAAATTAGAAGAACAGTTAAGCACCTGGCAGAGAACAGTTGAAGAAGCAGGCATGGGAATTAGCATAACAAAGAGTGAAGAAATGAAATCAGCAGGAAAAGCGAAAAATTGAATGGAAAAATTACTATAGAAGTAGATGCTTTCAAGTATCTAAGAATTAACCAAGGAAGGAAAGGTCAAAGATGAAATTTCGGAGAAAATAGAAAACTGTTCGAAATTATATTGTTGTGTATTGGACATAATTGGAAACTGGAAAATACCTGCCAAAGATTGTGATGTACAGGTCTTATTGTCTACAATTTCACCTATCGATCAGAATGTAGGACTTGATCAAAGATATATGTGAGGAGAATACAAGAAAAGAGATGCACTTTCTACTAAGCATCCTCGGTAAGACGAGAAGGGACAGGGAAGGAACGAAATAATATGAAACGCCCTGAAGATCAAACCCTAAAAGAAGCTATGGAGAGCAACTGGCTTAAACAGTTTGTCACATTAACAGAAGGAAGGAACCAGAAAGACTTCCGAGAACAGCCCTAGGAAGGGCAGAATCTGGATGAAGACCAATTGGAAGACCACGAACAATATGAAGAGACCAGGTAAAGGATGATGCGAACTGAAGAAGACTGCACTGGAAGGACACGCTAAATGATAGACTGTAGGAGAAAACAGAAGCTTAGAAGAGGCTCTGTGAACGATCTCTATAAGTACAAACGCTTCAGGAAGAAGAAGATTTTTACTGGACACACAACTCTTTCACTCTTCCTGTATTTTGTATCTGTAGCTGCATGCCATGCTTTGCTGCGGAGTTATCAGGCGTATTCTAAGATCGAATGTAATAAATTTCCTTGGGGCAGAAAAACTCCTTTCCACAAATCAGCAAAGATTTAGAAATCACCGTTCGTCGAAACTCAGCTTCTTCTTCCCTCACATGAATCGAGGGTAACAGGCAGATTCCACATTCCTGGATTTCCGGGAACCGTTTGACACGTCTCATACAATCTAAGTAATCAATTATCGATTACTGAAGCAAAGTCGATCGCAACACTTTCCAACAGAATCTTTGATCGTAACCTCACTTGATATTACGTAATTTCTATTTTTCTTATACAACAACAACAACAACAACACTGCGCACTGCTTGCCGATTCAATGGATACCAAACAGACCTTCTGAAATGGTATTTCATATCCCCATAAAAATCGGTATTTCGAATGTTGAAACCAGATGAATTCATTATCCCACATTTTGCTACCATGAATTGAGGAGCTATAAAAACTAAAGATCACGACATGTTTCATGGGACTAATTACAAAATTGTATCGCATATTGACACAGAAACCTGCAACAAAATATCAAAATTCAATTGAATGATATTTTCAATGTATAGGTCATTGAAATACGAGGGTTGGAACTTTAATAGTGGCAACTATTTATTTGCAGCTCGTACAAAATGTATACGTGTTTCAAAGTTTTACTGGCCTTCGAAGTAGTCACCAGCATTGTGTATAACCCGTTGCCAGTGATGTGGAAGGCGTAGGATACTCTTAGCAGTGCCAGTTGGGTTGGCAGTTCGATCGCCGCGGTCTATTGCCCGGCGAATTTGTAGCAGTTCTGAAGCGAATGCCGTGAAGTGTTTCCATCAGTTTAGAAATCCAGGTGAACTCACGAGGCCTTAAGTCAGGGGAGTGCAGTAGGTGGTATAGGACTTAGCAGCCCCATCAGTCAAACAAATCAGTAACAGCTTGCACTGTATGTGCTTGAGCATTGTCCTGCAAAGTGATGGACAGGTCCTGCAGATACTGTCATCACTTCCCTCTCTATGCTGTTCATTTTTGGAACACAACCTACGTATTCCTTTTTCCATGAAGACATTGATCGTCTTGTCTCACTGTGGGATAGATATATTAGCAGTTATGGCGATTCCTTTTGAAATACTAAGCAGTTTACTTATTTTTTCCATCTGTTTCCTTCTCATTTGACTACCCCTTACAGGGAACAGTGAAGAAGTAGGGTAGGAGCGTTCAGTACATAGAAAGTAATGACGTCTCATCTTTTATGAACACAACGCTTGCTCGACAAGAACTACTTTATACTTTCTTTGATAACAGTCTGTACGTCGTTAACAGAGTTGCATTTTGTGCATTGAGTCATCGATTCTCTTTCACTTTGTGGTAGTTTCTGTCTCACTTATATTCTACGCCTATCACCACTACTTTTTCAAATATTCGTAGTTCGTAGTAAATATGTTCATCACAAACGACGTGGCCGTTCGCCCAACATTTAACAGGACACCTTCTGCAAAAATGTTCTGTATATCCGCTTGTGTACGGAAACAGCAGTAAGTGTGCTTCATTATAACCTGCATTGTTAATACTGTCGTAATGCAGAAAAGCTAAGTTTTAATCCAGTTGCCACCCTTAATTTCAATTACAAATTAAATCTGCTTTGTTTCCGTATTTATATGAAAAAAGCACCAAAAGATCTTTTAATACATCGTACAAAAGTTATGCCGCATACAAGCATATACATGTTACTGTGTCTGGCATCTGTGGCTACCTGTTCCTTTCGCAAGACTTGTATAAAAGGCTTACAATTAATACGCTCTTAATTTGTTTCGTTTATTATATCCTCACTCGCCTGAATTATGGATGTTATCCTTCGCGCAAGGCTTTTCGGAAAAGAATACAGTGGAGCATTACGGAGCCAACAGCGACACAACATCACAGAACACGTTAAGAGCCACGTACCGTAAAGCTACATCTGACGTCACTGAAACATTCATTTAAAAAGCCTCTTCTCATTAGCATTTTTCTTTCGGATCGTGCGCAAAGAGCGGTTTTGTTTGAGTCGAGGACTTCCGTTGATTTAAATTCTTCTTGAAATGAGAGTTAAAAAAACAGTTTGTTTAAAACTTGTTGACCATGCTTTTCTGTTACAGCACTTCTCTTTCTATTGAACAGGAGGACGATATTTTCCAATACGTTGAAATATATGTGGTATAAAAGCGCACAGTCGCTCCGCAACTCCTAATGGTTGGTGTAATGTGCACTGAAGCGCCAAAGAAACTGGTATAGGCATGCGTATTAAAAAACAGAGATATGTGAACAGGCAGAATATTACGCAGCGGTCGGCAACGCCTATATAAAGACAACAAGGGTCTGGCGCGGTTGTTAGATCGGTTACTGCTGCTACAATGGCAAGATTTAAATGAGCTTGAACGTGTTATAGTAGGCGCACGAGCGATGGGACGCAGCCTCTCCGAGGTAGCGATGAAGTGGGGATTTTCCAGTAGGAACGTTTCACGAAAGTACCGTGAATATCAGGAACGGTAAAGCACCAAATCTCTGTCATCGCTGCAGCCGGAAAAATATCCTGCAAGAACGGGACCGACGAGGACTGAATAGAATCGTTCATCTTGACAGAAGTCCAACCCTTCGTCAAATTGCTGCAGATTTCAATGCTGGGCCATCAACAAGTGTCAGCGTGCGAATCATTCAATGAAACATCATCGATATGGACTTTCGGCGCCGAAAGCCCACTCCTGTACCCTTGATGACTACACGACACAAAGCTTTAGCCTCGTCTGGGCCCGTCAAAACCGACATGTGGCTGTCGATGGCTGGAAACATGTTGCCTGGTCGTACGAGTCTCGTTTCAAATTGTATCGAGCGGATGGACGTGTAGAGGTATGGAGACAATTTCTTGAATCCATGGACCCTGCATGTCCGCAAGGGACTGTTCAAGCTGGTAGAGACTGTAAGCTGTGGGGAGGTGTGCAGTTGGAATTACGTGGGACCCCTGATACGACTAGATACGACTCTGACAGGTGACACGTACGTAAGCATCCTGTCTGATCACCTGCGTCTATTCATGTCCTCTGTGCATTCCCAAGGACTTGGGCAATTGCAGCAGGACTATGCGACATTCCACACGTTGAAAATTGCTACAGAGTGGCTCCAGGAACACTCTTTTGAGTTCAAACACTTCCACTGGCCACCAAAATCGCGAGACATGATCATTATTGAGCATATGTGACATTCCTTGCAACGTGCTACTCAGAAGAGATCTCCACCGCCTCGTACTCTTAGGGTTTATGAACAGCACTGCAGGATTCGTAGTGTCAGTTCCCTCCAGCACTACTTCAGACGTTAGTCGAGTCCATGCCTCGTCGTGTTGCTACACTTCTGTGAGCTCGCCGGGGCCCTACACGATATTAGGTAGGCTTACCCGTTTCCTTGGCTCTTAAGTGTAGATTGTGTATACCTCCCTTAAGGGAATATTTTTCCATCATTTCCGATGACTGCTGGTTCTTCATTCTCTTGCCATGAGTATCTCGCCTTACAGCACAGATCTTCTTTGGAGTATTACTCTCTACTGAGAAACAGTCACGAAATAGAATTCTACGTTATTTCTCACTAGGGAGTAATACTCCGAGGAAGAAATCGGCTCCAGCGTATGATACTGATGGCTAGCGAAGGAAGAACTAAAATACTCGGAAAAGACGGAAAAATACAACATTGTCCAGAAAATAAAGGCAAGAAAACTACATTGGAAGGTAGTGTTCCAGACAATATAGGAACTTGGTAAGAAGAGGAGGGCTGTAACAAATATGAAAGATCGAACTGAATGGGCAAAATGAAACTAGAAAGAGAAATTAAATTCATCTAGTATGACATCAGTACATTGGTTGGAAGTTGCAGTGAAAGAGCAGCGGTTCGTCAGCTACGGTGGTTCTGCGTTCTGCCGCTGTGCTGATAGAGACACCTGGTCGCCACGCCCTGTGGTGATATGTTAAGCAAAATATGAAGGTTGAACATACACCGACGCCTAGATTGAGAATAAATTCTGGCGGGACGAAGAGCGGAAAGGAAACATGACATGCTCTTTCAGAATGACAGATACCGGCATTCGCCTGAATCGATTGAGGGAAAGCTAAGGTAAACCAAAATTAGGATGGCCCGCTCGTATCGAATGCGAAACCAGTAAGCTCAATCACTGCACCACATCACTTGGTGTGTTCTCTTGGAAGTCTGTCCCATACGGAAAATATTGTCGGGCAACAGTACGCACCGCGAATGGACTCAATAGCCATTAAATTACAACTGATTTATCTATTTTGAATCCTCGTGCTCTTTGAAATTTGGTCGATTGGTCACACCGTAAGACATTCGTGTAAGTCATAAACAACTTTTTTTGTCTAGAATGTTTAAGATCTTTTATTAGCTTTTCAAAAGTGACGTATTTGCAACTGGAAGTACGTAACCTTTGCGAGTATTTGTATAATAATTTATTACGCCAAAAATCTCTTAAATATGTATCATGAGCCAGAACACCACCGACAAACTTTCATAGACGCTGATGTGAACGAAAGCAATTAATAGTTCAGTAAATATGGACTAAAACTGAATACCTTAAGGGTTACGAGTATTTCTTCAGTAAAAGAAATGTGTTTCATTGTAGCGCACCGTTCTTGTTTTTGTCCATATTCCCACCTCTCGAAATATGGAAAGCGAAGTCTTTCAGTAGAACCCGTTGGTACACAACAGGCAGTCATCGGATGGCAGCACCAAAACCACCAATCACCGGCCGTACTTCACGAGAGTTGTGTGACCTTTGGGCATACATCTTGTCCCACATACATCTCGACACTTACCACTGACTTGTGGAACCCATGCCATACAGAATCGCTGGTGTACCAGGTGCGACAATAGATTAATGAGACTGATGTGAAAAAAAAATGTTGCTTACAGTTTTAGTCAAGTTTAGTGTTGTCTCCTTCAAAATAGTTCCCTTCTTATTGCACACACTTTTTCCAGGGCTTCTGCTATTGATGGTAAAATTTCTGGAACTCATCTTCTGTAGTATCCACCAAGACCCTTGTCACGGCTTTTTGGACATACTGTGTTGTTTGAAAATGGTGTCCCTTGACCACCGTTTTGACTCTTGGAAATAGAAAAAAGTCGTATGGAGCGATATCTGGTGAATAAGGTGGTTGTGGTAGTACTGAAATTTGTTTTGAGGTTAAACATTGCTGTACTGACAGAGCAGTATGGGATGGTGCATTATCGTGATGCAGAATCCAGTTATCAGCAATGTTGGAACAGACATGAAGAACTCTTTTACGAAGTCTTTTTAAAATTTCTTTGTAGTAATGTTGGTTAACTGTCTGTCCAGGAGCGCGCCCACTCTTTATGAACAATTCCCTTGGAATCAAAGAAGCACACAAGCATGCAATTCACTTTTGACTTTGACATACGAGCTTTTTTTGGTCTGGGCGACCCCTTTGAGCACCATTGCGAACTTTGGCGTTTTGTCTCTAGATCGTACTGGAAAAACCAACTTTCATCACCAGTGATAACATGGCTCAACAATTCTGGGTTGATTTCTGTTTTGCTGTAACAGATCAGCTGCCAAATTTTTTCGCTGTTGTGGTGTGAGATTTTTGGGGACCATTTTTGCACAAATCTTTCTCATAACAAGATCTTCCGTTATTAATAGCCGAATCGTTTCTTGAGTGATTTTTAGTTCTTCTGCAATCATTTTCACAGATAATCTTCGATCACATCGTACGAGTTCAGGCACCCTGGCCAAGTTGACATCCATTTGTGAGGTTGATGGTCGTCCACTGTGGTCTTCATCTTCAACATCCGTTCTGCCTTCACTAGACATTTTACGCTAATGAAAAACTTGAGCTCTTGACATAAACTCCTCTCCAAAAACCTTCTTTAGCTTACCGTAAGTTGTCGTTGCGTTTTCACCCAATTTAATGCAAAACAAATGGCATACCATTGCGCAATATTATGTGGTTCCATTTCCGTGATGAGAGACACAAACACATGTTAACTTGTTACAGCACAACTCACGGCTGAGCAGTTGCATCGATGTGCCACTTGGACTAGAAGCAGCTTAAAGACCAAGGTCAAAGATATTGTGCCTACGCAAGCCTGCAGGTTTGCCCCATCTTGCAAAGAAAATCAGTCTCATTACTTTACTGTCGCATCTCGGACACGAATGATGTTCGACTGTTGCCCTGGCCAGCACATCCTCCAGATTCTCATCCACTGTAAGTATGTGATCATGCACTGTCGATATACTGGCACGCTCCACTCACTAGCCACTACGACTGCCCAACTCTTGACTAAAGTTGTAGCAGCATAAAATAACGTACCCGCATGTCACCCAAAATCTGTTCGACTAGGAGTCCCGTCGGTTCAGAGCCATTGTTCTCCGGCAATCTTAACTTACGTGCCCTCTTGTTACCCTTAAGTGGTTACAGCGGATACTGGAAGGATTCATTTTGAAACGTCACAGCAGTTTTTGGTCCCTAACCTTGTCCAAACTCGGCCTGATATTGTGCCTACGCAAGCCTGAAGGGTTGCCACATCTTGCAAAGAAAATCGGTCTCAATACTTTATTTTCGCACCTCGTATTTCGTTCGAAAGACAGATTAACAATGCTACATAGCAGATGGCCACAATGTTTTGTCTCGGTGTATTAAGGCATAAAATATGTACATGGTTTGTGTGCAATTGTGATAAATCAATAAGTTGCGTGAAATAAAAATCCACTATTTCGTGTCGGATGGAACGTAAGCAAGCGCCATGGCAGATATCCGCTAGCGTCTGAAGGCGCTCTCAGCACAGCATATGCAAGTGGCATTCAATAAATAATGCAACACTTTCTTTTTCGTGGCCAATTTTGGTTGAAAAACGCGGGATTTATTTTGGGCCATCGTGGTATATTCTCGCTTCAGCCCCTATAATTTCATGAAGTGCGGAAAACCAGACATTGTACATATTCATAAGCGCTTGTAGAATGTCTACGGAGATTTGGCAGTGAACAAAACACGGTGAATCCTTGGGCGAGACATCTCTCGTCACATAAATGATTTGGCTGACAGGGCGGGCAGGAAACTGCGGTTTTTTGCTGATGATGCAGTGTTGAACGGTAAGGCGTGGTAGTTGAGTGACTCTAGGAAGATACAAGACGACGTAGACAAAATTTCTAGTTGGTGTGATGAATGGCAGCTAGCCCTAAATGGGGAAAAATGTAAATTAATGGGCATGAGTAGGAAGATCAAACCTGTAATGTTCGGATACTGCATTATTAGTTCCCTGCTTGACACAGTCAAGTCGTTTAAGTATCTGGGCATAAAGCTGCAGCAGAGCGGTATTAGATGGAACGAGCATGTGAGACTGTGGTACCGAAAGCGAAAGGTCGACTTCGATTTATTGGGAGAATTGTAGGAAAGAGTGGTTCACCTGTAAAGGAGACCGCATACAGGACCCTGGTGTGACCTATTCTTGAGTACTGCTCGAGAGTTTATGATCCGTATCAGATCGGACTGAAGGAAGACATCGGAGCAATTCAGAGGCGGGCTGCTAGATTCGTTACCGGTAGTTTCGAACAACACGTAAGTATTATGGAGATGCTTCGGGAACTCAGATGGGAAACTCTGGAGGAAAGGCGACGTTCTTTTCGAGAAACACTACTGAGAAAATTTAGAGAACCGGCATCTGAAGCTGACTGCCGAACGTTTCTACTGTCGCCAACATATACTGCGCTTAAGGACCATGAACATGAGATACGAGAAATTAGGGCTCATACGTAGGCATACAGACAGTCGTTTTTAACTCGCTCTATTTGCGAGTGGAACAGAAAGACAAGCGGTTCTAGGCGCTTCAGTCTGGAACCACGCAACTGCTACGGTCACAGGTTCCAATCCTGCCTTGGGCATGGATGTGTGTGATGTCCTTAGGTTAGTTAGGTTTAAGTAGTTCTAATTTCTAGGGGACTGATGACCTCAGATGTTAAGTCCCATAGTGCTCTTTGACTTGAGAAAGAGGTCAGATTTGTGAGACCTGTCAATGAAAGAGACGAGAGGAGATTCACACAAACAATGTGCTTCGCAGACTACTCTGTGCCCTTACTTAAATTTACTCATATATAAATGTATGCAAAGTAGCAGGTTGTATTTAATGATGTCTGTAGCATAATTTGTCTTGATATCGCCATGTACAAAGAACAGCTTGTACTTTTCTTAACTGCAGCAGCGACGGCATGTAGGGGAATGTTGTTTCACCAGAGACGGTAACTGATAGTCTGTTTAGTCAATTGCAGCCTTCGTCTATAAACATCAAAACATATAAAATGCATCTACGCGTGTGATTTGTGGTACCCATTTCAATTTTGCTAAAATTTGTGGACTTTTTACTGTTTACTGTGCTTGCAAAGATGTAAGCGCCGATTAGCGGATCTTCCGTCCGCTGCACCTGCAGCATCCAGTCTGCCAGTCACACACAGCGTGCGCATGTCATGTATTCACGGCCAGTACACTGATCAGCCAAAACATTATGACCACCTCCCACCGAGACGTTGGATGCCACCTGGTGCCGTTGTGGGCACGTGACGCGGTAGCAAAAGTATTAAAGCGGAACAGACACGGACGGGAGATCACCCTAGCGAAGGTACGGGCTACAAATGGGGACATCTATTGAGATAAGTGACTTTGACAAAGGGCTAATTATTATTAAGCAGAGCCTGTGAACGAGTATCTCGAAAACGGCGAAGCTGTTCGAATATCGACGTGCTACTGTCGTGAGCGTCTACGGAAAGAGGTATAAGGGGCAGTGAAAATACAACTACGCGCTAAATGGTTGGACGTTCACGACTCTTCACAGGACGAGGGGTTCGGAGGCTTGTGTGCTCTGAACAGTAGGATAGATGGTGATCGGTGATCTGTGGCATCTCTGCCGAAAGAGCACAATGCTGGTGCTAGCGCAAGTGTCTTAGAGCCTACCGTTCATCGTACATTGTTGAACGTGGAGCTCCGCAGCAGACCACCCCTACGTGTTCACATGCTGAATCAACGAAATCGTCAATTACGATTGCAGTGCGTGCGGGACCATCGGGATTCGAGCGTCGATCAATAGAAACATGTCGCCTCTTCATTTTCCCTACACCTTAGCCGTCTCCACAAGCGCCCTCAATGAGGTGAACGGCGGCTCGAAACGTGCACACGCCACGGACGCAGGCTGGAGGCAGTAGTATTATGCTATGGGAAACATTCTCCTACGCTTCCGCGGGACCTGTGGCAGTAATGGCAGTAATGGAAGACACGCTTACAGCTGCGAACCACCTGCATCGCTTGATGCTTGATGTCTTCCCCGACGGCGAGGTCATCTTTCGGCAGTACAATTGTCCGTGTCTCGGACCCAGAACCGTGCTACGGTGGTTTAAGGAGCATTATAGTGAACTTACGTTGTTGTCTCGGCAACCAAATTCTCCTGACGAAATCTCATGGAACCCATTTGGCTCGGTATCATGCACGCAAATCAGGGGCCCGTTATAAGAGGCGCGTTATTAAGCGCGGGGTAGCCGTGGGGTCTTAGGCGCCTCACCATGGTTCGCGCGGCTGTCTCCGTCGGAGGTTCGAGTCCTCCCTTGGGCATGGGGGTTTGTGTTGTCCTTAGTGTAAGTTGGTTTAAATTAGATTAAGTAGTGTGTAAGCCTAGGGACCGATGACCTCAGCAGTTTGGTCCCACAGAACTTACCACAAATTTCCATTTTAGACATCTAATGCCACATATCTGCACAAACCTACCAACAAACTGTCGGATCCCTGATAATCAGAATCAGTGATGCATTTCGTTCTAAAGACGGACGAACAAGCTATTAAGCATGTGATCATATTGTTTTGGCTCATCAGGGTGCAATTTCAATTTTGCTCTTCATTGTTAGTCTAAGGAAATGTTTTTTAATAATTATTTGGTCTCGCATCCTCGGTGCACATCAGACGTTTTGGCTACTTACACGTTGCCTACACCAAAACGCAAGTCCCTCTTCACTCTGATGTTTTTGTGGTATTATAAAAAAGTTTTTATCAGCTCCTCATCCTAGATAGGGTCATCCTTCTAACCCGTTTTTATGCCTTTTTTTCATGTAAAAATTCTGAAGATACCTCCAAACGGCGAAACGCGTCAATAAAGCTTCTGCTGTCATTGTAACCTACACTCCTTTTTCCTACTGAAAAAGGTGGTTTTTTAAAATGTCGCTTTCAATTAACATTCTGTTATCGATAATATTGACATATTATTTTATCTAATTACGGTAGTACACATTCAAATTTTTGACGTAAATTTTCCTAGCAGGTATACCTTCAGACAGTCTGTAATACCTCAACAATATTGACTCTTTCTAAGGAAATCGCAGAAATTACAAAGGTATTCGGAGCACGAAATGTACCTTCTAAACATATCCAACAAATAATAAAATACTACACGACATACAAATTCTTTTTACGAGCACTGGAGCATTTCAGTCGCCATTACAATTCTGACAGCTACGCTCTCCGAGTACGCTGAAAACTAAATGAAGCGAATTTTTTATTCATTACTAGCATCACAGTCGGGAGTCTGTGTTCAACATAAACCTGCATTTCCGATAACAGTTTTGTCGCTGCTACGAAATTACAAAATTGACAAACGTTGAAATTCATTCATTTTCCCTGCAACGACGGTGTAGCTGTTAAAATGGGACATAATTTCTGCGAACAATGCGCACATTACCGGCGGCTCCGATGCCGATGCCGCCGCCCCCTGCGCTCACTGACACGAATTCCTCTTTGTGTTCAAAACTTTGCGACCCCGGGGATACGGATCCGCAAATCAGATCCCAGTGCCAGCAAGCGCGCAGCGGGCAAATCGCCGCGGCCAACTCATTCGTTTTGTGTTTCACCGATTGTTCCTTTTTCGTGGATAATAATGCTCGCTCTTGCGTGAATTTACACTTCCATAAAATATGTAGTGCGCTGGGAACTGGGATATTGGTTATTTTATTTAAACGTCGCCGTTGTTGATTGGTCCCGAAACCGTGCACATTTTTTTGCCGAAACAATTGCGAATGAGTTTTTAAATAAACAAGGGTGTACGAGCGTCACGGTGAATGCTTTCTATCGATCTATAATTCAACCGGAACTCCACGCAACGAATAAAATAAAAACTAAAAATCGTTCTTGCACTCCGTGCAAAAGGAATAAAAGCGATGAACCTGGATTCAGAGACCCTGATCCACGTAATAACACATTCAAGAGAAGTTCCCTGCAATTAGTGCAACAAATGTACAGACTACTTCGGAGGTACGACAATCAGACACCAGTCACTACCCTGCTCTCATGAAGATCTTCCTTCTGTGTATCATCCAGGTTTTCACAGCATGCTAATAGATAACATTTCAGGCGTGCAACAAAATGAATACAGGAATGAGTGATGAGAAATAACTGAAATGTGAACAGGGAGAAACTTATCCTCAGAACTGGCGACCACGAAGCAGACGAATTAAGGGATTCTGCTACCTATGCAGCGAAGTAACCCATAAAGTACGAACCAAGGAGGACATAAACAGATAAATATTGGCTTTAGGAGCATTCCTGGCCAATGAAGTCTGCTACTTTCAAACATAGGCCTTAATTTCAGGAAGAAATTTCTGACGATGTACGTTTGGTGCACATCATTGTATTGTAGCGACACATGGACTGTGGGAAAACCGGAACAGAAGAGAATAGAAGCACCTCAGATTCGTTGGTACAGACGAATAATGAAAATTAGGTGGACTGTTAAGGTTAGGAATGAGATGAGGATCTCTGCAGAATCGGCGAGGAAAGGAATACGTGGAAAACAGTGACAATAAGACAGACATTGGAACACAACCAGCAGATAATTGACGACGTGGGTTGAAAGTGCACTCTGAGACGAAGTAGTTGGCACATTATAAGAACGAACACAGATATCACTCGATTTTAAGATGTCTCGGTTTTCATGATCATGTGGCACCCTTTCAGCATTTTTGCAGTGAATGTGAATGGAGAACTGTAGGAGATTCTTATCGAGTATAAGCTAACATAAGTAGCGCGTGGGCAGAAGGTAACTTTTTCCTCAACGTCGGCTTCATACACTGAAGCTCCAAAGAAACTAGTATAGGCATGCATATTCAAATACAGAGATGTATAAACAGGCATAATACGGCGCTGTGATCGGCAACGCCAATACAAGACGCGCAGTTGTTAGATCGGTTACTGCTGCTACAATGGCAGGTTATCAAGATTAAATGAGTTTGAACGTGATGTTAGAGTCGGCGCACGCGCGATGGGACACAGCATCCCCGAGGTAGCGATGAAGTGGGGATTTTCCCGTACGACCGTTTCACGAGTGTACCGTGAATAGCAGGAATCTGGTAAAACATCAAATCTCCGACATCGTTGCGGCCGGAAAATGATCCTGCAAGAACGGGACAAACGATGACTGAAGAGAATCGTTCAGCGTGACAGAAGCGCTACCTTTCCGCAAATTGCTGCAGATTTCAATGCTGGGCCATCAACAAGTGTCGGCGTGCGAACCACTGAACGAAACATCATCGATATGGGCTTTCGGAGCGAAAGGCCCACTCGTGTGCCGTACACGACTGCATGCCACAGTGCTTTATGCCTCGCCTGGACCTGTCATTAACGATATTGGACTGCTGGTGGCTAGAAACATGTTACCTGGTCGGACGAGTCTCTTTTCAAATTCTATCGAGCGGATGGACGTGTACGGGTATGGAAGCAATCTCATGAATCTATGGACCCTGTGCGTCAGCAGGACACTGTTCAAACTGGTGGAGGCTCTGTAATGGTGAGGGGCATGTGCAGTTGGAGTGACATGGGACTCCTGATATGTCTAGATACGACTCTGAGAGGTGACACGTACTTAAGCATCTTGTCTGCTCACCTGCATCTATTCATGTCCATTGTGCATTCCGACGGACTTGGACAATTCCAGCAGGACAATGCTACACCCCAAACGTCCAGAATTGCTACAAAGTGGCTTCAGGAACACTCTTCTGAGTTTAAACACTTCCGCTGGCGACCGAACTCCCTACACATAAACATTATTCAGCATATCAGGGATGCCTTGCAACGTGTTGTTCAGGAGAGATCTCCATCCCCTCGTACTCCTACAGATTTATGGACAGCCCTGCAGGATCCGTGGTGTCATTTGCTTCCAGCACTACTAAAGACATTAAGCGAGTCCACGTCACGTCGAGTTGCGGCACTTCATCGTGCTCGCGGGGGTCCTACACGATATTACGCAGATGTACCAGTTTCTTTGACTCTTTAGTGTATTTAGTCCATCTTATGCGATATTTCATCCTTTTCTATAAGAAAGAATAGTTATGTGTCATTTACAGATACTGGTGGAAGATATTCTTAACGCGAGAGATCGCATGATTTGCAAAAGCTACTGGAATTGACACAGTGCTATGTTTTGAGAATTATATTTACGTTCCGTGGTAATGAAAATAGGTCAAAAAAATGGTTCAAATGGCTCTGAGCACTATGGGACTCAACTTCTGAGGTCATTAGTCCCCTAGAACTTAGAACTAGTTAAACCTAACTAACCTAAGGACATCACACAAATCCATGCCCGAGGCAGGATTCGAACCTGCGACGTTGCGGTCTCGCGGTTCCAGACTGCAGCGCCTAGAACCGCACGGCCACTTCGGCCGGCGAAAATAGGTCATTATTGACATACATAGTGACCACGGTCGCGTACATTGATAGTGAACTTTTATGAATTGTCGTCAGAAGGGATAACTGTATTGTGACAGATGACATGTCATTGACGTACAGCAAGGAGAGAAAAGGCCCTAGAACCGATCCTTGTGAGATTTATGACTCTACACCCCTCTCCTGTGACTAGATTACGCCATTTTACATCACGAAAAGAAAAAATAGGCTCTTGAGTTTGGTAAGTGGAATGTGAATACCTGAAGCTCACAAATGTTCTTTGTATTTGTTTAAAGCCTTGTTGCGTTCTACAAATCATAGGAAAGACGGTTCTCAACTCTATTTCAATTCAAACACTCTTCTTGTCTATCACGATGTTTGTTTGGTATTCGTTTCAAAGGAAAATTGTGCTTAAGACGTCGGTAAAGTGATCCTCAGATTAAATAATCTGCAGCGTTGAAGAGCGCTGGAAGAATACGAATCTGTTAGTTGTCCAAGGGGGTTTTGGCGGATTCCAACACTGTTTCCGAGTTATTGCAAGCGCGGTACCACACGTTAGGATTGTCTGTTTTCAAGAAACTTCCAATTTAGGATTTTTCACCATTTCCGTTAATCTTCACGGTGATTCAAAAAACGTATGACCATAGGGGCACGAAAAAGCACAGCTCCACGCTCTGGCCCTGATGGACCAATCGGAGCCGACCGACCGCCGTTTCATCCTGAGCCAGTGGAGTCACCAGATGCGGTATGGAGGGATGTAGGTCACTAAACCGCACTCCCCGCTGTCGCCGGCTTTCTTGACATTTGAACCTCCATTTCTCCCTCAAATAAATCGTCAGTTGACCTCACGATGCTAAGTGCATCGAGGTCCAGTCCTCTCAGCAAGGCAAAAACCTGACAGTAATGGAAATCGAAGACGGGTCTTCCACATCGGAGACAGGGACGCTGATCACCGAGCTCCGGAGGCGAACACTATAGGTGTCGTCTTTCTTTGTAAAAGTTAGATATCTCTCGTTAGTCCTAGTTGGTACGGATCCCACTCACTTGAGCAATATTCTAGAATGGGACGCACAATTGATTTGTAAGCAGTCTCATTTGTAGACTGCGTTTTCCCAATATTCCGAAGTCTGCCACATGCCGTACCTAAAACTGCGTGTGAACGTCGCACTTCATACAGTTTGCTACAACCAGGTATTTATACAAGGTGACTGATTCTAATTGTGAATAACTGATACTGCAGTCAGAAGATACGTTTTTTCTCGTTTTATACTGTGATTTCTACAGTGCTACACATTTAAAGCAAGTAGACAAAATCTGCAATACTTTGAAATTTGAATCAATGTTTCTGCAGGTTTTCAGACGTTACTGCGTGATCAGCGTTATCAGTTCATTTTCTTCAACGTCTCCGTGACACTCTCCCATAGGCCAAACAAACCTGTGACCATTTGTGCTGCCATTCTCTGTATACGTTCAAAATCCCTGTTAGTCCTCTGTGGTTTGGGGTCACACAGTTAAGCAATTTTCCTGGAATGGGTGGCAACAGTGCTTTGTAAACATTCTCCTTTGTAGACCGATAACATTTCCTTGCTTTACCTACTACTCAGCCATGTGATCGTTCCATGTTATATTCCTACGAACTGTTACACAAGCAGGTATTTGTATTGACTGATCGATTCTATTTGCGACCCGTTGATACAGAGACATAGGATAGCCTTTCGCCCAACTAACAGTTGAGTTTGCAGTGATTCCTACATAAACTGCCCTCCCCCTATGCTGAAAGACAACCTGCTTGAAACTAAGCTGTGTATACTTCGAGAGACTGAAAAAAATCAGCCAACAAGTTGCAAATAAACGTTTACTGGGACCTTGACCTGGCTTTCGATAATTTTAAAATTGTCTTCTTGAGAAAGTATAATGGACCTCAGAAATATTTCACGCGGTGTATGTCTATCAATTTAGCATTAAACTTGAAACAGATAAAACACTGCATAAGGGCAGGCAAAAAACCCAAGAGAAAAGACAAATTACATTCAAACTCGGAAGTGCTAGAAGCATAACCCAAACACAACAAAAATTTAAATTCATAAAACTTTACTACAAACGGTTTACGTTAATTAAATAGCTGTAACTGAAAACATCATTAACTGCAAGAATGTTCAACCATCTATTACAAGAGACTAGTACAACACGCCCCCCGCCCGGAGAACGCCGACGGCGGCCGCCCACAGTAATGCGAGACGTCTGCTACAGCGGGGTACAGGTGATTTCTAAAACAAGAAACCAACACACTCGTAGCTATAACACCTAAAACACAGTTATTTTAAAGCCCGTAGTGTCAAGGATTAAAACCTGCCCCCTGTTTAGGAATCTGAATGAACAAATAATGGGCTTAAATTCCAGTAGCTGTTAATTAAAGAATATCTTGTCACAACCAGAAGCTTCACGTTTCTTTCAAACAGAGCTTCAAATTGGAACACACGACATCTACTGAACTATGCTCCGATAAAGACTCAACTGTTAATTTGCTGTTAAGAAATGCAGCACTTGCAGTAACCGTCCAGTACTAAAGCAGCTTTCGAATGATCACTGCCTTGAATTGATAAACCGATGATTCCAACCTTAACAAATTAATTAACAGTCTATTTTAGTAAACAATGACAACGCTTAAAATACTTTGTAAAATCTAAAACACCGAAAGACCATAAACAAACTTTTAAAATATCTAATAGCAAAATCTTGTTTTTAAATGTAGTCAGCACATCGGTTAGTAAGCGCAACATACAAGAAAATACATTAACCTAAAATTAATTGTGGTATCGACCGCAACGATGCCACGGAATAGTTTCTCAAGTTGGAACTACAAGAGACACAGACGACAGCGCCCTCTAGCCGGTGCTGTCGAGATCTACGAGCTCCGCGACTGCCTCAGCCCATTTCATCAGGTGCAGCCAATCAGGACACTTCGCTCAGCTTCGCACCTCATTCCAAGTTACATATTCTTATTGCTTGAGTAAAGGGGATTAAATTCATACAGCAGTACCGACGTGTTTTAACTTTTCCTGATTCAACTCATGCGCCACCTTCCAGACGGGATACAAAACTAATAACGGTAATTGCAATTGAATACAGGACGAGAAGCCACTCAGTCATACCACAGGCAAGGAACAGGGTTTATTTCATAGACTAGCAGATGCTCCCCCCTTTTAATTCCGTAGTGAAGTTTGCCTTTATCCAGCCTCGTACAATAACTTTACACCAGGCAAAGCATCTTTCAGTGTGGAGCTCACTAAAGGCACATAGCATCCACAGTTTGCCACATTTTGCGAGCCACACAATGCCACCGCCCAAGAGTCTTACGACGGCCGAATCAACTCGCTGCAGCGTGGAGCAATATGGGACGGCGCAAACCAATACAAGCCTCTTCAAGATAGGTAAAATAACACTTCACATTGATCAAAGTACACTTCTGCTGATAGATATTCCATGCATCACATTGCCAACACAGCGCTGTCTTTCCATATGCATCGATAGACATTGCTCAATATCGACTACTGTCTGCCACAATCATTAGGGCACACTTATGCGCCATAACATCTAGTGCCTGCTGTCGACGAGCGGAGCACAGCAAGCCGCTCGGTCTCCGACCCGTGACAATACTTGGCCGACCAGAACTACACTCACCCAGACGGTCTGTGTCTCGTCCCTTCATGCTTTCGGCGCTCAGCGTCCACCAGCTGGCGATGACTGAAACATCGCGCGAGGGAAGCAAAATAATCTCTGGAATCGAATATGGACCGTCACATTACCCCTTCCTAACCAATTACATTACTGGAGATTAAAATTGCTACACCGAGAAGAAGTGCAGATGATAAACAGGTTTTCATTGGACAAAGATATTATCCTAGAACTGACATGTGATTACATTTTCACGCATAGATCCTGAGAAATCAGTACCCGCGTGTACAGGTACAGCTGCCCATTCAGCTTCAACAAGATACCACAGTTCATCAAGAGTAGTGACTGGCGTATTGTGACGAGCCAGTTGCTCGGCCACCATTGACCAGACGTTTTCAATCGGTGAGAGATCTGGAGAATGTGCTGGCCAGGGCAGCAGTCCAACATTTTCTGTATCCAGAAAGGCCCGTACAGGACCTGTAACACGCGGTCGTGCATTATCCTGCTGAAATGTAGGGTTACCCAGTGATCGAATGAAGGGTAGAGCACGGGTCGTAACACATCTGAAATGTAACGTCCACTGTTCGAAGTGCCGTCAATGCGAACAAGAGGTGACCGAGACGTGTAGCCAATGGCACCCCATACCAACATGTCGGGTGATACACCAGTATGGCGGTGACGAATACACGCTTCCAATGTGCGTTCACTGCGATGTCGCCAAACACCAATGTGACCATCATGATGCTGTAAACAGAACCTGGATTCATCCGAAAAATGACATTTTGCCATTCGTGCACCCAGGTTCGTCGTTAAGTACACCATCGCAGGCGCTCCTGTCTGTGATGCAGCGTCAAGGGTCACCGCCGACATGGTCTCCGAGCTGATAGTCCATGCTGCTGCAAACGTCGTCGAACTGTTCGTGCAAATGGTTGTTGTCTTGCAAACGTCCCCATCTGTTGACTCAGGGAACGAGACTTGGCTGCACGATCCGTTACAGCCATGCGGATAAGATGGCTGTCATCTCGACTGCTAGTGATACGAGGCCGTTGAGATCCAGCATGGCGTTCCGTATTACTCTCTTGAACACACTGATTCCATATTCTGCTAACTATCATTGGATCTCGACCAACGCGAGCAGCATTGTCGCGATACGATAAACCGCAATCGCGATACGCTACAATCCGACCTTTATCAAAGTCGGAAACGTGATGGTACGCATTTGTCCTCCTTGCACGAGGCATCACAACAACGTTTCACCAGGCAACGTCGATCAACTGCTGTTTGTGTACGAGAAATCGGTTGGAAACGTTCCTCATGTCAGCATGCTGTAGGTGTCGCCACCGGCGCCAACCTTGTGTGAATGCTTTGAAAAGCTAATCATTTGCATATCACAGCCTCTTCTTCCTTTCGGTTAAATTTCGCGTTTGTGGCACGTCATCTTCGTGGTGTAGCAATTTTAATGCCTAGTAGTGTACTTAATAAGGATGAGATATGGAATGTTGTTGCCGTGAAACGTTATTGAGTGGACATTCTATCTGGGCAAGTTATCTCTACCAGCTTCTGCATGTGAATGGCTGCGTTGAGTAAGTCAAGAGAAAAACCCCGGTATTTTCCTCAAATCGTTTCCTAACTTGAATTGGGAGAGGTAAGCTTACCTCGTATCGCTTATAGCTACCTCGATGGCCCCACTGGATTTCTTCTCAGTCAGCCGCAGGTTCCAACTTGCATTCATAAATGAATGAATCTTTGGCGTAGCGGGCGAGAATATTCAAAACTGAGATAAAGAAAGTTCAAATTTCAATTTTTTTTTTATCTCAGGGTCAGGGATCGAGATACACGGTTGCCTTTTTTAAGAGCCACTCTAGCATCACACTTTGCGTAAGAGATCATGGAATATATTTATCACTTATCGAGCACTGTAATTATATCACAAATTTCATACATGAGTTTGTCGACACGTAGAATGTTACGGAGGCAGTTGTAACTAACAATTAACTTTTATGCTAAATAATATAACCTTCTCCACAGACATGTGTAGTCTCACGGTATAATAGCCGCAGACTGCGTTTACAAACATGTTCTGAGGATGATTTAAACTTTCGTCACTATTAAGTTGATGGTGTTAGAACTTGTATTGCATACACATTAACTGAGTAAAAGCTAGTCACTATTGGCCGATTTAGTCCACCAACGATAAATGACAGTAAATAAGACCTTTAATTTTGGAGTGTGAAATTAGAGTTATTAAAATCACAATTAGAAAGCCACCAATGTGGATAACGTTATCAACCTAGTTGGAACTGTATATACTCTCTCCGATTAAACAGGTCTCGGTACCGGCCGACTACCGTGTCACCCTCAGACCACAGGCTTCACTGGCTGAGGATGTGGAGGGGAATGTGGTCAGCACACCACTCTCCAGGCAGATGTCAGTTCTCGCGTCCAGAACCGCTAATTCTCAGTTAAGTAGCTCCTCAATTGGCCTTACAAGGGCTGAGCGCACCCTGCTTCCCAACAGCTCTCGGCAGACCCGAACAGTCATCCATCCATCCATTCACCCAAGTGCTAGCCAAGCCCGATAGCGCTTAACTTCGGCGATCTGACGGTAACTGGTGCTACTTCTGCGGTAAGGCCGTTGGCAGTCGGAACTGTACACAAGCCTCTACGCTAAAATGTAACAAGAAGTGGACAGAAGATTAACATAAATGCCATTACTTGATGTACTGCAGATATAAGCACCACAGAAAATAAGAATTTTGGGGACGCCAATGGGTTTTGGGCTTTCTGGAAAAAATCATCGTGATGATTCCTGGTATCAAGATGATCACCATGATTCAGCGGTGTTGTATTCTAACGCCGAAACTGGCTGCCTATAAATGAAATCAATAAATACTGGTAATGGTACTACCGTTACTACATTTAGGAACTGACGGTAGATGTTCGCCGACAGCGGATTTTAATGCTAGAATCTTGCGGGAAATTGTGTATAGAAATGCCATGGCAGAGTTTCACCACTATGCGTAGAAAGCAGTGAGATACTCTACGAGCTACTGAAATCGTATCTGGCAGCACGCGTATTTTAAGGAATGACCAGTGTGAGATTCGGAATCATCAGAAGTTACTGCTTTTACACTCCGAGCAATGGGAGCACTTGGAAGCCGAAGAGAGATGCTTAACTCGTAGTTGCGTGGTTTCTGTGCATTACAAGTGACAATTTATACTCATCCTCCGTGTACGTCAACACTTTTTGTCACGTTATCGTTGGTGTCTTAAAACTTTCTAGAAAGGTTCAGTTGACACCAACGTAATCATAACTGAACAAAGTATTGGACATGTTCGCCATCTGAAAAATTTTCTATATGCCAGCCTCAGTGGGAAACGCAGGGACAGAACTTTTGTTCCAGACGGGCTATCGAAAGCCGTCCGTTCTAGATTTCCAATTTATGTTCATACTAATCCGGTAATCGTCTGGCTCCATATCGATGCTACATCAATTGAATACAAGCACTCCTTTCATTATATCTCAGCATCTTCCTAGCACAATCTGCTCGACTCGCTGCAGCTCGCACCGTTCACACCGTCGCTCGCTCGCTCGCTCGCCCGCCACTAGCCCATCAACATGTCTGGACGCGGAAAGGGAGGCAAAGTAAAGGGCAAGTCAAAGTCCCGCTCAAGCAGGGCTGGGCTCCAGTTCCCGGTCGGCAGAATCCACCGCCTCCTGCGCAAGGGAAACTACGCCGAGCGCGTCGGCGCCGGGACGCCCGTCTACCTCGCCGCCGTCATGCAGTACCTCGCGGCTGAGGTGCTCGAGCTGGCCGGAAACGCGGCCCGCGACAACAAGAAGACGCGCATCATCCCGCGCCACCTGCAGCTCGCCATCCGCAACGACGAGGAGCTCAACAAGCTCCTGTCGGGCGTAACCATCGCACAGGGTGATGTCCTGCCCAACATCCAGGCCGTCCTGCTGCCAAAGAAGACCGAGAAGAAGGCCTAAAGAGCGCAATCGGCACGCGGACCCGCCCTGCATGCAACGCGCTTTGCCGGCTCGGCTCGGCTCACAACAACACACAAGATTTCACCTGTGTTCTTCATTTCTGGATCACAGCTCCAAAATTATTCCATTCACACATTTCCGACGATTCCAGTTTTATCACAATATTTGCCAGTTCCAAACTTTTGAAAAATAATATAAAGTAACAAAAAAAAAAAACAGTGAATAAAACTCTCCTTTACAACAGCAAAATATTTCATGATATTTTATATACGTGAAAAATATAACACTGCATCAATAGCGATGCAGCATAACTTGCCAAACGAGTGTTTACAGATGAGTCCCGAAAACGCTCGGGTTTATCAGCACCGAAATGACGTAACCGTTAACAGAAGGCAAACTGCAGATTTGCTGTGTTGGAAAACAATACCGATAGGGCCTACTGGTTGACTTTAACTCACGAGTTAACTTTCCTGTAGCGTATATTACAAGGTTTGGTTTCTGGGACTCCCATGTTAAAACTGAGATTTAGGGGATTAATAATTCGAAAATTTCCATTCAAGATACATAACATTTATTCTCATAATTATTTCAGTGTTGTGTGAAAATTCTTCGTTGATTTTGTTGCACAAAATACCACCTGCAATATTTTATTCTTTCACACAAAATCACGTACTTTCGTGCGATTTTTTAAATAGTACTCAAAAAACTGTTGGAGAATTGAGTTTTACATTCTTAAAGATTATAGTATCTCCGTAGCAGGTAAAATCTCAGAGACCACACTTGTGTGTTAAGTGTTGCTGTTTAGGGCATACCATCTTTAAAATATTTTTGAACGGAGCACTGGAAATTTGGAAAAGAAGTGCAAAAACATTAGAGTATGTGATGACATCCTGCTCTCCCTAAATTTCTCTGACGATCAGGTCATCTTCGCCGAGGAAAAAAAAGGATGTTAAGAAAGCTTAAAGAAGAAAATGAGCAGTGGGATATGAAAATTAATTTTACTGAAGTTGAATACTTGGTTGTCAGAGGTACAGGTAGTGATCTTGTTATGGATGATGGATTTTTAGTAAAGTGTAGCCGTTCATACAAATACTTAGCGACAATCATTTCGAACAAAGCTGGAAGCAACGAGTAAATAAAGCTCAGAACAGGAAACAGAAAGATGGCATTTAAGCAGCTTTACTACATTATTTCGAATAAAACGGCGTCAAAGAACATTGTGAAGTTGGGTATACGAAACTATAGTTGATATCATTACTCTGTATGGTACTGAACTGTGGGAAGTCTCCAGGGTTAGCGAGAAGAAATTAATGGCAATGGAAATGGAGTTCTGGAAACGAGGTTGTGCAGTAACACGAAGAGACAAAATAAATAATGAAGCGCTACGACAACAGATGGGAGTTACAGTACAAAAGATATTGTAGACCAAATGAAAATAAACGGCTAACGTGGTATGGACATTTTAGAAGAAGGCCAGAGGAAAGATGGTCTTCTAAAATATAGCGCTGGAAACCTTCATGACACAGAAAAAGAGGAAGACCCCAGCTACATTGGAACGATGGACTGAAGCGTACGATGCAGGACAAGATCATGCAAGAAGCGGACTGACAAGATAGAAGGAAATAGAACCCTGGATGCGAGAGATGCCGCATGTTGTAGAAAACTCGCAGAAAGAAGAAGTCATTGTATGTGAAATATACGTTTTAAATTGCTAGATCCGATGTACTGCTTACCAGTAATGTAAGTGAGCGCTGTATGAGGCAACTGCTCTATTATAAAGTTTTTGTCTGTTAAATTTCACTTTTACTGTTTTTGGACAATGGTTCTATTTTTGTGATATAATCAGCCTGCAAAAGGATACGTTAGTCGAAAGGGTCTGCCATATGAGACATTTATTCCATAGTTTTAATATTGAAAGCCATGATCTCTTTTCTACACACGAAGTCATGACCTTCAGAGCATGCAAACATTGCGCTCTGTTTTGCCTAAAATATGGTGTGAGCACTGCGTTGATCGCGGCACTCCTTCCTTGTTGGTGATTTGTGGAAAAATGATTGAATGAGTAGACAGACCTGTAATCACTTGTTTTAAGTTGTAAATTATTATTTTCAATTTGTTTGTTCGCACCGACTGTTAAGACACAAAACTTCTTTCGATTGCACACATGTGATTAAACATGTTTGATACTCTGGTGAACAAAACTTGTTCCACTATTTTATTTGTGATATTTGCGTCTGCGTCTTTGTTACTCCCCTCACTATTCTATCCCAAATACATGTTGTCAGGAATTTCTTGCACGTTTCGACGCCATTAGTCGTCAATCCCTTCGCTCCTACCGTCCCAGCCACACTGAGTTGGCGTCGCTTTCCTGGGATGCATCCATCTGCGTCGCACGCCATAATCACGTGCCCAGCCTGCAGCGGTTGACAAAAACGCAGCAAAAAAACACGCGCCTTCGACGTGGCCATCCGAAGAGGGGAAGACACTTCTGGACAATTTATCTTCCTTTACGACACTTTATAATCAAACAGCTACATCAAAATAGATACTGAGTCGAGAGTCGAATTTAAATATTAATTTACATATAAAGAATTTTAATTATTTGCACATTAATAAAATGTCAGGTGACATCATAGGTTTCCAAGAATATGGTCACCTTACAATTGCACATAATCTTAAACTCTACAATAAACAATAATCCAGCAGTAAATGGCATTTTTGGCTGGCCGAATCGAATCCTGCCGTACACACAGACTGAAACTAAGCCTCTATCCTTTTTACTGCTCCTCTACTCACAGACGAGACAGTAAGTTCACTATACTGCCGCTAGTAGTCATTTGCTAAATTATATGAACATCGGTAGTAATAAGCAAGAGTTGAGAAATGCCGTAGCAAATGCAGAGTCTCTTCCCTCCCCTCTCCCTTCTTCGCAGACACCCTTTCTCTTGATTGTGGAAGTTGTCTGATGGGAAGAAATTGCTCTGTGAAGCATGGACAAAGAATAAAGTAAAGATGCATGACGAACAACTGTGCAAGATTACTCGTTATTGTGTTCCTATCTGTCTGACCCTACAAACACAATGCGAGACATCAGTATGGTCGCCGTGGAAGTTTCTATCTTGATCGAGGAAAAAGATTACCTTCTTCCTCATGTTTTTACTTTTTGTATTCTAGTCATTGATTTACTTATCGTGGAAAGCTTATGGTCACCAGGCATTTTGTTATACCTGACACGACTTGCTACATGTTTTCATTATTTTCATTATGATAACTGACTATAAGAAGCCTTACATCTAATAATGGATACAACACTTACAAATAACTGCAGTGTAGCCCTCTCATGGACGGATGCTACAATTTGTGGTGGATCATGAACAGGTCGAGTTCAGTAGGTTAATGGTGCACCACCCAAGTTTGTGGGTAACAGTGACTCAGACGGTAGATGTCTGTCTGACGCCAATCAGTGTTACTGAAACAATATTAAAACATCTAACATTTATTGTACATAAGATACAACGGATGGTTATCAACATTCAGCCAGCCAACACGAGGTATGTGTTGGTCAGCGCATTGTTTGCAGCCCGGCTTCAGTGCCGAATCAGCTCCAGTCATGATACAAAGCCAGCGACCTTGCCGAAGAAGTGCATGGCCACTCCCACACTGAGTGAGACTGCACACAGCTTCCGGGACAAGATGACCAGAGCTCCCATGATCCCTTGTAGACTGCACACGAGTATGCACCACTGCTCAGAGTATGCGAAGTCGTGCAGAGAAGTACTGTGGCCACCTGACAGGGAAGAGATTGGCAACATTGAAGTCTGCCTACAGGCACGGAAGCAGGAAGTGGCAGATGCACACTCCTGGAATGATGAATGATGATTTGCACCCAGGCCCTACCAGATAAGCATGTTAGGCGTGTAATGGGGCCCCTTAGGGATATGGCGGTTATGGAGGGGAAGAAATCCAGTGTGCACTCCGCGTGCATTCCGGGTGAAGTCATTCCTGATGTGGAAAGGGTCCTTCCGGATGCCATGAAGAGCACAGCTGCAGGTGGTGGCACATGTCGGCACTAATGGCGTGTATCGCTTTGGTTCTGAGGAAATTCTCTCTGGATTCCAGTGGCTATCTGATTTGGTGAAGGCTGCCAGTCTTGCTTACAAGATGAAGGCAGAGCTCAACATCTGCAGCACCGTTGACGGAACCGACTGCGGACCTTTGGTGCAGAGCCGGGTGGAGAGTCTGAATCAGAGGCTCAGACGGTTTTGCGACCGTGTTGGCTGCAGATTATTTGACTTGCGCCATAGGGTGGTGGGGCTTCGGGTTCCGTTGAATAGGTCAGGAGTTCACTACACTCAGCTGGCGGCTACACGGGTAGCGGAGGCTGTGTGGCGTGGACTGGGCGGTTCTTTAGGTTAGAAGGCCTCGGGGAAGTACGGGGTGGGCTGCAATCTCAAAGGGTGCATGGCAAATACAGGATGTGCTTGGATCAAGGAAGTCGGAATTGTTGTTGTAAATTGTTGTAGTTGTGCTGGAAAAGTCCCTCGTTATAGGTACAGAAAGCTGGCTAAAGCCTGAAATAAGTTCTGCAGAAATTTTTACGAAGTCTCAGACGGCGTTCAGGAAAGATAGATTAGGCAGAACTGGTGGTGGAGTGTTTATGTCTGTCAGTAGTGGTTTATCTTGTAGTGATGTCGAAGTAGATACTCCGTGCGAATTGGTATGGGTGGAGGTTATACTTATCAGCCGAACTACGTTAATAATTGGCTCCTTCTACCGACCCCCAGACTCCGATGATATAGTTGCTGAACAGTTCAGAGAAAATTTGAGTCTCGTAACAAATAAATACCCCACTCATACGGTTATAGTTGGTGGGGACTTCAACCTTCCCTCGATGTGTTGGCAAAAATACTTGTTCAAATCCGGTGGTAGGCAGAAAACATCTTCCGAGAATGTCCTAAATGCTTTCTCCGATAATTATTTGGAGCAGTTAGTCCACGAACACACGCGAATTGTAAATGGTTGCGAAAACACACTTGACCTCTTAGCCGCAAACAATCCAGAGCTAATAGAGAGCATCAGGACTGATACAGGGATTAGTGATCACAAGGTCGTTGTAGCTAGGCTCAATACTGTTTCTTCCAAATCCACCAGAAGCAAACGGAAAATAATTTTATTTAAAAAAGCGGATAAAGTGTCACTAGAAGCCTTCCTAAGAGACAATCTCCATTCTTTCCGAACTGACTATGCAAATGTAGACGAGATGTGGCTCAAATTCAAAGATATAGTAGCGACAGCAATTGAGAGATTCATACCTCATAAATTGGTAAGAGATGGAACTGATCCCCCATGGTACACAAAACAGGTCCGAACGCAGTTGCAGAGGCAACGGAAAAAGCATGCGAAGTTCAGAAGAACGTGAAATCCCGAAGATTGGCTAAAATTAACAGACGCCTGAAATTTGGCACGGACTTCAATGCGAGATGCCTTTAATAGGTTCCATAACGAAACATTGTCTCGAAATTTGGTAGAAAATCCGAAGAAATTCTGGTCGTATGTAAAGTACACAAGCGGCAAGACGAAGTCAATACCTTCGCTGCGCAGTGCCGATGGTACTGTTACCGATGACTGTGCCGCTAAAGCGGAGTTAATTGAACGCAATTTTCCGAAATTCCTTCACCAGGGAAGAGGAATGGAATATTCCAGAATTTGAAACACAAACAGCTGCTAGCATGAGTTTCTTAGAAGTACATACCTTAGGGGTTGCAAAGCAACTCAAATCGCTTGATACGGGCAAGTCTTCAGGTCCAGATTGTATACCGATTAGGTTCTTTTCAGATTAAGCTGATACAATAGCTCCCTGCTTAGCAATCATATACAACCGCTTGCTCACCGATAGATCTGTACCTACAGATTGGAAAATTGCGCAGGTCGCACCAGTGTTTAAGAAGGGTAGTAGGAGTAATCCATCGAACTACAGACCTATATCATTGACGTGTATTCAAACATTATGAATCACCTCGACGGGAACGATCTATTGATACGTAATCAGCATGGTTTCAGAAAACATCGTTCTTGTGCAACGCAGCTAGCTCTTTATTCGCACGAAGCGAACAACCTAAGAGAACTGCTATCGACAGGGTATCTCAAGTTGATTCCATATTTCTAGATTTCCGGAAAGCTTTTGACACCGTTCCTCACAAGTGACTTCTAATCAAGCTGCGGGCCTATGGGGTATAGTCTCAGTTGTGCGACTGGATTCGTGATTTCCTGTCAGGAAGGTCGCAGTTCGTAGTAATAGACGGCAAATCATCGAGTAAAACTGAAGTGATATCAGGTGTTCCCCAGGGAAGCGTCCTGGGACCTCTGCTGTTCCTGATCTATATAAATGACCTGGGTGACAATCTGAGCAGTTCTCTTAGGTTGTTCGCAGATGATGCTGTAATTTACCGTCTAGTAAGGTCATCCAATGACCGGTATCAGTTGCAAAGCGATTTAGAAAAGATTGCTGTATGGCAGTTGACGCTAAATAACGAAAAATGTGAGGTGATCCACATGAGTTCCAAAAGAAATCCGTTGGAATTCGATTACTCGATAAATAGTACAATTCTCAAGGCTGTCATTTCAACTAAGTACCTGGGTGTTAAAATTACGAACAACTTCAGTTGGAAAGACCACATAGATAATATCGTGGGGAAGGCGAGCCAAAGGTTGCGTTTCATTGGTAGGACACTTAGAAGATGCAACAAGTCCACTAAAGAGACAGCTTACACTACACTCGTTCGTCCTCTGTTAGAATATTGCTGCGCGGTGTGGGATCCTTACCAGGTGGGATTGACGGAGGACATCGAAAGGGTGCAAAATAGGGCAGCTCGTTTTGTATCATCACGTAATAGGGGAGAGAGTGTGGCAGATATGATACGCGAGTTGGGATGGAAGTCATTAAAGCAAAGACGTTTTTCGTCGCGGCGATATCTATTTACGAAATTTGTCACCAACTTTCTCTTCCGAATGCGAAAATATTTTGTTGAGCCCAACCTACATAGGTAGGAATGATCATCAAAATAAAATAAGAGAAATCAGAGCTCGAACAGAAAGGTTTAGGTGTTCGTTTTTCCCGCGCGCTGTTTGGGAGTGGAATGGTAGAGAGATGGTATGATTGTGGTTTGATGAACCCTCTGCCAAGCACTTAAATGTGAATTGCAGAGTAATCATGTAGATGTAGATGTAGATGTAGATGTAGAAGGCCCACTGAATGATGGCGACTACAGCTCGTCATCGGTCTCAGTATGGGCGGCAGCACAGCAGCTATGTCCCTCTAGCTGGGACTTGATGTTCCACAGAAGATTGAAAGCAACTACATGAGCGGAGGGTCAACTGATAAGGGCCTCTTCTCCAGACTGGATAGGTGCAAACTCCGATACTAAGACAAGACAAAATATTCATCTAGAACAGGAGTAATACTTATATAAGTCTGACCCATGTGTATTGCTATCGTGAGGCAGTAATGACATCGTTTGACCTGTTTTTCTCGTCTGATCTGCTCTCTTGGTTGCTTCATGGTTCCCCAGATTTACCTTTTGTCTCTCATTCTGCCATGTCAATATACTGAACAGTTACTCTTGAGTCTGACTTATGCTTTCTTGCAGCTCTTTCTGCAGGCCCCTTTGTGATAGCATCTCTCTGTCAGCATAATATTCTGCTGTGTTGCTGGCTTTGGCACCCATCTCATACTGTGTGTAGCAATCAAATCTGCTTTTGTGCACTATCAGCAGTCCTTCCTTGCTAGAATTACAGCTAGACCAGTCCTGTCGCTCATCTTGTGTCGCCTGGGAAGGTTTTCGAATTTTTTCTGTCTGCATTACGTGTAATATACAGCTGTGCTACAATAGCACAGTTTATATTACTTCATAAAGAGTAAAATGACCAAAACAAATAACAGATTAAAACTGAGGGCACTGGCAGCAATGGTCGTGAGAGAACAGAGGAAGTGACAGAAAAATGTGACAGATCACATCTAATGAAAAGAGGGAGAAAGAAAGTGGCGCAACTGGCTGAGAAACAAAAAGACAAAGAAGCACAAATTTGGAGAAGATTTGGATTCGGATATTCAGTGTGCAGAAGGCTCTTCACTCTCCTGGTACATTACAAAGCGACTACGAATTAGTTCCTTTCGTTGTTGTAAACAGATAAAGGCGGCGCTCAGAGCCATCGGTGCCCAGCAGAGCAAAACAAACAAATTACACCGTGCAGATTCCAAACGCGTCGTCCGCACCAGCGTCACAGAACCGTATATCCGTTTTTGCGCACGAGCGTGACTTTTTGTCGGCACTCGAATTAGCCAGTCCGCGCGTGTATTATGCAGACGGCGCGTGCGGCGTCAAAAAGAGTTCCGGCCGTCCGCGGACAGACGCGCGCGCACGCACCGCCGGCCGACGCCACTCCGAGTCGAGTAGCTGTGCGCCGCGCCGCGATCGGCACCTGAATAATTGAAGTCGGCGCCGCCCACCTCACGTCCGGAGAGGACGACACGTATATAATGTGAGGAGCGGCCGGTCGCATCAGCGATTGTGCAATAGCGTGCCGCGCGCTGAATAAGTGATGGCCGGCGGGTCGCGCGCGCGGGGCTTCCCCGGAAGCGACCGACTGTCGCCGAGCGCCGCCGAGGTTGGCCGAGCGGAGCCGCGCGCGTTAGATTCCAAAGCCGGCCAACGTAACGGCGATGAAACATCAACGACACAATCCTCTGGTGCATGAATAATAGCACCCGGACGTTCGCGCGACTCGGCTCGCAGCCTGCTGACGCGAATGGAACGGTTAATAATGCAGCGCGTGGTGTCACAAAAACCGTGAGAGGTAATTAGTTTGCTGCAGGCGAGCGGCAGAGCCGGGCCGGATGGATTCACATTGCGGGATGCTGCACCGAGCCTCACTGTCCGGACGCGAAATGAGTTATTTCGCCGGCCTCTGCTGAATGTTTAACGTGTTGGAATCAGATAAGCCTCCCAGTTCGGTGTGTACGTAAACGTGGACTGCCCTTTCATAATATGAAACTCTTTACCAAGAAATATATATCTAATTGATACAACGATATCATTATCAGTAAAGAGAGGAATTCGTAGCAGGCCAAATCGAACCAATCATAAGAGTCATGACTCAGAAGAAAAAGTTAAAACAGTAATATTGTTGTCGTGTCTCCAACCAGATGGTTGAAATGGCTCTGAGCACTATGGGACTTTAGATCTGAGGTCATCAGTCCCCTAGAATTTAGAACTACTTAAACCTAACTAACCTAAGGACATCACACACATCCATGCCCGAGGCAGGATTCGAACCTGCAACCGCAGTAGTCGCTCGGTTCCAGACTGAAGCGCCTAGAACCGCTCGGCCAATCAGACCGGCCTCCAACTGGATGATACAGCCATGTTGACACAAGGGAATCTCCAAACACAGAACTTACTCAGTCCTAGATCATCTTCAACAGAGCCAGAATCCTTTACTATTGTGGGAAAACGTACATTGGCCAGACGATTCGGACCCATCACGAGTGAAGTTCTGAGGACCATCGCCACACACGCTTGTTAGACTCTGAGAAATCCTCAGTAACGAAGCATAGTCTGACAAAGAGACACAGAATTATGTATGATTAGACACATAATTGCTCCAGCGTCTCACAATTGTGGGTGTCTCTTGAAGGAATCTGTTAAAATTAGACCGGGGATAATATATATAGGAACAAGAGTTATCCTTTAAGTAAAATGTGGAATCTTGTTTTATGATATTGAAAAACAACGACGACTCGCCCAACGGAGGCACATACAGGGCCTGGACAAAAATGTGGAAACACCAAATTACGATGTCTAATACAGTGCAGGAAATTGAAAACAGTTTCCAGCTATTTCGGAATGGATAAATACTGGTACTGTATGATTTTCAAGGGAATTTCATACCATTTTTCCTGCAAAATAGTGGCTGGTTTAGGCAACAGCGATGGAGGTGGATAGCGATTAGGCACGCTTCTCTCCAAAGTACTCAACATAAGCTTATTAACATTGACGTCTGCTGGTCGTAGTGGCCAGGGAAGATTCGACAGTTCATCTTCGTGCTCACAAAACCCATCCAGAACGATGCACGCTGTGTTGGAATACAGCTTCACCACTGGGGAGCAAACATTGTACCACGAGATGAGACGGACCAGATCAGCCAACATGGTTGCATAATCCTTGGCAGCAGTGCAACAACGAGGCTGACGGAATGTCACGATATGGCTGTCCAGATCATCATCAAAGCCCCGCAATGTTTCACTTTGTGACATAAACAGTGCCGAACATGATCGTTTTGGAGATCCAGGTGTTAGGATGTGAGGAGGCATTATGTTGTATGGGCGTGCTGACTTCCAAATCTTTGAGCACCGTACATAAAACGGTTAGCATTATTGTGGCACTGTACTCCTTCCACATGTGAATGTTTTCAGTGGCGCATTCGGACCTGATTTCATTTTTGTGGATGACAATGCACAACCGTATCGAACTGCATAGGTGGAGTGGCTCTTGGAAAGTGAGGATATTCGGCAAATGGACTGACCAGCTCGATCCACCGACTTAAGTCCCATCGACCACGTGTGTGAAATGTTGGGGAGACGTTTGGAACAACGTTCACATGCATCAACAATCATCCAGAAATTGTCAACCGCGCTGGTGCAGGAATGGTATGGCCCACCACAACAACATTGTGGACAGCGTGGGAGCTCGTTGCAGAGCGTGCACTACCGTCTGAGGCGATCATACACTCTACCAAGAACCATGTCCCGCGTTTTCTAATGACTGAAGAACCGTCATGAACCAAAAATGGTTCAAATGGCTCGGAGCACTATGGGACTTAACTTCGGAGGTGATCAGTCCTCTAGAACTAAGAACTTGATACGTCCCCTTAGAAAAATTAATGAATTACTGTGCTGATAAACCTCTTACATTATTTGATTTTCAAACAGCTGAGTAGAGCTGAACGTACACAGACATTTCGCTCTTTACCTATTCTGATCAACACTAAACTGCCACACAATATTTTTAGCGCAACGCAATCTGACTTCCAGCAATCCCTACAAAAGAATAGCCCTGACTAACATTAACCTATACCTTTCACAAATCACTTACCTCACAAAAATCTTCGTTACTCGAACTACCGTAATACAGTGAGCTCCAATACTGCCAGCTAAATAAAGGATTCTAACTACTGAAGGCACTAAATACTGATAGGCATAGTTAGCAAATAAAAGATTTTGATAGATAACAAACAATGTCTTTACCTTTATAGTGTTCAAAAGTCATTATATATATATATATATATATATATATATATATATATATATATATATATATATATATATCAGTTCATGACATCCAGTCTTACAGATTTACTCTCTCTGATGGACACACGTGCAGATCATCCACTCCCAAAACTTCGCCATCTCACTCCCCACATCCTCCACTGCTGGCGGCTCACCTCCAACTGCGCAAAGCTACGCGCTGTTAACAGCCAACTGCCCAACACTACAGTAGCAAATTCCAACAATGCAAACCAGCCACAGACTTCACACAACATAGCCAGTGATTTTCATACAGAGCGCTACGTGGCGTTACCAGCATAAAAACCTAAACAGCCTACTTACAAACTACTTAGACCTAACTAACCTAAGGACATCACACACATCCATGCCCGAGGCAGGATTCGAACCTGCGACCGTAGCGGTCGCGCGGTTCCAGACTGTAGCGCCTAGAACCGCTCGGCCACTCCGCCTCATGAATCGCGGCGACTTTAAGCAATTATTGTCTTTCAATAAAAGTATCGTTTATGTTCGGATCATTGCGTATTTCTTTGTTACCTTCTTTAATATACTGTAACTTTTTTTTTTCTACTTATGGTCCTAGTTTCACCACGCTATGTTACTTGGCAATGACCTTCGACGTTGAGCTTTGCGCATCAGCTTATATTTTGACATTCAGCACGCCAGCAACGGCCCACGTGTAGCCTTTGCCGTTTGAGGCTTTCACATCAGAGTCAAAACTTATACAGGTTCATATTGTGGCAATTACGACTCCGAATTTGGATTAATTCAATCTACATTTTGTGGGTATTGCCATGTTAAAAAATTTTGATGCACATAATGTATTAGGAAACGGTTTTTAAAAGTGTGCAACATCTTTTCAGACGGAATGCTGCGGCACTTTCATTTACCGTGGGACATACGAGGGTGGGTCAAATGAAAACCTTAAATTTGTAATAACAAATCAAAATTTCGCGCCGTTATCCTGTAAGTTGGTAAACGTGCTACAAACAGTGTGCAGAATGGCCTGTAGGTGGCAGCATAGTGCTGATGCACACATACCGTCATAGTATCAGTATAAAGATGGCTGCCCCATTTGCGACTTGCACCAGGGAAGAACAGCGTTCTGTTATTGGTTTTTGCGTAGTGAAGGTGTGAAACCTATTGAAATTCATCGACGAGTGAAGGTTCAGTACGGTGACGCATGTTTGTCACAGCAGCAAGTCTACGAATAGAGTAGTAAGTTTGCAAATGGTGTGACTTCAGTGGAAGATGCTCCTCGATCAGGTCAGTGAAGGAAAACTGCCGAGTGACACTGAATGACATTGCAGCATGTTAACAGATTAGTCTTGGGTCAGCACACCCCACTGTGCATGACGTGTTCAGTTCCACAAAGTGTCTGCAAGATGAGTGCCACGGCAGCTGACTCCTGAAATGAGAGAACGACGTATTGATACTTGTGAAGAACTTCGGCGCTTTGAACGAGAAGGTGATGGCTTCCTTGCAAGAATCGTTACTGGGGACGAAACCTGGGTTCACTTCCACCGACCGGAAACGAAGAGAGTCACCAAAACCAAAGAAGTTTCGAACAGAACCATCAGCAGGGAAGGTTATGCTGACTCTCTTTTGGGAAGAAAAAGGCGTCATTTTGGAGCACCACATGCCTAGAGGGACCACTGTCACCAGTGCATGATACACAGATCTCCTAAAAAATCATCTGCGGCCTGCAATCAAATCAAAGCGACGTGGATTGCTGTCAGCAGGTGTCCTTTTTCAACATGGCAATGCAAGGCCCCACAATGCCCGTACAACAGTTGCAACAATCACAGACCACCATGCTTACCAGACCTTGCCCCAAGTGATTTCCATATGTTGGACCACTCAAACATGCAATGCGAGGAAAGAAGTTCCGTTCTGATGAAGAGGTACGCCATGCGGTGCATGAGTGGTTGCGCGGACTACCAACAGAATTTTTTTCTAAAGAGATGTATGCACTTTGTAAGCGCTGGAGGGCTTGCATTGAACGTGGGGGAGATTATGTTGAAAACTGATAGAGCTTTGTACCACTTCTGCACAATAAATAATATTTAAAAAAATATTTGAGGTTTTCATTTGACTCACCCTTGTATTATCCTCTGTAGACGACAGAACAAGATGCCACCACCTGGTGTATTGGGCTACAGTGATTTGTGGTCGAAGCCTGTGAGGCTTTCTTGAAAGTTGTTGACTTTCCCGTAATACACTGCCGGGAAAAAATTAATACATCCTTTTACAGGTTTCCAGTTCAATCGAGATTTATTGTTGCAACAGTGCATATGGAGTACAAGAAATGGTTGCATTTACAGCTAATAGCAGTTCTGACTACCATGTATCGACCCATGCTGAAACATTCATATTAGTACGTTTTGTAGCCTCGTTTTGTAGCCTCCACGGGCGGCAGTGCAGGCGCTGACTCAGTCATCAGTCGACCGTGCAGATGGCGAATACTGTCCTGGGATACGTTAATCCATGCCTGATCGACCTGTTCACGTAGTTCTGTTAGAGTAATTGGCTCCCGAGTCACACAAGTCACTTGTCGTCCCATTGTATCCCATACGTGCTCCATTGGAGACAAGTAGGGCACGTTGAGTTTCACGGACAATATGAGGGCGAGTGTTATCTTGTTGGAACAACACATCATAGCTTGCTACATCCCAGACCATAAGGCCTGGGATGGAGCCAGAGAGTCTTGAACAAATGCACTTACGAGACAGCTACGTTGTACACGCAGACGACCATCACTGCGTGCAGGCAGAGTCGGTTTTCCTCGTTGAAAATCGTGGCGCGCCATTCCATCTTCCAAGTGATACCCTGACGGCACCAGTCGAGACGTCCACTTCGGTGCCGAGGCGTGAGTGGAAGTCGGGCTAGAGGCGTGCGTGCCAGTAATCACGCTGGTAATAACAGGTTCGCAACAATTCGTGTGGACACGTGTGGGCTCAAAAGCCCGCTTGTGTGTGCTGTGGTAACTGTACGATGTACCACTGCTGCCATTACAATATGACGATGGCGGTGGGCGCCTATACTACGTGGACCTCCAGAACCTCGTCTACTGGTGTGAGAATGTTCCACTTAACCACTGATGCCAGCATCGTTGCGCAACTGAAGTAAGACGTCCAATTTGTGTGGCAGTTCTCCGAAAGGACCATCCCGCCACTCGGAAAGCTACAATTTGACCCTTTACAAACTCGTTCAGTTGGCTTTGGTAAGCACTAGTGAGTATCTGTGGCATGGTTAACTGTTACCTTCACACGTTGGCACCAGACTGAGCCTTCTGGCTGTGAGCATTCGGATAAATGCTATATGCGCTGGCTCCTTCGTGACCGTCGTGGTTTACTTCGTGTGCATTTGTCCCCTAGCCGCTGTGCCAGGCATCCATACTTCTTTGCGAAACTACAAGTGCGGGTGAGTTCTGCGAGCTAACGTCTCAAAAATGTTCGGGCTCACATGCGGCTCCCCTTAATTGAAATGTCTTGGCTCAAACGCGTCTAGGGCTTGAACCGCACGTGTCGCATTACGCGCCCTAAATTAGACATATGTGACCCTCTGGTTAAATTGTCTGGCTGATTGCAAGTTTGCGAAATACAAATACAACATATAATAACAGTAATAATAATATCGGGAACTAAATTAACGACCAACGAAATTAGGCCACTCAGTTGCGATTTGTTTAGAATAATGTTTATTCAGAAAGAAAACTAATAGCGAAAGTGGTCGTATTTAGAGTTACTGTTACACTCAACCGCATATCCATTTGACGCAGTTCGATCATTCATAATCTCATCGCGAAACCAAGTCCGATACTCCACCTCGTCATTTACACGAAAGGTTCACACCAGCTGCGCGGCTGCCCACCGCTCAGAGCCTAAGTCCCGCGATCCCACACAACGCGAAATTTTCTAAGTCGTTTCACTTCCTAGCTGCCTAAAGACCGACTGTCCGCTTTCGCGTCTCAGTCCGAACTGTTCCTCTCTGCGCGTCCCCGGCGGCGTTTTCCCGCGCGCCCAACTTCGCTTAACTGACAAGGGCAGTTCCCTTTCCTGAGACCGTCCATCTGATTGGCTACAGCTTATTCTACGTTATTTTACACTTTAACATATTTAAATAATCAAAGCTTGACCACTTTCACGTTCTAAATAAAGTAACAATAATAATTCTCTTACATAAAACCAATACAATTTCCTTCTTAACTTTGAATGTCGTGGCCAATAGCCTTGCGCCAGTGTGCTTTCTGATAAATAAATTAAGAACAAAAGTAACTATTATGCACCAAACTTTACAATAAATATTCTATTCAATAAGGTGTCATGCTGTCATCGTTCAATATATTTTGTGTGGAGGAAATGATCTGAGGCTTAACTGAAAATACTGATAATTTAAATTTACTATATCTTTTAAACAAATAAAGTTACAGAATTGATATTTAAAATATTTTTCATTTTAGTGATGCGCTTCTATACGAAATGTTGATCGTTAAGTTCGACCAAAGCGTTCAGATTTTAGCATTCAGGTCTTTGTTACAATACTTGTTAATTTCTCTTTAACAGTAAATCCTAAAGTATAATAGATATGATCAATATTCAAGTTTTATTGGGATCACCATGAAAATTTATGAAGGGTGGTAGATTAACAGTATTAAATAGTTTTCATAAATGTTTCCCTTTATGGCCAATCTTAGGTCCGCCAACACTGCTATGCTTCCCTGGGTTTCCCTATGACGTAGGCTCTCGCACACTACAGCGCTTAGGCCTGATCAGCCTGGCCTCATTCAGCCAGTAGGCGCCCGTGGACTTTCTCCAACTCGTGGCTAATCTGTGCTCTTCCTGGCCCACGGTCCTGGACGACAGGTTTCGTTTCACAATTCCTCAGGACTAACTCCTTCGGCCATATACTGAAATGAGAGAGAAATGCTCGTTAACTCGCAGTTCCACACACTATGGCCTCGTCACGGATTTGACTCAGACGCCTCCTGCACCCAATCCAGGAATCATACATCTACAGTGTCATTACATTGTCTTTTGGCCGGCACCCAAACCAGGAATCATACCCCTATAATGTCACTACGTTATCTGTTGGCGGGCGACATTGATCCCATTATCAGTACATTTACTATACTCCAGGTGGTATAGGAAGTCATCGGATCAAATTCGATGTCGTTTTTCCATTTGTACTACTTTGTTTTTTTTCCGGTAGCGTAGTTTCGTGTGACTCAGTGGCCGTATACAAGTTCTTCAACTGGAAGCCAGTTCCGCGATGTGCATGTCCCTGATCTACCCCACTTGTAGAACTGGGGAAAGGGTACCTACAGTTTAACGTGGCATCAGAACCACGTAGTCACTCCTGAGGACTCCTCTCATCGTGAAGAGATGAAGGCTGTATTAAAGGCAGACTGAAAATTTACGTGGTCCATCCGGGATTCGATCCAGCGACCTCTCGGTTTCTGGGCAAGTGCTTTAATGTAAGATCACCATGTCTGATCACTTACCCATGACGTAAGATCCTTTCATGCATCTGCTGGAAATGAACTTGTGAAAAGTCCAAACGGGAAGCAGCAGCTTCCAGAAAAAAGCTATTAGCGGCAGCAGGTAATGACGAACGAAAATGGTCGCTATCTGCATCTAGCAGTGACTCACTGAAAGGCCCGAATATTAAAGCAACTCCAGGAATTTGTGGGTTCAGCCACAGGCCTTCCTGGGTGCAGGGGCCAAGTCGACTGCCCTCAAGGGTGGAGATGTTGATGAACAGTGTTTAACCTTTCGGAAGTCAGGGGGTAGTTATCCTTAATGATTAACAAAATTACTTCTTCAGTACTGAAAATCTCTGTGAATTTGTGATTTATCGTGTTACTGGTTTCTAGGCGAATGTTAGTGTCTAGTGAGCGTGTTCGTGCTGGGAGGATGATCCCACCGTTGGTCATGGCGACATTAGCTGGCCGAGGATAGCGTTCAATGAGAGAGATTGACGCGTGGCTAGGTCTAATAATACGTCAAATCTTTGAGCTACTCCCTATGAATTATACAACGTATTTTAGTCAAAAATGACAAATGAGGTATAAAGTTAACCAGCTTCAGATATGGTTTTGAAAAAATGGTTTAATTGCTTAAAAGTAATCCGCGTAATTAAATTAAATTGGTGATTTAATGAGAAAACTGACACAATTTACAAACAACTGTTGCTAGGTATGCAGTAGATCAGTTCTTCTAGATCTAGCTGTTACGCGCATTAAAAGATACATTGCTATGATATTTACTCTCAACAAAACAGATTTTACTTCGAATTTTCATAGTAAAAGAGAGAATGGGAAAGGAACCAATAGGCTACCGAATAAATATGTTCAAATATGTGTGAATTCCTAAGCGACGAAACTGCCAAGGTCATCGGTCGCTAGACTTACAAACTACTTAAACTAACTTATGCTAAGAGCAACACACACACCCATGCCCGAGGGAGGACTCGAACCTCCGGCGGTAGCGAATAGGGTATCAAACTTACCAATGTCATGTCTACTTTTGGAAAAAAAGAAAAAAGTAATTGTTTGAAAGTAATCACGTTAATTAAGGAAAGTTATTAGTAATTTGAGGGATCTTGAAATATTTCACCAACAACAGTTTTAAGAGGTGCGACAATAAAGTAATGAGACGTGTGAAAAAAAATGTTGCTTACCGTTTTAGTCAAGTTTAGTGTTGTCTCCTTCAAAGTAGTTCCCTTCTAATTTCACACACTTTTTCCATCACTTCTGCCATTGATGGTAACATTTCTAGAGCTCATCTTCTGTAGTAGCGTCAAGACCCTCGTCACAGCTTTTTGGACATCTTTTGTTGTTTGAAAATGGTGTCCTTTGACCGCCGTTTTGAGTCTTGGAAATAGAAAAAAGTCGCACAGAGCGATATCTGGTGAATAAAGTGGCTGTGATAGTACTGACATTTGTTTTTATCGTGATGCAGAATCCAATTATGAGCAATGTTGGCACGGAAACGAAGAACTCTTCTACGAAATCTTTCTAAAATTTCTTTGTAGTAATATTGGTTAACTATTTGTCCAGGAGACACCCACTCTTTATGAACAATTCCCTTGGAATCAAAGAAGCACACAAGCATGCATTTCACTTTTGACTTTGACATGTGAGCTTTTTTTTCGTCTGGGTGATCCATTTGACCACCATTGTGAACTTTGGCCTTTTGTTTCTGGATCGTACTGAAAAAACAACTTTCATCACCAGTGATAACACGGCTCAACACTTCTGGATTGATTTCCGTTTGCTCTAACAGATCGGCTGCCACATTTTTCCGTGTTTCTCACTGTTGTGTTGTGAGGATTTTGGGGACCATTTTTGCACAAATCTTTCTCATACCAATATCTTCAGTTATTATTAGACGAACCATTTCTCGACTGCTTTTCAGTTCTTCTGCGATCATTTTCACGGATAATCTTCGACCAAATCGTACGAATTCACACACCCTGGCCAAGTTGACATCCGTCCGTGAGATTGACGGTCGTCCACTGCAGTCTTCATCTTCAACATTCGTCCTGCCTTCAATAAACATTTTACGCCAACGAAAAGCTTGAGCTCTTGACATGACCTCCTCTCCAAAAGCCTTCAGAAGCTTGCCATAAGTTTTTGTCGCGTTTTCACCCAATTTAACGCAAACCGACCTACTATACCGTTGTGCAATATTATGCGCTTCCATTTCCGTGACGAGAGACACAAACACGTGTTAACTTATTACAGCACAACTCACGACTGAGCAGTTGCATCGATGTGCCGCTTGCACTAGAAGTAGTTTATACACCAACGTCAAAGATACTGTGCCTACACAAGCCACCAGGGTTGTCACATCTTGCAAAGAAAATCAGTCTCATTACTTTTTTGTCGAATCTCATATGAACAAAAATTGAAAATAAAAAGAAATTTGAAAAATATTCAAATGTTTTGTGAAATGTTGTGCAAACTGGAGGTAGGAGAAAGGGAAGAGAAGGGAAGGAACTATTGGTGTTAGCTGCAGTGCGATATGATTTATCTAAAAATTGGTATTAAAGCAAATTAGAGAAACATTTGACGCTCCTTTGAACAATGCTCGACATCGTTTACAGCAAATGAGTTGTCAAATGAGAATTTAATGAATAAGAATATTTAGCTGCTTGACTTTCCGTAGCAATAGTGTCTCAGTTAATAAGACATTTTACCGCTTGATTTCTCATAGCAGTAACACGTCAACTGATACGACATTATACCACTTGATTTCTCATAGAAATGCCACCTCAAGGCCACACAACGACAGAGTGCATGATCTATGTAAGTCGCCAGATAAATATTTTATAATAGTCTTTAAAACTGAAAGTTAAACATCAAATTTTGAATTGTCGATCTGTGCCTTATTTGCTGTACATCATGGGTGGCCAAGACTAAGGCTCGCAGATGTCCCCCGACACGAGTGCCATGGTGTCAATTCCCTCCAGCACTACTTCAGACGTTAGTCGAGTCCATGCCATGTTGTGCTGCGGCACTTCTGCGTGCTCGAGGGTGTCCTACACGATATTAGGCAGGAGTGTCAGTTTCTTTGGATTTTCGGTGTACAGCGTACTAATTAAAAAAGTCTGCGAAAAAAGTAAATGCATATGTATAACGTATTCTCGGCTTATTTGTGACGTCTGTGTAAGATCTCGAAATTTCGACGAATCGTCTTTGTAAGGAACAAATGACTGTCATGGGAAACCCGTAGGCGCCTGGTGATTGGTCAGCGCACGTCATCATAACGTCATGCTGCCAGAGATTGTGCCTATATCTTCACTAGTGGTGCTGCGCTCTCGGAGATAAACACTTCAGAGATTTTCTCTGCGTATTCTCAGCGTCGAGAGTTCACTTCCACACAACTCTAAGTTCATTGCCTATGTCTCTATTGAAGATGTTCTCGTATATTCTGATTCATGCCATTATGTAGACGCGTGGGACAATAGTTTAGTCTGATCAAACATTATTGTGTGTTTGTTTGTGAGATTCCGTTCAGCAGAAGGTAATATCTCAAGTTCTCGACTTTTATGTGCCTACAGTGTTCTGCACAGCAGTAACGTTACGGCTGTACTGAACGATGTTGTCGCTTTCCCGAGGTACAGTATCTCCTTTATCATCTTGAAGGTCGGAAAATGGCTTTTTTGTCTCTTCTTCCCAGGACCCTACCTGTTTTTCCAGATGTAGCAGACAGGAAGGACCAAGAACAATAGGATGATCTTTCTTAGTGAGCGCAAATTTTATGTCTAGAACTAGAATTGGTATGGGTGGAGGTTATACTTAACAGCCGAACTAAGTTACTAATTGGCTCCTTCTACCGACCCCCAGACTCCGATGATATAGTTGGTGGGGACTTCAACCTTCCCTCGATGTGTTGGCGAAAATACTTGTTCAAAACCGGTGGTAGGCAGAAAACATCTTCCGAGGTTGTCCTAAATGCTTTCTCCGAAAATTATTTGGAGCAGTTAGTCCACGAACCCACGCGAATTGTAAATGGTTGCGAAAACACACTTGACCTCTTAGCGGCAAACAATCCAGAGCTAACACAGGGCTATTACAAATGATTGAAGCGATTTCATAAATTCACTGTAGCTCCATTCATTGACATATGGTCACGACACACTGCAGATACGTAGAGAAACTCATAAAGTTTTGTTTGGCTGAAGCCGCACTTCAGGTTTCTGCCGCCAGAGCGCTCGAGAACGCAGTGAGACAAAATGGCGACAGGAGCCGAGAAAGCGTATGTCGTGTTTGAAATGCACTCACATCAGTCAGTCATAACAGTGCAACGACACTTCAGGACGAAGTTCAACAAAGATCCACCAACTGCTAACTCCATTCGGCGATGGTATGCGCAGTTTAAAGCTTCTGGATGCCTCTGTAAGGGGAAATCAACGGGTCGGCCTGCAGTGAGCTAAGAAACGGTTGAACGCGTGCGGGCAAGTCGACGAATAAAGCAAGCAGGGAGCTAAACGTACCACAGCCGACGGTTTGGAAAATCTTACGGAAAAGGCTAAAGCAGAAGCATTACCGTTTACAATTCCTACAAGCCCTGACACCCGATGACAAAGTCAAACGCTTTGAATTTTCGCCGTGGTTGCAACAGCTCATGGAAGAGGATGCGTTCAGTGCGAAACTTGTTTTCAATGATGAAGCAACATTTTTTCTTAATGGTGAAGTGAACAGATACATTGTGCGAATCTGGGCGGTAGAGAATCCTCACGCATTCGTGCAGCAAATTCGCAATTCACCAAAAGTTAATGTGTTTTGTGCAATTTCACGGTTTAAAGTTTACGGCCCCTTTTTCTTCTGCGAAAAAAAACGTTACAGGACACGTGTATCTGGACATGCTGGAAAATTGGCTCATGCCACAACTGGAGACCGACAGCGCCGACTTCATCTTTCAACAGGATGTTGCTCCACCGCACTTCCATCATGATGTTCGGCATTTCTTAAACAGGAGATTGGAAAACCGATGGATCGGTCGTGGTGGAGATCATGATCAGCAATTCATGTCATAGCCTCCACGCTCTCCCGACTTAACCCCATGCGATTTCTTTCTGTGGGGTTATGTGAAAGATTCAGTGTTTAAACCTCCTCTACCAAGAAACGTGCCAGAACTGTGAGCTCGCATCAACGATGCTTTCGAACTCATCGATGGGGACATGCTGCGCCGAGTGTGGGAGGAACTTGATTATCGGCTTGATGTCTGCCGAATCACTAAAGGGGCACATATCGAACATTTGTGAATGCCTAAAAAAACTTTTTGAGTTTTTGTATGTGTGTGCAAAGCATTGTGAAAATATCTCAAATAATAAAGTTATTGTAGAGCTGTGAAATCGCTTCAATCATTTGTAATAACCCTGTACTTTCGATGTTGCAGGTTCAATTGAATCGTTCGATTTAGCATTCATAAATGTAGCAGTATTATCACCTATTCCGGAAGGGTAGGCATGCCGGTCCCCGGCACGAATCCGCCCTGCGGATTAGTGTTACGGACCGGTGTGCCGCCCAGTCTGTGAATGGTTTTTAAGGCGGTTTCCCATCTGCCTCGGCGAATGCAGGCTGGTTCCTCTTATTCCACCTCAGTTACAGTATGTCGGCGATTGCTGTGCAAACACTTTTTCCATGTACGCATACACCATTATTACTCTACCACACAAACATTGGAGCTACACTCCCACGGGGGTCCACTGGGGACAGAACCGCACAATAACCCTTGGTTCGGTGTCGGGCGGCGGTGGGGTGAGTGGACTGCTGTAGCCTATGGTGGGGTTGTGAACCACTGACAGCTATGGCGAGGAAGAAGCCTCTCCATCGTTTCTAGGTCCCCATTTCAATACAATACGTTACAATACAATTATCAACCAGTTTTAAAAAATACACACTTCTAGAGTCATACACTACTGGCCATTAAAATTGTTACACCACTAAAGTGACGTGCTACAGACGCGAAATTTAACCGACAGGAAGAAGGTCTTGTGGTATGCAAATGATAAGCTTTTCAGAGCATTCACACAAGGTTGGCGCCGGTGGCGACACATACAACGTGCTGACATGAGGAAAGTTTCCAACTGATTTCTCATACACAAACAGCACTTGACCGGCGTTGCATGGTGAATCGTTGTTGCGATGCCTCTTGTAAGGAGGAGAAATGCGTACCATCACGTTTCCGACTTTGATAAAGGTCGGATTGTAGCCTATCGCGATTGCGGTTTATCGTATCGCGGCATTGCTGCTCGCGTTGGTCGACATCCAATATTAGCGGAATATGGAATCGGTGGGTTCAAGAGGGTAATACGGAACGCCATGCTGGATCTCAACGGTCTCGTATCACTAGCAGTCGAGATGACAGGCATCTTATCCTCATGGCTGTAACGGATCGTGCAGCCACGTCTCGATCCCTGAGTCAACAGATGGGGACGTTTGCGAGACAACAACCATCTGCACGAACAGTTCCACGACGTTTGAGCAGCATGGATTATCATCTCGGAGACCATGACTGCGGTTACCCTTGACGCTGCATCACAGACAGGAACGCCTGCGATGGTGTACTCAGTGACGAACCTGTGTGCACGAATGGAAAAACGTCATTTTTCGGATGAATCCAGGATCTGTTTACAGCATCATGATGGTCGCATCGGTGTTTGGTGACATAGCGGTGAACGCACATTGGAAGCGTGTATTCGTCATCGCCATACTGGCGTATCACTCGGCGTGATGGTATGGGATGCCATTGGTTACACGTCTCAGTCACCTCTTGTTCGCCGCATGGACGTTGAATTTCAGATGTGTTACGACCCGTGGCTCTACTCTTCATTAGATCCCTGCGAACCCCTACATTTCAGCAGGATAATGCACGACCGCATTTTGCAGGTCCTTACGGGCCTTTCTGGATACAGAAAATGTTCGACTGCTGCCCTGGCCACCACATTCTCCACATTTCTCACCAACTGAAAACGTCTGGTCAATGTTGGCCGAGCAACTGGCTCGTCACAATACGCCAGTCACTACTCTTGATGAACTGTGGTATCGTGTTGAAGCTGCATGGGCAACTGCACGGGCAGTTGTACCTGTGCACGCCATCCAAGCTCTGTTTGACTCAATGCCCAGGCGTATCAGGGCCGTTGTTACGGCCAGAGGTGGTTGTTCTGGGTACAAATTTCGCAGGATCTATGCACCCAAAATTTCGTGAAAATGTAATCACATGTCAGTTCTAGTATAATATATTTGTACAATGAATACCCGTTTATTATTTGCATTTCTTGTTGGTGTAGCAATTTTAATGGGCAGTAATGTATTTATACGCTGGTTGAGGTATTTAATAATAACACTGACTGTAAGAACCCACACTAATTTAACGTGAGGTGGCTAAGCTAGAGATTGAACCTCTCTACAGTCACGAATGAATGTGATGCGGCCCATGCCGTTTGCAAGCATTGATTTATTTTGGGAATTTAGGATCCCCTTTCAGTTTGACTGAAGAGTGCTGCGTCTGTGAAACCTTTATATATCAGTTAAAGATGTGGTAAAGTGCTTGGTCGCATTTTCTCGAAAGTAACTGCGGCGGCGCACATTACTGCCACTGAGAGTAAATTACCTAAAAAAAAATCAGCCTACCAGTAAGTATTGCATCCTTAATTTAAAGCATCGCAAAGTGTGTGTGTGCGAAAATAAATAGGTTTTTAATGTATGTGTATGAGATTTCAGTGTATCTACATTAATCATCTGTAGATATTCCCTTCTAAATCTACAGTCGTAGCAATTCCTTAACAGGTGTTTCAAATACGTTTCCGTTGGAATGGTAGCTACGTACGATAGCTGAAAGGACATAGACCAATAATCGTTACCACGTAAGTGAATGTCAACTGCACGACAAAATCTAAAAGCGATGGCCGTTTGGCTGGTGTTATTATTTCCCCCTCAAGGGTTCAGCTTTTGCCGATACCAAGATCATTTTGCTTGACAATGACCATGGGATCATAAACTGCAACAGCCTTTTGTTTAATTGCCGTTACAATGCAAAATACAATAATTGAAAATACTACGTTTCCTTGAAGTTTAGTCTTTTTAGAAGCATTCATTTCATGATTAGTTGCATTTCGGTGCTAAATACGGTTCAGTAGGGTGCGTGAAACAGTATTTCTGGATCTCGTTAGCGCCTGTTGGTTATACAACCCAGCGTTTCAGCAGCAGCGGTTCGGTCAGTCCAACACTCGACGCCACGTAGTGACGTCAACGTCCATATCTTCCCAGTACAATACAGTTTAGCGTCTACGCCTATTGATATCATCCTATGCTACTCTGTTTTGTGTTTTCCCATAAATCATTAAAATTATCGTTTTTTATTCTCTTTTAATCTTCTATTGAGCCTCTCCTTTCGCCAGTAAGAACAATTATCTTGGTGCAACGGTATCGTTACTGTGCATCTATCATGTGAAATGCCCTGTGAAAGCTATATCGCTGGCTTCCCATATGTTATGAACCTCGGATCGAGCTACTCAACTATTTTAAAAGTAGTTTCTGGTTATGTACCATTCTCTTTTTTTTGCAGTACAAGCGCGGATATCGTAATTGACTTTATCGAGAACCATTCCGTCATATACAGTATGGCCAGTCAATTGATGAAAAATGTATACGCCTTAGATATAGTTTCTAATCACTAGCGCTATATTGTCAAACCATTTTTAAAACCTCCGAGACTTTATGAGAGGTTCCGGAAAACTTTTCCTTGATGACCTTTTACAAAACACAAGAGCATCATCAAATTAGGGTTTAAATGTGCAATATGTATCACTGCTGCCAATCCAAATTTTGTTTATAACTTTTACAGAACACAAGAGCATCATCAAATTAGGGCTTTAATGTGTAATATGTATCACTGCTGCCAATCAAAATTTTGTTTACAGTTTAGAGCCAGATCCCGAGGATGTATCCTCGTCTGGCCCCTCCCTAACGTTTACACTTACCCTATCTAATGTATCTGCTGTCCTAGATAACCTCTTTGACTTGTTTCGTTATCCCTATAGTTTTCTCTACTGCGTGCTTAACTAATGCAGGGTGGCTCAGGGCACGTTCCATTAAACACTCCCTTCTCCTGTAAGCATTTTGCATTAAGTTTCTTTACTCGTATGTTCCTTCTGCGGGCAAAATATATAGGCGCAATCAAGACGGCCGGCCGCTGTGGCCGAGCGGTTCTAGGCGCTTCAATTCGGAACCACGCTGCTGCTACGGTCGCAGGTTCGAATCTTGCCTCGGGCATGGATGTGTGTGATGTCCTTAGGTTAGTTAGGTTTAATTAGTTCTAAGTCTAGGGAACTGATGACCTCAGATGTTAAGTCCCATAGTGCCTAGAGCCATTTGAACCAATCAAGACGTTTCCGTTCGAAGTCCGCACAGCACAGAATCGGTATGCCACTCACTCAAAATCGTCATCAGCGTTGAGGCAACCACCCACCGACGCACCAGATTGAAAATACTCGTTTGGTAGCTGCACACACTCTTCCGACAGGAATCGTCAACCCTTCAAAGCCTTTTTTAAGGGACCGAAGGTGTAATTATTTCATGGACAATACGGCGGGTACTCGAGTGTCTCCCAGTTCAAATGGTTCAAATGGCTCTGAGCACTATGGGACTCAACTGCTGTGGTCATAAGTCCCATAGAACTTAGAACTACTTAAACCTAACTAACCTAAGGACATCACACACATCCATGCCCGAGGCAGGATTCGAACCTGCGACCGTGTCTCCCAGTTGAGTTGGTCTGCAAAGGACTTGACGCACCATTCCACAACGGTGGTTCTCAGACATGCTGTTCCGTACATATTCATTCTCTGGGTGCCTACCTGCGTTTTTCCTTCGTCAACCAAGAAAAGAATAACAACATGTTGGCTCTGTTTTGATGCGTTTGGTAATAACTTCGCCATAGTTCACATTTTTGCATTTTCCTCGGGTACGTCGGAAAGACATGAATGCTAAACTACTCCTTTGCCTACACTTCGGTGCCTATATACCCGCGTTGGAGTGCCCTACTTTGCATGTATGCTGCACCAAGGCCCTTAAACGGAAATTTTTGATCGTCCCTTATACGTCGTATCCCACGGAAACTTGCCAAATTCTCGAAAATTCAGAAAACTTTAAATTTACAGGAACTCAGTAGTACTAATAGACTGTACCCTATGTGTTCGAGAAACTTAAACTCCGATTGTGGAAGTACACCGCGACAGTTAGTGATTGCTTGCGGTTTACGCATGGTCACTCAGAAGGTTCCTCACAAAACAAAGCAATCTTTGAAACTATCAGCGAAGAAAAGAAGAAAAGGAATACTATTTGTACTACCGGAGTTTGGTTAGTTCGTTGATTACATTAGATTTCAGTGTTCTACTAATGTCCCAAGACTGTTGCTTGCAAGTTATGGACACACAGGTGGCGATAGTGAATAGCCACTCATCTCTAAAAACGAAAATATTTATTTATCTGTTTTTGGTATACAAATGACGTAGAGCTGGAACCTTGTTACATAGTCGACGCTTGGTTTGTGAATTAGCATACACTATCTTTATGACGTATCTGATGTACAAGGATCTACACGCCATGCTGTAATCCATTGATATACAGGGTGTACATAAATTATTGAAAGTGTTCCAGGACTTTATGTACACCCTGTACATACATCAACAATCGACTAGTAATTCCAAGAGAAAAAAAACATATACGAAAATGAATTACCAATGTGGAAATTTGTCCAACATAAATTTCTTATACAAATCTTCTCAGTAATGTGGCTTTCACAATGGATTAGAAAAACCCTAATTTAATGTAGAATCACACATGAGAATTCTCTCAGCTGTTAAGTTATACAGTTATATCCATAAATTAAAATTATTACAGCTATCCATTGTAGCTTTATGATGGAGAGAGTTGTGATTCGAGAAGTATGGACATAGTAGAAACGAGAAAGAATCTTAGCCTGTTTAAGTATTTACACTAACTGACTTGCTATCTGTTGTATTGAGGGTACAATCAAATTGATTTAGCTCACTTCATGACATTGTATCATACGGCCAGTTTGTGTCTGTCTGATACGTATGGCGGAGGTTTTTAGGTAAGTTGCCGTGTTCGAAACGCATAACGATCATTTGACGTCTATCGCATCTGCAGTCAATGAGCAACGTCTTTTTGGAACGAAACGATTTATATTTCAGTACTGACGGCCTCTGTGAGACCTCGGTACCCCCTCCCTTCTTACTTTTCTTTCACGTTTCGTATGGTCTCGCTTTGAGTTTAGGAATGCATTCCAGTAGCTATATGAGCTGAAATCAGTGATTGACAGCTACCGACACTGTGTATTCCTTCTTCTGCAAGAACGTTTACTTGTTCATTTTGACGTACTGTCTCATGTGCCGGTAACCAAACGAAGCTAGTCGTTGTTCTACTACGCTGAAGTTCGGCATTCATCTTTATTAGGTTCGTGTTGTGAGTCTTGTTGTTTCCCTTATTGTTGACTAAGGAAATTTCTTGAGTTCGTGGTATGAAATTTGTTTAACCTTAGCATACGAACGTATGCTAACGATTTCCTTGGAGGCGCAACAAAATTACGAGATTGCTACGTCAGTTAATCAGATATTTTTGATGATTCTGACAGCCTCTAGCCGCCCAATAATTATGATTGCTTTATGGGTTTATTAATTTTTACCAGAACGTTGTTATATTCTAAGGGAAGAACATTTTCATTATAATAATGCCAAATTAGCTAAAAGTTTGCAAGCTTCTGTGAGGTTCTTCGCGTTTGTCAAGCTGCCTAGTACAATTTAACATGCCGCCGGCTACGATAATGTTAGCGATAGCCCTTAGTAAGAGCCCCCTGCTTTTGTATCACCGAGAGGACGATAATTTTCACTGTTAAGAACTGCATCGTACAATGCACAACTGAAAGGGCATATTTTATTACAGACGATCGATTTCAGCCTCGGATCAGGCCATCTCAGTTGTTTCATCTATTCTGGGAGCAGTCAATTTTACTAGAACAGCAATTAATATACGATCAGAATGAACAACTGCCATCCAATTTTACTACATCACAGTTAAATCAGAAGCTTTAATAAAATCGTCGCTAGAAGCAATCCGTTACATCAACTGATCTCGGATCAATATTCGCCTCAAAACGATATGAAAATCCTTCATCTCTCTTCCGACTGTTGCTAACGTGAACTCCGAACTGCGTAGCTGATCCGTTTGAGTGGGAAGTGGGGAGAACAGTCTCCTGGCTGACGATAATAATCTGCTGATTGTCGAGGAATCCTGAACACTTGGCGCCGATGATGATGAACTCTTTTTAAATCCCGATGAATCCGCAGACTCGCTAAGACAGGAGTTTGGTTTATTGCACTGAATTGTACTACTGGCTTATGCTGTGGTTGGTAACATGGAAAGCGAGGCGATGTCATTCTTTTGCGATTGGTTCATGTAATGAGGGGTAGCGAAACAATGTGGTTTCCCATGGTGACATCAGAGGACTAGCACTGAAGTCCTAACCCCTCCTGGCCTCAACTCAATTCAGGCACACTGACATGTCAGTAGCTCAGAAGGATAGACTACCTGGCAGGAACCGTGATGTGGGATACAACATTCCTCCCCTCCTCACCCCTCTCCCTCCTCAAGGGAGGGCGGTGAAGCCTTTTCTTCTTCGGCTGCTATTCGGGCGGAGGTAGGGTGTTGGCACTGGTAGACTGCTGTTGTGCTGAGTGCTGAGCCCTCCCCCCTTCCCCCCCCCCTCTCCCACTCTTTCCCAGGGCAAACGTTTAGCTGGAACGTGAAGCGTTTATACTTCCGGAACGAAGTCAGAGCCGATCAATATGTTTCCGTCATGTGTCTCTACCTGCTCTCAGTACAGCCTGGCTTTGGTCAGATGATAAAACACCAACCATAGATATCACTCCTTTTTCTCTGCACCATACCTCTGAACATGAGACCAACGCATGCCGTTCACTATTGCTGAATCCTATGGTGATAGTTTTGCCCAACTGGCAGAGCACCTCTAGGGACCAAAGGGTCCTCATTTCTCGACCGTGCAACATATCTGTTGTAGATGCATCCTGGTGAGGCTAGCTTCAGGAAGAAGTAGCAAATGTATGCAAAGCATAATGAGCAGTCAGACGTGAGTTTCTTCATTTACTCATAGAACTTCCGAACGAAGCGTTCAGCGACCCTGTTTGGCCCTGGATGAAACGGTGTGTTGCGGAGGTGCTATATCCTGAGGACCATGCGGAAAGACTCGAATGCTTGGCTAGTGAACTGGGTGCCATTATCCGTAATAAAGGCCGTAAGGAGACCCTCCGTGGCGAATATATGTTTCAGAACATGGCCCAGGCCCATTTCAGGATTCCTCGTAGTGTTGATTCTGACAGCGCAGGGGTAACTGGTGTGTGTCCAAAAGAATGAGCCAGTTTGTCTCAAGAAAGGGTTCATTGTAATGGAGGTGAAGTCGGCTCCAGTAATCCATTGCCCCAGGCACGCAAAGAAGAATACCGTGATTCAAAGTCCTCATTCTCACCCTTGACCTGAAGCTGTCTGCTTGAATCTTGAACGATGAAGCTTGGCTGCTTCAAAAAATCCACTCCCGTGAAATTAGTCGCTGTATGTAATTGCCTTACTAGAAGCAGAGGCTGCACTTTTTTGTTTTTATTTTTGGCATTCACAATACGAATTGTCTGATCACTTGCCATGGAAATTGGATAAATGTGAAGCACCAATAAAAGCATAAGTAGCACTGTTTACGGTAATTTTCGAGGAACTAGAGTCAAGTTTAAATTGAATATTGCGTCCATTCAACTCAGCATCTACTAACATTGCTTTATCAGAGCCGCGGATTCAGAAAAGCCCGTAAAAGTCTAAATCGCAAACATAATTTTATTTTGTGTATGGTTTCGGCTTATCTATAAGCCATATTCTGATCTATAAAATAGAAAACTGCATCTAAGAAATACAGGAGTTTGAAACGTTAATGTAAAAGTTTCATCACACGATACATGCCATAGCAAAATACAATGATTAGAGCACAACTGCCAAACGGAAGGACACATTTTCATAATTTTTGTGAGCAGGATCTTTTGCTATGTAATCCAATGGGACAATGATGTAAATTATCACAAAAACATATTTAAATCGTGACAGTAATAATATAGTGCAAGAATACATAAAAAAGAAAATATTAGTTGAGATTAAAACTCTTATCTGGAATAATAGGTCGTCATATGTAATGCACACTGACAGAATCAGGCAGTTTACGTATGTGGATACTGCGAGCATATTTGCCACATTATGTTATTCTCAGTTAACGTCAGAAAGAGTGACTGTTATTGACTCTGTAGAACATTATGCCTATTCTAAACAAGAAATCAGTATTGTCTAACATTGAAAATAAACATTTTGTGTCTTCCATGACACAAGCCTCGGTAAACAAGAAAGTGTACATGCTGCGTCAGGCAGAAGACTAACCGATTCTGTGCTTGTAGGCAGACAAGTTCTGCCAGACGGCACTGATAACTATTTTTTCTCTTAGCAGAACTAACGAACAGATAATTTACTGACTTTAGACTCAATATTTGCTGCCTATTTGCCATAACAAGGCATCATGAAAGTGTTAGAAATAACAGTAAACGCATATATCAGATGTGTAATTTCAATTAAATATAAATACACTTCAAAAGATCTATAAGCAAATGCAAAAGCCAGGTGACAGGCATAAAGCCATAGTACATTCTCTGATAATAACACGATATGTAATCGGGTACACCACGTTGTTCTGCAGTGTGCCGTAACTTTGACTTCAGTATTCGAAGATCAAGTGTTAACATTTACGAAAAGTCATGGGATACCTCCTAATATCGTGTCGGCCTTCCTTTCGCCCGATGTAGTACAGCAACTCGACGTGGCGTGGACTCAACAAGTCGCTGGAAGTCTCCTGGAGGAATATTGAGCCATGCTGCCTCTATAGCCGTCCATTACTGTGAAAGGAGTGCCGCTGATGGGTTTTGTCCACGAACTGACCTCTCGATTATGTCCCGTGAATGTTCAAAAAAATTGGCTCTAAGCACTATGGGACTTGACATCTGAGGTCATCAGTCCCCTAAACTTACAACTACTTAAACCCAAATAACCCAAGGACATCACACACATCCATGCCCGAGGCAGGATTCGAACCTGCGACCGTAGCAGCAGCGCGTTTCCGGACTGAAGCGCCTAAAACCGTTCGGCCACAGTGGCCGACCCGTAAATGTTCGATAGGATTCATGTCGGGCTATCTGAGCCTCCAAATCATTCGCTAAAATTGTTCAGAATATTCTTCATACCAACCGCGAACAATTGTCGCCAAGTGGCATAGCACGCTGTCATCTATAACAATTCCAGAGTTGTTTGGGAATATGAAGTCAATGAATGGCTGCAAATGGTCTCCAGGTAGCCGAATATAATCATTTCAAGTCAATGGTCGGTTTAGTTGGACCAGAGCATGCAGTCCATTTCATGTAGACATAGTCCACACCATTATGGAGCCACCATCAACTTGCACAATGCCCTGTTGACCACCTGGGCCTATGGATTCGTGGGGTCTGCGCCACACTAGAGCCATACCATCGACTCTTACCAACTGAAATAGGGACTCATGTGACCGTGCCACGGTTATCCACTGCTCTACGGTTCAACCGATATGGTCACGAGCCCAGGAGAACTGCTGCAGGCAATGTCCTATTGTTAGCATATGCACTCGCGTCCATAGTCTGCTGCTATACCCCTTTAACGCCAAATGTAGCCGCATTTTTCTAACGGATACGTTCATCGTACGCCCCACCCTTGATTTCTGCGGTTATTTAACGCAGTGTTGCTTGTCTGTTAGCACTGACAACTCCACGCAAACGCCGCTCTCTCGGTCGTTAAGTGAAGGCCGTCGGTCACTGCGTTGTCCGTGGTGAGCGGTAATGACTGAAATGTGTTATACTCGCACACATTTAATAGCTCTAGCTCTCGAAGTATTGAATTCCGTAATGATTTCCGAAATGGAATGTCCCATGGGTTGAGCACCAACTACCATTCCGTGATCAGTCAGATAATTCCCATCGTGCGGCCATAATAACATCGCACACCTCTTCACACGAATCACCTGAGCACAAATGACAGCTCCGCCAATGCACTGCCCCTTTATATCTTCTGCAAGAGATATTACCGCCATCTGTGTATGTTGACATAGCTACGCCATGACTTTAGTCACCTCAGTGTAGTATATGGAAGTAACTGGGGGATAACATTAGCAACATAGTACATTTACTTCTAACAAAAAGCCTCCCTGGATTCTGTTCATTTTTGTTACAAGGCGTAAAGCGATAAAAGCACATGCCTGTGGGGCCTGTTTTGGGGTTGGAGACCAGACAGCGAGGTCATCGGTCTCATCGGAATAGGGAAGGATGGGGAAGGAAGTCGGTGGTGATCTGTTAAAGGAACCATCCCGGCATTTGCCTGGAGCGATTTTGGGAAATCACGTAAAACCTAAATCAGGACGGCCGGACGTGGGATTGAACCGTCGTCCTCCCAAATGCAAGTCCAGTGTGCTAGCCACTGCGCCACCTCGCTCGGTAAAGCATATGCTTTTACATCAGTCACTAGGAGGACGACACACACAACTGTAATTAAAGTACAGTATATAGATTACAGATAAAATATACGTTATAAATTTGACATAGTCTTTAAGTGCTAACTATCGGACAGGAAGTACGAAGTCTATCCACAATGTAGGCTGAGGTCTAGGTGCTTAGTAACAATCGTGGTGTTGGTAAACGACAAGTGAGCAATATATTGTACATCTATCATTGTTATGTAAATAATATGACATACGTATATCTTTATTTGTGGAGTGGATGTCTATTAATCACGCACAGAGTACATCTCACGTCAATATAATGCATAGACCAAGGCGTCGGTGCTAAGTACAAGAAAACGAAGCATAAAACCAAAACAAAAACTGTCTATCATGGTAGAAGATTGATGTATGCCCGTTGTCCAGTTAATCAGAATGCCATAAAATAAACAGAATTACAATCTTCATTGTCGGACATAGATATCCTGTGATGGTATGCTTGTTCTGTAGGAAGGTTATATTCTATATAAACAAGATAGAGGATAACCAGTCCTAAATAAATATGGAATGATAGAAAGGACAACTTATCAATAGTGATTTTTAACGTGGTTGCATCTCACGTAGATATGCTGCTTCAATTACGTTCGGGACTGACCGGAGGTCTAAGAGTCTGGCTAAGGTAAAGCACCGTCGTAGAGGGTAGGTTTTGAATGTACTAACTTAACTCTTCCCAACGGTACTGACCCGCCCACAGGCGTCACTGGAAGCGAATATGGAGAGGAATGTGGTCAGCAAACCGCTCTCGCGGCCGTATGTCAGTTTATCAGACCGGAGCCGCTACTTCTCAGTCACATAGCTCCTCAGTTTTCTTCACAAGGGCTGAGTGTACCCCGCTTGCCAACAGAACTCGGCAGACCGGATTGTCACCCATCCAAATGCTAGCCCAGACCGACAGTGCTTTACTTCGGTGATCTGACAGGAACCGGTGTTACCACTGTGTTAGAGTCGTTGGTGCGTTTGATTGTACTACTGTACATTAATATTACATGGAATAAAAGATCCAAAAGCATTGAAATATGAAATGTTGTAAGAGCATTTTAGTGGAGATCTTGGAATGTCTATAGGAGCAACTATCATGGCAGTATGCTGTAGCAACTAATCAGAGGTGTAATTAACATAAAAGTGTCAAGTAAGTAATTGCTTAAAAGAACATTGACTAGCCATATGTAAAATATAGTCTGACTGTACAGTACACTGATGTGTAAGTAGACACTGGTACACTCTGGAGAATAGATATACGTCACATCAAATGGTTCAAATGGCTGTGAGCACTATGGGACTTGACTTCTGAGGTCATCAGTCCCCTAGAACTTAGAACTACTTAAACCTAACTAAACTAAGGACATCATACACATCCATGCCCGAGGCAGGATTCGAACCTCCGACCGGAGCGGTCGTGCGGTTCCAGACTGTAGCGCCTAGAACCGCTCGGCCACCCTGGCCGGCTACGTCACATCGTGACGTGTTCTTTAATAAGAGTGTAAACCGATACGTAGGGTCATTGACAATAACGTATAGCTGTCAAGATGATCGTCAAATTATCGTATACTGGGGATCGGTAAAAGTCTAGGAAAAGTAAACTTTCCTTAGCCAAAAGAGGTCCAACGTCGATCTACCATAATAACAGCCGATGTCTCAGTTGCGTAAGCTTAAGATGTAAAAGTTCTACAAGCTGTCAAAATGTAATAGTTATTGCATAATACGAATCCATTGCAGAAGAATGGAATAACTGGCAGAAGTCGAGCTCGGGAAGATCAGTTTGGATTCCGGAGAAATGTCGGAACATGCGAGGCAATACTCACCTTACGACTCCTCATAGAAGATAGGTTACGGAAAAGCAAACCTACGTATATAGCATTTGTAGACTTAGAGAATGTTTTTGACAATGGTGACTGGCATACTCTCTTTCAAACTCTAAAGGTGGCAGGCGTAAAAAAAAAAAAAGTTCAAAAAATGTTCAAATGTGTGTGAAATCTTATGGGACTTAACTTCTAAGGTCATCAGCCCCTAAACTTACACACTAATTAACATAAATTATCCCAAGGACAAACACACACATCCATGCTCGAGGGAGGACTCGCACCTCCGCCGGGACCAGCCGCACAGTCCATCAGCGGTAAAATACAGGGAGAGAAAGATAGCAGTTATAAGAGTGGAAGAGCACGAAAGGGAAGCAGTATTTGAGAAGGGTTACAGCCTATCCCCGATGTCATTGAGTCTGTATATTGAGCAAGCAGTAAAGGAAACAAAAATCTGGAGTAGCAATTAAAGTCCAGAGAGAAGAAATAAAAACTCTGACGTTTGTCGATGACATTGTAATTCTGTCAGAATTAGCAAAGGGTTTGGAAGAGCCGTTGAACGGAATGGACAGTATTTTAAAAGAAGAAAATGGGATGAACATAAATGAAAGGGAAACGAAGATAATGGAATTAAATCAAGTGATGCTGAGGAAGGAATTAGATCAGGAAATGAGTCACTTACAGTAGCAGATGAGTTTTGCTATTTGGGAAGCAAAATAACTGATGATGGTGGAGTAGGGGGCATATCAAATATAGACTGGCGATGACAAGAAAAGCGTTTCTGAAGAAGAGAAATTTGTTAACTTCGAGTATAGATTTAAGTGTCACGAAGTCCTTTCTGCAAGTAGTTGCATGGAGTGCAGCCTCGTATGGAAGTGAAACATGGGTGATGAACAGTCTAGACAAGCAGAAAATAGAAGCTTTTGAAATGTGGTGATACAGAAAGATGCAGAAGATTAGATGGGTAGATCACGTCACTAATAAGGAGGTACTGACTAGAATAGGGGAGAAGAGAAATTTGTGGCACAACCTGACTAGGAGAAGGGATCGGTGGGTAGGACACATTCTGAGGCATCAAGGGATCACCAATTTAGTACTGGAGAAAGCGTGGGTTGAGGGGAAGGGGTTAAAATTCGTAGAAGGGGACCAAGAAGTGAATACAGTAACTAGATTCAGAAGGATGTTGGTTGCAGTAATTACTCGGAGGTGAAGAGTCTTGCACAGCACAGAGTGGCATGGAGAGCTGCATCAAAGTAGTCTTTGGACTGAAGACCAGCATAAATATTATGACTGTACACACATACATGTAAACCAGTTACAAAATATACATAGTTGCAAAAAATACACTAATTGCCATTAAAATTGCTACACCAACACGAAATGTAGATGATTCATTGGACAAATATATTATAGTAGAACTGAAATATGATTATATTTTCAAGCAATTTGGGTGCATAGATCCAGAGAAATCAGTACCCAGAACAACCACCTCTGGCCGTAATAACGGCCTTGATACGGCTGGGCATTGTCAAACAGAGCTTGGATGGCGTGTACAGGTAGAGCTGCTCATGCAGCTTCAACACGATACCACAGTTCATCAAGAGTAGTGACTGGCGTATTGTGACGAGCCAGTTGCTCGGCCAACATTGACCAGACGTTTTCAATTGGTGAGAGATGTGGAGAATGTGCTGGCCAGGGCAGTAGTCGAACATTTTCTGTATCCAGAAAGGCCCGTACGGACCTGCAACATGCGGTCGTGCATTATCCTGCTGAAATGTAGGGTTTCGCAGGGATCGAATGAAGGGTAGAGCCACGGGTCGTAACACATCTGAAATGTAACGTCCACTGTTCAAAGTGCCGTCAATGCGAACAAGAGGTGACTGAGACGTGTAACCAGTGGCACCCCATACCATCACACCGGGTGATATGCAAGTATGGCAATGACGAATACGCGCTTCCAATGTGCGTTCACCGCGATGTCGCCAAACATGGATGCAAACATCATGATGCTGTAAACAGAACCTAGATTCATCCGAAAAAATGACGTTTTGCCATTCGTGCACCCAGTTTCATCGTTGAGCGCACCATCACGGGCGCTCCTGTCTGTGATGCAACGTCTAGGGTAACCGCAGCCATGGTGTCCGAGCTGATAGTCCATGCTGCTGCAAACGTCGTCGTACTGTTCGTGCAGATGGTTGTTTTCTTGCAGGCGTCCCCATCTGTTGACTCAGGGATCGAGACGTGGCTGCAAGATCCGTTACAGCCATGCGAAAAAGATGCCTGTCATCTCGACTGCTAGTTATACGAGGCCGTTGGGATCCAGCACGGCGTTCCGTATTACCCTCCTGAACCCACCGATTTCATATTCTGCTAAAAGTCATTGGATCTCGACCAACGCGAGCAGCAATGTCGCGATACGATAAACCGCAATCGCGATAGGCTACAATCCGACCTTTATCAAAGTCGGAAACGTGATGGTAGGCATTTCTCCTCCTTACACGAGGCATCACAACAACGTTTCACCAGGTAACGCCGGTCAACTTCTGTTTGTGTATGAGAAATCGGTTGGAAACTTTCCTCATGTCAGCACGTTGTAGGTGGCGCCACCGGTGCCAACTTTGTGCGAATGCTGTGAAAAGCTAATCATTTGCATATCACAGCATCCTCTTCCTGTCGGTTAAATCTCGCGTCTGTAGCACGTAATCTTCGTGGTGTAGCAATTTTAATGGCCAGTAGTGTATGTGAAACTGTGGCTAATAAAGAAATCCTCAGTTGCTCACTCTTTATTGAGACGAGCTTTACTTAATATAATGAAAGTGTCAGGTGCCAATGATTTGGAAAAGTGAAGGTAGCGCGGGTAGAATCATTATGGAAAGGCTCATGTACAGATCTTTCAAGGGTTAATGACTGAACAGCTGCTGTCAAATGACTACGCTCGGTACTGACTGCATATGGGGCACACTGTTTTCCCCTGCGCCTACAGTCTACTGACACCTTGCAGCAGAACTGTGCACGTGTTCCTACTACCGGGCAGTACAGCAACATGAGCCGCGCCTGCAGACTCACCAGCTTTTGGGCGTAAACGAGGCAGAGCACTGGTCCTGACCCCAGCTCTGTGGCCCGGAAAGAACGGGCGCTGGAGGGGGAGGGGTGGGGGACGAAGCGCTGATCCTTTAACACCCCGTCTCAATGGAAGCGGCGGAGGCGGCGCGCACAGAGTGGTGGCAACACCAGGGCTCATGAATAAGCGATGAGGCGGCCGGCGGCCACTTTTAGCAACAGCCACCGCCACTGCCGCTGCTGGTAAGCTGCGACGGCGATACCGCAGCAGCAACAGCGCTGCCCGCCGGACCCACCCCCGCCCCGGACCCTGCCGCCCCCCCCCCCCTTTCACCCCGACCAGCCCAACCCCAACCGTGCGGATTGATTAATTTCGGCGCTTCACGCACGGTTCTCCCTCGCGCGCGCGCGCGCGCTGGGCGCTCGCAACCCCCAGACCGCCGCCGTCGCCGCCGCCGCTGCAGATCCGGCAATAGTTGCAAATAGCGCCGGGATTATCGCCGCTGCACAGAGCGGCTCTAGCCTCGGCGGCGCGGATAATATCGCAAATGGAAGATGAGTGCCGCGGTTTTGCGCGCGGCAATTACCATAGCGACCGCCTCACCCCCTCTCGCGGAAGCGGCCGAAACAACGGCGGCCGGCGCGTCCCCTCGGCTGATTTCATTATCCGCCGCCTCTCGATTCGGACGCGTGATTCGCTCTGCCTGCCCCGCTAATAGCGCAGCTTTACTGCTTATTGCAATCGGGTGGCAGATCCCCCCCTCCCCCTAAACACTCTTTCACACACAGTGTCTCCGGAGTCCAGGGCGTTCCTAGCTCACACCAGCCACTAATCTCGGTACTGATGGTGTCCCCTTTTCCCCAGAATATCACTGCGAGGATGTGCGGACGCCACTGCGGCGACCCAACTTCCGCAGGAACAGTTTTTGCGCCAGTGGTGCGGTAATGTAGTCCTCCTGGCCATGTCACCACGTTCGTTGTGGCTGCTAGGGAGTGTAAATATGGGAGCGTCTTTATGACTCTGAGATTTCGGCCGTAAATTTTTGCTTTCAAAGTTGGGAGTGTCTGCTAAAAGTGGCCAGAGCGAATGGTCCGTAAAAGCAACCCACCGATTATGTTATAAGAGTGCCGAAGCTTATTTTGGAGCCCGAATATTGTCACGGATCCCTTATGAAAATAAAAACTGGCCAGGTGAAAGCAGGACACGCTCTCTGAGGGTTCCGTACAAACAGAATTCTGTATACAGACTGCTCATCCATGCCGAAAGACTGTATTGATATCATGTTTGAAGTGGGAAACAAACGAAAGCAGTATTTCTTTTCGTGTGGTAAAGTTACAAATCAACATTTTGGAATTTTGCCTTTATTTGTCCTGTGAAACCATTCTTCTTGCCAAATTTCATGATTGTAAACCAATGGGAAGTACCCTATCGGTTTTGATGATTGAGTTGGATAGTATCAAAATATGTAATATAATTAGCCGTACCTTTTGACTGCACAGACTCACAAGCTAACGTCATTATACCGCCAGACCTTAGTATGTGACACAAATTTCAAAGTGGTATGTCTATCTGTTCCTCAGAAAAATGGGTTTTAACAGATGGGTGGACAGACAGACAGCTAACAAATTTTAAAAAAATTCGTGTGATTCAATTACAAATTCACAATTTTCGTATTTTTCTTGTGAAGTTCTGTGAAACCTTGCTTATTGCTAAATTTCTTGATTCTGGGTCAACGAGAAGTACCCTGCAGGTCTCCATGAGTGAGTACGCGAGTATCAAAACATGTCACAGTTTGCAACAAAATTCGCGACATAAATGGCTGCATCTTTTCGTTGAACTGACTTAGAAGGTTACATTTTTTTACACCGCCACGTGAGATAGACCTTAGCATGTGACATGAATTTCAACTTGAAACGTCCACCCGTTGCTAAGAATAAGGGGGCGTTACAGACGGACGGACGGACAGGCAGTCTGATAATAAATGACAAAAAATTTTTCTTGTGATATGATTACAAATTAACAAGTTTCGGCTGTTTTTCCTTCCGTCGTAGTGTGAAACCTTCTTGGCAAATTTCATGCTATTAGGTCAAGGGGAAGTACTGTGTAGGTTTTGGAGAGTGAGTTTGCGAATATCGAAATACGTGATATACACGGCCGTAGCTTTTGATTTCATTGATTTAAAAGCTTCACTTTTTTACACGACTAAGAAATCGTAGCATTTAATGTGTGACATAAATATCAACTCGATACACTTTCTCACTTCTCAGGAAAAGGGTTTGAATTATCGGTACCAGACAGAGAGACAGACAACAAAGTGATCCTCTTAGGGTTCTACTGATTGAAGTACAGAACCCTAAAAACGATGCAGCTCCTATGTAAGTCTTCCATAATTCGGCTCCTATGAATCGTAGCTCCACCATGCCTAGTTTATAAAATCCTGCGATGATTATTTCAGCCAGTATAAAACTCATAACTGGGACCCAAGATTGAGATGTGACTGAATAAAATGTTTTGCTGCTTAGGCGCTGCTAAAAACACAAAATATTTGACAATCCCATCGAGTAAATGTTCACTGTAGTTTCACGCAGCGATTTAAATACTGCACGCTAAAAACGTGGCCTAAAAATAAAATGAGCAGACTTTTATACCGGTCCACTCTGTAATATAAACCATCGACACCCGGCATAAAGACGTGATCTGTTCTCGTAGTAAAATTGAAGGCACTGTGTCTCATAGAATTTAGCTTGCTAACAACTCGAATAATCAATGAAATTTTGGGAATGCGTTTGGCTAGGTGACACATTAAGTGATTAACATTGCAAGATCATCGATTGAAGCAGGCGCGAGATAAGTCGTCGAAAATGTGAAATTCTGGTACATTAATAACCGGTGTAACCACCGGAATGTTGAATGCAAGCATGCCAATTTACATGCATTGTGTTGTATAGGTGCCGGTTGTCACTTGGTGGTTCGGAGTACCGTGCTTGTTGCACTTGGTCGGTCAATACAGAGGCGGTTAATGCTGGCTGCGGATAACGCTGTCCCATATATGCACGATTGCAGGCAGATTCGGTGATCGAGCAGGCCGAGGTAACGAGTCGACAATGTAGAACATGTTGGGTAACAACAGCGGTATGTGAGCGAGCGTTATACTATGGAAAACACCTCCTAGAATGCATCACAACAGGTCGAATCACCAGACTGATCTACAACTTTGCAGTCATGATGCGTGGGATAACAACGAGAGCGCTCCTGCTGTCATTCGAAATCGCACCCCAAACCATCACACGAGTTGTAGATCTCATGAATCTAGCACGCAGGCAGACTGCTTGCTGGCCCTAAACTGGCCGCTTTCTAACCAAAACACGGTCGTCACTGGTATCGAGGCAGAATTAGCTTTCATGAGGAAACACAACGAATCTCCACACTGCCCTCCAATGACCTCTCGCTTGTCACCACAGAAGTCGCAAATGGCGGTGGTTTCGAGTCTACATCTACATCTACATCTACATCCATACTCCCCAAGCCACCTGACGGTGTGTGGCGGAGGGTACCTTGAGTACCTCTATCGGTTCTCCCTTCTGTTCCAGTCACGTATTGTCCGTGGAAAGAAGGATTGTCAGTATGCTTCTGTGTCTCTCTGATTTTATCCTCATGGTCTCTTAGCGAGATATACGTAGGAGGGAGCAATATACTGCTTGACTCTTCGGTGAAGGTATGTTCTCGAAACTTTAACAAAAGCCCGTACCGAGCTACTGAGCGTCTCTCCTGCAGAGTCTTCCACTGGAGTTTATCTATCATCTCCGTAACGCTTTCGCGATTACTAAATGATCCTGTAACGAAGCGCGCTGCTCTCCGTTGGATCTTCTCTATCTCTTCTGTCAACCCCATCTGGTACGGATCCCACACTGCTGAGCAGTATTCAAGAAGTGGGCGAACAAGCGTACGGTAACCTACTTCCTTTGTTTTCGGATTGCATTTCCTTAGGATTTTTCCAATGAATCTCAGTCTGGCATCTGCTTTACCGACGATCAACTTTATATGATCATTCCATTTTAAATCACTCCTAATGCGTACTCCCAGATAATTTATGGAATTAACTGCTTCCAGTCGCTGACCTGCTATTTTGTAGCTAAATGATAAGGGATCTATCTTTCT